>NC_142036.1:19104022-19704022 GCF_982192425.1 Myodes glareolus | reverse complement strand
CAGGGCAGGACCGCATGGGGGTGGTTCAGTCTCCACACATGGGGGAAGGGTTAACACGTGAAGAGAAGATCAATGTTTCTCTCTGAAATTTTACAGTCACAGATTTTAATGCAAAGAAGCTGTTGTGTGAGAGCGGTGGATCTTTGATGAAAACTAATACAGCAAGTTAAATGCCTTCCACATTTCGCTCCCACCGGCACCCAGCGCCCAACAGCGGCAGGCTCTAGCTATCCTTGATTTTAAAGAACATGTTTTTCTGTTATTTAAGAGGATTTTAAAAAAAAAAAAACCTCTTCTAAAATAAAATACTGTGAAAAGCCAGCCAAAGCTGAAGGCCCCAAGCTGATGTGTTTAACTCCAGAGGAAGAACAAACTCCTCCAAGCCTAGGAGCCGTGCTCAGAGCAGGTGCCTGACACAAACCTGTCTGTGTGCAGCCTGCTCACAGGCAGGATCTGAGATCTGTGTCTGTGTGTGCACTTAACAGCCATGAACTCACCCTTCCTTCCAGCAGCCAGCTGGACTCTGACTTCACATCAAGAAATTGCAAAATGTGTTCAGTGGAATTTAGGTCCTCAGCATTTAGTTTAGTAGGTGTGTGTGTGTGTGTGTGTGTGTCTGTGTGTGTGTGTGTGTGTGTCTGTGTGTCCCTGCTTATCTATTTGTCTCTGTGTATCTGTGTCTGTCTGTGGATCTATGGGTAACTGTGTATCTATTTATGTCTTTGTGTGTCTGTGTCTGTCTCTCTGTATGTTTGTGTATCTCTCTGTCTCTGTATATGTTTCTGTGTGTCTGTATTGTGTCTGTTTCTGTATATGTGTCTGCCTCTAACTGTGTGTACATGTCTGTGTCGTCTCACCATGTGTGTATCTGTGTCTGTGTTCTATCTGTGTATATGTGTGCCCCTGTGTTTCTGTCTTTGTGTGTGTGTGTGTCTGCATGTATATGTATCTGTGTATGTGCACACGCATGCGTGTGTTCTTCGCATGGGCAAATACTTTGTATTTATAGATATGAGTGTTCTTCAGAGCTGACAGAACTCTCAGGGCTTCCTAGTTCAGGTTTATATTTCTGGAGAGAAATAGGGTCCCAGAGAACTCCGCTCTTTTTCAAGGTCATTGCCAGGGCTTTCTTTTCTCCTTCCCTATTAGCCAACAGCACACATCGGCCCTGGTTCAGAAAGTGATTTGAGGATTAGATAACCCCCCCATGCCCGTGAACTACCCCCAAACTCATGCAGGTCTTTCTGTACTGCTTTGTTTAACATTTGGCTAAGACACCACACTGCTTTAGCGAATATAATTTCCGACTCACTGTGCACCTCAGACCCAGACTTCTAGAAGCAAGGTAGCGCCCTGTGTGGCAAGGATGACAGTGCAGACCACTGTTCTGTGCGATATCCCACTCGTACGTGTGTACAGACAGCATTAACGTTTTTAATCAGGCGGAGTCCTGCTCTAGGACTGCCAGGCTCTGTCAATGTTGGGCCTTGTGTGCTGTTCTTTTCTTTAAGGAAGAAACAATCAATACACTGTTTGGGGCCCTCTTCTCATTGAGTCCACGTGCCCATACTGGAGGATGCAATACACTCACCTTGACCAGTGACCTCCTCCAGACACGTGAACCTGGATCATTAGGAAAAGAGTACAATTTAATCCAGGCATGAGCACGCACACACACACACACACACACACACACACACACACACACACACATGCACACACACACACAAGCAGCATCAGAACTAAAGTTCTCTGAGCTCTTTCTGTCATCCCATAAGACACCACGTACCCAACACTGCACTTACCCTGTGGGTACCCGCTGACACCTCTTCTATACATCTGATCCCAGGCCAGGATGTGGCAGATATCTCTGACCATTTCTACACTTCTGTACCCCGCTTTTCCCTCCCCACCCTCGCTGTCCTTCTTTGTCTCGAGCTTCTGTTTAATCCAATATATGGTGGCTTGCGTCTCTTCCATAGCAACTCCCAGCAGTCCTTGACCCCTCTGGCTTCCCTCCCCTCAGTCCCAATTCTCAGTACCTGCAGGCTGTTACATCATTCTGATGTTAGTCTTTCTCCTTCAGTCAAAGCCTCACCTCAAGTATGACCATCCAAGAATCCTCCTCTAGTTTTTGGAATGAGTCAGAAAACCATCAAGTCAGATCCTTCAGGGAGCAGACAACACAATCTTGGCTTCCAATGGCTGATCTTTAGCCTGCCAAAGGGCTCTTTTTGCTGTTCCCTCCCCATCCCTATGGCTCTGTTGTCTCTGCCCTTTGGAAATCTAGACTGCTCGTGCACAGAGTCAAGTGCAACCCCAGCAGGCACGTGATGTACACCAGGCACACTCATCCATTTCTTCCCTCATTCACAGAGTCACGCCACACTTTAGTTTAAGGAAGCATGCTCACGTGATCCTTCCTGATGTCTGCACTGCCTATCTGGGGTTTTATAAAGCCAATGAGCTATAGATCTGAAACTTTCATGATCCCAAGGAAACTTGAGCTCTGTAGTTTCTCACCCTTGCTCAAATGTGAACAGTGTTCCTTTCCTAGAATGCAGGCCCATCTTCCAGGAAAAAAAAAAGACAGTCTCCCCCTGAAATGTGTGCAGACTAGGGGTCACAGACCCAGGCTCATGTTATGGTCTCAATCCTCCCCACCATATCCAGAGGTGAGATCACCTGCTTGTTCACACCACCCTACCCCGCCCTGAATCCTCATCTGGAGAATAAAGAGAAGTCATGAGGCTTTCCTCTCCAGGTACATGTTTAGTTCCCAGGATCCAGCCTAGGGTCCTCTGAACAAGATGGGAGTCATTGTTATTGGTAACTAGCAGTAGTCCTGCAATTAAAAACAATCCAACTGTAGTGTACTGCATAGCAGCGCTGATCGAAAGGGAACCTTTGCCTCCTCCTCATGATGTCATCAGTACATCTGAAGCATGCAAGTCTTTTGTCTCCACAAACTTGGAACTGTGCAGTCAACACATCAACTGACTTATTAGGAGAAACATGGAACCGGACAGGGACAACAGTAAGCGGTAGGGACTCTACTGCACCCACGAGCTAGCATCTGTCCAGGGCAGTTTCTGAACTGGGTTTCTCCACGTCTCTTATTTCACCAGCACAGTTGCCCATATTTCTCAGAGCACAACTAAAACTCAAAGTAGAGCACGCAGCTCTGCCATCCCTTCAAGGCTGTCATCTTGTTTTCTTTTCCCCTCCCCGGAGCCTCAGTCACCTTCCTACTCAGCTCCCCCACGAGCAGCTTCAGAGGAACACAGTCTTCCCGGCTCCCCACCTCTCTGCATCGCCATCCGACTCCCCCACTGCTCAGCCTGCCCTCATGGTTGGACTCTGTTCAATTTCTATTGTCTAGAAGATAGGGAATTTTTAAAAGTTGCTCTGTTAATCAAATGGCTTCTTTTAAAAAGTTTGCTCAGCATCGTGTGTCTCTTAATATGTGTCAACTCCTGTTTGGATCAATGAGTGTGGGATGCGGTATTAATTATTCATTTTTTAACAGAATAGAAATTAATTATTGTGCATGGGATTCTAAACACATATGGCAACAGTGCCGGCTGGACCGGCCCCCCTGCCAGGATTTCGGAGACTCAGATTCCGAGGTAATATGTTGTTTTGCAAAGCCAAGACCTCCTAAGGGTTCCAAGATAGAAGAATTGAAAAACTGACATGTTTCTGTACGTGGTCCAACCCCTGAGCCTACTCCAGTGAGCCCTGACTTCTTGCTCTCTCCCCTCCAATCCATGCTGGAGACAGGAAGCTTCCCTGTCCATCACAGGCCTTCCAAAGTCTTCCCATTGTCATTCCTGCTTCCTAGCCTGCCCTCCTGCAGCAAAGGATGCCAGTGGTCCCTTCTCCCTCAATCTATTCAAGTGCGTCTACTGGGAAGGTGACTGGGTCCCAGGCATTGCTCTTGCAGTAAGTTCTGCCTCTGACACTTTGTTTCGTATAAAATTTCCTGAGATGTCATGATTACAGCCACCTTCAGGGAACCTCATTGCTTCTCACCTGTCCTTGTGTTCACTAAAGACAAAGAGCTTAAGATGCTGAGATGACACTATTCATATCAGGGAGGAGGAATTCACCGAGGTACCTGTCCTCTTTAAGGATGCTGAAGGACAGTAATTCCTGGGATGGAGAGGTCCAAGAAGGATGATTTGGAATTCATTTGGGACAAGCGCATGGAGATCTTGGGCACAAAGGAGAAGAAATGTTTCCACAGCAATCAAGACGGCCATTGTGTGTGCTACTTTGTTATTACTATTGCTGTAGTTGAGGCAACATACCTGACAGGAGCAACTAAGGAAACACTTTTACTCACAGTTTGGGGTATAGTTTATGGTGGTGGGAAGGCACAATGGCAGGGTGGCAGGAGGCCACATCACACCTGCATTTAGAAAACAGAGAAGGAAACAGAGTTGGACTCACTTCTTTCTACTCAGTCTGGACCCAGAACATGGGGTGATGATGCCCACCTTCAGGGCAGGTCTCCTCTTCTTGGTAAACCCCTCTCTAGAAACACTCTCACAGCCAAGTCAAAAGGTGTGTCTCCTAGGCAATTCTAAATCCAGTCAGCTAACAACGGAGACCAATTATCCCACGGCTTGGTTTCCCAGCTCCTTGACCTCCATCCTGCTGTTTCTCTCCTTGTTTCCTAGCACAGTCCTCGGCAGAGAAGGAAACTCAGTAAGTATATTCTGAATAAGACAAGACCTTGAAAGATATACCCAAGAGGGTACGGAGTCTTCTGGCTTGCCGCTAGCCAGAAAATGCTGAACAGCCTAGGTTTGAGTATCTTTACCCTTGTGAAGCATTCAGATGAGTTTGGTGTAGAGTGTCCCAGGGTGTCACCAGGGCCTCAGTTCCATTTTGCTAGCATGGGGTTATTCTCAGGCACTCTTGCATTTTAGTAGGAGAGTGGCCTCCGCAGCACCAAATGTTCCATCAGCTCAGGTTCAAGTTTGTGTAGGAGTGGAGAGCGTCCATCCTCAGAGGCTGAAGTAAGTCACTGAGTTGAGGCTCCATAGCCCACACAGTTGGACAACTGAGCCTTCCTGAAAGAGCTCCAGTGATCCTGACTGGAGATGAAGGGTTTAGATCAGAACCAAGTAAGATGCACAGCCCTGGGGTCAGCTGTGGGTGAGCACCCTGCTCAAGGGCATGCACCAAATAAGCAATGTGACAATGTAGACCCACAGGAGGCCCGAGGCTGTTGCCCAGCCCCGAATGCCCTGTGTTTCCCATTCCTGGTGGCTGCCTTTCTCCCACACCAGCTCACGTTTGAGTCCCAGTCACATGCCCTCCCTATGCCAGTCCCCAGCCTTGCACGTTTGTAAATGGCTTGATCTCAGCCCAGGAAGGAACTTTGTTTTTTCGAAGGTCATTTTTTTCTCTTTTTAAAATTCTTACTTGTGTATATATGTGTGTGTGTGTGTGTGTGTGTTGTATGCATGTGTACTGTATGTGTGTGTATACACATGCACACACCTATGCTGACACAAGCAAAAGTCAGAGATCAACACTTTGTATCTTCCACTATTGCTTTCCACCTTGTCTTTTTGGCAAGGCTCTTGATGAACTAACTGAGAGCTTGCCATTTCAGCTAGATTAGCTGGCCAACAAGTTCCAGAAAGGTTTCTGTCTCCACCTTCCAGCATGGGGTGTTAGGTGCACGGTACCATGGCTAGCTTTGAAGTAGGTTCTGGAGGTATGGACTTAGGTCCCCCAGCTTCCACAGAAAATTATGTCCTGAGAACCAAGTGGCCAACACAAGTCCTGAGAGCTGGGTGGCGCTGGTGCATGTCTTGAGGGGGCAGGAAGAATGAGATGAGTTTGGAATCTGAGTGCAGGCCTGGGGCAGGTGCTAAAGGGTCCTAGACTCTACCACCCGAGGACAAAGGCAGAGGGATACCCTCCACATTCCTGCAAGCAGCAGTGGCAGGGTGCATGCTGAGCCTGTTACAAGCCGTAGACAGATACTCTGCTTTGTCCTCCATATGCTACTTCCCCTACGACCTCCACTCTCAACTGTTGACTCTAACTCTGTGATTGAACAAACAGACCCTATTGCTCTATTGTCACCACAGTGTCATCATGAAATGATATTATCCATGCTATGCCCTTGAAGATGGGCATCTCCATGGTAACCCAGATGTGGCCTTCATCACAAACGTGTGTTTCTCTGTGTGCCATTCATTCATTCCATGTCTTTCCTCTCCCTTCTACCATCCCCCAACACCCCACTTCTATCTGTCTTTCTTACTTTGTCTCTTCCTCAAGAATATGCGATTGAGAAGCTATGCAAGAAGAAAGAAAACAGAAAGATAGACACCAGAAAGAGAGAAGACGCCAGAAGGAGAGCCTATCTGGTTGGTTGGTTGGTTGATTTAAGGTTAAAGCCAGACCCATAGGTTCCAGGTATTTGGCAAAAGGGGAAGTGTTATTTTTAATATCTCAAGTTAGCAGGTTCCTAGGAGTCCAGCAACTTTAAGGCTGAAGCAGGCAATGAAGCTCCAGTAATGAACCACGGAAGGTGCTGTGACTGTAGGGCATCGAGTTGGGAGTCTAATGGTGTACATTGGATACAGTTCTTTCTCACTTTCGTCACTACTATTTATTATTATTATTATTATTATTATTATTATTATTATTATTATTATTATTTGTGTGTGATGTGTGGAAATGGGAGGACTCACAGGTCGCAGAGTGTGCAGGATAGTGGTCAGATCTGTGACATGGATTCTCTCTCATCTTTATGTGGGTCCCAGGGTTGGAACTCGGGTCATCAGGCTTGCACAGTAAGTGGGCCTGCTGAGTCATCTCCACAGTCTTGATATAGTTTTTAAATGAATTTCCTATTTGGGGCTAGTCTTGATTCCCTTTTGTAATCTTTTTTTCAAAAAGCATTGTGAAGAGAATACCACAGATCTCTACCTAGATTCCCTTACAGTGAACACAGTGTGCTGCCAAGGACTAGGCTACGCTGAGTTGCTTGTCTCTCCAGGGTCCTCTGGTCCATCTTGCCCTACTTTCGATGGCCTTGGCATTCTTGAGACCTCCTACCCAGGCACCTTGTAGCAGGTCCACCATCTGGGTTCATCTGATCATGTTTTCTTTGCTGGACCACAGACCTAGCAGTTGAAAAAGTTACACTAAGGGGAGAAACTGCCTCTCTCCTTCCATCAGATCACAGGTTTGTGATACTCACAGAACTTTATTGCAAAAACAGCAAGTTACTCAATTTCTTCCTCATTAAATGCACATTTCCTCCTAAAACAACCAAAATTCACATCTTATTTCATTTCTGTTTTATCAGGCACATCCCAATATTGAATAGGTCCAATCCCACAGTCAACTAATAATCTCTAAGACTTTTTCATATTAAACCCATTAAGCTGCAGCACCCCATCCAATTTTCCTGTCCTTGTTTGGGGGTTTGATCTGTTTATTTTTAATAAGTATAGAAATGTATCTTTCCCCTGTTTAATGAGTTCTGTCTTGGTTAGACCCACCACCCTTATACCCCAGCCTACTGTATCCTCATAGACATGGCCAACCTTTTAACCATGTCCCAGAAATCCTTGCTATTCATGTCGGCAATAACATTACTGAACAAGGCGGAGTTGAGGAGCAAGCCCCAGTTATAGATCTTAAGAGATGACCCTTGCTCTGGACCAGGTCTAGGCCAGAGGGCAACCCACTCCCATCCCTCGGGAGTATTTTTTGCTTTGTTTGACTGCCAAAAGAATGGCCTAATCTAGTCCCAGCCACTAGTGAGGAGGGCCAAAGACAGGACTCACTGATTACCAACACCTGCTAGATCAGCATTTCTCAGATCAGTGTTAGAGTCGATCTCATCTGGGTCTCCAGTCTGAAAGAATTCCATTCATCCCACAGACATTTTATGAATAACCACTTTGGGCCAAATGTGCTTTCTTTGTTGGTTTTTTTTTTTTATCTTTTTCTTTCTTTCTCTCCCCCTCCCCTTGAATTTATTGTTCCATTCGGAATCAGAAACATTTTAAACTGGAAAAAAATAAAAAGGAAGGACCCTTCAGCCCTCATGTAGGCGGGTGAAGATGGGCCAGTGAGAGTGCTGGAATGCGGCTCCCATGCCGCCTGCCCCTCACCGGGGAGTCTCCTCAAGCACCTCTGACTGACTTGGCCTGAGGGTCTCCATCTATAAATCTGACAGGTGGCATCCAGAGTTTTCTTTATGTCTGCTAATCTAACAGGAAGGGGTTTTACAGGAGAGCAAATGAGAGCAAGCTGTACCAGCAAAACCTGAGTCCTTCGGATGCCATCTGCTTCCGCTGGCCCAGGGAGCTCAAAAATGCCCACCACCGCCCACTAGGGAGGAAACTGAGGCCTAAGGGTTATGAGCTGTGCTCTCCCACTTTGGACAGGATGGCACCTGTGCTTAAATATCCAGGTACAGCTTCAGGGTTGCCCAGCTCCATTCTCCTACTGAAGCATCTCTGTCGCTAATCTCAGTGAGTTCCTGATGCTAGATTTCCTTGAAGAAAGAAAAAGTAGGCAGGCGGTGCTGAGCTCAGAGCTTGTTTGGAAAGCCAGTTCCGCGAAGAGCTTCCTGGTGGGATGTCATAGAGACTGCGCTCTGCCTTGTCATAAAACACCCAGCAAAGGCAACTTCAGAAGGGAGGCCTCATTCTGGCTCACAGTCCAAGGCTTCAGTCCTTCACTGCAGAGAAACCACAACAGCAGGGGCTTAGGAGCTAGCTGGTCACACTGCATCAGCACTAATGGTTGGTGGTGCAGGTTGGGGGAGTTCAGCTTGCTTTCTCCTTTCTATGTAGTCCAGGACAGTCATGAAACAATGCCATCATCCTCAGTTACGTGGAGTCTTCCTGTCTTCTTTACCCCAGTCTAGAAACTTCCTCACAGACAGGCCCATCGGGGGTTTGTCTCCTAGGTGACCTAGGTCCCGTCAGGTTGCTACCATCTGAATACACAAGGCCACCTGAGCACATTCCTCCTCTAGGGAAAATGAAAGGAATCTGGGAAACAGATGTGCTTTGCTGAGTCTACGACCCCAGGGGTCATCAGGGCATAAAGACATGGCCATACAGCTGACCTTAGAGGTCCTACCTGTGGGCACCAAGCAAACAACAGGACAGTGGTTACTGAAGAAAGAAGGGGTGGGGCGCTGAGTCTAGCTCTGATTTCAGGGATCCTGGGCTGGCAGTGCCGCTGCTCTGGATGCTAAAGGATGCCCCAGACATATTCCCAAACATGAGCGATTTGGAGTGAAAGAGCTGGGAAAGCTAGGGGAGAGGTAGGAAAGAGCCAGTGGAGGAAGAAGCCAGTGGAGGAAGAAGCTGGGGATGGGACCCAGAAGGCATTGATAGTACTGTCTTGGTGATTTTTTTTCCTAACATGTTCCTGGAGAAGACACTATTCCAAAGGCTGATACCGGTGCACATAGATTAGAAATAGCTGTGATTGTTTTGTCAAGGGCTGTAACACCCAGGAATGGGGTCCGTGTGTGCAGGCGTCCTCTCTGCTCCGTGAGACCATGTTTCCCCAGTTTGACCATGCAGAGAGAGGAGCTTGGATGGGTCCCACAGTTTTCCCAGGACTGGAAACCTGATAAATGGTGTCAGAATGACACTCTTCTGATATCAAGCTTGTGGAGTCTGCACTGGCCACTGCGAGAGCTCAGTTACCCTGATGACTTAGGGAAAATGTTCTGGTCCGTAGTGCATAGACATATCCAAACAGATGGCATGCACTTGTTCATAACACATCCATGTACAGAGACACATATTCACAAACATACATATGTACGTGGCCATACAATACACACTCATTGCGTAAACTTCCAAAAATTATGATAAAAATTTGTTGATGCTGTCAGGTTATTTCTCATAATGAAGCGTGAAAACGCAAGGAAGGCAGTGCAAGCTTGCAATCCCAGGGCTGGAAAGGTGGAGAGACAGGTGAACCCCGGGACTCTCTGGCCAAGCCTAGTCCAAGAGTTCCAGGCCAGTGAGAGATCCTGCCTCAAGATCAAATGTGAACTGCTCCTGCGGAGTGACACCCCCGGCCTCCACATACAAGTGCTAGCGTGTGTGTGTGTGTGTGTGTGTGTGTGCGCACATGTGTGCGCGTGTTGCACACATGCACACACACGTAGTTGTTGTTTTTACTCTTTGACTCTTTACTCTTTTGGAGGGCCTGCTACCCAGCTCCCAAATAAACACATGGAGACTTAACTCCTACTAATAAGTGCCTGCCCTTAACTTGGCTTGTTTCTTGCCAGCTTTTCTTAAATTATTTCACCTATCTTTTGCCTCTGGGTTTTTACCTTTCTCTATTTCTGTTTATCTTTTCTTCCCTTCATATTCTGCATCTGGCTGTGTGCTGAGTGGCTGGCCCCTTCTTTTCTCATTTACTCACTCCTTGATCCTCTCTTGTTTCCCGATCCCTCTTTTTCTCCTTCTATTTATTCTTTCTGCCTGCCAGCCCAGCCTACCCTTTCTGCTGCCTTGCTATTGGCCATTCAGCTCTTTATTAGACCAACCAGGGGTTTTAGACAAGCAAAGTAACACAGTTTCAGAGAGTTATAAAAAAAATGCAACCTAAAAGAATGCAACACATCTTTGCATCATTAAGCAAATAAATATTCCACAACATAAACAAATGTAACATACCTTAAAATAATATTCCACAGCACGCACACACACATAAGAATGAGTGAGATATATATAAGGTATAGTTAGCAGAAAGGGAAGAGACTTCACTCTGAGGTCCCAGAAGGAATGTTGGTAAGACTGGATAACACATAAGGACCCAAAGCCCAGACTGCATTCAGCAGTAATACCAAAACTAACCAATATTGTTATAAAACCAACTTTATAAAAACAGACCAACATAATAGCTCCTCCCCCTCCGAGGATGCATTCTTTCTGAACATCTTTCCAGTAGAGAACTCAAAACTACCAGATGCCAGATAATATATAGAGAAAGCAGCAGTGGGCATGCTCAGAAGGGCCAGGGTAACTGCTGGGAAGCCCCTATGCAGGTTTTTGTTTGCTGAAGCAAAATGCATCAGCAATTTTGAATGTGACGATAATCAAATACAGAAAATGGTGACATTTTTTGATTCCTTCAACTGTTCATAATTGGTACTTTGACAGTCATTTTTGGTAAAATGGAGGTGCTTGAGGACAGCAGGAACCTGGCATGCTCACATGTCCAAGGACCTGGGAGGAAACTGTCAGTGTCAATGCGAAGACAGTGAATTGATACACGGATAATTACTCGTTCCCTTCAAGTTGTCCTCCCAGGAAGATGTGTATGTTTTGTAGAGCCCCCTCGGTTGTCCTTCACACCAGTCCAAAGTGTCAGCCCCACCACTGGTGTACTGACAAATAAATTAGTGCCTGCATTTCAACCCATTCATCCTGCACAGAAAAGCACTCAGGCACCTGCCCGCCAGCTGACTCATGCAGCAACCCCACAGCCCAGAGGGGAAATGCTGGTGCCTTCTAGCCAGCATGCACGGATGGGTCATCATGCCTCCGCGTTAATGTCTGCTGGCAGTTAGGATGGAACCTGTACAAAGGAAGAGAGGCAGAATGCTGGCAACATTGAGATTTAAATACCAGAAATGGCCAGCACAGTCTACCCGATGCCTTCACCAAAGCACCACAGACTCCATGTTTGACACTGAATGAATTGGGGTGGTCCCATGGGGTTTCCACTCATGTTCAGACAGCACTCCATGGTTGGGAGGTTCTGGGACTTGATTCAATGTGAACATCCTCTCTCTCTCTTTCTCTCTCTCTCTCTCTCTCTCTCTCTCTCTCTCTCTCTCTCTCTCTCAAAAAGTTATTTTTGTAATTCCTAATCATGTGTATTAATGTACATTTATGGTGGGCATATGCATGTGGGTGCCTATGTCCTTGAGGTCAGGGGTGTCAGATCCCCCTGACACTTGAACTACAGGCAGCTATGAACCCCCTGCTGTGGATGCCGAGAAATGAACTCTGGTCCTTTGCAAGAGTGGATTGTGCTTAGATGCTGAGTCATCTCTGGCCCTGATATCACTATCACTTTTTATTTCTTCTTCTTCTTCTTCTTCTTCTTCTTCTTCTTCTTCTTCTTCTTCTTCTTCTTCTTCTTCTTCTTCTTCTTCTTCTTCTTCTCCGTCTCCTTCTCCTTTTCCTTCTTGTCCTCCTCCTCCTCCTCTTTCTTCTTCTTCTTCTTCTTCTCCTTCCTATCCCTCTTCTCCTTTTTCTTGAGACAGGATCGCTATGTAGTCCTCGCTGTCCTGGAACTCACTCTGTAGACCAGGCTGACCTCAAACTCAGAGATCTGCATGCCTCTACTTCCCAAGTGCTAGGATTAAAGGCATGAGCAGCCACTGCCCAAATTTAGTTCTTAATTTTGAAGGACCCAGGTATGCCACATGGCATTGTGTCTCACAGATCCCATGTCTGTGACACTATCCTTAGTGTCCATTCCCAAGGACTGTACAAGCCCAGAGGCTTACTCCAGCATCTCATTACAACCCACCCATGTGAAAGAAGTTCAGGCCCTGCAGTAAAGCACCCCTCGCCATCCATCTTGACTGCAGCATCCTTGGTGTCCCCAGTTGCCCCCTGCTTTGTGACCACTAGCTGAGGTCAGATGGTCTTTATGCCTTGCTCACCTCTCTAAGCTGGTGACTTTATCTGTCCCATATCATGTACACACATTTGACATTGGTTTTCAGTTACCCCAAACAAGTGTGATTTCCTACCCTGTCCCCATTGCTAGAATCTGTGCCCCCCACACAAACTCTGTGTGTATGTGTCCGTGTGTCTCTTGCTGTCTCACTCTGTCTTTCTCTCTGTGTGTCTCTCTGTTTCTCTCCATGTGTATCTGCCCCTCATCTTCCCTCCATCTCATCTTCTCCTGTCTCTCTTCACCTACAATCCTTGTGGACCCTCCCCCCAGGCCCTCTATGTCCCGCAGCACCCACTAACCGCTGCTTCCAGTTCTAACCCTTCTGCACTGACCTTTCTTCCCCACCAGACTTGACTTTGGGCCAAAGGGGCTGTATCTTTTATGATTCAACCCCTGATGCATGGCAGAGGGACTGGCCCGTGGATGGCGTCAAGGTAGGTGAGACAGAAGTCTTGGGTGTGCAAGCCCAGACTGGAGAAAGAGCTACCACGTGGTACCTGTTCCTGGGCCATGTTTTGCTTCTGGGTCCAGGTTGAACTCAGGACATGAGTTGATCTGTTAGGCCTTCCTGTCCAAATGGATGACATCTTGGCTGACATCTTGCATGTATTGGTAAGGGTGCGTGTCTCGCTGGCAATCCCTCTTTGGGAACCACCTCTTCATACATACCCCCTGATGAACCCAGTGCTATGCTCCCCGTGCCCTCCTGGACACATACAGTCTCCTTTGCCGTTTCCTTAACAGTTAGCCAGCTCCTAAGCAGGGATCTTGCCTGCTTCTGTCTAACCCAAGCCCCAGACATGCCATTAATTACAGTAATAGTGACGCTTTGTACTTTTATAGCCTCTTTCACCAGAAGATCTCCAAGTGCTTAAAAAATATTATCTCATTAATCCTCACAACACCCTCATGAGACAGCTGCCAGGCAAACCTGTCCCCCTCTCGTCAGAAAAGGGAAACAATGACACAGGAAGATGCTGTGTGGAGAAGCGGGCCAGAACCAACAAAGAGGCTCAAGTTCCCTGGCCGGCATCAAACTGGCTTGTCTCCCTACTGGCGGATGGAACTGTCCAGGGCGCATTTCCTATGAATGTGTCTGGATTGCATGGATGTTGATGGACGAGCCTGACACTCAGCTGGCATTCAGCGAAGGACAACAAATCACTGACATGTTTGAACAGACACCTGTTAATCTCCAAAGACCTGTTTCCACTGGGGACCTAGTGGTCATATATGTATGTGGGTGGGTAGCATGAGGACATGGGTTCAATTCCCAGAACCCATGTAAAAAGCAGTATATGGTAATATGTGCTTATAATCCCGGTTCTGGGGAGGTGGAGATAGGAGGGCCCTGGAGCTCATTAGCTAAACAGCCTACTCCAGTTAACAAGTCCTAAGCCAGAGAAAGACTGTAGCAAAAGAACAAGATGGAATGACAGTAGAAGATGTCTTCTGGCCTTCACATACATACGCACACATGTGTACCTGCACACACATGAACATGTATATACTACATACAAACATAATAAGAATGATGGTTGGGAATCTCTATTCTCAAGTAGCTCTGAGAGCTAGGGAAGCTTCCAGCAAAGAGGAAAAAGTGGATCATCAAATCCAAGGATCATCCTGAGGCAGCTGGAGGGATGGCTCGGTGGTTAAAAGCACTGGTTGCTCTTCTGGGGGACTCAAGTTTTATTCCCAGCACCTACATGGTGATCCCCAACCGTGTGTAACTCCAGTTCCTTCTTCTGGCTTTCTCCGGAACCAGGCACACAGGGGTGCAAAGACACACACCTAAAGAAAGAAAGGGGGAGGGGAAGGATGGAGGGAGGAAGAAAAGAAGGGAGGGAGGGAGGGAGGGAGGGAGGGAGGGAGGGAGGGAGGGAGGGAGGGAGGGAGGGAGGGAACAAAGGAGGGAGGAGAAAAAGCCTGAGAGGAAAATACAAAGAAGGACTTTCAGCAAGAGCCTGGGACTCCTTTTCCTCGGAGCCTTTGTTTACATTCCTAACAGCAGAGCAGAGTAGGATGCTGAAAGACCAACCTCAGTACTCTGGGTTTGTGGCTGTGCAAAGGGAACCTTACCAGGGTTACAGGTGAGCTGAGGACAGAGACAGTGGGAATGGCCTTTGTCTGCAGCGTCCAGACACTGCCCTTGTGCAACTCAGACACCTCAATGATGTTCAAGGGCATCAGAGAAAGTTCTGGCAGGTACCATTCCTTTCACTTTTGCTTCCAAACAGAAGTGGGGGGGGGGAGGAAGCCTGCTGCAGGGACAAGCCTGGCCCTGGGACCCAGCAGGTGGGGACAAGGGGCCTCTCAGAGTGAACCAGCCCAGAGCCTCTGATACATGCATGGTTTATAATAGATACCTGTCTGGTATAATTAATTGTATTTTTCCTAAATTTAACATTGCCCGAAGGGAAAAATCGTTTCGCTTGGTAAAACCCCTCCTGCCACACAGCTTCTACGAGCCAGCCAGATTTAATTGCTCCGATAAAAACCACAAGAAAGACCAGGTTCCCACTCAATCTATACCACATCTACTGAAGAATAGCTTTAATCACCTTTGAAAGGGCGACCACAAGATAATTAAAGGGGGAGGGCGCTCAGTGGGAATTATCCAGAAATATCAAATCTCCGTTTATCCCGGAGTCCGACTTAGAATGTTCCGGCATGGCTCTGCTCCTCCTGCCCCCACCCTGTCCTAAGCTTAAGCACTTTGAATCTTTCTGTTATTGAGAGGTGAAGAGAAGCAGCCTGCTGCACGAGTCTGTGCGCATTAAGGGCGTGAGCGGCCAAACGAGTCTACCATCTACCGTGGCTGAGAGCTGAAGCCTCTTCCTTCTGCTCTCCTCCTGCATGAACTTGGCTGGCAGCTTAACTTGTCTCTGCCTCCTCCCCAAAGTGAAGACCTTCACAGCTATACCACAGGATACCGCAACAGGACCCTGACCATTGCGTGATTCCCGTTCCCTCCGCAGAACGCTCCATCCTTCTAGAAAAGCAGAGATGAGCAGAGGCCTGATGCTGCCGAGCACACATCTGAGTGGCCATAAGGAGAGTTCTTTGCTCTCTGACTTGGTTGGTTTTGCTCCTTCCATTGATGCTGCTCCACATTGCCTGGGGCAGGGATCTGAGAGGCAGGCTGAGAACCAGTGGAGTGACATTCTTGGCTGCCTGTTGGTGCTCAGTGCTGGGTGGCCTGGTTCCAAGGCCAGATTCCCAGGCCTGGCTGTCTGGGGAGTTTGCCCAGGAAGTAGGAGTAGTCTAGCCTCACCAACCTGCTCTTCCAGCAAGCTTGCCTCAATCCTGGTGAACAGTGGGAGCCCACCTGGTCCCCCAGCTCGCCTCTTCTCACCCTGAGGTGAGATGGGGACCGGATACAACTTGCTGTCCTTCACTAAGAAGGAGGGGCCGACTTGTATCCATCCTTGGTAAACAGGTGTCAGCAGGGTCTCTCCCCGATCAGCACCTGAAGCTCAACTCAGCTTAGTCCACCTTGACCCAAGCTGGCACCCCAGGCTTTTGACGGTCATAGCCTTGTACTGTGGCCTCCTGTTTCTGTAGTTCACGGCACACTTCCCTCTGCCTTCAGCACCAGAGCATTGTACCTCAGCTTCCCCACCTGTAATGAGTCTTTCTCTGTCCTGCCAAATAACCATATAGAGACTTAGTATTAATTATGAAAGCTCAGCTTAGCTTAGGCTTGTTTCTACCTAGCTCTTATAACTTACATTGACTCGTTTCTGTTAATTTACATACTGCCACGTGACTCACAGCTTGCCTCTCATCTTCTATGGGTCATGCTTCCTCCATGTCCCCTCATGACTCCACCCTTCTTCTTCCCAGCATCCTCCATGCCTGGAAAGCCTGCCTAGCTGTTGGCCCTTCAGCTCTTTATTAAACCCACCAGGGTGACACATATTCACAGTACACAAAAAGATTATTCCACAACACCCAACCGTAGGCCCAGTACACACTGGTGAGGTTCCACGGCATCCTATTCTTAAAATGGCCGCTCACGTCTCCTGTGTTAGACGGAGGTATTTTGTGTGGCTGCTTCCTAGATAAGTCCATTAGCAGTCACAGTCCACTAAATCTCAAGACTAGCCCCAACTGCATGGATTTAGGCCATTTCTACATCACCGCTCCAGCTGCCATTCTTCGGGCCTCCCCTGATCCCCAAAACCAGTCACTCTCTCGTCTGTACTCCCAGAAAATTGATAATACCTCTTCTCATCTGAGTTTCAAAGGAGACGTTTGTGGATTTTTGTTTTGTTGTTGCTGTTTAGTTTTTTGTTAATTAATTACACACAGTAATGGCTTTCATTATGACACTGTCATGCATATATAAAATGTATCTTCATTCTATGTATCCCCTATTATCCTCTAAACCCCCAACCCACTGAACCCCTTCCTCTTCCCAAGTAGTAATTTTTCAGCTTTAATGTCTTTTGGGGAGGTGACCAGATGGATTTAATTGGGGTTGATCCCAGAAGGAAGGGGGAGGGGTTATTTATAGGAATGTGGGCATCTTACCAGTGGAGACACCACTGAAGAAAATGTCTCTCCTTTCCACAGCAGCCATTAGCTACCTATAGATCTTTGGAGGCAGTGGCAGGGAGAGGGACACACTACCTGTGAGTTTCTCCCACGTCCATAATGAAATGTTGAGGGTCTCAGTCTTGTATATGTAATCGTAAGTAGATGCATTAAAAACTGCACCCAAGAAGCAGCCCTGCTCTGGGCAATGAAGACATTGTCGAATGCTTTCATTATACAACAGTCGGCCAAGAGTCCGCAGTGTGGTTACTCCAGCACACACTGCTCCTCTGTTTCTCAGTAAGGAGGTAAGTTTCAAAGTGACAAAGTGTCACACCGAGCTGATGTGCCACATCCAAGAGCGGGGCAGAAGCCCCATCCACCACCGCACATCAAAGGCTGCAGCCCCTGCCAAGTGACTGCCGTGTGTAGACGTGCTGCCATCTTGGTTAGTCTACCTGAGATTGACACCTGTGGTGGCTTTATCTGTGACTTAACTCATGAGGGCTGGCCCAAGCCTCCCGTCTGTCTCCACATAAGGCCACATCTTCACCCTTTCAAAATACACAGCAGTGGAGGAAGCAAGAGCTTTACTTCAAAGGCTGGACCCCATGAACCTACTGATTTGATGGTGGATGCAAAGACAACAGCGTAGATGAAGGGCCAACAAATACTGACCCAGAAGCCAAAGCCACCCTGTTCTGCCGCCATGTTTCTACATAGATAGCACTTGAGCTCTGTATGACCTTCTCACATAATTTACACTTAGGAACTCAATTAATTAACAGCAAAGGCATGTAGCCTGCAAGATCTTAAATATTTATCACCTGGCCCATTGTAAGAAAATATCCCCGGTCCTGGAGCTTGTCATGGTATTTGTTCTTTCAATACTAGCAGGATTTGTAGGACTCACGTTGCATTTTAGGACCTTCCTCTCATGTGTTGTTCACATTGCTGCAAGGACCATGTCAACACCAGCCTCTCCAAGGATTCTCCATCTTGGATTCACCACTGGCTTCCAGGAAAGCATTCAACACACTGTGAGGCCTGGGAGTAAGCTGTGCAATAGGCACTCCATGTTTGTTTGCTTGTCCATGTCAGACTTAGGGAGGAACCCGGGTTCAAGGCTTGTTCTACTTACTTGCGAGCCCTGGGGTAAATGTGGCCACCACCTTGGGCAATGCGGAACTTTATCTGTAGCCTCCTGTCTTCGGACTTGGGCAGCTGTATGAGTGCTCTCACCACCACTGTCCTTGCCTCATTTGAGTCTCTAGATTTTAACTTGGGGCACCATTTCTTTTCCAACTCTCCCAGGGCTTGAATAACTAACCCACTGCCTATTTCAGAGTATCTGTGTGTTGCCCTGAAATACAGCCTGCCTGGGTTCAATTCAACCATTCATCCCTCTGGCCACATAGAGCCCCCACAATCCTGCTTCCTAGTTTGGGAAGTCCACAATTTGATTCTTCTTCCTGCTGGGATGTATGAAGAAATCTATTGAATTTCAGGGTTCAATACAGTAAAAGAACATGTCTCAGGACTCAATGTCCTTGATCAACTTTTGGAAGACCATATGATCTGATAGGAATGACTTTCTTCTATCTTTCCAGGGGAAGCTTTCTTTAGTGGTGTTTGAGCATTCATGTGGGCACAGATCCACCACACAGAGGATCATAGTGTATGAGTTGGTCCATCCCTGGTGACTATTACCTTCCTCCTGTCTCTCCGTTTCTGTGCCTCTTCCAGCTACACAGATGTAGACTGTTTTAAGAACGTCCTCAATGTCACTAACTCAGTATTTTAACCATGTTATCTGCTGTTGTTAGCATTTTATTGATCGTGGCATGTGCTGATTCATTCCTCAGGCTACTTTCTTAGCCCTGCCTTGGTCTTTTCTTCTCTTTTTGTGATGTCATTGGCCCGCGCTTAGGCTGCTGCTATCCTACACCTCTGAGCATGTGAGAGTCTCCTAAGCACAAACAGAAACTGGGAGATTGCCCCAGTCCCTGGGGGCATGGCTTCTTCAGGGCAGCATCTCTCGCCGACAAGTCATATATAATATATGTCATACGTAATGTCCTGGCTTTTTAGTGCCCAGGTTTTGACACAGTGTTGTACAGTGCTCATGCCATTTTTTGTTGTCCACCACATCTCCATGCAGACCTTCTGTCCCCTCTGATAAAGAACTTGGCACGGAAACAAAGATGGAATTCTTCCTCTGAGATGCTGGTGGATGCCCACATGTGGTCCCTCTACCTGTAGGGTTCGTAGAGTGCTCTGATAGCAAAGCCGGATGCTATTAGTTGAAGAAAATCTGCTTCCAGAGCCTCGATTCAACAATCTGAGGATGCATCTCCTTATTTTGAGGGGTGCTGAAGAGTGGAGACTACTTCATTCATTCATTCATTCATTCACTGCACAAACACTTCCATTGTCTCTTAGTTTTCAGTCCTGCACTGAGTACCATGACCTCAGGCCCAGACATAATCCCAGGTGCATGGAGCTTGCATTCTGGTGAGATAGGCAGACCCGTAATAAGAATCTCTGTATAAAGTGTGGCGCATCAGCTGTTGCAGATGGAGAAGGGTGGGGTATTCAGCCGAGATGTAGGACCAGCCTGGTAGGTCTAAGGAGCCCACCACCGCATGAGTATGGGTCCCTGGTCTTTCGCTGGTATTTTGTCTCAGTATCAGCAACTCAAAGTCTACCACAGGAAAGGAATAAAGATGGCTCGTGTCGAGCAACAGGCTGATCCTTCCGGTGGCAGCAGCTTCAACACACGTGACAAGTGTCAGGCTCGTGTCAGGGTCTCCTTACAGTATTGCATGGAACGGGCTCATCCATAACAGATGGCGACCCTCAACAGGCCACATGAACAGAAGTCCTATGAAGCCACAGGACACTTGCTGTGAACCTGACAAGGGCTGCAGACAGAAACCCAAGGTCATGAGACAGGACCAGGCACTATCATGATACACCTCTGGCCTGTCACCGTGAGAGCCTCCTTAGTGACTGTGACATTGGAAGCAGCTGAGGGCAGGAAGTCATGAAGAATGAGGTCATGGACAGTGATGGGCAATGTGATTTAACCCTTGCTTTGAACAGGTGAGCAGGTATGTAAGCTATATCTCAGACCAGTTTTCTCTGAGCTGTTTTGGTTGTTGTGCTACTAATAAGTGGATATAGAGAGGGACCAGGAGCATGGCGGAGGCAGTCAGAAGCCCTCTGGAAAGTTCAAGCATTCAGCCTGATTCAGCCATCACCTGCATGTGACCAGGAACAGCACTTGCCTCTGTGACGGTGACTGTTAAATGACTAAAGGAGCCCATAGCTGGTGTAGCTCCAGGTCTGGTGGGGACTGTCACCGGTTACCAACTGAGATATCATGACATGGGCACTATAGAGACTTTTAGCAAGCCTACGCAGGCAACTTTAGAGACCAACGAGAGGGTAGCACCAGCTGCTCGGGGATGGGCACTTTGACAAGTACAGAGTTTTCCACGCAGATAGAGAGAACAAAGACACACAAAAGTGGCCCTAACAAATGCTACTGAAGTCATGAAGTTTCTCTCCCGCTGAAACACATGCCAGGATCCACATGTGGCACAAATTAGTGACATCCATGGAGGTCAGTTGGATATGAGGCTGAGAGGACAATCCAGGACACAGGAGCCTTCTCCTAGATGTGCTGGAAGCCTTAAGGTGGAAATGATTATGGATGCTGTATTCTCTTAAACAAACCGTGAGGTAGAAGTGGATATGGATGCTGTATTCTCTTAAACAAACTTCCAATGGACAAAAGCATGATATTTTTTGCTTCTGTCTCCAAAGCACAGAGCTAGAACCTGAGACCATGCTAAGGTCATCTGTGATGGTGGCATCTTTGTGTCCTTTCCAGCTGCTCCCCACGCCCAAGCTATGCCCTCATCCACCTTCCCCTCCACTTAGTCTAACATGCAGAGGCAAAGCTCTTGACCAGCCACCCAGGCACCCTCCTCCCTGCAGCATCCTGTTTGCCTTCCCTTCCCTCACTTCCAGTTAGGCCGGGGATGGCAGGTCAGGCTACTGAGAGCAGAAGCCACACTTTTCTCTCCATACAAATGACTGGAGAGGCCACTAGCTTCAGAAAGCATAATTCTGAGGTTGTTTTGCCTCGGTCCCTGCACTGCGTGGGAACCATGAGCAAAACATAAACCGTTGCTTTATTGCTATGGCCTTGAGAAGAGAGGGCTTGCATGTTATTGAAGTGCAAACTGTCTCATACTGCAAATACAACCTGTCCCTCCAATCTCATTTATGGGTACTACTAAGTCACTCAAGCCAACACACGTGAGTGATTCTCCTTGTCGCTCACCCTGACATGCAGCCAGCCCATGATTAAGGTCTGTCAGATGTTGTCTTAGTTAGGGTTTCTATTGCTGTGAAGAAATACACGACCATGGCAACCCCTATAGAAGAAAATATTTAGTTGGGGCTGGCATACAGTTTCAGAAGTTTAGTTCATTATGGTCATGCCTGGAGACACGGTGGCATGCAGGCAGACACGGTGGTATGCAAGCAGACATGGTGTAGGAGGAGCTGATCTCTATATCTTGATCCACAGGCGGCAGGGATCTGCTTGAACTGGCTTGAGCACATGAACCCTCAAAGCCCGCCTCCACAGTGACATCCTTTCTCCAACATGGTCACACATACTCAAGCAAAGTCATGCCTCCTAATAGTGCCACTTCCTATGGGCCACATCTTCAAACCCATGAGTCTATGGGGTCATGCCTATTTAAAATACCACAGATAGGTATCCCTGGTGTTTCTGGACCTAACTGATCTTCTTTGTTACCATTCAATCCACCCTGATCCCAATAAGAGCAGCCCTCCCACAGAGAATGTCCCAGTTCCCTAACTAATCCGTCTGCATCTCTCTGGCCTTCTCCACATGGAAACAGGAGAGATACTTTAAAGATACTATTTCTGGTACCTCCTTGTCCATCATGGGTGACCCACGGACCAATCCAAATTACACTTTGCAACCTCCAGGGTCCTGTGTGCCTGGCTTCACACCACTTCTCTAGCCCTTTCCTGTTGGTGCCTGTCACTCCCAACTCTATGCCGTCTCCTACACCCCAGGGCCTTGCTGACCACAGCATTCTGTTCTGTTATCTCCATAAAGCCTGTCTCCCCATAGCTACCCATTTGTCTAACTCCTTTGCATGGTATGAGTGCACATGTTTGTGTCTATGGGGGTGCACGGTGGGGTGCACCCATATAGCATGAGTGTGACATGAGCTTGCCTGTGCAAGCCAGATGTCAATGGTCCACCTTGATCATTGAAACAGAGCCCCTAACTGGCCTGGAACTAGTAGGCTAGACAGGCCAGTCAGTGAGCCCCAGGGGTCCTCCTGTCCCTGCTTCCCCAGCACTGGGACAACAAGCATGCATCACCACCCCTGCCTCTTTGTTGTTTGTTTGTTTTAATTAATGTAGGTGGTGGTGACTGAACTCAGACCATGATTGTAGTGCAAGCTCGTCACTGACTGACCAAGCCATTTCCCCAGCACACCCTTGGGATTTGACTCTCCTTCTCCACCCAAATTCTGTGCCCAGAACTTGGCTACCTGACACCTGGGCCAGGCCTAGGCACACAGGAACTTTCCAACACACAGCGAGGAGTGAACGAAAGAATGAACGAGCCTGCTGGCTTAAGTTCAGCCATGTTCAGACTGCAGGGAGTCCTAGACATGTCGGCAGCTTCTTGACCCGGGCTCCAGCTCCACTCTCTCCTCCAAAGGGAAAGAGAGTGAAAGGGGAGAGGAACAGAGGAGAATGAAAGGCATTGTTCAAGATCCTTCTCTGGGTGCCCCTCATGCCTGACAAATAATGAATTAGAGGAGATCAGGACAACCAAAGACCAAAACAGTCATTAGCCACTACCTCCCCCACCCCAGCAGCCTGCTGCCAGCAGCCAGCCCAGACAGTCCAGGGAGGAGCCTGGGAGATGGAGAGAGATAGAAAGGCCCTTTGAGCAGCCCGCTCATTAAGAGCTCTAGATGGGGAGAGGGAGAGCGCGCGCAGCTTAACTCAAACATTGGTGCTGAAATGTAAAAACAATTATGACATTCAATTATTCCATTAAGTGAAATTAACCATTCTTCCAGTTCTTTGAAAAAGACCCGAAGAAAAGCCCAGATCTGAACAATTAGGTCAGCGAGGAATGGTGAAGAAGGGAAGCCTAGACTCCAGACACTTACTTTCACGTGGAAGGAAGAGGAGGGCTTTGCTCTGGGCTGTGTGTGTGTGTGTGTGTGTGTGTGTGTGTGTGTGTCCATCCTGTTCCAAGCGTCTTTGAATCGCAGGGTGGTCACATCCACGGCTCTGCCCAGGCAGGTATGGCCACGTCCGGATCAAGGAGTGGCATTCCCTCTTTGATGCTGACTGTCATGCTCCGCTGCTCGATGATCTTGTTGGCTGCCTGAGCGTCTGTTGTCCTTAGAGATCAGGTGAGCCACCCAGGATGGCAGACTCAGACTCCCCGACAAACCCTGCCCGCCAAGGACAGGTCTGTTAGTAGAAGCTCTGCCTTGTATTTCAAATCCAGCCCTTCCCAGTTATCAGCTGAGGTCAAGCAGAAACTGTATCTGTGCGTGCATGCACGCACACACACACACATACACCTGACTGAGTGGTCACACATGTATGTAGACACACACTCACGCAGGGTCCACCAGGAAGAGAGGAAGGTCAAATGGAAATGCAAGCGACACCTCCAAGCCCTAGTGAGTCAGCTTGCCATGAGCCTGGGGTTAGTAGCCACAAAGACAGCTAGTCTCCAAACTCCCCAGCCAGTGCTTGTGGATAGTAAAACTCCCAAACCACCTGACTGTCCATGCGAGACAGCTCTGAAGAGCTTGAATTTCTCTTCTCGAGGTGACTCCAAGGGCTGTTGTTACTAGGGCTCAACACCTCCCTGAAGTGAGTGAGTGAATGAGTGAGTGTGTGTGTGTGTGTGTGTGTGTGTGTGTGTGTGTACTCATAACCAGAGTTCCACATTGGATGTCTTCCTCCGAAAAGCTTGGATTTCCCTTCTCGAGGTAACTTCAAAGGCTGTGGTTACTAGAGATCAATACCTCCCTGGAACTTGTGTAGGTGTGTGTGTGTGTGTGCGTGTGTGTGTGTGTGTGTGCGCGCGCGCACGTGCATGCACATGCATGGGAACACTCATATCCAGAGCTCCACATCAGATACCTTCCTCTATGGCTTCTTACTTTTTTTAGACAGGGTCTTTCGCTGAGCCTGGAGCCCACTGCCTGACTACAGAGGGTACCCAGTGAGGCCCTGAGGTCCTCCTGCTCCTGCTCCACACTTAGGGCTATAACTAGAACCGCTGTGTTCTGGTTTTGCTCTTACACAGGTGCTGGGGATTAGAACCCAGGCCCTCATTCTTGCATAGCAAGTGCTTTGCCCATGGTGTCATCTTCCAGCCCCACCTGGGTGTCTTTGCTTGTCTGTTTGGAGTCTTTCCACTACCTAGTGAAGAGGTCTGTTCCTCCAAAGATGGCTGGGATGTTCATAACCAGAAACTTGGCAGCTGACCCTACAACACTGCCCTGGTACATAACCATAGCCCCAGGAACATACCATTTTAGCCTTTCCTGAATGGAGAACTCAGAGGAAGAAAGTGAATTGGCTTTGCTGTGCAGCCATCGGCATCATCATCTCCAGAACTTTCTTTATCTTCTCAATCTGTTCTCCAGACCCTGTAAACATTGACTCTGTTGTTCCTTCCTCCAGCCCCTGGGAGCCACCATCCTGCTCTCTGTCTCCAGGACACTAAGGGCGTGTACAATAGAATCATAGAGAAGTCAGTGAGCTTTCACTTAACATGTTCTCAAGGCGCATCTATGACTAAGCACACATGAGGATTTCCTTCCTTTTTAGAGCTGATAGTGTTCCATGTTCTGGATATGCCACTTACCCCTTCATGGACGGGCACTTGCATTGCTCCTATTTCCGACCACTGTCAACAGTGCTGCCACAAACACAGGTGTGCAGAGACCCCGGCCGTTGCCAGGCTGCTGAGTGTTAGCTCCGTCCTCTTGGAAACATCACTTGCTGTCTGGAACATCTTGCTCCAGCCAACTGCTGCCATGCCTCCCCTGCCATGATGAACTCTTCCCGCTTTGGTGACGGTGTTCACGGCAACAGCAAAAGGCAGCTAAGATGGGGGCTCTGTCGAGATCAGAGGGCTGGGAGAAATCCCCACTCCGACAAACTACCTCACTGCTCCGAGAGTTCTCGTGCAAACAGAAATGGAAAACATGCCTCTTGCAAGCTGGGAAGTGAGTCAAGAGACCAAGTGAATGGAGATCTATTCCCAGAGGCAGGGAAGGTGCCTTCCTCAAATCCTCCCTGGCGAGGAAGTCCTTAATAAAAGCCCCCACACAACAAGGAGTCACCACAGTCAACTGAGTGTGGCCGCTTGACTGTCATTTGCCTAAGACTGAGAGCAAGTGGCACTGGGGAAAGAGGTTAGCGCCCCATACTCCTGGTGCAGAGAAGCTATTGATAGTGTGAGATGAATGAATGAGTGAGTATATGAATGAATGAGTGAATGGATGAATGAATGAATGAACTGTAGCAGCAATGTTTGTCGTTGAATGGGTCTTCTGGGTGGGTCAAGCCATGTATGCTTCACATGTCTGCCCACCTCATGTTCATGGTAACTCAATGAAAACCCTGCTACCATCCTCAGTTTACAGGTAGAGAGATGACCCTCAGGTCAGAAAGATCATTTAACTCATCCCCGTCATCAGCCAGATCTAGAAGCAATGATTGGGTTAGAGGGCTCCCCAAGAGAGGCTTCTGTTTTTCTTTACTAGCCTGTCTGGACGTTGTTGTTGGCAAGCCGTTGCCACGTCACCCACCAGGTCCTGGGTACCAGCGCTAGGCCTGCACCGAAACATCCTTAATTCAAAGTATCATGACCAAGAGCATCAGCGTGGTGGTACTTTGTACTTTAGCAAATAAAGCTTGCCGGAAGATTAGAGTGTGGAGCTAGCTACACTAGCCATAGAGACCAGGCAGTGGTGGCACACACCTTTAATCCAAGCACTCAGGAGACAGAGGCAGATGGATCCCTGTGATTCAATGCCACCCTGGGCTACACAATATTGAATCAGTCTAAACAGAATCGAGTAGTGGTGGCTCACACTTTTAATCCCAGCACTAGGGAGGTAGAGATGGGAAATGATATTGTTGGACAGAGAGAGGAATATAAGGCGGGAGCAGACAGGAGCTCAGGATTCAGTCTGAGGACTTGGATAAACAGGACACCTCATTCAGTCTGATGATTTCGTAGAGGTATGAACTAGTGGCTGGCGGCTCTGCTTCTCTGATCTCTCAGCTCCCACCCTCTAATATCTGACTCCGGTATTTTATTATTAAGACCAATTAGAATTTGAGCTCAGATTCGGGGTCACAGGAGTCTGAATGAGCTCTGTTTTTCCACTTTCTGGGGGAAAACGAGCCTCCCAGAATCTCAGCTTCCCCACCTATATGATGAGGATCAGGAAGCCCTAGGCCAATAGACAGCTCACAGTGGATGACCAGGCTCACAGAGGTAGGGCTGGCTCCAGGTCCTGGGGAACTGGGACAAGCAGATGAAAATCAGATTCCCAGGTTTGGAGCCAGGGAGAGAGGAGAGAAAGCAGAAGAGAGCGTCTCGGCAGAGCCCTGCAGATCCCAACCACAGGAGACACAGTCCAGGATGGAGCGTCAACCCACAACTGCATGGGTGCCCTGGTCTAGCCTAGAGGCCTGTGTCATAGGACAATTTTCCCAGTTGGAGACTCGTGGCATGCTGGAATTCCGTGCTAGGGAAGTGCTCTCCTGCCCCTCTGCTGAAGGTCTTGAGGCTGTGATAGCCTTTTCAGCTAGCTCTGCCATCCAGTCACTCCAGAACTTTCCTCCCCTGGGTAAATTAGCAGGACAGAGAAAGAACTAGAGATAAGATCACAGCGCACACTGCACTAATTATCTCCCTGGAAATTAAGATTAATATTGAAATTGTTAGCTACAGTGAGGAGAGTAAACACACACGCAAGCACAAGCCTCTCAGAGAAAATGCAGAGTTCTGACCTTGCCATTGCTTCAGACAGACAAACCTTGCAGGAAGCAGCTTTCCACCCTGGCTGTGAGGGATAGGCTAAAAAATCAGAAGGGTTCAAAGCTACTCCTGGGATAGAGACACAGCAAAAGGATCGGGTAATCCTAGGGCTCTGTGCTGTCCTGGGGGACAAAGAATGTTGAGGTACTCCTGCAGCTGTGACCTCGGCAGCAGCCTTAGATGGGAAGTGGGGGCAGATGGATAGATGAATGAGTGAGTGAGCACATGCGGGCCAAGGAACTGAATCAGGAGCTCTCCCCAGGACCATGGAAACAGGAGAAGCAGCACCGATCACCTCATGCCCAGCCCAAGCCTCTGGCCACACCTCCATGACTCCTTCCATGAGCAGCAGGCAAACCAGGCAGGTGCCACTAAAGAGGCAGCCGTGGAAAGCAGCTATCATGGAAGGAGAGAAGAGCAGTCTTGCAGAAAAGAAGGAAGAGTCTAGGCCTGGAGATTGGAAATTCAGGCAAGTGTGTGAGGGAGGATGTATGGGAGTGAGCATGTGTGGGAATTTACGTACAAGCGTGCATGTGTCTGTTTCTGAGGGTACATTGCATGTGTTCATATGTGAATGGGTGAGTATATATGTGTGTGTGTGTTTTCTCCCTCTGGGAAAAGAATGGGATATGGATAATACTATGTTGTCACCATAAGTTGTGAGAGGTTTTGGCCCTTCTGCACAGCAATAAAGTTGGTTTGTGGGTACCTTTTGCAAGCAGGCATATAATCTCCAGCCTCTTGAAGCCATAACTGGTCCTCTTTCCACCCAGACACAGAAATGAGAGGAAGGGGAGGATGCTTCCAGCCCTGTTCATTGAGTAAGTGTGGGCGGCAACATCTCCATCACCTCAATCAAATGGTTCTCCTGAAACATCAGTGCTAGCCTCGGGCCCTAGTCCTTAACTTCTAGGACCCCTCAGTTGTTGACCGCAGCATCAGCCATGCAGCAGCCAACACTGAGAAGATGGGGCCGGCCGGGCTTAGCCTCTTACGCTACCAACTGTGCCCACTGCATCAGGCCCACATCCTCCAAACCTGGGCATTTATGCCCCAGAGCTCTTCTCAAAGCTGTCAGATCATGAATTTGCTGGGGAGAGCTGTGATCCAGAGCCAAGAACAGTGTAAAGAAGCCATTACCGCTCTCTCTCCCTGACCAGCAAAGCAACTCTAGACCAGCATACACTTCCCAGCATGCACGTCCTGTCCTGTCACTTCCTGTTGACTCAGGAAGATGCTGCTCTAGGAGGGTGACTGATCTACCCCTAGGGGCAAGATGAAAGTCTTGTCCTTTATCCTGCATCCTACCATGAGCTCAGTGACTGAAGGTGGGGGTTTTGTGGCCTTAGAGATTGGAGCAAATAATCCCAGCACAGCTCCCACTCACCTAGAGATGCTGTGGTAGAGTTGAAGGAGACCGGACTCTGAAGCTACATGGTTGAACTGCCAAACCTCAGCCCCTCCAGGGTCCACCCTCCAACTCTGACCTCATCCCTTGACCACTCAAGCTCGGACATTTCACATCTTCACCTCCTTCGCCTCACAAAGGTGCCAAGGGTTCAAACAAAGAGGGCCAAAACTGTCTGAGATATTCCATACATATACTTAAAGACAGCAGTCCTCCCAGCCTGGGGGAGGGGAGATGGTTTGATCCATCTCAGCTGCCCCATGTGTCAAGCAGGACTTCACTTTAGGAGGAATGAAAAGTTGAATGTTTGGAGGCCGGAACTCAGCACGCAGCACTCTGAAGAGGCCCTGTGATGTTAACACTTGACTGTCCGTACCTGCAGGAGGCCATCAGTCCTCTAGTCGCCTTTGGTAAATGAAGGTGGAGCCTTACTTATGATAGGAAACACTCAGGGCACCATGAGGGTACCCATTGTAGAACGCTGTCCTCCAAACATGACGCAGCCCTTAACCTCCTTGGACTGTCAACAGCTGAGATTGATTACCCGAAGGAGATCTACGTAAGACTGGACCCAGTGATGTTCCCTGGGGGGGGGGGGAGGTGCTCAGAAGACCCTATCCATACAGGAGGATACATAGGCAGTTACTGCTTCCTGGGATCCTGGAAGGATGTTTTCTTTAGTTGTGTAGCAGTCTGCACACTGTTCATCCTCTGTAAGTAGCATCAGTTAAAGACATTGCTTCTCCAGGCTCTGCTTAGTCCATCACTTGTGGCTTTTCTGAGGTGAACAAGAGGTCTTTTGTGTCCCCGGGAAAGGTCTACACAACAATGATGTGGTTTTCTAAAAGAGAGGATGGTGGATACCAGGAGGCGTCACCGTCATCAGGGTGGGTACCAATCTTGTCACACCCTCCTCTTGCTGCTCAATGCCCCTCCACGTCCTCACCCGAATGGCTGTGCCCTCTACACACTGAGCAGATGGGGCCTCACCATCTCTCGGGGAGCCCACCCTGTCCTCGGTGGGCATTAGAATCCCGCTGTTTCCTTATGATGGATTGGAGCAGATGACTGAGTCAGAACAGCAAGCGGTCAAAAGTGGCACCCTATGACCGCTCTTCATTGATGGGAGCTTGGAGCGGACTCCCACACATGGCTTGTTAACCAGCGTCTGCAGGATGAAGGGGTACATGTGAGCTTTTTCACCTTGACCATACCTTCTAGAGTGTCTGCTGTAATTGTCTGTTTGTCTTAGGACTGAGGAAAGCACAGTTCCTTACAGGAAGTGGATAGATGTCTCCCAAAGACCCAGGTGTCTTGACCACTGGCACCCACTATATTATTAATAAAGAAAATAAAGCATATAAGGGCAGCTGGGCTCCCTGTTCCATGAGGCTGGTGCACATGATAATGTCCATGTGAAGTCCAGTAGACTTAATTGAAGGGGGGATCATTTGTGATAGAGGGAGTCCTTCATTTGCATTTGTGACAGAGCAGCATCAACAGAATAATCACATGAGTCCTAGGTCTAATGAAGGACTCATGGAGCATTAAGATACGTGGCTTTGGGTGCCCTTCATTTTCCCTTTGGTACCTCAGTTTACCTATCTAAAAAAGGAAGAACTTAGACTGGATGATTCCTAAAGGATCCTGCAGTCAAGAACCACAGAAGGAAGTTCTTAAATTTGAAACTTCCCACCCTATCAGCCTCTAGTACCGAGATCCCCAAAGAACCCAGAGACCGAGCAGATATGGAAACTCAAAACTTAAACCCAAGCAGCATGTGCAATCAGTGAGACCTACAACATGGATCCTGAAAGATCAGGAACAAGGATGAAACAACTCTAAAATGTTCAGAAGAGCAACCGGGAAGCCTTCTGGATGTGAAAGACTCTAACTTCTCCCTCCTCCCTCCCTCCCTTCCTTTCTCCCTCCCTCCTTCACTCCCTCTCTCTCTTCTCCTCTCCACCCCTCAGTATTGTACAAGGGGTAAGCATCAGTTTGGCTGACACCACAAAGGCAGAAGCTTCCATTCCACATCTGCTGTTACCAGTTTTACAATCCATGAAAGGCCTCTCTTGGAGGAAATCTTACTTGGTCAATAGCTGAGCTGTACTGGTTATGGAAGGACGCAGAGACAGGTGGCTGTCTTGTCCTGTGGCACCTGCACAGATTCTTACCAAGGTCACCACAGCATCTCTGGGTCTTTGATGACTCAGCTAAGGTCCTGCAGGAAGCTGATGGGAGGGAAAAAATAGGTCCAGCTCTGAAACTGATGGGAGAGACAGAACAGGTCCAGCTCTCCATGGGCTGTGGAGCACAGCAGGGGACAGGAACTCAGGACTCAGGAACTTGCTCCGCCCTTCTGCCCCAGCCCCCTGAGCTGGCCATCTGTTCCTTTTCAGTCACCCTCCTTTAGCAATATTACCTGCAGGGTGAAGTTCAGTCTGAAGTTCCATGCTCAGAATGGTGCCTCTTCCTTATGTTACCTCCAACCAACAATGACCCAAGACTTCATTGGGTACCACAAACTTATGTGGCCTTGGGGACCCTTAGCTTCGGTGACCACTCAGGTCCAGATGAGCACAGAACCTGCTCTGTCCCCCTAAGAAGGGCTTAGAATAGTCACAAGTGCCTTGGGAAGAATGCCACTTTTTTTTTAATCCTTTTTAAAAAATTTGTCATGGTGTTTTGTTTTTTCATTACAGGATGAAGGATAGCTCCTGGTAAAACCAGTGACCCCTGGATTTGTCTCCATATCTTAGCAATCTGCTCCGTAGTCCATCAAAGAAATGGCAAGGCACTAATGACACTTTTATTATCAACCTTTACACTTTGTCAAAATTAAAATGAAAACCCAACATTCATATGTAAATCCAGCCACCTTCTGGGTTCCCCTTATCCTTTATCCCTTCCACAAAATTACAGATTATTAAGAAATCTTTGAAGAGAGGGAGACAGGCTTCAGGGGAGTGTGAAGGAGGCAGGGCGAGACAAGGGGGTAGAGGAGGCAGGGTTCTTTGACCTTGGCCTTGTCTTCCACACTCAGAGGCATCTCCGTATGTGATTCCTCGGCTCTTCCATTGTCTAAGATGTCCTGGTGCTGGCAGATTCTGACTTAAGCTGACTCACGCAGGCAGGCTCACAGAGGAACCAGGGCCTTGGAAAGGAAATGGGAATGATGGGGTGGGGGATGGTGGTCTTGGTTGCACACGCTTCTCTTTGATGATGAAGTGTGCATAGCAGAATATGACTGTGGACACCTACGGGCCTACGTCCTGGCTTTAAATTTTGTTGCCAAGTCTCAGATGTGAGAATTGGGGGAAGAAAAAGCAACTGTCTAGAAGGTGGAAGTCTCTGGGCAGAGTCCTTTTGAATGTGAGCTCAGAAGAGTGGCCCGCTGACACAGGGACTGCATTGCCGTGGAAGTTCGGGAGGGCAAGGAGCCAAGGCTCCTTGAAATGGTCTGGGAAATGAGAGGCTGTGGGTGGTCTTTATGGGACAGCAGATAGACTCTCTGAGTGACTGTGAGGATTCCACATCTGTCATCCACACCTTTGTGTGACAGCCTCTCTCCCACTCTCACCAAGACCCACTCGACCCACTACTTCCATGAAGCACGGCTGCACTGTGTGAGGCCCCTTTGGTGTGTCTTGACGGTTTGGTTACACAGGATGAGAGTACCCACCTCATAAGACTCCTCAGCCTCACCAGAAGGAAGGAGACGCAAGTCACACTGGGGAGACCCATGTGCAAAGAACTATGGGAACCATCTAGAAGGAAAAGACAGCAAACCAAACCAGCAGCCAACTTAGTTCCCTGCCTTCAAGGACTACGCATTCAGAAACCACACATGAAGGGAAGCAGATCCTCCCTAACCAACCTTAAACCCCTTGACTGAAGCCCAGAGGGGCCCTCAACAGAGGGTCCAGTCAGGTAATGCAGTCTCTTGACTCATAGCAGATGTGAGATACCAGCAACTTGGGTGGTGGTTTTACTACAGTTGTAGAAAATGATGACAGAGGCAAGGTGGGAGAGTGTGTGTAAGCCAGAGAAGTAATGGAAATCCTACCCATGTCAACGTATCTCACTGGCTAGTCCTAGGCTGGGGAATTCTTTGAAGTCAGGCATGCCGGGGCAAGAAGGAAGATGGTGAGTGGGGGATGAGAACGGTTCAAAGAGAATGGTTCTAAGATGCGAAGGCCAGCACTGTCTTAAGACTGGCTCACAGCCAACCCGCCTGGGAAATATGGGGTCACTGGGCACCACTAAAACCTCTCTCGGCCATGCTATCTCAGGGAATACAGGATGCAAAAGTGGACACTGATGCCTGCAGGCATGTCTGCTGCAGCCCATCCATAGCCTGAAAGTTGAGGACCATTTAGACACCAGTCAGCACCCACCAGAGGGCTTGCAGTAGAAAAGGGACACAAAACCTTGCTTCTTCACCATTAACTCAGAAACCATCTAGCACATAGCCTTGGATAGGAAGAAGAGCTGGAGACGAAGTACTGAGCTAGCATCCCCGGGGAGATGGCTGCCATCAGGACAAGCTGAGGTAGGAGATGACTGTGGGGTGGAGAGAGATGCGCGTGGTAGCCATGGGCAGGGTCTGGTTAGCAGTGGATGTGAGCAGGGAAGAGACGAGAGAAGGGAGGGGGAACTGTGGGGATTCAGGGTTAGGGAGGGCAGAGTTCTGTTTCCAGGGCTAAGCTTGGCAAGATCTGACTTCCCTGACATGACATTCAGTTCACAGGGCCGTCTGGGACTGTCACGTGGACCTAAGCTGATTTCAGTTGAGTTCTGGTCTAGGCCAGCTAAATCCAGACTCTCAACTTGGATCTCTCTCTCTCTCTCTCTCTCTCTCTCTCTCTCTCTCTCTCTCTCTCTCTCTCTTTCTCTCTCTCTCTCTCTCCCTCTCTCTCCCCTCTCTTCCTCCCTCCCTCTCTCTCTCTTCCTCTCTCCCACTCTTTCCCTCTCTGTCTCCCTCCCTCCCTCCTTCCTTCCCCCATCCTCTCTCTCTCACACACATACACATTGCTTCCAAAAACTCTAATAATTGAATTAATTCTTCCAGAATTTCATACATGCATACACTGTATTTTGGTTATAGTCACCACCTTACTCTTCCTGTTCATAGACCCACCACCTCCCTATCACATCCCTACCAATTCCCTACCACCTCCCAAATGTGGTTTTGTTTTGCTTTTTATAACTCACCAAGTCTTGGATGTAGAGTCGTCCACAGCATGGCTAACCCATCAAAGGCCACACCCTCAAGGAAAACTGTCTCTCCCTACCCCAGAATCTATCAACTGTCAATAATTTTCCACCTAGAGCTAGAGACTTCTCTCTGTCTCTCTGTCTCTGTCTCTGTCTCTCTCTCTCTCACACACACACACACATACATACATACACACGTGCACAGGCACAGACATGCACACACACACACACACACACACACACACACACACTGGAATGCTGATGGGCTTGGTCTTGTCTAGGTCTTGTGCAGGTCCCACAGCTGCCGTGAGTTCATGAGTATAAGGGCCCTGTCATGTTCAGAAGACACTGTTTCAGCCCAGTCCTCCCAACATCTGGCTCTTACAGTCTTTCTGCCACCTCTTCTGCAATGGTCCCTGAGCCCAGGAGAAACAGAGGTCATACTTGAGGCCCCATTTGTGGCTAAGCTCTTCGTAGACATTTATTCTCTACATATTGACCCGTCATGAGTTCCCGTGTTCTCCACCATCTCCTGCATGAAGAAACTTCTCTAAGCAGCCTGAGAGCTGTACGTGTGCTCGCCTCCACATGTCACGGAGAAATGGCTGGCCCAGGCAGGCCTGGAACCACCATGACGCTTAACTCTGAGGTAGTGGAGTCAGTAACCCTTGTTTTCCTTTGGGAGGTGTCTGTTCAGATGTTTTTTGTATTTTCGTATTTTTATTAGGTTGTCTGCCTTTTAACCCTTGCTTTGTAGGAGATTTTTATGACTCCTGGAAGCCAGCTCTTTGCTGAGACCATATGTGTTGTGAATATTTCCTCGCAGTGTGTGACTTCCCCTCTTCTTTCCTCAGTGAGAAATATTTTAATAAATTCCAGTTGCTTCTGTTAAAATATATGCATATACCACTGTTCCAAGTTCACAAAAATGTCTGCTGATATGTGTATGTGTGTGCGTGCACATATCACTGTCCCAAGTCCATAAAAATAGCCTCCTGACACGTGTGAGGTCTTTTATGCCTAGAGCTATGCTTCATCTTGACTTATTTTTTATAAACCAAATGAAGTGTTATCTTCCATATGGCCAGCCAGTGGTTCCAACACTCATTTTAGTGGATCTTCTCTCCTGAACTGCTCCGTGACTTCTGTGGAAGATCAAGCGACCATGTACTGGTGCATCTATTTCTGGATTCAGCTTCATCGGGATCTAGCTCTCAGCCAACACCACACTGTTTTGATTACTGTGGCTTTTATTGTCCATCAAAGAAAATAAAATTAAAACTCTAGAGAGAAATAAGAGCAAGTGGCTGAAAGACCTGTAACTCCAAATACAGCAAGGACCTCGTGGTGAGACTCTAAAAACAGCAAGACTACCATGGAGAAGGCTCAGCTTCATGTAAAGCAAAAGCTACACCCTTCCCATGACCCGGTAATTCTACACCGAGGTTAAAGACACAAACACATGTTCACATATTAACACTTGCACCGTAATTACAGTAGCTGCTTCCCTGGCAGTATTCCTGCCTGGAAACCATTGGCTGTTCCTCACCAGGTGACAGAAGATGCACCAGGTGGAAAATTTGTTCTGGAGAATTCTATCCAACAATAAAAAGAAACAAGCTGTGGCTAAGCACAACAGCATGGGTGAGTCTCCAAAACATGACACCGAGTAAAAGGAAACAGATGCAAAGGGCACCTGCGGCATAGCCCCGTGTGTAGAATGTTCTAGAAAGAGCAGTGTTAATCCACGATCAAAGGACTCTCATTAACAGCGGTTGTTTCCTGGGTGGACTGTTTAAGAGAAGGTGAGAGAACTCTCTAAGATGGGGAAATTTTCATACTGTGAGTTACAGGTGTATGCTTCTGTTCAACATGGGCCAAACGCTGCACTGTGTCCCAGTTAAATGATTCCCTAGAAGTGGATGTCAAAGCCAGCTGCAAGAGGAGGAGGAGGGAGGGATGCAGTGGGTGGTGGACACGGGAAACAACTGGGGAAAAGTATATGTGTAGAACGACTAGAACGAGGAGTGGGGAGAAGGTTCAATCGGTAAGTGATTGCTTCACAGGCACAGAGGACCAGAATTCAGTCCTCAGCACTCATGGAAAAATCCAGAGGTTGTTGTGTGCACCTGTGAGTCCAGTGCTGTCCTGCTGGCTAGACAGAGGGAGGAGGACCCTGGGGCTTGCTGGCTGGGCACCTACTCTAACTGAATTCCTGTTTCTGTAAGAGAAACTCTCTAGAAAGACAAAATGAAGAGCAATTGAAGATTCCACTTGACATTGACCTTCGACCTCCCATGCACACACACACACACACACACACACACACACATACATGCATGCACATACACATACATTCATAAGTTCATACTCACACCAAGAGAAGAAAACTAAGACCATAGTCAGAAGGTCACAATTTTATATGTCAACCTAAAAAAGATGAAAATTTAAAATATAGTTTTCAAAAATAAGCCAAAGGCATTTTAATGTTTTATTGTATTTATTTATTCATGTGGGATGGTGCAGGTGTGGAGGTCAGAGGACAACTTGCAGAAACCTGTTCTTTCCTCCCACCCTGTGGGGATCGAACTCAGGCCTGCAGGCTCAACAGCAGGTGCCTTTAACTGCTGAGCCATCTCTCTGGCCCAAAAATATCTTCTCTACTTTGGGCTATTGTATGGTCCTTGGATAAGTTAAGATTCTATGACTCTCTGAGAAGAGGCCGAAGCCTGCTGATCTCTTTAAGGCTACTTTGGTCATTGCTATGGTTAATGATATCCCTCCTTCCAAGTCACTGGTAAAGACCCAAACTAGCATGTGGCCTCATATGGAAACAGGTCTATGGAGCTGTCACTATTAAAGAGATGGTTACATTGCAGCCAAGCAGGTCCCAGAGTCCGATGCAATGAGTGTCTTTAAGAAGGAGGGGACATCTGAATACAGTGACCCACCAGGAAAAGGCCACATGGATACTGAAGCTCTGTTGTCCCAAGGACAACCCTGGCTTGACCCTTCTCTTGCCACCAGTGAGCCAGAAGCTCAGTTGTGTGCCGTCCGCCACTCAATGTTGGGTTTTTTTTTTTTTTTTTTTTGGCTAGCCTGGCAAACCAAACATGCTGATATGGTAGCGATGGGGGTCCTGGAGGGTCACCATCAACGGCCTCCAGGTTCAGTGAGAGACTCTGTCAGAAAAAATAAAGTGGCAAGTACACCCTCGTATGAACATTTATCACACCCTGACATATGCATGCAAAAATCATAGGGTTGATTGAGTGCCCTGACTTGAGTGACGTGCAGTGTCCCACAGAACTTTGCCACCCGAAGTCCATAAGGCAAATATGATTCCCATTCTGTAGAAGTAAGCAAAACTGCCATCAGACAGTGTGACTCTGGGCAAGCCCAGCTCTTGATTAAACCGACCATATGAGCTCTACTCCAGGGCTCCTGGGGGCCGCTCCCTGCTGCAGATATGGGTGTGTTCCAAGTGGGAGGGAGGACAATTGGACAGTTGGAGTTCTGGGCACCTGACTCATCTGGCTCACAACGGACGCCAAGCACTAAGAATTCAGCGGTCACAGACCAATTGTCACTGCCACCCTGGGGACTGACCACCACAGGGCCTCCCACAAGGACCCTGGTTCCCTGAAGGTCATGGAACCCCGAGGCACAGGGATCCTGAGAGGACCTGGTGTGAAAGCTTCCTGATGCCCAGCCCAGACCCTGCTTGAAGTCGCCTGAGCATCCTGCTCACCCTGTCCCAAGCCCCTGGAGATGCGAAGCCACCTGTCTGCCCTGAGGTGGCCCAGAGCAGGACTTGCAAAATAAAAAGACCATTTCATAATCTTCTCCAAAACAGGCTGAGCACTGTGACCCTTTATTACCTATCGGCGGAAATGGGAAACTCGGAATCACTGCAATAACTAGTGAGAGCCCATTCTGATTAGAGATATACACCCTTTTTAACCGAGGTAATAACAGGGGAGCCGCCCGCGCCAGGGTTGGTAAAGAATGTGCAGATTAACGCTGCAGCTAGATGACTTTTGAAGCCAAGCTTGTATTAAAGTCGCTGCCAAAAAGTCACTTTATCTTCCCTCCGACGCATTTCAGATTTTATCTACCCTTTTATTCTTTTTGTCCTTAATTTTAAATCCTTTTTACTATTATTTTTTCCCTTGTAAGCACCAAGGGGGTTGTTGGGTACTCATTCTTTTAGAAGTGATTAGCCACAAGAGAGGTGTTCGCTTCGTTTGGGTTGCATTTTATATCCAAACCACAATAAAAAAAATGTATTCACAAAACTGACTTTGCCTGTGTCGTTCAGACACGGCAGTGGCCTTCCCCGTGTGTTTCAGCTCAGTTGTCCAGTGGGTGAGCCCTCACTGGGACACGGACTGCAGGGTGGTCATTTAGGTCACATCTCCTCATGTAACCCTAAGATCATCTTTTATCTGTCTGCGAAGGAAAACACACAAATTACATTTAATTGTGCATTAATCCAGCCTTTCCAGACCTCAAACTGACTGCAAATAGGAAAGGAAAGGGATGCTTGCTTGGTCCAAGGAAGAACTCAAGACTGCAAAGTTTTCTGACCTCGGTGTCTCTCTGTGTCTTCCTAGATGAGCCCCTGGCCCCTTCCCCAGGGCTAGAGGGACGTGATATATGACCCAGAGGGAGCAGCAAAAGAAGACTGTCGTGGGTACATGTGAAGCTGCAGCTCTTCTCCTGTGTTAGAGAGTGATTACCTCCGCTGGTATGACATGTCTGTCTCATTTTAATGTACATGCGATGTTTTAAATTAATTTCCATCAGTAACAAGGCACAAAAGAGCATCCTACATGCCTTGTTGTTATTCAGTGAGAGACAGTGCATTGATTTCAATCTCTTTTGCAAAGTGTGGCTGGGCGAAGGAGAATTCGCATCAGATAGCGTGACAGGATCTGCAGCCAGGCAACCCACGCTTCTCTGCCCGTTCCTGCCGTGCCGAAAAGCTCCAATCCAGAGACAAATACGGGCAGAAACTTACCGCCACCATTCCAGCGGCAAGGCATCTGACCCTTGATTTAAGTCTTGACATCTTTCCCTGAACAGTGGGAAGGAAAACAAGAGGCACACGGTGAAGACCCTTTTTGCCATTGGTGGTCCTCCCCCATCAGCTTGGTACTGAGTAAGGTGACATCTAGCAAGTGCAGGCTAGGGGTTTGTGACCGTTCACGATGTGCACCCCCTTACCACTTCACCACGTTGACTCATCCCCTTTTGTGAAGGAACAAATGGAGGTTGGAAGAAACACTATCTGCTGCCCACACAATGCCAGACAACAGGATCCACCCCATGATACCCAGGGTGGGCCCTGGAGGACCAGAGGTATGGCCAGCCGCAGAAGCACAGCTGATGGAGCCCAGGCACTTATGTCTGCTCTCCCTACACACGGCCAAACTGTTATCCCGCTCCTCCTCGACCCTTCTCAAAGGGCTGCAAACTGCTGAGTCCGAGAGAGTTAGAGAAAATCCCCAAGGGGCAATAACACTTGTGCTTGATATTCAGAAGCCCAACTCATTGAGCCCTCAGACAACCTACCCCTCACTCACAAGGGCCTTCAGAGACTGTTCATGGCCATGTGGGCAGCTGAGTCTACGCACTTCCTAAAAAAATCAAGCAGATGTACAGGCAACTTCGGCCTGCCTGCCAGGCACTGGGTTGCCTCAGGGATGAGATTTGAGCTTTCAGTCCTGGAAAATGAAAGCCATGGGAAGAAGAGATGAGGGTTTGCTGGGGCAGGGGAAGAAAAAAAAATTCAATATCGTATCTCACTCCTTATTCAGGCCAAATGAAAAGTCCTCATTATTAAATCACAAAGCAATTAAAAAATTAAAAATTTCATAAGACCCCACATAAAAGGAATACAAGTGTTTAATGATGGATTAGGATGTGGAAGCAGGAGGAGACGAAGAAGTGAAGGCAAGCCTGTCTCAGGGGGTTCCCTCTCCAGCGGCGATGGCAGTTTCTGCCTTCACCTCATGCCAGCCACGAGAACTAATAAATTCCGGGCTCCCCTGCCTAGAAGCCAAGGCCGATTAATATCTGCCCACCTTGTTACCTAATTCATTATGGAATAGCAGTTAATTTGATTTGATATTATTTTAATAAAATTCTGTAATATATTAGATTGTTTCAGGCTATCAAAATAATTTTCCAATTATTACAGTTACTCAAGCAGGTCCCTTTTTTCCCCCTTCATGAGCGGCAGTTGGTCTCATTCAGAATACATTAGTTCCTACAGCTTCATCGTGGCCAGAGGAGTGGGGATCCACGCATGGCTACCCAAGAGCTACTGCCAAGAATGTGGGCCCACAGTTCACAGCCAAAGGTGCAAGCTTGTTTGAACCCATGGTTCTCTGACCCTGTAGCGATGCCCCTTCAACCCCTGGGTTACATTTTAAGAGAATGTCATAATCCATGTTTGTTTTTAAATAGCTGACTATTGCTCAGTAGCAATTGAATTCAGTACATTCAACATTGGTAATGATTTGGGGGCCCAGCGATCTAGTTTGTGTTTTTAAAATCTGAGTTTAAGCTCACTGCAATGGTATCTGACCAACCCACAGCTCACAGAGTCTGAAAGTAGGGCCTTCCATCTTTCCAGACTTGTGTGCAAAGCCAGATCCAACACTCTCTGTAACAGTGGAAAGTGCCGGTGTGGAGTTGGTACTAAAACATGTGTTCTCTTTTCCCTATCAATCCCCCGTGGAGGTGAGGGCAGAGCAAGTGAACACCTTGGAGCAGGAAGCCAGAGTTTGGGTTCTTGGTAAAGTGCTGGTTTTGGTGTGGTCGCAGTGGAGAAAAAGGAACTTCATTTTGGCACTAGGCTGGAGACTTGTGCCCCCATTATCTTTACCGTTTTATTATTGGTTCTCTGATCAGATCTCTTTAGCAGGCTCACATACTTGGTGTGCCCCTTTATTCACCCAGCAAACAGTCCCCAGACTCTTTAGATTTGCAAAGACATCAGGCTGTAGGGGGTGAGCAGGGAATAGACCTCATCCCTCTTACACAATTTGCTTAACACTGCGCACTATCTCTAGCCAGCTGCACTGTTACACGTACTAGATGCTTAGTGCATGCATGTGGTTGATTTGACTAGCTGATTGATCACGGGGTAGCATGTATTAACCAGATGATGACATAGACAAAACTGAAATAGCCAAATGGCTGTATTAGGATCTATAAAGAAAAAAAAAAACACATGAGAGCTGATAGCAAGGGGACCTGCTCCGGGCAGTCTACAGAGAACCAGAGAATGAACCTGGAGCTACCCTGCAAGGAACCAGAGGGCCTCTGCAGAGCCCAGCACTAACTGAAGCTCTGTGGTAGGACTGGCAGGGCATGACAAGAGATAGCTGAAAGGGAGTTACAAAAGAGCAGACGGGGAGAGGTGGGTAGAGGCCAGGTCCCTGTGGGCCTTCTAGGTCCATGACCTTTTCCCTGGGAACCACATGTAGCCAAGAGGGGTAGGAAGTCAGTGTTTTGCCTACACTATCTTTCTCACAGTGTGGTCACAGTCGAGCAGTGGTTGGGTGACTATGAAGAAGTCATGTTGAGTGCTTAGTAAGGGACTCCTGCCGGGAATTTAATGATGCTGGGAGACTCTGAAGCCTGGGGGATCACCCGTTTCCACGAAGCAGGCGGTATCAAGGACTATGTCCTGCCAGGCAAGGCACGGAAAGACCCCACCCTCTCCCGAGGATGAGGTGCGGAACCTGCTGAGCAGGCCCTTGGCCCTCCCTAACTTCCCTGTTAGTGCCTCTCTGACCTTGGAAGAGAGGGTGAATGTGGCTCCCAGTGGCAGTTAAATGACTGTTGCCCACTCCCAGTTGCCTGCCACAAGAGGCTTTTGGATCAGAGGGGGGGGGGGGCTCGGGAGTGACTAGCCCATGATCGAAAAGCAACAGGGGTCTCGGAGATCCAGGCTCAAAGGAATCGGCTTGGAATTCTCTGACACTCGCTGGCATTCGTCCCTCAATCTCTGGGTCCATCCCTGAAGGGAAGAGAGCTGAGGATAACGGCATCTGAGAGTTCTGTATATAGGTCACAGGAGACAGAACCATATAGACCTGCAGGTGTCAGGACGAGAGCCTGAAGGTGTCAGGGATCAGAGCCTGAAGGTGTCAGGGATCAGAGCCTGCAGGTGTCAGGGACGAGAGCCTGCAGGTGTCAGGGATGAGAGCCTGCAGGTGTCAGGGATGAGAGCCTGCAGGTGTCAGGAATGAGAGCCTGCAGGTGTCAGGGATGAGAGCCTGCAGGTGTCAGGGACTAGAGCCTTCATGTGTCAGGGACTAGAGCCTGCAGGTGTCAGAGATTAGAGCCTGCAGGTGTCAGGGATCAGAGCCTGAAGGTGTCAGGGATCAGAGCCTGAAGGTGTCAGGGATCAGAGCCTGCAGGTGTCAGGGACTAGAGCCTGCAGGTGTCAGGGACTAGAGCCTTCATGTGTCAGGGACTAGAGCCTGCAGTTGTCAGGGACGAGAGCCTGCAGGTGTCAGGGATGAGAGCCTGCAGGTGTCAGGGACTAGAGCCTGCGTGTGTCAGGGACTAGAGCCTGCAGGTGTCAGGGACTAGAACCTGCAGGTGTCAGGGACTAGAACCTGCAGGTGTCAGGGATGAGAGCCTGCAGGTGTCAGGGATGAGCGCCTGCAGGTGTCAGGGACTAGAACCTGCAGGTGTCAGGGACTGCTGGGTCCCTGAGACTAGCTGAATTGGTATCAGATGGGAGTCACTGTTCTATGCCCAGCCTGGGTGAAGACAAGACTGTCAGGAGTGAGTACTGAAACTCAGTCTCCAGTAGCCAAACTGGGTTGGAGACATTCGGGTCAGGAAAAGTGCATCTTTTCCTCTCTGAGAAACATCTTTAGCTAAGTATCTGCTACATGCCAGCTCCCGTCTATTGCCAGAGACTTAACAATGTGGATGTACAGTGAATTTGGGACTATGGGATCTTTGCAAGACTGTCTGGGAGAGGCAAGGTGTCAAGGAAATAGAGCGGTGCTTGTCCAGGAACACCTCCAAGGTGACGGCGAAGACACTCACAGGTGACAAACTCACAGGACAGCACATCAGAGAACCAGCAGCAGAGACGACAAGCAGTTATATAGTATCTTCTGAAAGAAAGACTTGCCTGGGTATAACCGGGCAGTTAGAGCAGAAGGCAGACTAGTGGCTGAGGCGAAGGTCTGAGGCAGCACCCTTACATACAGTCCCTCAGAAGTTTTTCAGAGGGTGACTAGCTAGCAGAAGAGGCTTGCCTTGGGAGACGGCTGGACATGACCTGAGTAAGGGATGGGGTCTAAGGTATGAGTCACAACACTGCCGTCCCATAAAACTACAGGGGCACAAAGTGGGGGCGGGTTGAGAAACCTAGAAGCAACTGTAGCAGGGTGAGTGAGTTGCCATGGAAATAAGGGTGTGCCTCAGAGAGACAGTACTGGGTTGGGTCTGCTTTAATGGTGTGTTTGGACAGCTTCCCATGACCTGTGCTGTATCTAACAAGTCGAGGCCCCTGAAGACACTTCCAGAAAGTTGGGCAATGGTAAAGTCCTAAGGGCTCTTCTAGACTCTCTTTTCCACTCCCAACCTGTATCCCAGAAGCTTCCCTACCACTAACTTCAGATCTTGTTACTCATCTTCTTTAAGAGACCCTAGGAGGCCAGACAGTGGTGGCTCAGCCTTTAATCCCAGCACGCAGGAGGCAGAGGCAAGTGAATCTCTGTGAGTTCGAGGCCAGCCTGGTCTACAAGAGCTAGTTCCAGGACAGGCTTCAAAGCTACAGCAAAACCCTGTCTCAATAAATCAAAGGGAAAAAATTAGAGAGAGAGAGAGAGAGAGAGAGAGAGAGAGAGAGAGAGAGAGAGAGAGAAGGAGAGAGGGAGCCTAAGAATGGTAGGAATGAGCCTCACAGCTAGTTGTCTGTTTGTAAGGACAAACGGACCGTGGGTTCCCATGTGGATGGCGGCTTCATCTAGCCTCTATTTGTCCGCCTCGAGGTGGAAGATAGAACATCCATGGGAATATGCACCTGTTCCCATGGTTAGCTTGAGAGGCCATGTGAAACACAGGAGGGGTTTGTTTACCACGTGATACTGCATTTGTTAAACCCCCTCTGGGGTACATTCATGGTGGGGAGAGGGCTCAGTGTGAAAAGAAAGAACCCTGAGTGCTTGGTGCTCATTCTCCCATGCCCATAGACCACAGCCTGTGATCACCCAGAGTAGGCCCTCAGAGTGAAGCTATAGATCACAACCTGTGGTCACTGAGGACAACCTTCAGAGCAAAGCTGCCTTTACCCAAAGCAAGTTCCCATTTTCCATGGGGACTCAATGTGACTGAGTGTCCCTTCCAAAGATACATGTCCATCCTGGATTTGTGACTGTATAGGAAAGGGGTTCACAAGTAAAACTGACCTAACTAACCTCAAGAAGAAGTCGTCTTGAATTATCTGGGTAGGCCCTCAGGCAACGACAAGTGTAGCTTTAAAAGCAGGGAAGAGGATTCTTTGAGATGTGTGAGCCGGCAGAAGCAGCCACTAAGAGATACTGCCACAAGCCACAGGGCACTTGCAGCCACCAACACTGGATGGGGTGCACAGCTCCTCCGTGCCACATTCCCATGGAGCACACCCTTCACCTTGGTCTCGGGCTCCTGGCAGCCAAGACTGTGGAAGAATAGGTTTGAGTTGTTCTCCGCCATCTGTCTGTGATACTTTGTTCCAGTGGCCCTAGGAATAAACCCACCTACATGTGTGAATAGACAATTTTTAGATCAGATAGCAAAAAAAACCATAAAAAATAAAAGTAATGTTTTTAAATAAACATTGACTCATTTAAATATACACCTGTCTGGGAGAAAGTCTTAGGGGATGTATACAGACATAACTCAAGAATTTTATTTAAACAATATTAGCACAAGTTAATGTTAACAGAAATCTGAGTTGGTCCATAACACGACAAAGTGGTGTAATGTGCTTGAGGCCTGACCTCCTACTCAGAAGGATCCTGTGAAGGTTGCCAGCTGTCATATGAGAAAACTGAGACTCAGACAAATGCGGTTTTCAGAAACTTTGGATGAGGAGCAACCCGCTCAGTATGGTGGCCACACTCCACTTGCCCACTCTCAGGCTTAGTGGCCACAAATGTCTCATTTCTGGCTGACAGAAGGTCTGAGTGGGGCAGGCAGTAACACCGAGGAGACGGGCAGCCAGCCAAAGTGAGAAAGCCCAGGCCGCACACGGAAGCTGGGTGGTAGCCTTTCCATCTTGTCCTTATGAGACTGAAGGTCGCTGCTCCAAAGATCCTTTACTACTGAATCTGCTAACCTCATACAGAGCCCTGAAATTGCTGCAAGATGGTTATAAAGTCTTTGTGTGGATGGCTTTTCCACTCAGTGGTAAAACTGGAAGGCCTTATCGCTCTTTTATAACTTTCCATATAAGTTTTATGAATCCAAACAGCCAGCATCAAAGAATCCAGGCTGCTATTGCCCCTGTGATCCAAACCAAGTGACAGAACCAAGCGGCTGAACACATGTGATCTACTCAGACAACTTGGCCAGAACAGAGTCGGCAGTAGACGGACACAGGAGGAGGCTCAAATGTAATCATCACTCTTGGTTTCTAAAGACAGCCATAAAGAAAGAGGCAATAAAAGATGGGTTCACCACCCCCACACACACCCCGTGTTCCTGCCGGTTGCATACAGAAAGGTTGACCAGGAGAGCTAGAATCAGAGTTCAGAGGCACAGTGGGCTCGACTGAGGCCATCCCTGGTAGGCACCACCCTGCTGAGGCTATGGTTCTAATGTTCCAGTCAGCTCCAGCACTCTTGAGACACGCTGCAGGAGGTAGAAAGAGAGCATTCTGTTTGACAAATGTGTCAGTATTGCTCCAGAGAAACCTGTGGGTCCACAAGCTGTATGACAATGACAGGCTCACCGTCTGCCATCTCAGTTCCAGGAGACAGCCGGAGCACTGTGCCAAGGAGCCAGAGGATTAGAAAATCTGTGGGAAGGAAGCAGCATTCCAAACCTTGTCTGTTGGGATCTGGGAAGGAGGAGACCATCGACTCCATAGCTAAAAGCAGTTATGATGTCAGTCAGATCTGCCCAGGTGAGTAAGCAACAAGTATGCCCAGAAGAATTTCTTTCACCTTTTTCAGCCTCGGGTGAGATGACATTCACCCAGAGTGTCAGTGGCCTTAAAGTCACTTGATGCACAAACCTTTGCATCTCACCCCAGATCCTCACAGGGGATGGGAGAGGAACACCTCAGATCCAGGGAACATGGCATGCTGAAGAAGGTCAGGGCCGGTGAAGAACCCACAAATCAGGTCACACGGCTGCCAGTAGCCACTAGAAGCTGGGAAGAGCCATGGTCTAGAGTTTCCTTCAGAACTTCCAGAGAAAAGCAATCTGATGGACCCCCTGACTTCAAATTTCTCACGATGTGTGTCAGTTTGTTGCTTCTGTCCTAGAACATTGGCTGACCACCTGAGCACAGCTTGTAGAGCTCAAGTGTCCCTCTGAATAACAGTCACAGGGGAAGATGTGACGGCAGGGTGCCGATCTTTATGAGAGGATGGGGGAGGTGACCACATTGTCACCTCAATCCCACAGCCCCTCCCAAACACATGTGAGTCCATTCACACTAGACATATCTTCCTGTAGCCTCTGATGTCAGATGAGTTCTCTATAAGAAGCCAAGGCAGTATGACAAAGGCATTAGGGCAAGAATCAAGACATAATGAAGGTTACACAGTGAGGGTAGAGTTGTGATACAACCTGATTGCTTCTAATCAGAAACTAGGTGTTTCTGTCTTCTTTTTCTTTGTTATTTTGTCTTGAGTTGAAGGGAGGTTGTGTCAACTCTGTCTTTCTTGGTACTGTGATCAAGTACTTGGGAGAACAACTTATGGGAGAAAAAATTAATTTGGCAAGAGGCCAGAACTTGGTCCTGTGGTCTCCATAGAAACTTCTGGAGCCAACCAGTTAAATACAGAGATCATTGCTTACTGGATGGAGAGGGAGAGATTGGGAGAACCCAGTGGTGGTCCCAGAAGGGCTTCTTTGTTGGGTGGCACTTGGTGAGCACCTGTGTGTCCTAGGTGTTCTGATCACATCTGACTCCAAGGCAGCAGAGCCACCGTTCAATGTATTCTGGTAAGCTAAATATTTCTCTGCTTCCCAATGCCCCCAGGTCTTCCTCAATGATCTGAAACCTACTTGTCCTCCAGAGCAGCAAGGGTGTCCATTGCCAAGGGAAAGGGACAGCTTTATTCAGAAGCCTAGAGTTACTGAATGGTGAGCCAGCATCCCTGAGGCACATTCTGCCTGGTCTTCCAGAAGAAGTTCTAAGAAATGTGCACCAGTTGCCCGTAGTAGTAGTGAGTATCTCAATCACACACCATCATAGGCCCCTCCCATCCCATGTCCACTCTGCGTCTACTGTGTAGCAATCACTACAGTTTGTTTCAGAGAAGACTCTGAGAAGGAGATGAGGTCATGAAAGAGATTATTGACATTTCCTTGAGGACATCTCCAGATGTGCTGAGGACAGTCCCATTTTTCCAACCTAACATTGGTGTAGGAGGTCCTTCTGTATTTGTGTTGCTTTCATTGGTTGAATAAAGAAACTGCCCTGGCCTTTTGATAGGGCAGAATTTAGATAGTTGAAACAAACCAAACAGGATGCTGGGAGAAAGAAGGCAGTGTGGCAGATGCCATGAATCTCTGGTCTGAGATGGACATAGGTTAGAATCTTGCCAGTAAGTCATAGTCAAGTGGTGATACACAAATTTAATAGAAATGGGTTAATCAAGATGTGAGAGTTAGCCAATAAGAGGCTAGAGCTAATGGGCCGGGAAGTAATTTAATTAATACAATTTCTGTGTGGTCATTTCAGGGGTTAAGCTAGCCAGGCGGCCAGGACAAACAAAAGGCCCCACGCCTCACTACAACAGATTGGTGTCCAATGTGATGGGCTAAATTCACTTAAAAACCTGAGAGGGTTTAAAAAGGAGAGAGAGTTCAATACAGCTTTTTGCTGTTTGCTGGTGACATGCTGCAGAGAAATTTTCCCGACTCAGCAATAGCAGCAGGATAAAAGCTGCACAGTTTTAAAATGCGGCTTCCTAGGCTGTGCTGCCAGTGCAAACTCCGGCTATAAAGTATTTCAATAACATTTGTGGGCCTGGGTGTTTGTGCACCTGCTTGGGATCAGGAGGAAAGTAGCTGAGACCATGCCCGTCACTCAGCTCTTCCTGTCTAGGCAGACGGCAAAATCAGGCTTTGGCAGGGTAGAGAGCATGGCTAATTCCTGCCACCATACAGAGAGATGTTTCCAGGCTGCACAGCGCTCTGCGTGGCAGATTTGGCTGTAACTCAGATAAAAAACATTTATGCGTTGCACGCTCATGCTCTGAATTGGAGTGCTGAGCACGGCTCCTGCCTGGTGGCCCCAGAGCTAGCAAAAATGATACATCCACCATTTTGAAATTGGAAAGAGGTGGAGCCAACATCCAGGGCAGCTGCAACCTAGCTGCTTAGTATTTCAAACGCTCTTCAAGACAGTAGAGAATTAAGGACAATGCAATAAGACAGACTCACAGATTCAGACATAAAAGACCTCTAAATAGGTCACAGTGTTAGATAAAGAACACAGGCCTAGGAGCGAGAAGAAAAGGAGTATAGAAAATCATAAAATAAAGTTAATGCTTTAAAAAAAGGGGGGAGGGTAAAGTCTTTAAAGAGACAGAGTACAGATAGTCATAGATTAAAAAAATAAAGAAAAATAAGCCATGTAAAAATGGAAAATTCACAGAGAGTCTGGATTATGTGTATTATTGTGTTTTCTTTGAATTTTTTTGACTGTGAAAGAACTAAGTACAGAGGCACATCTCATTGTGTGGGCTGCTAAGATAAACCAGAGTGTATATTATAAAGGTATCTTGACTTCAGAATTTGGGTCTAAGGATATGATGCTTTGGAAAAGAGGTTCTTCTTTTGCTTTCACAGAAGATGAGACCATGTAGATTGCTTCTAGATCAATATGGTATGATAGACTACGCCCTCCTGAAAGGTTGCCATAAATAACATCAGAAAATTACTTTGCTCAACTGTTGACTGAGAGGAACCTAGCAAACGGGATACACTATGAAAGACCTGATTAACAGTGCTCTTACACAGCACAAAGCAGTTTGGAGAGAGAAAACTATGCCCATATTCCCAAATAATGTTTATAAATATTCTTTTACAGTTAAAGGGGGATATGATATAGATATGAATAATTTGCGTTGGTATGGATTTTGCTTTATTGTTATAAATTTAAGGTCAATCATGTTATATTACATTTCTGCTCTTGATTAAGGTATTTTGATTGTGTGATTCATTTAAAAATGTAATGTATAATTAGGAAATATAGGTTGTTAATGAATAATCATCAATATAGTCAAGATTGTTGTCATGTTAGTTAGATTTTCTAGATATATTGAGATATTTCAGTTAGATAGGCATTCTTCATATCTTTCAAAGACTACAGAATGCGGCATTTAAAATGATTTAATAACTTAGGACTTTTAACGACAATGAGACACATCTGCTCCTGGAAGCACCAATCTATTTCAAGAGGAAAATGGGCATCAAAGAGGCTCCTTATGGAGTCCGTTAGCCATTTGGGCAAGAAACTGCTCTTGCCTGGATTGTTGCATAAACTGGACATGAAGAACCTGCAGAGAGAAGACTGTTGAACTTGCCTAAAGGTGAGATGGTCCTTCGGGGTTCTTTAGGATACAAAAGAAAGTGACTGAACTGTCTTTAAAATTTCCTGCTTCATGGAAATATCGTCTGGATACTATGGGCCTGTATGCTGAAGATGGATGCCCCAACAGTACAGAAGAACTTTGGGTGACTGTCCTGGCAGCGAGATGTCTCTGTCATTTCTAGAGTTTTTGAAGTTGCTTACTTCATGTTTACTTAGGTAATATTATATCCTTCTGGAGTCTTTGATAGAGTTGAAGAATAGATAGATAGTATACTTATAGTTTTCCTTTGTTATGATAAAATATAAAATAGATATACATATTGTAACTGTAACTCTTGCTTGATAACTGTTTTGTTATATGTAATTTTACTATGTTAAAGTTAAAGCCATCCTTTTTTTTTAAAACAGAAAAAGGGAAATGGTGTGGGAGGTCCTTCTGTATTTGGATTGCTTTCATTGGTTGAATAAAGAAACTGCCTTGGCCTTTTGATAGGGCAGAATTTAGATAGTTGGAATAAACCGAACAGGATGCTGGGAGGAAGAAGGCAGTGTGGCAGATTCCATGAATCTCCAGCCTAAGACGGATGCAGGTTAGAAACTTGCCAGTAGGCCACAGTCATATGGTGATACACAGATTTAATAGAAATGGGTTAATCAAGATGTGAGAGTTAGCCAATTAGAGGCTAGAGCTAATGGGCCGGGAAGCAATTTAATTAATACAATTTCTGTATAGTTATTTCAGGGGTTAAGCTAGCCTGGTGGCCGGGACAAACAAGGAGTCCTGTTCCTCACTACTACACAACATAGAAGATGAGCACATGAATCTGAAAGACTTGGTATTTAACTTTCAAAGCTCGATCAACATTTCCTACCTGTGGACAGCTCCAAGTCAGTTAACATTTGACTCTGGCTTGGATTCCTTATCTGTAAACTAGAGGTTGAAAGAGCCATCTTGCAAACTTGCTGTGGGATCCAGTCAAGACATTATTTTTCTTGTTGAGCCATGATCTCGGGCTCAACAAGATGGTCTACTATAGGTTGGCCTGGCACTTGCTATGTAACCCAAGCTGGCCTTGAAATCATAGTGATCCACTTGCCTCAGCCTCCAAAGTTCTGGGAGTACAGGAATGTACCAACCATACCCAGTTAAGAAAGTACTTTTGAAAGACGTATGATAAGGCCTTAATGCTAACACAAAGCTGGAGAAATAGAAGAAACGGGAGAAAGCCACTATGACCTTGGTGAGAGTCTCTTAGCTAAGACATAAAACTTCACAAACCATAAAAGAAAAGGTTTTGGTAAATTAGATGCAACAACAAGAAATTTGTCCGTTTCTAAAGATATTGTGTAGTGAATGAAAAGATAAGCTACCACTGCTCTGTGTGTGTGTGTGTGTGTGTGTGTGTGTGTGTGTGTGTGTGTGTGTGTTGTGTGATTTACATGGCAAAGGGCTCCTGGTCAGAGTTCTAACAGCAATTGTAACCAGAGAAGATGTCTCGATGGAAGACATTGCATGAACATGTGTCCAGCACCACCAGTCATTACAGAAATATAGGTTTAACAATAAAGCGAGAGACTACTCCACACCTGCTAAAATAGCTCTTCCAGAACATGCAGGTGAAGAGCTGTCAGAGACTGTGGACTAACCAGAATCCTGCACATTGCTAACGACTGTTCTTATACAGCTTGACAGTTTCTTACAAAGTTGACATATGTTTACACTTGAAAAAGCATTTCTTTCCTAGAAATGTACCTAAACAATGACAAAAAACATGATCTCAAAAAAAATAAATAAATAAAACCAAAAAGAAGAAAAAAAGGAAGGAAGGACTGTGTATAAAAGCTTAGAGCAGATCTTGTCATAATCACTGACAGATGGAAAACTTGTGGTATGTCCATACAATAGAATACTACTTGGCCACCAAAGGGAATGAAGCATTGATCTGTACTGGATGGATCGCAACAGCATTCTAGTAGGAGAAAAAAATGTGGCAGTCAAAGCTACCTATTGTGTGACTCCAGTACAAAGGGCATGTACACAGAGAGCATTTAACAACTGAGATCCACAAGTTCTAAATTTGAAGCCCTTCTGGACCTCACTTACCTGTGTGACCTGAGGCAGTTCACTCAACTTTCCCGTGACTCAGTTTCCTTGTCTGTAAAGCAGGAGCAGTAGTACCTGCCTCTACTGCCTCTGTTGATGACCCACGCGGCATTCTCCTGTCAGCCTCCCAGACAAAGAATGACTCAGTGTTAGCTGTAACTGTGATCACTGTTATCATTGTGACTGCATTCACTTCCGAGAGCCCTGGACATTGGAAACACCGGCTCGTCTTTCACCATTTCATGCATAGATTTAACATATTTTACTATATTCACCAGCTTCCTTCTCTCTTCTCCCTCCAGTCCAGCCAGACCCTTCTTCCTCCAAACAAGTCCCTACTTCCATGTCTTTCATGTACATGGACGTGTGACCACTCAGCTTAACTAGTGTCACCTGCATGAGCATGGGTGAGGGGATATTACCTCAACAAGGTCAACGTACCTGTATCTACACCACTGGGAAGTATGTCTCCCTCTTCCCCAGCCATCGCAATAACTCCTGGGGAAGGGGGAGCTTTGCAGGCCCCTCCCCTACCTGTGTTGAAATGTTGATGGATCCGATCTCTGCAGATCTGATGTGCAGGTGGACCATAGCTCCAGGGACATCTTGAGTGTAACAGCCATGTCCTGTCCATAAGACAACACTTCAAGCACTCATCCACAACTCCTGGCTTTCACATTCTTCCCCCCCTCTCTTCTCTGATGTTCCTGAGCCTTGAGGGGAGGAAGTTGCTAAAAATGTGCTATGTAGGGCTGAGCACTCAACACTTTGACCCATTAAGAGACTGAACTCACTGCTACTGCCCAATGCAAGAAGATGCTTCTCTTCCCAAAGCTCAGGTTAGCTCTGATCTATGGTATAAACAGAAATCTTCCATGTCTAGCTAGCTAAGCATCAGTGATGGGTGTCCCGCCTGGGCCTGTAACCTACCAGTCCATGAGATCCAGATGGCATGCGGTGTGTTCACAGTGACCAGGACATGATTTGGGGTCAGGGTTAGGCCCACTCTTGTCCCTGAGTATTTGACAACCTTAGATCCCTGATCAATTAGCCCCTCCTTTACCTTATCTTAAGCTTAAGATCCCTTAGATCGAGTAAAGTCCACTAGCACATGCATGAACCACTTATAAGGGGTGGGACTATGGGCACTGAAGGGTTATGACCCTAGCAACTGCTGCCACTGCCGTTGTCTTCACTTCACAATGACCAAGAACTGGTCAGAGTTGGAGCCTCACATGTACGGTCCTGTGTGTGACTCCTGACCTCTCTGTCTAGCTAGGCCTCAGATGCCATACTCCTTCGGTCCAGCTGTGGGCCAACAAGGCAAGTAGTTACAAAGTCCTGGCAGTGTGAGGCTCCAGACCCAGGCAGCTTCACAGTAACAGCCTACCTGCTCCCTCAACCTATACCCAGATCCTAAATCCTCTTCCTCCCAGGAAATCCAGGGCATCTGTACTGCTGACCACATCCAAAAGCATCAAGAAGAAGCATCTGGAGAGCTATCCATGGTTTGATAAGTAAGGTCATAATACATGTGCCAAGAACACACAAAGTCATATCCCTCACTGAAAGGTAGAAATGCCATGTCATCTGTCACCTTACCCAGTGACAGCCACCAGAGTTCAGAGCCAAGAACATGAATCTGTTAGCATACTGATGGATGCTCAGGCATGAGGACCTGAGTTCAAATCCCAGGACCGACCTAGGCAGAGGCCAGGGGCTATGTTGCCTATCTGTAGAGCCAAGGATGGGGAGGTAGAGACAGAAGGATCCCTGAGGCTCTATGACCGACCCATCCATGATACTCTGGGACTGGCTGACCAGCCCACCTGGGCTATTCGGAGAGTTTCAGGCCAGGGAGAGATCATATAACAAGGGACACAGTAGACAGCACCTGAGGAGCAACACCAGAGCTTGACTTCTGACTTCCACATACAGGTGCATGCACACCTACACACGGGTGTACTTATACACACAAATTCTTACAAAGGTAAGGTCTGGCAGCCTGGGACCTATGTGACCCCAGTCAGCCAGAACTAAATAAATCACTGCACTTCAGACAGGACAGGACACTTTCATGTGTCAAGGCCCCCTTCGTTCCACTTGCCTGGTGCCCGTAGACACGCGAGTTTGCACCCTTGAAGACCATAGTGAGCAAGCTGTCTGCCGCACTTTCCTGATCTCAGGAAGGTTGTTTCCCTAAACATGTCGTCACCTGAATATCCAGCTGGAAAACAGCCCAGAAGTTCCCGAGTCCCATTTCCCACTCTCCAGAAGGCAACAGAGGGACTCACCCTCTTCACACGTATGTTGTAGTCGATGATTGGTACAGCCTCTCCACTGAGAAGGTGTTGGGCTCTGCTTCTCACAGCAGCCAGAGTAAGTTCAGAGGAGTGGGAGACTCGCCCAGGGTCACCCAGCTTGCAAGAGTCAGACATTGGAAGAGACCCAGGCCCTGTGACTCCACATCCAGTGCTTTGCCATATCACAGCAGGGCCTCCCACGTAGAAAGGGCTGTGGAGGCAAGAGGGAGGCCTGAAACCACCGAGGGTCCGATGTCACCTCACTGCCAACAGTGGTCAGCTGGGGCTCACATGTCCTCCATCTGCTCCCCAGCAGTTCACCAGAATCCCCGGCGCTCACAGAGGGTAGGGAGATGTTCTCAAGGCACACGCATGCTCGTACACACTAACAGAGGCCAGATCTGAGCCCAGCGCCACAAGCCACAGCTGCCTGGGGACGGCCCAGTAAGCATCAGCTCTGGGCCACCAAGGGGCTTTTGTTTCATATTAAGCCAATCTGGTCTAGATCAGAGATAAGTGGGAATACTTTCTTCAGATGGAAAAGCAAAATCTTTGAACAGAATCTCCCTGTCAGCAGATAGGAGGGGCCCGGGGGCCCTGGGGATCTGAGTACACCATGAGTAGACTACTCTGCCCACAGCAGGAAGAAGGGAAATATCAGAGAGGAAAATCAAGAGTCTCTGTGGTGACCACCGTCCTCAAGAATACCCTCTTCCCAGGGACAATCTGGGACATCCTTCGTCTTCAGGGTGTGCAAAAGGATAAGGATACAGTCCTATCTGAAGAAATCCCAGTCTGGTCGAACAGAAGGGCAGAGAGATGAGGGATCACACCACACTTGTGTCTTCCCAAATGTGCTGTCCTATTAAAAGGCTTTATCGCCTACCCAGGTAACCAAGTGGACAAGGACACAAGGACGCCTTCTGTCTGTATCTTCACTTTCAAGCCAGAAGAAATCACCCAGGCCAAATCCAAGAATATATTTTTGTTTGTTTGGGTTTTTTTGTTTTGTTTTCTTTTGGTTTTCTCTCATATACTACATCTTGACTGCAGTTTCCCTTCTCTCCATTCCTCCCAGTCTCCCGCACCCTCCCCTCTCCCCCAGATCCACTCCTCCTCTGTTTCTCTTAAAAAAAGAGAGCAGCCCCTGCTCCAGGGATCTCAACCAAGCATTCTGTAACAAGTTAAACAAGACTGGGCACATCCCTCCCTCATATCAAGACTGGACAAGGCGACCCAGTAGGAGGAAAGGGGTCCCAAGAGCAGGCAAAAGAGTCAGAGACACCCTGCCCTCCCACTACTGGGAGTCCCATCAGAACACCAAGCTACACAGCCATAACATATAAACAGAGGACCATGAGCTATCAGGTCTATACAGGGTCTTGATTGTCGCTTCAGTCTCTGTGCCCCTATAAGTCCTGTAATCTGTGGGCCTTGTACTGCTGGTGTCCTCGATCCCTCTGGCTCCTACAATTCTCCCTTTCCTTCTTCTGCAGGGTTGCCCTGATTCTGCCTAGTATTTGGCTATGGGTGTTTTGCATCTGCTCCCATGAGTTGCTGGATGACACTCTCTCATGACATGTGGTCTAGGCACCAATCTATGAGTATAGCTGAATATCTTTGGGAATTATTTATTGATTGATTGATTGGTTGGTTGGTTGGTTGGTTGGTTGGTTGGTTGGCCAGTTGCGCTTGTTTCTTCCTAGGTCTCTGGACTGTCCAGCCTCTGATTCCTGGACAAACAGGCAGTGTCAAACATGGGCTCCCTCTTGTGGCATGGGCCTAATTGGACCACTCACAGGTTGGCCGCTCCCACAAGATCTGCACCACCATTACCCTAGTTTTTCAGGAAGGACAAGCTGTTGGTCAAAGGTTTGGTGGCTGAGTTGACTTCCCAGTCCCACCACAGGAAGTCTTGTCTGGCTACAGAAGATGGCTGGCTCAGGTCCCATATGTCCCATGATAGGAGTCTTCATAATGGGCAACTGAGGACATTCCAGGGAGTTTCCACTGCATTAGCACACCTTCTCCCAAATGCCTTTCAAATTCAGTTGTCTATCTAGTACTTTCTCCCTCCACCATCACCCGCGTATCCTGTTTCCATCCCCCACTCCCAGTCCATATGCAAAAACCTATTCTAGTTCCCCTTCCCAGGGAGATCCATGGGTTCTTCCTTGAACCCTCCTTGTTGTTATTGCTGCGACCCCTAGACTGAGCTTTTTCTCACCCAAGTCGAGCCATGGTTCCCTCTCTGGCCACCCTGCTCTCCTGTACACCCTGCCCTCTGCCAGTGTCCCCGAGACTCAAGCTGCATCCTCAGTGGCTCTTCACTGCCCTTTGAATGCAATCCACATTGCCTGGCATGCGTGACCCGGCCCCTGCCAACTCCTGGCTCTGTGAGGAAGAGACTTATTTACTCATACACCTCACCTCTGCTCACCAATCACCTGCAGCTCTGCTTGAAACGTGGAGCTTCTAGATGTGAACCACACCCATGAAGCTTTGCCCTGCGCCACAGCAGGTCTATGGTCAGGTCTCCAAGAAGAATGGAAGCCAGGACCAGAACAGAGTACAAAGTGATCGTGAGGAGTCATTCCAGGATCAACTGGTCTATGTCACTGGTAAGACAAGGATGTGATTATTATGGCATTTTTCCGGGAAATGTGACTTATTAAGCTTAATAAGCCCCTGTCTCACAGTAAAACATATAAAATGAGCCAGAGATGTGGCACAATGGCAGAGTGCCTGCAGGGCATGCCCAAGGCCCTAGGTTTAACCCACAGTATTCAGTGTGAGTGGTTGTGTGTGCATGTGCATGCGCACATGCATGCAAGCACATGTGTGTGCTAACCAATTCGGGACCTCTGAAGTTGACCGTTAGCTAGGCAGCATAGAGGCTGTATACAGCTGGAATCCATGGGACTGTGCTTAAGAGGAAAGCTTCTAGAACATGGTATTTTGAGCGAACACATCTGCTGAGGCCTGTTCTATGTCTCCCTGGTCTTTGATTGATGCTTGCACCTCTGCCGGTGCTGGAGCAGTTTCCATCACCCTGTCAAGAGAAGAAGAGGGGCACAGGCCTGTTCGTGCCATAACTCAGGAAGCAGACACACCGCTCGCTGCTTGTCTTGGTCATGCAGACCGCTGGAGAAGTGGTTTTGCCCGGTGCTGCTGTGAGATGGAGAGAGCTGGCTGACCAAACCACACTCAGCTGGGCACAAGTAGCTATGCGCCAGCCCTGTGGGCAGATAGACCAGTCCTCTGTGGGATGGCCAAAGCTGACTGCCTAGCATGCATGCACACCCCTGGGTGGCCTGGGCAGCCACAGGCTGCAGGGCAACCACAGGCTGCAGGGCAAGCTGGCTGTAGGCACGCAGTTGCCAAGGACAATGGCCGCAAAGGAAAGAGACTGAGGTTTTGGCCTCTCAAGTCAGTAACACCACAACACACATCCCTGGAAAGACTGAGCCACAGAGTGGCCCTGTTCTGTTCACCCCTGCAAGGGACAGAGAGCCCAGTACTCAGTCTCTTTCTTCCTCTCTTAGAAGACAGAAGATTCTAGAAGGGAGAAAGGCTAAGTCAATGAACAGGGTGAACAAGTAGCTCTGTGGGAGCCACAGAAAGGCAGAGGCTCCCACAGGTTGGTTCAATGCCTCTGCCTCAGAGACTCCCTCCTGATGTGTGGAGAGCTACACAGTGAAGGTGGTCAGGAGCCCTGATAGGGAGGTGGATTGGCCAGACTGCAGCAGAGATGGGCATGGTGAAGGGAGGTATCCTAGTTAAGGTTTCTATTGCTGCGACAGAATACTGTGACCAAAGAGCAAGTCGGTTTATTTGACTTACACTTCCACACTGTAGTCCATCACTGAAGGCAGTCAGGACAGGGACTCAAACTAGTCAGGAACCTGGAGGCAGGAGCTGATGCAAAAGCCATGGAGGAGTGCTGCTTACTGGCTTGCTCCCCATGGCTTGCTCAACCTGCTTTTTTATAGCACCCAGGACCACTAGCCCAGAGGTGGCCTCCCCCACAATGGGTTGGGCCCTCCCACATTGTTGACTGAGTTTTCTGTCCCACCCAGTCCCACAGCCGTTCAGTCCCAAAGAAACACACAGAGGTCTACATTAGTTATAAACTGATTGGCCTATTAGCTCAGAATCCTACATTAACCCATAAATCTTGTCTGTGTCAACCACATAGCTTGATAATTTTTATCAGCAAGGCATTCTCATCTTGCTTCCTCTGAATCTGAGTGACGACTGCAGACTGACCCTTTTCTCTTCCCAAAATTCTCCTGTTCTTGTTGCCCTGTCTCTACTTCCTGCCTGGTCGCCCCGCCTATACTTCCTGCCTAGCTACTGGCCAATCAGCATTTTATTAAAACAATACAAGTGACAAGATAGAAGACCATTGTCCCACAGCACCCCATCAATCACTAATTAACCCTATAGGCTTCCCTTCAGCTTGATCTTAAAGGGTCAATTTCTTAATTGATTTCCTTCTTCTCAGATGACTTTAACTGTGTCAAGCTTGTGACATAAGACTACCCAACACAGTAGAGGGAGATGAGAGCCACTCGGGGAAGGGGGCGGGGCAGAAGGTGAATGGTGTCATGGGAGTGAGGACTCACACCCTGAGTGGCAGGGAGTCTGGGCCTGAGTGGGTCACTGAGGCACACAAACCGACAATGTTTCCTCCTCTGTCCACAGGTCAGTAAGCCAGTCTCCACTTTAAGCAGAGGTCTGAGATTCTCAGGCCAATGTCATTCACCATTCCACAGATGTTGGCTCACCCAGGAGGCTGAGTAGGCTGGAAGATGCACAGGTGACCAGGATTGAGGTTGCTAGGTGCCCTGATTTCAAGTGGCCTCTTTATGCCTGACCACTTGTATAGGCCTCTCTGTGTCTCCTCTATTAAATCGTCCTGAAACCATAAGTCACAGCAAATCATGTCTCTTTCAAAGTGTGTGTCTCAGATACTTGTAAAACAGTGACTGTCACAAGTAGGGGTCTAGGCTGTGGCGGGAACTTGGAAGAGCTTGAGTGGACATCTTACTGACCACTCTCTGCATCTCAGATGAACATCTGATGAACATCTGGATGAATAAACACGCCTGTGTCTACTGTCTGAGCAGACAAGGTCCCTCCCACTGACATCATAAAACAAGTGTTTTTGAGGCAGGGTTACTAAGATCAGTGAAATAAGAGAAACACCCAATTCTGTCTTTTTCAGATCAGTACAGAGCATTCTGCCACAGTCCCAGTGATAGAAGGGATCAGGGACCCTCACTAAACACTGTCCCAAAGTGAACGGTTTCTAATGCACAATGACTTCATATGCTTGTTGTTCTAAAATCCCTAGGCCCTAAGTAGCCCTTATTGAATTTTCATTTTTAATAAAGAGCATCAGTTGAAATGCATCATGCCACTGAATGTACGGCATCTACTACTAGACTAAAAGCTTGTCTGGCATGCACAGAGCCTTCCCCAGGACTATACATGTGGTGGCACACACCTGTAATCCCAGCATCTGGGATTAGAGGGAGGAGGACCAGAAGTTCAAGGTCATCCATAGTTACATAGAGAATTTGAGGCTGTCCTGGGCTAAATGAGACCCATCTTGAAAGAAATTTACATAAAACACATTTCCAGAGGAAGCTAAAGACAACACAGAGAAGAAAGCGCCTGCTCTCTTAAGACCATTTGGAAACAGATCACTGGTCTACACAATGCTGCTTTCAAGCATCAAGGTTTTTCCCAGAAAGGACATACTGGTGAAGGGAATCAGGACCCTGTATCCCATGAAGCAGACAGGCCAGTGAGCAGGGAGGGCCACCCTCTGCCACCTCCGTGCAGGTAAGGAAGAGAGAAGAGGTCGGAATCTGCCTTGAACTGAGTAAATAATCCTGCGACACGCAGCACCTGTGTGTTTAGAGGAGCCCCGCCCTTTCTGAACTGATGGCACAGAATTATGGAGTGTGTTTCCTGGGGAGGAACATCCAGAAGTCTCTGCTGGGTGCAATGGTTTAAACCAAAGCCATAAGTCATCTAGGCCAGTGGGGAGCGGGCAGACCATGCTTTTCATGGTGGCTCTGGGAAGCCATGCTGAGGAGCCTAAAGAGAGCTAAGCTCACAGCCTGTGGCTGCCATCCAGCAGGTGTGTTCCACACTCTCCACTGAGGTCCCAATGGGTATTGGTATTTGAAGTGCTGGATGTGACGGTGTCTTGCTCTTTTATTTGACATGGGCTGAGGAAACTTCCAGATCACAGGAGAACTGGCCTCCCTGCCCGTTTCTCCCCGTCTCCCCGTGTGCATCTCAGAGACAGGCTAACGGCCCTGCTGGCTTCTCCAACCCTGTGATTGCTGCCTGTTGGCTTCGATGTGTGTATTCTGTGGTGATTAATACTGTCAACCTGACAAGATCAAGAATTGCCTGGAGACGAATCTCTGAAGAAACTCAGAGGCTCACCATCGTAGTGGAGGAGAGCGGAAATCACCTTCTGTCACTCTAGCCCAGTGAGCAGCGGGCTCTGCTTGGCTCTGTCACTTCAGGAGTCCACCTGCCAGGACTTATGGTCCTACTTGTACCACTCCATGCCATGAAACCTTGGGAGGACAGCACATTCGTGTACAGGTACCACAGTGTAATCCCCTAGGACTCCACGGTGACAAGGGTGAGGGGCAGGTGATGCTCATCCGGAGAGTTAAATAATACGTGCCAGGGTGACGGCAAATATTGGTTGTCAACTTGACACCTAAGAAGAGGAAGCCTCAGCTGAGGAGCCGCCCCCACCAGGTTAGCTTGTGGCATGCTTATGGGGAATTTTCTTGAGTGTTGATTGATGTAAGAGGGCCAAGCCCACTATGCATGGTGCCATCCCTGGGCAGGTGGTCCTGGGTTGTTTAAGAAAGCAAACTGAGCAAGCCAGGGAAAGCAGGCCTGTAAACAGAGGTCCTCTATGGCCTTTGATTCAGTTAGTCCCTGCCTCCTGGTTGGGCTTGGCTTCCCCACCCAGTGATGAACTATAAAATAAAAGCTGAAACAAACCCTTTCCTCTCCAAGTTACTTCTGGTCATAGTGTTGATCACAACAGAAACTAAACGAGACTAGCCAGAGAGGTACTTGCTAGTTCTCAACTAATGCAAGGACCCAGTGAATGTGAACATGGCTTACTCCATTTCCTCTTTCAGATCAAGAACTCTGTAGGTAAGAAAGTGAGCCTCGGGAAGGTATAATAACGTGGTTGAGACCACCCAACACAAGGCAAAGGTAGAGTTATGACCACAGATGCTCCGAGGGACAAAAGGCTTCAAACACAGTTTTGTGGCTTCTCTGGTGCAGAGACTGATGTGTGCAGCCCGAGGCAGGCAGCTAGCCAAGGGCAGGTGAGCTTGGAATGAGACCCTCTACCCCTCTTACCTTGTCATGCAAACCCTCCTTTTAACCTAAAGGAGTGGAGAAAAGGCCCCCCTGAGTCACCGGGGATGATGGATCAAGGCAGTGGGGTCTATGCTTCAAAGTGGGTATACAGCCTGGCTAGAGACCCATGGGGCTTTCTAGGCAGTGTGCCTGCTCACTTCCTTCAGTGGAGCTTCCCGGCAGTACAGATGGACCGTTATGAGCCTGCTTTCCAGGTGGGTGTATTTTGATGATGGGAGAGACCCACTCTGTCCTCGGAATGGCAACACTCTAAACGAGCAGGGCGAAGATACCATAGGATGGACCGTCAGTTCTCAGTTATGCATCCTTTGACATTGACAGGGAGCCCAGCAAGGACAATTTCAAGTTCAAACTGCTAAACACTTGGAGTCATGATCATTCCCAAAGGATGGGAATTCTCTCGACAGTCCACGTTAGGAGGCTTTACTCTGAGATCATGTAAAACATGGCTGCCCAGAGCTGGAGAGAGCACTGGGCTTTCACTTCTGTTCGTTCTGGGCTGAAGACCGAGACCCAAAGCAAACCTTTGGGAGTCCAAACCTTTGGGAATCCAAAACTCTTGGGAGCCCAAAACTCTTGGGAACCCCAGGAACATCATCTGCCCTACACTCTACACAGGTTCCTAGAGTATGCTCCACCCCAGACTCTGGTAGGCATGTGTCCTGACGGGCTTCTCCATTAAGGACAGTACAGGATGAGTCTTGGAGGATTGAGAGGATTCAGGAGCTCTGCAGCATCAGCTCCGGAGAGGACCAATCTTACCGTTTCCCATTACTTCACAGCAATGAGAAAGTAATGAGCACACTCTCTGTTCTCCAAACACTGCAGTGACTTACCTCCATTCTTCCTTTCCTTGAGCATTATTTCCACATTTTTCGTGTATCTTCCATACATAATAGTTAGCTTTTGGCCCAGCATGGGATTGTTGCAAGGATAGAGACCACAATCTAATGGGGGCAGGTGTTTCTTTTTCTGTCTTACTGGATATGGTGGGTTACAGGCTGGAATACTTTTTTCAAGGAAGAGCCTTTACCCAGTCAAATCTCCAGACTGCATTAGCAGTTACCCACCTTATTGTATGTGTACATAAGCATGTGTGTGAAGTTTGTGTGTGTTTGTAGATGCATGAGTGTGAGTGTTTAAGGGCCTGCATGATCAACCTTGAGTGTTGAGCATTGTTTCTCAGGTGCCACCCATCTATTTTTTAAATTGCATTTACTTACCAATTATGTGTGTATATGCCCATGTGGAGGTCAGAGGGCAACTTTCAGAAGGCGGCTCTCTCCTTCCATCACGTGCAATTATGTCCTGTCAGGCTTGACAGCAAACACTTTGCTATTGAGCCATCTTGCCAACCCCCACCTGTATATGAATGAGGCAGGAACCCTCATTGACCTGAAGCTCACCACGTGGGCTTGGATAATTAGACAGAGAGCTAACCTCAGGTATCTGCTTATCTCTGGCTCTCCTACATGGGGATTTGAAATGTGAAACATAGCTGACCTTTTTTATACAGAGTACGGGGATGGAATTTAGGAGTCTATGGTATAAAGCAAGCAGTTTACCAATTGAGAATCCAACTTGAAATGGTGGTAGTGATGATAATGATGATGATGATGGTGATGTTGATGATGGTGGAGATGATGGTGATGATGATGATGATGATGGTGATAATGATGATGATGGTGGTGGTGGTGATGGTGAGGATGATGATGATGGTGATGATGATGGTGGTGGTGAAGATGATTATGGTGGTGGTGATGATGATGATGATGGTGGTGGGGATGGAGATGATGATGATAAAAGACATAAAAATGAACAGAGAAGAGAAGTAGGTGAAGTTCCAGGAACTGCAGGATGTGGCCTGAGGTCACCCCTCAAAGGACAGGAGCAGAAATGACAAGTGGTCCTGAGACTCTGCACCTAGTGTACAGTCTCCTCCCCAGAATGGCCCACGAAAAGTAGCCACCAGCCATCCCAGGCCCTTTCACTGCATCTCTGCTCTGCTCTGTGATCTCAGGGCTTGGCTAGCCTTTGGGTGATCTCTCAACTGGCAGACAGACGACAAAATCGTTATCTCTGTGCAGACATCCTGACAGCTCTGTCACCAGGACAGAGAAGGGCCACCTCAGCACCATGCAGATGGCAAAGGCACAGAGTCAGCTTCTCAAATTGTGTTCCCAGAGGCTGTCACAGGGGCCTGTGGGTCCGGAGACCTGGTCACCCTGAAGACACAGAGGGTGAGTCTCACAGCAGGCCAGCAGCAAAGCTTTGATGGAGGAGGGTTATCTGTCTATTGTGTTATTTTTATTGGTCAATAAAGAGACTGCCTTGGCCCTTTGATAGGACAGAAAATTAGGTAGGCAGAGTAAACAGAACAGAATGCTGGGAAGAGGGCAATGAGGCAGACGCCATGGAGCCAGCCACCAGGTCAGACATGCTAAATCTTTTTGGGTAAGGTGCTACACAGATTATTAAAAATGGGTTAATATCAAGATATGAGAGTTAGTCAGTAACTAACTCTCTAGAGATAATGGGCCAGGCAGTGCTTAAATGAATACAATTTGTGTGTTGTTATTTCTGGGACTAAGCTAGCGGTGCAGGAGTCGGGTGAGGCGAAAAGCAGGCCTGCCCGCAGCCCCTCGCTACAAAGCTTGTTTGGGAGTCCATCTCTGGTCATCAGCAGCTAACAAAACACTCTAAAGGCATACACCTCAGAATTCAGTCACCAGCCAAAGATTGCTATTGCTGGAAGAAACAAAATATAAACCCCTGGCCGCAGCATTCCTGAGTTCATTTGGCAAGCATCCCATGCACTTTATAGCTTTTTCCTTAATATTTTTATTTTCATTAAAATATAACTGCATCATTTCCCCCTTTTCCTTTCCTTTGCCAGCTCTTCCCATTTCCAATCCCTGTAATCTTCTTATCTCTCCATTATTCATGATCAAATTCATGGCCTCTTTGTCTTTGATTATTATGGTTACATATATATGTATACATACATAGCTATGTAAATACCTGCTGCTGAGTCCATTTGGTATTGCTTGTGTATGTATGATTTCAGAGTTGGCCACTTGGCATTAGATAACCAATTAGGGGCTCATCTCTGGAGAAGACAAATTCTCTCTCTCTCTCTCTCACTCTCTCTCTCTCTCTCTCTCTCTCTGTCTTGCCAGTCATTAGTTGCTAGAGAACAATTGGCTATTCAGTGTCCATTGGATATACCTACAATAGAACTAAAGGAACTGGGGCTCAGGGAGCATTGGAGAAGAGGGGTTGGAAAGCTAGTACGATCCAGAAGCTAGGGAAGTCTGCTGCGAGACTAGATCTCCTAGAAAAGACAGAGAAGCTACAAAGTCTCATCAACATGGCTCCCCAGATAAGACCTTGTTAACAAGGACACCACAAATAGATATGTTAGTGTGGAAAGGAAAAATCCCCACTCCTACACAAAGAATCACTTTATGACTTTCTATCCAGTTGTTCCCCTGCTGGACACGGTGTCACATGCTGGGTGTCCACACAACACATGCTGGATTCTCACAGCTCCGAAGACTGAAGTCCGCAATCACAGTGGTGGTAAGGCTGGTTCTTGGTAAGAGGTGGCTTCCCGCTTAACAGATGTCACACCCCCATACAGGGCACCAAACCTCGGTAGTGCTCCAGCCCCCAAATATCATCCAAAAACCCTTCACCTCCCTAAGGTTCTGCTTCAAATTCCGTCACGTTGAAGACTGGGGCTTCAATATATGAACCCGGTGGAGAGGGGCACAGCCAACCACTGGAAATCCATAAATGAATTGTGAACATCTAGAAACTAACTCCATGTGTTCACAAATTTCTCAGATACAGCTCCAGGTTACACAGGCGCCATCAATGGTATGCCCAGATGTGGATACTCAGATACAGGACATTCTTGAACTTCCAGATCCAGGCCACACTTAATGTTTCCTGATGATGTCACCCAGCCAGAGAGAAAATAGACAGCACCACTGATGGTTTTGGAGTCTGTTATGCACCCTGGAGTCGGCTCTTTCTTTAGCAGTTTCATTCACATAGCAAATAGCTAATTCAGCGGTGTTTAGGAAAACTATCAGTTATGTGACCATCATCCCAGTCTAGTTTCAGGGCCTCCCTATCCCCTCTCAATGCCCCAAGGACCATTTGTAGCAACTTCCAGCCCCCTTCCCCCAGTGAATCCATTTTTGTCTCTGTATGGTCTACCTGTTCTGTATACTTTATGTCCATTTGTGCCGGCCTCTCTCGGTTTGTGCCGGCTTCTCTCGGTTTGTGCCGGCTTCTCTCGGTTTGTGCCCAGCCTCTCTCTGTGCCCATCCACTCTCCGTTTGTGCCTGGCCTCTCTTCATTGGTGCTGGCCTCTCTCCATCACTAGGCTGACTGCTTTTGAACACCACCTGTGTGTGTCCCTTTTCTCTTGCTATTGATAAAACACGGTGACCCAAAGCAACTTCGAAAGAGTTTTTGTGATTTGACGTTCCTGGGAGTTAGCATCCATAATGATGGGGAAGGGATGGCAAACAGGAGCAGGAAGCTGGCTGGTCACATTCCATCGACACACACGAAACAGAGACAGAATGTGAGATAAGGCTTTAACCTCTCAGAGCCCTTCAGATTCACTTCCTCCAGCAGGACTCCTCCATAACCTTCCCAACTGGTGAGCAACTGTTAAATATATGAGCCTATGGGGGGACATTTATCATTCAAACAATCACACCACCCTTTGGAGCCTGATCAGGGCTCCACACCTCAGAGTTCACTGGTAGATGCAGCAATCCTTGTGCTTCTCAGAAAGCAAGCATTGTCCTTGTTCATTTTTTACCTATGAAGAAACTCGAGTTTGTCAGTTTTCATTGCAGTCACAAATGCCCGAGACTGTCAGCTTATAAACAGAAAAAGTTTACCATGGCAGGGAGCATGTGGTATACTGGCGTGGGAGGTCCTTCTGTCTATGTGTTGCTTTTATTGGTTAATGAATAAAAGACTGCTTTGAGCCTATGGCAGGGAAGAACAGAACTAGGAGGGGAAAACTAAACTGAATGCTGGGAAAAAGAAGGGCAGAGTCAGAGAGAAACCATGTAGCCCCGCTGGAGACAGACGTCAGAACTTTAGCTGGTAAGACACAGCCACGTGGTGATACACAGATTAATAGAAATGGGTTAAATTGAGATGTAAGAGGTAACTAATAAGAAGCTAGAGCTAATGGGTCAAGCAGTGATTTAATTAATACAGTTTCTGTGTGATTATTTCAGGAGGCTGAGCAGTCGGGAACCAACAAGCAGCCTTCATGCAACAGAATATGAAGCCACGCATGGCATGACAACACACATAAAAGAGAGGAAGGAGGCCCCATCTCAGAGGCCCCATGGAGGGCACCCACTTAAAGATTCCCATCATCTCCAATAACACCATGGACTGGGGATTAAATATTTAAGAACCTGGCCTTTGAGGAACATGGGAGAGCCAAGTGATAACAGAAGTTTCAGGAATAGTATTTCTATAGGCATTCAACATGGATCTTTATATAAGTGTCAAGACTGCATTTCTGCTGGGTAGGTACACGGAAAGGGAATACAAATTTATAAAGGTTTATAAATTGGCATTAAACATCAGAAGGAACTGGCAAAATAGTCTTCAAAATGGCTACAGTGTTTCATGTTTCCACCAATCAGAGATGAGGGTGACAGTTGCTTTGTGCCTTTGTCAACACTTACTATTGTCTGTAAATTCTCACTACCGCTAAGTGATTTTTTTTAATGAATTAATGTATGGAATCTTGGCAGATGCCCCAAATATATTATTACAAACAGCAAAAATGGAAGTTGAAATAGCTTGGTTAAGGTCAGAAAACCGCTGGAGGCAGAATTTGGTGTCTTGCCTCCTCAACCTACTTTTCTAAAGTTGGCATGCCCAAACCACTCTCCTCTTCTATCTCCAGCTATAGGCAGACTTTTCTGTCCCATCAGTTGCTCCCCAAATAACCATACAGAGACTAAATATTAATTATAAATGCTCGGCCAATAACATAGGCTTGTTTTTAGCTAGTTCTTATCACTTAAATTAATCCATTTATATTCATCCATGGGCTGCCCCTAGGCTTGTTTACCTCATCTGCATACTTCCCATCCTGGTCACTCTGCATCTCATGGCATCACGTCTGACTCCACCTTTCTTCTTCCCAGCATTCCTCTGCCCTGAAAATCCTGCCTAACAATCGGCAAGTCAGTTCTTTATTAACCAAGGAGAGTAATACGGATTCATATTGTACAGAAAGATTATTCCACCACATCCTGAAATGTGAGGAGGTCTTTTCCCACCACCTTCCCATGTCCTCCACTTGGGGATACCCACTACCAACCCGCATTAGTAGAAGGTTGGAAAACTCCGGGACCTTGTACGTCACCTTCCCTCACTAGCAGGCTTTACAGAGAATCTGTAGTGATGCACACAGGGGACATCTTCCCTGGTAGGTACGAGTCTTCTCTAAGCAGCCGAACCACCCCTGTTCTGAATAAGTAGTGAAAACACAGTCCTGGGCAGAGCATAAATGAATGGGTGAGACCCTTCTGCAAAGAAACCTTATTTAGCAAAGCATATAGCAGGTCATGACTGCCCAACCCTCACACACACACACACACACACAGAGAGAGAGAGAGAGAGAGAGAGAGAGAGAGAGAGAGAGAGAGAGAGAGAAGAGAGAGCCTACTCATTGTTGACTAGCTAGAAAGAGAAGAGACTGGGTATGAATTTGAAGTTGGGTCAGTCTGACATTTTGAGAGAAGGGGACACCCGCCACTCATGTTGATCTCTTGCTCCTTGCATTGGGGTGCGCCAGCTCTGCTCCCCTCTGAACGGATGAACATGACCGTCTGTATTAACTCAATCAAGTTCAAATCCCTCCTGCCTCTGGCTCACGAAGCTGATTCCTGCAACAGCTCCACCCTGCCTAGCTCTGGACCTGTCTGAGCCACACCGTCTCCACGCGTGAAGTGAGGGGTGGTCAGCATGTCTGCACTTCGGCGTGCTTGTGAAAGTGGCACCTCTGCCAAGGGCACCTGGCAGAATGGAAGTTCTGAACGGAGGCTATGCAACGCCCGCTTTCAAGGGTAGGATTAGCTTCGGATCTGCCCTGGGTCTGGTATTTCACTGGGAAGACCGAAGAATGCACTGTGGTTACAAGCCTCTAGATAATTACTGCTGGCTGCAGCGGGTGATGCCATATAGTTTTGAAAAAAAAAAAAGGTAGAACAGCCCCAGGGATGAAATTGTAACATGGGAGCAGTAATAATAATGATAGTAATAATAATAATAGTCCACAATCATTAGGCACTTAGTAGATTTACAAACACCTCTCATAATAGCGAGGATTTGGACAGACTTCGGAGCGAACACAGCCTCTCATGGATCATGTCTCACTTGGACCTCCCAGCTGCTGTGAGGGGGGCTTACACAGGAGGGAACTGGTCCAGGTTCAGAGCAGGGAGTCACTTATCTACATTGATGTTTGCCAAGTGGACAGGGCATCCAGGGCTCTCTCCCAAGACCTTGGATTTCAAACCTGACTCTGAAACCCATAAATGGTCCGCCCTGGTCCTTTTCTTTTTGCCCTCTGCCCTCAGCTGTAGTGGAAGTAGTGACCAGGATTTCTCAGGCTGAGTCACTAGTATGAATCCCTCCAGAGAGGAAGTCCGTGGTAGAGGACCATGAGAGCGGCTGAGGGATGTGGCTCAGTGGTAAATGCTCACCCAAAGCCCTGGAGTTCATCCTGCTTTCTGGGAGGCAGTGGGCTGTTCTTCGGGTGTTTGAGAAGTTGCTTCACAATAGTCTTCCCTGAGCTCACTCGCTCACTCTCTATCTATTAATCAGTCTATCTATCTATCTATCTATCTATCTATCTATCTATCTATCTATCTACCATCTATCTATCTATCTATAGATAGATAGATATCTATCTATCTATGCCCTTTATAGATAGATAGATAGATAGATAGATAGATAGATAGATAGATAGAGATAGATAGATAGATAGATTGATAGATTGATAGATATAGATGGATGATAGATAGATAGATAGATAGATAGATAGATAGATAGATGATTCTAGAAGGTTCCAGCTTAATGTTCTATAACAGCTGCAATCTTATCTCTTGACGCCATGCCTTGTTTTCCGAGGCAGTGAGGAGGTGGCTGTACTCTGACACCACCATCCCCCGTTATTCCTTCCTCGTGGAGCTTCCTGGATGGTGCTAGGCCAGGACGAGGCTAGGCATCTGGCCTTCTGCTGGACGCGAGCACATCAGACATTGCTAGGGAATGCATCCTCCCTAGCTGCCCTAAGTGCTCCAAAGACCACCCAATGGTTCCACTGAGGAAGACTAGATGCATACAGGGCAGAGGGGCAGTCTTCACGGATCTGGAGGGTGATGTAACTGTGGAGACCAGTCCCCAGTGGAACATCATGTCACTACTCCAAGAATTCAGGCCTAGACCACCTCAACCTGCTGAGACTAACACTTCTGGTCCTAGAACTAACTGTTCTTTACTTCACTGTGGCAGCATTTCCATATTGTCACCCTCACGAAACTTCCAACTCCCATCATGCATCATGCATGCAGGTGCTATGACACATCTGGAAAACCCAAAGACAAAAATGAGAAGGAACCAGTGTTTGAGAAATCCTGACCCATTCGTGGAATCCCTCACCTTAACCTGTGAACAATCTTCCCCTTCATTAAAGTCTGCCCATAAAGCAATCTGGCAGAGATCATGACAGCGCAGGGCAAGAAGCCCACGCTGCCAGTTGAGTGTGACCCCACCCTGTGATAAACTTCCTCTCAGTACCCTGTTTGACTCATCCCTGAATTCGTTCTTCGATGGAAGCAGGAAGCTGGGAAGACTGGGTAGCAATCTCGACCCCTCCCTCTCTACCTTCAAAGCCTTCCCACCCTACAAGACCGGCTGAGCCATTTGCTGAGAATGAAACAGGTCAGAGGTTTCCCCCAGTGTTGCAACCTTTATTCAGAGCAAGGCTGGACGTCTCTGGATAGTCCCAGCTGTGCCTACAGCCTCAACTTCCTACCCATGCCGGCAGGGGCATAGTACCCGGCCCTGTACCTGTGTAAGCTTGGGTGGGGTTGGCTGCTATGCCAGTGAATAAAGGAAAAAAACGGAATTAAAAAGGAAGGGAGGAAAAGAGAAAGCAAGGGAGAGAAGGGGGAGGGGAGAAGGGAGAAAGGGAGGGAGGGAGGGAGAGAGGGAGAGAGGGAGGGAGGGAAGGAGAAAGAAAGGAAGCTGTCAAACCTAGGTCTTTCCCTGGTCTGTGGAACCTGCAGAACAAGGGCAGAGGTGTGTGCCTCCCACCCGCCCGAGGATGGCAGTCCTCTCAGGAGAACAAAGGTGATCAGTTGTCATCCTGCAATAACAGGGCCTCCCAGATCCCTTGATTATTAGCAAAGCAGATGGCAGCCGGGCCAGTGGCTCCTATTTCACGGGCACCTGACAAAGTGCCCTCCATTGCCTCAGGGACACAGCATTGCCTCCAGTTGCATCATCTCCCTTTCCACTGGGGGAATGGCCACCTGATGACCTCGGGGGCAGAGGCTGAAGCCAAGCACAGGCCCTGGCCCTGGCCCTCCCTCTCTGTTCCCTGTAGGCACTGAGCTGGAAACAGATATGTGTCCGTGTGGCACAGGCATGGAGGAGGGAGAGTGGGTCCCAGGAGTGGCAGCCGGCTTTCCCAGTAGGTACCTTCATGGCCAGGAAATTAAACAGAAGAAGGAGGCAAACCCCATGGGCCCTTCTCTAAGGTCCTTGTCGTCCTTGCCAAATCAGGCCTTTGTTGGTGCCACCAGTAACCTCCTTGGTTTCCTGACTCGGATCCAGGGGTAGCATCAGTACCATTATCCCAGGTGCCAGTGAGCCCTCGATAGCCCATACTATTCTCACAGCAGGCACCGCAGCCAGACCGTATCAGTTCCCTGCCCAGTCACCACCATGGTCTCTAAACTATCTGTCTCCGAAGCCCTCCCAGATGATACACCCTTCACAACATGAGATGTGAGAATTGTCTCCTGGATGTGTCAGGGCCGCAAAGCCCTAACAATAACAACAAATGTGTTTGGTCTCCTCTCATGCCCCACTAAGGATCTTCTACAACTTTGGTCCACACTTCTTCCTCAGGGGTGGGCTCTAGGACCCTTAAGCACGCCTGGCACTGTGGGATCAGTGGCCAGCAAAGCACTAAGAGCAGCTGAACACAGCATACCCACCAGGTACAGTGGGAGCATGTGATGAACTTAGTGACCAGAACCCCCACCACACCCTGTCACAGGGAGACCCTGCCTGACCCATTACCCTCAGACCTTGGTTCTGTTCTAACACAGTGGACTCTTGGCGGGCACCTTTTGGGGATCCACAGTTCTCAATGGGCATTATCTATTTCCTCCATTGGCCACATCTCTCTTCTTCCTCTCTTTTCTCTCTCTCCTTCTCACTCTGTCTCTTGCTCGTCCCTCCACCTTTCTCCCAAGTCTCCCAAGCTCAAAAGCATTCTATCTGTTGACTTGAAATTTGGCACCAGAGTCCTGAGCCTCGAGGCAAACATTTGTCATAGAATTTTCAGGAAGTCACTTGGGTCCTTTTGGCGGGGTGATAGTGAATGCTATCCAGCAACAATCCTCCATGCCTGTCCACACCAGGCAGGTGGCCCCGCTGCAAGAGTAGCATCTCTTAGTGACCAGGAAACTGCTTCAAGCCCACATCTCAATGCCTCCTGGAAAGCCTCAGCCATGAGTCTCTGGCCTCTTATAGCAGCCAGTCCAAACCTGAAGACAGCGAAGGCCCCCATGGGTTTCCTCCACCCATTGGCCACGGCTTGTTTGCAACAGTCCCTCAGAGTTGGAGGAAAGGAGGCTTCTTCTGCATGCAGTCATAAAAAGGGCTACCATTGCAAGCTTGCTGCAACCTGGCTTGCTTGCCAGCCCAGAACAACTGAGAGGCAGCAGCGACTCAGACACTCCCGGTTATCCATCCATCCTTCCACTTACTTCTCTCTCTGCCACCTCACTCTCCCTGTCAATCATTCGCTTTCTCTGAGAAGCATCGGTTCATCCAAAGACCCACAGACAGATACAAATCTGTGTGCTCTCATTTGCATACTCACATTAACCCATCCATCATCAGTTTACCCAGTCCTCAAGCCCTGTCACTGGTGCATCGACTCATGTTACACATCACACCCCACCCCCTTATCCACTGGAGAGTCTTCCCTCACAGGCTCCTGGATGCCAGAAACCACAGGCAGTACCAAACCCTATTATAAGTATTATGTTTTTTCTTATACAGCACACAGTACCTATGATAAAGTTTAGTTCATAAATTAGACACAGTAAGAAATTAACAATGATCATGAATCACAAGATAGTAATTATATATAACTTAATTAGAACAATTACAATATACTCTAGTAAAAGCTATGACCACATAATATAATAGAAGTGAGATAAAATTATGAATTTTCTTATTTCTGTGGCTTTCCATTTGATATTTTTGGAACACTGCTTTCCACGGGCAGTTGGATCTGTAGGAAGAAAGACCATGGAGAAAGGGTGATCACACGAATAGGTTTGGTCACGCCTTCGTCATTGTTTCTCAGTGGCTTTCTTCACTCCCTCACCCACACAGACATTCATGAGAAAATAGCTCGCTCCCTGGTGTGTGTACATGTATTCTACCAGAAAGAAATCAGAGCTGCTGGAGGGGGCCCTACCATAAATCGGCTGGGGTGAGCCTCTCAGCAGGAAGAAGGTGGGGGAAAGGAGGGGAGTCCAAGACTCTGTGGTGTACCGAGTACAGAAGTTGTCTGTGGAGGGCATGACCCAGAGAGAGTTTTTCTGAGAATGTGCAACTCTTGCAGGGGTAGGACAGGCAGCTTGCTGGAGGGTTGAGCAAGCACCTGGACAGAGTGGCACTTGCCATTTGTGCAGCAAGTGGGTGAAGATGGCCCTGAATTCTTAGCAGCTATGAAATCCAGACTCTGCTCGAGAGATACTTTGAGGAAGCATGCAACCCTGTGGGGCTTTCCAAGCCTGGGTGTACCCCACATGTGAGGGACCTATGATGCCCCATTCCAGGGTTATGCTGAGGCCTTCATAGTGTGCATGAAGGCTGAAGAGAGGACGGGCCTTTTGGCCATGCCCCACAAGATGGTAAGGTCCTCTGAGGCTCTAGACCAAGGATTGGGCCAGTCTTGTTTCCAGCTGTCTGTCCAGAAACAGCTCGTTCTGGCCACTGTGGATGCTCAGTAAATATTGAATAAGTAGATGAGTTGGAAGGGGGCTTAAAAATGACTTTCCCACATGTAATTACTACCATGTTAAAATGGTATGTGAGTTATGTGCATGTGTGCATTCCATGTGGAGGTCAGAGGACAACTTAAGGAAGTTAGTTTTCTCCTTTCATATGTGTGTCATAGGGATGGAACTCTGGTTCCATCCTTGAAAGCAAGCACCTCTACCCATAGAGCCATCTTGTTGGAGTTACCTAAAAATTGCCCCAAGGAGGTTTAGGGCCATGTCCGACTTGGTCTGAGCACCTGTCTTTAAGTCTATACAATGAGCTTTTCTGTCAGAATTTCACCTGCAGAGGAGGTTGACATCAAGGTCAAAAGCATCGACACAGAGGGAAACCATCTGCAGAGTGACGAGAAGCCTGCAGGATGGAGAATAGACGCACACAATAGCTACCTGGCAAGAAGCTAACATCCCCGTGGAAGGAGCCCTAAAAACCTAAAAGGTGAGCAACCAAGCTGGAGAGGTGGCTTGTTCGGTAAGTGTCTCGCCTTGCAAACACCGGGACTCTTGTACGAACTATACACTTCAAAAATCTAGACAATGCCCACTGGGCAGTGGTGGTGCACATCTTTCATCCAAACAGTGAGAAGGCAGAGGCAGAAAGATCTCTGTGAGCTCAAGACCAGCCTGATCTACAGAATGAGTTCCAGGACAGCCAGGGATACACAGAGAAACCCTGTCTCAAAAAAACCGAAAACGAAGAAATGATATGTGTGAGGTGTGTGTTTTGAACCCAACTTGAACATCGCATGGTACATGTATGTACTGAGACATCATATGTTGGCCCATAACCATCAACAACCTGGGTTCTACATATCAGTTAAATAAGGAAAAATGTTGCAGAAATTAAAAAATAAAAATGGATTCCCCTCCAAAACATTTTTAGGGAATTCTAATTCCTGGTTTTATAAATGAGCACCTGGGATCTGGAAAGGTGTTCAGTAGGTGTATAAATGGCTCATTACATAAGCGTGAGGGCCAGAGTTTCAGTCCCACAGGAAAACTGTGTGGTTGCCCTTTTAATCACAACACTCAAGAAGGTGGCAGAGCCAAGAGACCTTTGGGGTAAACCAGCTAGTTCGGTGATCAGGAGTTGGCAAGCACCATGTCCAACGAGAGACCTTGCCTTGATAAATACAGTGGATAGCAAATAAGGAAGACACTCAACACCAGTTTTGATCTTCTGCGTGCATATGCGCACACACACACATGTACACCACATGCCAAAAGGAAAAAAAAATAACCCACATGAGTAAAGTACCGAGAAGAAATCGCCCTACCCTCCAGCTGTCCCTGCCTCAGGTCCCTCCTACGGGCAAGTTCACAACTGCCTAGAGGATTCTGGGAGTCCAAGTAGACGTGGAAAGACCGGCTGTCTGGGCCAAGGTGTGTGGAGGATGGGAGGGGGGCTCCACAGGTATGCCACGTACCCTCAGGTGGAGGCTGCAGCTGGAAATCCCAAGGGGGAGGAGAGCTAACTCCACAAGCCATGGTGCTGGATTTTGAAACTCTATACATTTTTTTTAATCTGTAATTATGTGGTACACACCTCATTAAAATGGGCTATAATTGTTGAAATATTTTATTGAAGTCATTTTTTGTTTCCAAACGACAGGTTTAACAGATGATAAAACTTGTCTTGTGGTTGGCTTGGGCTGCCAAGTACCCCAGGCAGAGAACAGTGGGTGGGGCCGACGGACAGTCACCCTGTCTGCGTGCCAGCATTCTTTGCTGCTTCTGAAGGCTCCTCGGCCCTGGGCCAAGCACTCCCTTGCCTGCTCCTGACGGACACAAACAGCCTGGTGGGTGTTCTGAGCCCAGGATGGCTGAACTTTACTCTAGTGCTATGTACAACTCCTTTCAAACTATTTCCTGGAGCCAGGGCCATGAACACAGGAGTGGAGCACACAGAAGCCCTGTGCACAAGCCCCATACTCAGAAGACCACAGTCCCGGAAGCCACCACAGAGACGGGAGTGTACCCACCACCTTCAGAAGTAGAGGGGTGTTTGTCCAGCAGTGCCCTGAAAGGAGCTGCCCTTCCTAGCTGGCCCCTACTGGCTGGCTGCTTCCTATGTCTCTCTCTAACGTGACCCAGCTTACAGGTGGGAAACTGAGGCACAGAGGAAGCAAAGAACGTAAGGTCTCACATAACAAACACAGCCTGGGTACAAACATCCACACGAGCACCTAACAAAGCTTCATTTCCAGGTTCCGAAAACAGTGTCCTGATTCAAAGGTAGCGCAAATGAGGCATCATTACAGAGAACACTGCCTGGGGCTGGAGCCAGAGAGGCAGGAAGATGGTGAAGGAGCCAGCTTCTCCATCCACTTGATGCCTTCCCCGTCCTGCCCAGCAATGCAGGGAAACCTCCCCAACATGAACTGAACAAGGATGAAAGGAGCTAGGGGCTACATGCATCTGATCCAGCAGAACAACTAAAAGAAATTCCAGGAAAAGAATGTTCTGTCTCTCCACCTTGGGGGGGTTGTCATCATAGGGAGTCCCCCTGTTACCATTCAGCCTGTGTCTTTCATCTGTTGGATTCCTCTCAACTTCTCTCTCTCTCTCTCTCTCTCTCTCTCTCTCTCTCTCTCTCTCTCTCTGTGTGTGTGTGTGTGTGTGTGTGTGGGTGTGTGTGGGTGTGTTTGCACGCGTGCATGCACGCACATGTACATGCTCATTCATGGGTTCATGATACAATGTATATGTGTGTGCCTACGCTCAAGAGTGTGTGTGCTCATGCATGTGGAGACCGGACAATCTCAAATGTCCACATGCTCCAAGGCACCTTGCATTTTTAGTTTGAGAGAGGGTCTCTTGCTGACCTGGAAGCTCACCAAGTAGAATAGGTTGCTGACCGCTGAGCTCCAGGACCACCTGTCTCCGTCTGACCATTGCTGCGTTACAAACACATCAGTATCCCTATCTGTTTACATGGATTCTGAAATTTTCACTCAGGCCCTCACACTTGCAAGGCAAATACTTTCCCACCTGAGACATCTACCCAGAGTCGCCACCATTTTAGTTGAACACCTACTGTGTTCAAGACTATGAGCTGAATGTGTGTCCCTTCACTCAGCCAAGGCCACCATGGGCAGAGGGAACAAGAGACAGGATGCAAACCTGGCCCAGCCCCCGGCTGGGGTATTCTATGTTGTATCTTCTTCTGTCTTGGTTTGCTTCTGTCTCTGCAGGAACCGCCACGAGTTGGTCTTCATGGTGGCTACAGGGAAAGAGGGCCCCTGTGTGCACAGCCTGGCTTGGTGCCCAGCCCTCACCCTGCATCCTCAGCAGGGGAGGGACCCAGGAGTCTTCTCCAGGACTCTCCCTGACAGCTGTCCAGGAAGGCAAGTTATTTGTACAGAGTAAGCTGACAAATCCCCCCTGAGGCATTGGTTCCGAATTCAAATGTGGCAACTCTGATCCCACTACCCCACCCAGCAGGCGGGAGGCCCTATGCTGTGCTCTGAGCAGGGAGGTAGAGGCATCCATCGGCCCCACCCCCAGCCTCCTAATCCCACCCAGCTCTCCTCTGACCTGCTGGGTCTTTCTGCATGCATGCATGCATGGGAAAGAGGATAAGAAAGAGGTGCCAGGCCTCCAGCCTCAACCCAGGGCAGAGGCAAGCAGATAGTCATACCAGGAACTAATTAATTAACAGAATTCCCCATGCCACTTGTCTCCTGTCCCTGCTTTCAAGTCTGGAGCAAGCTGTCTCATATAGCCATTTATGAGAAGAAGAAATTGCAGGATGAGCAGGTCACAGCCCAGGGTGACATGGGCCCTAACAGGGTCTCTCATCCTATGTATAGCAAGACCTTTCGAAGTCTACAGCAGTCTTCCAAGTCTGGGGATTCCTGCCCCTGGTAGCAGGAACAAGGGTAGGGAGGAAAGGCTAGCTGGGACCACTCAAGGGGAACAGAGAAATTGGAGGATGGAAAATTAGTTGGAGACAACAGTCTTCAGTGTTAAAAGAGAATCTTAAAGGCACACCCTTTGGAGATCCAGGTAGGGAAGAAAACCAGGCAGCCTGAAGCATCTGAGTCTCAACACTAGGACCCTTTAGAGAGAGTAATGTTGTAGCCACAGCCCTGGTCTCTTACCCATTGGATGATGGTACCAGCTCCCCTCCCCCAACGATCTGTGCCAACCAAAATGTTTCTCACTACTATGAACTATCCATAGATGGTAATTCTCCTATCCCAGGTGTTAGTACTCTCAAGGGCATTTAGATCTGACACTGTACAGGCAGAAGTCCCATAAAGCTCGGAGTGACCATGGGTTAAACTTGGTGGTACTAGTTCCAGTCACCTGGACTGAGTCTCTAGGAGCTTGGAATCAACAGAACCCTGGGGGTTGCCAGTGGGATACTGGACAAACCTCCTTGCCTCAAAGAATGTATTCTCATTCTCTATTGGGCTGGCTTAAGGCCATGACAATGGAATCATCCTGAATCAGTGTCTACATGTCTCCTAGGCTCCATCATCCTGGGATCAGACAGCATACAAACGCTGGGCCCTGGTCTATAGGTGCAACAGAATCTCTTGACAGTTTTTAAGACCATGTGACCCTCTGTGCCCACCAGGTATCCACTTGAACCCTTTCCCCAATGGTAGGGACTGTACATGTATCTTTTAAAATTCCCCCATCTGTTTCTGAAGTAATGTGTCCTTGACTTGGAATGGAGAAATTGTTATATGTTATATGAACTTCTCTGATGTTGGGAATATTCCAGTTCTTCAGGACTTCTTAAGTGGTATCTGAATGGTGCAAAGTAACACTCTTGTCCACGGGTCTGGGGCACCATCTAACTGGTAAGAGCTAGTACAGAGTGAATGTGCAGGCCAAGTGGACATCCTTGATGAAGGCCACAAAGAAGTTGGGGCATGTGCTTAGGGATAACAGAGGAGGGGGGACATGAAGGGCCATCAAGTAGTATTGTATATGCTGTTTTCCAGGAAGATGTGACTTTTGATAGTCTACACGAAAGCATCACAAAGCCAATGGCAGGCCTGTGGACCATCGCTCACCTAGACCACCCTGCAAGGATTGCCACATCCAGCAATGTCAGCTCAGCTGCCTCTTATCTGGAGAGCCTTTCCCAAGACCCCACCAATGGGGTTATTTGCCTGCTCTTCTGTCCCACACCATATTAGAACCCTACCTTACCCAGATTCTAAATGCTTATTTGGGTCAATGTTTCTACAATCAAGCCATGGCCCATAGGAGGGCAGGGCTGAATAGGATGAGCATGATGATGTTCTCAGCACCATATAGAAAGCATAGAACAGAATATGTGCTGAACAATGCCCATTGGATGGATGAATGGATGAATATGGTGGATGGATGGATGGATATGGTAGGTGGATGGATGGATGGATGGATGGATGGATGGATGGATGGATGGATGGATATGTGGATGGATGGATGGATGGATGGATGGATGGATGGATGGATGGATGGATATTGATGGATAGATGGACAGTCAGTACATAAAAAATGGGTAGATAAGTGGGCAGGAGGATTGGTGAGCAGAGGCATTCATGGGTGTGTGTATGGATAGATGTATACTTAGATAAATAATCAAATGAATCTTAATGATCTAAAGGGCTTTACTGAAGATTGGGAGAAAGGACACTACAAATCAATCAAGGGAACTGGGCTCTAGGTAAGGTGACATATTAAAGAAGAGGACATGAGCCTTGAAGGGCTGTTGTTTTTCATGCACAGATGGGGTGAAGAGGGGATGGAAGGGACAGTCTCTAGCAGTTCTCACATGCAGAAAATTAGATCAAAAGTCATTAACGAGGTGTTTGTGGTTGGTGGTTACCATGGTGATGTACACTTCATTCGGTAAAGGATTACAAAGTAAATATTTTCATAGAATCAACAGGAAATTATGAAGATGCAAGCCAGGTGTCTGAGGTAGCCATTCTTCTGCACTCTGGCACATGTGTCTTCAGTGAGCCGCTATTTTGCCTACAGATTCTCCAGACTTGAAGCTTTGGGAAACAGAATAATTTCCAATCTTCACACCCTAAAGTCCTTCCCCATCTTTGGATCAGGTATAATCCATTTCAGGGTCTGACAAATGTGGATGCTGGACCTGTCTTGCTGTGTGACCCTGAACAAGCTGGAGTCACCACTGAGATTGTTTCTGAAGCCATAGCGGGGCAGGCCAGCCCAGCTCTCAGGATACAGACACAGCGTAGCTTTGGTGGAGTGGGGATGTCAACCACACCGCTTTCCTCTCCCCACAGTTGTCCATAGTCCCCCACTTGCTGAGCTCCACCTCAGACCTCGGTATTGACAATGGGGTTTACAAAGGGAACGCTCTTGAAGTAGGACTCCCAGCAAGAGGATCTGCCTTCCCATTATCCCAAATCCTACACTACAGTTGGGGCTGACAAAATGGCTCGTTGGGTAAAGGCACTTGCTACCAACGGCACAACCTGGGTTCAAGCCTCAGGATCCCCATAGTGGGAGGAGAAGACTGACTCAAGTTTCCCTCTGACTTCCACATACTAATAACAAATAAATGTTTTTGAAAAAGTTGCCCTCAGTAGGTCTCCTTTCAGTATGGTCAAATATGAGTTTCGTCAGCACTAACTGTGTTCGCCAGCCCCAGAAGGACATTGAGAGGGCATAGGATGTGCAGAATGAATGAGGGGAAGTCCAAGAGCTTTTAAAATGGAAATCTATTTTAGCTAATTTACAAAAACATAAAATTCTATGTATTTATGGGATAGCATATTATATTTTTGCCACGTTGCATAATGTTTAAGTCAAACACTAAACGTGCCTGCCTTCTCACCTTGATCGTTTCTTCATGGTGAAAATTGTCAAGACCCTTTGCTCCAGCTTTTGGAAAAACGATGACTGACGGCAACTCTAGTCGCTCTACTGTGTGACCACAGGCTGGTGACTCATCCATATGACCATGGTATCATTGACTCCCTTCTACCTGGTTTCTGATGATCACCATTCATTCTCAGCTTCGGTGCAAGGAACACTTAGAGATCATATGTGAGGTAAGGTTGCGGGCAGCACCTGTCTCTCTGTGCCTGTCTTAGTTTCGGTAACATGATGACCTCTATCCATGTTGTGGCCAGCAGCAGGGGTTCACTGTTTGTCCTAGTTGAATGGCGCAAAAATCTATTTGTTTATTGACCTATTTGCTTGGTTTTGAGCCGGGGTCTCACGTGTCCCAAGTAGACTTCCAACTTTGTGTAGCTCCGAGGATGAACTTGAACTTCTGACTCTCCTGCCTCTGGGAGAATCCTTGCAGAATTCAGGGATTATGGGCTTGCACCATCATGCCCGGTTTATACAGTGCTGGAGATCAAACGTGGGGCCTCACGCATGCTAAGCAAGCACTCTACCAATCCCACCTCCCAAAGGAAGGAAGTGTGCTATGTGTTTGGCTGTAAAGTTCATAATCAAATCTAGCCTTTTGTTTAGATAACACCAAAAGAAGACAGTTTGAAGTTTCCCCCAGGCCCACTCAGCAGCCTAGCTTTACATGTCCACAGTCAAATGAATCACGGAGTGTATACTCCTGAGTCAACCTTCCCATGATGCCCTGTACTTCCCCTAATGTGGTGGGAGTGGCTCATAGAGACCAGGAGAGTATCACCCTCTGAGTACAGCCCAATAACTTCCACTTGCCTTCCACATCTGTGGAAGTAATTCCTACTATGCTAGGGACTGGAAGGAAATCAGGAGGACAGGTGTCACCAGGCCAGGAGGGACAGCAGTAAGAGAAAGGGATAATACGCCAAAACCACCTGTTGCAGTTGGACTTCCTCCTTGCCCTGCACCTGGCTGGCTCTAGTTCTAACAAACTAGAGGAGCTATCTGGGTTATGAGCACAGAGTCTACCTAGGGAGTCTCTGAGAACACAGCCAACTCTGCTAGGAGCAGTTATGTGAGCTCTCGGTGCCTTGGTCTCCCCTTCTGTAAGAAACCGGCAATAGCACACTCATTGGTGGTGAAGGGTCCGTGGTCCACAGGCTCCTGGAGCAGAGCGCACACTTAGCATGTGAGGCATAAAGAATTTCTGTCGAGGAAGGTCAGACACAGCTGGGTTAAGGCAAATGACAAATCACACTGCCCAACACCATGTCATGTGTCCCCAAATAGCCCTCAAATAGTAAACCTTTCAGAAGGGCGGGCTGACACAGGTCATTGACATAATATCAAGGCCCTGGACGAGGGTGAGGGTAGCATCATTGGGGTTATTGGAATTCGGCTATCTCGGGTTTGTTCAAATTGATCAAGAATAGGGACGCTCTCTGCCAAAGCCTTTGCACCTGAGTCTCCTGGCCTTGGGATAGGTCTCACTTCCACCCACTCAGGAACGGCTTCCAAGCAGGAGCCATGCATCATAAGGAGCCGTGGGAAAGTCAAGTCACAGGTTATACATGAACCTCCTGGACACGCCCAGCTGGGTGCATCTTATGGGCAACCATAGCCAACTGGGAGGAAGAAGCTTAGACTGCTCTCTGGAAAAGCCAAAGTTGGGAAGACCAGAAGGGAAAGCGGGATCTGGGGAGTCAGAGGCAACTCAACCAAGGACTCCCCATGTCTTTGGGCCCCCAAGTGGCCACATCTCTAACAAGATACACAGTTTGTGTCTGCAGCGTAACAAATGACAGGAGATGTAAAGGGAGGGAGAGGAAAAATGTGGAAATTATTAGCATACGGGCTTGCAGCAAAGCCGCCACAGCGGCCAGTATGACACCACCACCTCGCCTTTGCCTGAACCACATAGCAGGTCCCTGTCCTCAGCCAGCTTCCTACAATCTTAGGGGAACATGGACACCAGCCCTGAAGCTCCAAGTTCACCTCTCAGAGGACCCTGTTCTCAGCAAGCATCTGCATTCTCTCCCCTGGGCAGCAGGACACACAAAGAGGCCTTCCCTCGTCCAGAAGGGAGAAGGGAGGCCTGAGATTTCAATTTCTGTTCTCGTGACCTCCACGATATCTTCATTTCTTTCCAGCGCTGTGTGATCCGTGTTTAGCGGTAGCGTACACTTGCATTCTATAAATGAGAGAAAAGAAAGGCTACTAGGGAGGTCCCAGAGATCAGCTGCATGCAGTCTAAGGACAGAAAAAGTATGTCTGAAGGAGAGAGGAGCTACCTGGGCCAGAGTGAGCTGTAGCTGGTCTATTGCAGCCCTCCAGAGTGCTGTGTGACTCTGGGCAAGGAACTTACCTCCCTGACCACCTTTATTTAAGACAGGGCTCTCCATACTCACCAAACAGCATCTCTGTTTGCCATTGCCATCCTGTGAGTCAGAAGTCATTGTAGCCATAATTAATAAGGGAAGCTTCTTTCATGGCCAAGATGCAGACCCGGACCCACTTCTTGGGGTTCCAGCTGGGACGAGAACAAGGCTAAGCAGCCCCCACTCTCACATCATCACCAGCGTCAGTCACCAGAGACCAGATGGGCAAAGATACAAAGAAATGCAACGCAACTGAGCAGGCCAAGGCTCCAGCCCCATACAGCCCCTGGCTAAAACTGCTGGCCACAGCTGCCCCTGCCTAAATGCTGTAGCTTATTGGCACAATGCCCTAGCCCCAGGACCCAGGTTTTCTGGAGCAGGAAGAGCCGAATGCATCCCTGGCCCTCATCGGCCTCGGTTTCCCCAACCATGAAATATGCATGATCATCTCCCCTCAAGTCACATGAAGATGGAGAAGAGACAGGGTGACAGAGACAAGGTGGCCCAGGGCAAGGCCTGACGAGAATGCGTCCTTGGCTAGGTCTTCTCAGAAGTTCCGGTCATGTCCACTCCCAAGCCCCACCCCAGATTTTGTCCTGTGACCTGCCCCGCCACCCCAGTCCTCAGGTCTGAGAAATGGGCACACCCCTCTCTCCTCCCTAAACATCAAGTGGAAGTCCTGGGTTTGTAGGCTGGCTGGGTGCTGGCAGCTGGAAATGCCCAGGGAATAACCATCCTAGTAGGGCTAGATGCCCTGCCCTGCCCTGCCACAGATTAATCTCAGGGTTTTACCTACTCTGAAATGCCCAAATGGGGGTGCAGCAGAAGATCCACAGGCGAGTGCTGCAAGCCTGTGTGTGCCCGTGAACCATGCTCTGCCGACAAGACCGTACAGACAGCATTTAGGCCTTCTTCCCACTGTGAAGAGATCTGCCCACTCCGAGAACTCCCAGCCTTCTCTTCCAGGGGCAATTTCCTTCTAGGAAATTCCCTGTGCCTCCTGGTTTCCAGTCTCCTGTTCCATATGGAAGGCACAGGGCAAACAGAGCATCCTAGTTTTGGAAGAGATTGAACACTCTCCACCGTAGTCCCCAGTATCCAATCAGGTTTCTGAGAACCACAGCTCCTTCCTCCGTGTGGAGCTTCATCCACAAGCTCCATCATACTGGGGGAGTACCTCTCTCCCAGCACCCCGATAGCTCAGGCTGAGTCAGGGTCTCCTGGAGGCTGTGGAGTGCAAGGCCCAGAGCTCCCTCAGAGGGCTGGTTCTGCCATTGTGGCAACTAGGGCCCCAACTTCCCACTCAGACCCCATGCAGGGACACAATAGCCAGGTCCCTGCTGCTGGGCCTTCCAGTAACTGGGTTTGCTGCTCCCCAATCTTCCCTCCAGCCCATCAGAGAAGGGGGGGGGGGCAGGTCCTGGGTACACGCAGCTGGCTCCCATCAGAACTCATGCTAATGCTATACAGGGATCTAAAACAAGACCACGTGGGCCTACCTCGGTGGCTGGCTCCAGGAGGCATTTTCTATGTCCTTCATAATCTAAAAGGTGTAATGAGACCCTGCCAGGGGGAAACATTTGTCTGATCTTACACAGTCACAAAGTGGAGGACAAGGTCCTCTCAAGCCCCCTGCCTGGATCACCCTGATTTACACACCCATCAGGGAGCCTGTCTGCCGCCCCAACAGCAATGACAAATGCCCCAAGCCCCCCTGTGCTCCAGGCAGTTTCCCTCCCCCACTCACACAGGGGGTCTGTGCAAGCACCCTACACCCCACACCAGTGGAAAGAGACCCAAATGGAACCACGGACAGCCTAGAGGCAGAAAATGAGACGTAAGATCATATCGGCCCCTCTGACAGTTGAAGTAAAATTTTATGTGAGCAATATACTCTGGCTCTGATTACCATGCAGTATAATTTTATTCTGGTTTTGCCGGGTCTGCTGCACCCCTGCTCTTTCAAGTGTTCAGATCCTCCGCTTGCCAAGATAAATGATTGTAATTGACAGGGCATTGTCAACCTATAGCCAAGCTGATTTCATTAGGCATGCCAAGGGCCAGCTCTGGGGGCAGGTAGCGGAGCAGAGAGGGCGTTTGATCTCATCCTCTCCCTGGGTACCGTCCACACTGGCACCAAAGGCTGGAGGGCAAGAGAACAAAGGGTGTGCGATGCCTCTGAATTCAAATCTTTCTCTTTGAAACGAGACGTCCGAGATGGCCAATAGAGCCGAGGAAATGGATTTCTCCCTCATTTGATGTTAAGCCTTCAGTGTCGAGCGCCAGGTCTGCGGGCTGCAGAGCCCCCTTCCTGTCTTTCTTCCACTCACTTCGCTCTACTTGCTGGGAAGGCCCAGAAAAAGTCTGCCCTGTGTAACTTAGTTCTCAGAGTTGGGGTTCTGATTTGACACAAGAAGGGGAAAAAAGTGGAGTTCCTGGATGGGGAACCCACTTTTGTGTTTACCATGGGGTGAATCGTGCACAGATGGCCTGAGAGCCAAGTATTGCTGACTTCAGCTCTCACATTCCCTTTAACTGACATATCCCTGTCCTAACCAGCCATCCTAAGCACTGTATTCCACTCCTTTTACTTGAAAAGGGTAAAAAAGGAAAGTCGAGGTGTGGAACCCTGACCAAAGTCATGCACCTGCACTTCTTAAACAAGAACCAGGATCATCAGTGTCCCCAGGATCACTCTTCCCCAAAGTTGAGCTGTGGGGTGGCACCCAGAACACTGTACCACAATGCGGAGCTGTGGAGTCGATCCCAGAACACTGTTCCCCAAAACTGGACTGTAGAGTCGATCCCAGAGAAGCTGAGCTGTGGAAAGGATCCCAGAGCACTGTTCCCCAAAGCTGAGCTGTGGTCCCAAGTGACCAAGGAGAGAGGGATGTGTGAAGAAAAAGTAATATAGATACACAGGGAAATTACTCCAGCCATAAAGAAAGATGCAATTATTTCTTCCACAGGAAAATGGATGTGACTGGAGATAATCATATTAAGTGAATTAACTCGGTCTCAGAAAGATAAATAGACAATGTTTTCTGTCATGTGTGGTCCCTAGACTTTATATAAAGTTGTGCATGTATGTATAACATGAAAGCAGAAGCCAAGTTGCCAAAGGAGACAAAGGAGACTCACGGGAAAGAGACAGGGGTACAGGAGGAAATATCTATGAGAACACTCCTTTGTAGCACAGTGCCATGAACAATGAACAAACACAATGAAAAATTTAAAGAAAAAATAAAAAGAAGTTAGAACCGCTCCATCAGCATACCTGTACCTGAGAACCAAAATACCTAAACCTAAGAATCAAGACCCTGTGGGCTGCAGACAGGCATCTTTACATCAGCATCCAGTCCCCAGTCTTCTCACAGCAGGGAGGCTTGCTGACAGGCATCCCCTGACTGCACACTGATGCATTCTTCCAGCGTTTCACTTATCAGTTGTGTGATTGCCTGGGAATGCCAGACATTTGGGGAAGGTGTGTACTTAACAGAGTAACCAAAATATCCAGAATGGAAAAGTTGAGTTATAGAGAAAACAAACATAACCAACTTATTTTCTAAGAGATGACAGACATAGAAAAATATAATGCTGCATTTTACAATGTTAAGGGGACAGTCAAGCAACTTGGAAAGTCCTGGAAAGTTTGTTTAAAGAAGGAAGGAAGGAAGGAAGGAAGGAAGGAAGGAAGGAAGGAAGGAAGGAAGGGATGAAGGAAGGAAGGAAAAAGGGAAGGAAGGAAGGAAGGAAATCCAATAAAAGATTTGGAAGGTAATATTAGTGAACTCTCCCAAAAAGATGAGCCCCAGAGGCCATGAGATGGAAGTGAGAGAAACTAGGAAGATCCTCCAGCCAGCTAATAGGGTCTGGGGACATCGGTCACTGCTTAAAGCGCTTACCACTCAAGCATGAGGACCAGAGTTCAGATCCCCAGTATCCACATAAATGCCTTGAGCACCTGGTAGCCCACCTAGAGTTCCAACCCACAATAGTCAGAGAAGAGTCATCTAGGGCCAACTGGATAGATATACTAGCCATATTGGCAAGTTCTGAGTTTTATTGAGAGACTCTGCCTCCACAAATAAAGTATAGTACCAACAAAAAAGATTCCTGATGCCAACAAATACACACATGTACCAACACACACACATGAACATGCATATATCCAGGCATGCACACCACTCATACATAGACATGGTGAAAAAAAATTTTTAAGACGTGCTAGAGAGAAAACTGACAACATGGAATAAAGAAAGAATATTGTCTCCTGGTCAATATTATCTCCCAGGTTTTTTTGTGTGTTTCTTTATTTTGTTTTGTTTTAATTTATATTTGAGGGGCTGGGGAGCTGTCTCTGCAGTTAAGAACACTTGTTTTTCTTGGAAAAACTCTCAAGTCCAGTTCCTAGCATCCACATTAGGTAGCTCACAACCACCTATACTTCCAACTCCAGAGGATTCCACACCCTCTTCTGGCCTGTGAGGGTACCTTCATGTAAGTGCACATACCTACACACACACACACACACACACACACATACATATATACATAAACAAAAACAGCACTTTTTAAAAATCCATAATAGTATATGATTATGAAATTTTAGAGCATGAAATTAAAAAATTAGTTTTGTAGTCACTTACCAGTCATTGCCAAAAGAGAGGAAATAAATCCAAATTCACACCTGTCATTAGCACAAGTGGCTCTAAGAACAATGTGAACTCCCACCAAGGTTCTAAAGGTGTCAACATAGACTTCTACGCCCTGCTAAGCTATCGACGAAGGATGGGGCAGATTGGTATCTGAGGGAAGAAGAAAATCACTAAAATCACTACCAAAAATATCAACATTTACATGGAAGTGTATGATTGAGAAACACAGGAGTAAATAAACATGAGGCCCTCTTAAAGAAACATTCCAGAATGCTAGCCCAGTAGAAGCCAGAGTCGTCAGACTAGGTAAGAACAGAACAGAAGATTAGGATGGAAGAGGTGTAAAAAGAGCAGGATTCTAGGTGTTTGACTCTATTCATGAAGCAGCCTGAAGCCTCTTCTAGCCAACGTGTAGTACTTGCTTGCCCATGAACTGTAACACTTAGAGACTCATAGTAAAGTATCAGCATGGTTTGTTTCATGACCACTTGACTTCTAGACTCTATGGGCAAGTCATATTGTAGTCAAGTTTACAGAGTAAGGAGGAAGTCCTACCACCCTTAGTAATAGGCAGTCAGATGCACAGTTGCTAGGAATGGGGAGTAGATCCTGGAGGGGAAGAAAGGTGAGATGGGGCTAGTAATGTCATCTCAGAACTGTGGGGTCCTCTCAGAACCGTGGGGTCATCTCAGAACCATGGGGTCATCTCAGAATCGTGGGGTCATCTCAGAACTGTGGGGTCATCTCAGAACCATGGGATCATCTCAGAACCGTGGGGTCATCTCAGAATTGTGGGGTCATCTCAGAACCGTGGGGTCATCTCAGAATTGTGGGGTCATCTCAGAACTGTGGGGTCATCTCAGAACTGTGGGGTCATCTCAGAACCGTGGGGTCATCTCAGAATTGTGGGGTCATCTCAGAACCGTGAGGTCATCTCAGAACCGTGGGGTCATCTCAGAACCATGGGGTCATCTCAGAACTGTGGAGTCATCTCAGAACTTCAAGGTCTTCTCAGAACTGTAGGGTCATCTCAGAACTTCAAGGTCATCTCAGAACTATAGGGTCATCTCAGAACTGTGGGGTCATCTCAGAACTGTAGAATCATCTCAGAACTGTGGGGTCATCTCAGAACTGTAGAATCATCTCAGAACCCTGGGTCAAACACATCATAAATAAAAGAGAGGATAAAAACTATATAGGGGATTACAATGTGCAGACACTGTTAATGTGTGTGTGTGTGTGTGTGTGTGTGTATGTGTGTGTGTGTGTGTGTTGTAGGCAGGAAAGGAAGAGATGAGAGTATCCATGCAAATGAACAGCTCAGTTTGTTATATGTCAGTGTATGATGCCCAAACTCAATCAGCAAGGACATCATTAACATGTAGAATAAAACCTACTCATGGAATTAAAAGCAATCTACACAAGAGAGAGAATGGGACCAGAGAGCCAGGGTGCTGTGACAAGAGCCTACTGGTTTTCATTATAAATGTGCCTAGAGTCTGACAGGAAGCCTCAGCTAGGAAAATGCCTGCTGTCAATGCCTGATTCTATCCCTGGGACCTGTGTAATGGAAGGAGGGAAGAGATTCATGTAAGTTGTCCTCTGATTTCCATATGTGCACAGCAGCACACATGCATGTATGTACACACACTCTCACAGACACACACACACAAATAACATGCAAAAGTCGTATCTACTACATGACACTTTAGACACATGTGGGTCTTTGATAACAAACGTTTTTAAGCATTGTTTGAGCTAAATTTGATTTCGTACTGTAGACACAGGCAATTAAGATCGGAACACACAAGGGGCAGGAGAGATGGCTCAGCAATTAAAACTGTCTGACTGTTCTTCCAGAGGACCCATGTTTGGGCCTCAGCGCCCACATGGCAGCTCACAACCATCTGTACTCCAGTCCCAGGAAATTCAATATTCTCTTCTGATGTCCACAGGCAGTGCACAAATGAGGTACACATACATACATACATACATACATATATACATATACACACACATACATACATACATACATATACACACACACATACATACAGTCATACACATAAAACAAAAATAAATTTAAAAAAAGATTGGGACATGCCAATCACTCTTGGGCTCCCTAGGGTGACAAGCCTGTTCCTGCTGGTGATATGGTGGTTGCTTATCATCTAGAAGTTATTTTAAACTACAATCTAGACTGTTCTATTTCATTCAATTCACAGATCAAACCCAGGAGGCAAATTATTCAGAGAAGCATGAGTCACCAGTCACTGGAGAGAACCTTCTGGGCCATGACTTTCCACCCACAGACAGTCCTTAAGGATTCACCCACACTCCTAGCCGCTGATATCACAGGCCTGCTAGGAGCAAGGACATCTTCAGTATCACCCAGGCTTGCTGGACTCCGCTTTCATCCTGGAGGTGACATGGGGGACTCTTGCTAGCAGCCGGGGCTTAGGGCAGAGGCTGTATTTCAGCGCATCCTCACCCACGCCAAGCCTTCGATCCGTGGGCTATGAAACCTCCACTGCTTTTAGACCCAGGTCTTTCGTTTTCTTGAGATGGATCACCTAAGCAAGCCCCCTCCCTTAGCTGAGCCTCACTTTTTCCAAAAATGAAAAAGCAGGTTTTGACTATTCGGGGTGACAAGTTCCAGCCCTGAATACCTAGGGGTAACTGATCAACCCCAACAGTAGGTGAGAGGGAGGGGCTGCCTGACGCCGCAGGCAGAAGAGATAAGTGAGCGACATCGGAGCAGACTGTTCAGGCAGGGCGCTACTGGCAGGCAGTGAAGTAATCCTTTGCGGTGGAAAGATCCGGAGCCCTGGGGTCTGAGACCCAGGGTGTAGTTCTCCCTCTCCCCGAGCTGTGTTGGGTGATTCCAAACAAGTCGCTGCAGCTCCCCGGCCCTCAGTGTCCTCACCTGGAAGATTAAAGGGTTCAGCCAGACAATGCCCACAGTCCCTTCCAGCTCTGACTTGCTCTCATTCCATGATTGCGTGACCACCAAATTAAATTAAAATCAGAGCTTTTACACCACCCTGGGTGCTGGCGAAGACACAGCACACACCCAAGGGTACATGAATAAGCCTCCAGCCGTGGGTCGCTGGGCTTTTTCTTCTTGTTATTGGGTGTCTTTTTTTTCTCTCCTTTCCTGAGCTTATCAGCCTTTGATCAAGGGCTCCCTCTCCAACGCAGGTGCTTATCTGCCCGCTGAGGCCAAGGGCACATCTTAGAAACTCAACTCGCAGCTTGTGAGGCAATGAAGGCGTTCCTGCAGCTCTTAAGCCGCAACCTCTGGCTATAGCAAGGCGTTGTCTGTAAACAGTCTTGCTCCACACAAGCCTCCCTGGGAAGCAGAAGCTGCAGACCCACTCCTGCCTGCCCTGTGAGGCCTCTACCTGGCCACCTGCAGGTGGGATCAGTCCATGGGGAGATGACAGGAGCTGCCAATACGCTGCCAGACTGGATTACACATGGATCCCGGATAACATTTCCACAGCTAGAATTCCTGAGGTCCTGGCCCTGGGCCTGGAAGGGTCCCAAAGATTAGGATTAGAGTCCTACTTACTGGCTGATAGATTTGGGGATCCCCCCGGAAAAGCAATTCATTGGATGTACAAAGGGGACGTGGCTCACAGATTTTGTTGATTTCTAAAGCCAGGGTGACTCATTCCATCAAGGAAATCGTCCTGAGAATGGACATCCCCTGGGCAACTGGGAACCAGGTGTGATCATGGATGCAAAGCAGGCAGGGTTTTCCTATCCAAGAGGCCTTTGTTTTGAACGAGCAGAGAAAGGGTATACAAGACAAGCAATGGCCATAGCGTGTGCTTGACTGATGAACAGAAAACAAGACTAGCTCTCCTAGGCACTGCTTTTGGAAAAGCAAATGTGCTGCTCCTGACTGATGTGTCAAAATGCCCAAGGAAACCAACTTGAAGGAAGTTTTGTTTTGGTTGAGGTTTGAGATGTCTCAGTCCATAGTTATCGGCTCCTTTGTCCCTGAGGCTGATGTAAGGGAGTGATGGAACAAAACTGATTATACCTTGGTGGCCAGGAAGCAGGGAGAATCAAGCCCCCTGGCTAGAGGGAGGGGCAAGCCGAGGGAGCCTACCACTTCTTAGTCTCACCTCTTCGTAGCTCATTCACCCATGAATTCATCAAGGGATTATCCCATTGATATGTTAGCATCCTCAGGACCCAATCACCTTTCATTAGCAGGTGAGCAACCTAGAAGCTGTATCCATGACACCAGCTCTGTCTCTTGAACATCTTGCCTGGGCAGCAGCCATCACTCACAGATAGGACTAAATGGCTCAGGGGACTCCCGTTTTGAGGCTTGCCCTGTATGTCAGCCCAACACATCCTAATGGACCAACAGAGTAGTGATCCCAGCTCTCCCCGTTTCTCATGGGAGGAACCTGAGGAGACTCTTCGATCATGATTTCCTTTCATGATGATGCCCTACCTCAACCTAGTCCTCCCACATCTAGACAGTGTTTCCTTCCTCCCATCTACCTACTCCTCGTCCTTCATGCTCCCGCTCATAGAATCCCATCAACCACATCAGCCAGTATGCGGTGGTGTGTTGCAGGTGCAAGCAAGTCTAGGTTTTGGAAACCTAGCACAGAACTGTTCACCATCATACTCCACGGCCTCACAGGTGGGCAGGTGCCTTCTGATCCCCAAAGTCCCTGAAGTGCCTGAGCTGGTGGGGTCTCAACAAACACTTGCCTGGTCCCCAGAACCTGATAAGCAGGTCTCTCACCAACTGTTAAATACTCCAGCCCAGAGTTGACCTAGGTCAGTTTGTCTCATAACTCAATGATCAGAGAGAGTCACATGACCACTCTCAACCACAAGACAGGAGGCTGGGTCTCTGCAGCAGGAAGTATGTCTGCTGTGTGACTCTCTACCCAAATCCCCAAAGGTAAAAACCTTCATCCTCAGAGTTACAGAGGGGCTGTCTTTCTTCTCCAAGAAGTAGTAGAAACGACTGGTTCTCAATTTTACAGGTGTATTGGACTTGAGGAGCTTTTTTTTTAACCCCAATGTCCCCCTTGTTTTATTTATAAAATATGATAATGCAACAATTACTCAATCACAGAGTTACAGAGAAAAAGGATGTGTTATTTGATGCATGTACCTTGGTCTCAGCTGAAGATTCTGCATCTTTGTCTTCCCCCTGCTCCCTCCAAGTCTCCCAACCTCCCCCACATCAGCTCCCACTGGCATCTCTGCTGGTACTTCTGCTCCACCCCCACCTTGAGCTGTGTTCCTTCCAGCTCATCCTGTCCGTCTTCCTAGGACACAAATCTCTTTTTGTTAATAGATATTCAATAATCACCTATCTTCTTCCCACCCCCCACCCCACATGGTGAAACAATTCCCCATTCCTCAGTTCTACAAGGATTTGCTTTATGACCACACACCCTTAATCTGTTCTTTTTCTTGGAATGGCCTGAGAAACTCATATTCATCCTTAAAAACTTTGTGTCACATGCAAACCTATGGAGGCTTCCACAGCTACCCAGCAAACTTCATTTTTGCTCACCCATTACTGCAGTCTTTTTGCTGACCAAAACTCTGCCATTAGTTGAGACCAAGGCTAGAGACAGCTGTCCAAGCCTCGGCTTTGACGCTGGGCTTATTCTCAAACTCATTTTTTAGACCGAAGAGAGGTTCCCTTTCTATATTCAGTACGCTTGGTGGTGGGAGACCCACCCTCTTTCAAGCTTCCAGAGAGTTACCCCCACTTCTTTATAATCACATCTTCCCAGGGTTTTCCTATCTTTGTAGATAGATCTTTATCTACCTGTTCCCAAGGGTGGTGGCATATAAATGACCTCCTCTTTCCCCACTCTTTGATGTGACTTCCCTGTACACACCCGTCACATCTTGCTAGATTATAGCACACACAGTCAAATAGCACACATGGTAGAGAAACACCGCAGGGTGAGGGGAAGTTACCCCGCACCCAGCACATCACATGAGGGGAACAGAGCTTTGATTCCTACTCTGCAGGTGAGTTACGGGTGCATGCTGGGCTCTGGTGGGAGCTCACATTCTTCCATGCAGATCTAAACAAGACTCTTCAGCTGGTGAGGAAACTGAGGCAGAGTGGGGAAGTGACCTGGCTCCAGGTCCCACTGTGGTTTGAGGTCATGGGCAGAAGTCTTTTCGGTTTCCAGATTCCTCATTGTGAAGTTTGTGGGAAAGCAAGCACCTGAGCCTGGTGGTAATCGGCAAGCATGTGGGTGTGTGAAATGGGACAGGACAGCCCCGCCACCCAGAGAAATGAACCCAAACCTCTCAACAGCACCAGAGGGAAGAAAGTGGGTGCTGAGAACTTTGTTCCACAGAGTACGTGGTATTTACTGTTTATGCAGATGTTCTAAAACAAAACGATATGTTGTTGAAGTGCATAAATGTGTCTAGAACTCAAGCTTCCTATAAAGAAAGACATTAAATGCATACAACTCACTACTGTAGGATGAAGAGGGTGAGAATAGTGGCCTGGGGACACCGGTGGCTCCATGGCTCATCTCTAAATGCAGCATGTTTAAAGTGTCTAGCACTTTGAGGGCACTTCTGACAACTATGGAAACGTCTAAGCGGAGCACGGGTTTTAGGGTAAGAGGCTAATCTAGAGGGGCAGAAGTTGGTTCCTAAAAATTCCACAAACACTACAAAAATTCTAAGTTCATATCCCATAGTAGCTGCCAGCAAATAGCGATGCCCTCGCCAACAACTCTCTTGCTTTCTATACTCATCGGCTTCTTCCTAAGTGACCAGAGGGTTTGGGGTAGGTGAGCTCAGGTGGGCTCACAGTTCTCAGCCCCATGAGGTCTCACTCAGGAGAGCAAGTCCCTGTCTAACCAGGCAATTTCCCTCTCCTACGAGACAGAAATAGGTGAGAAAGCCCACATGGGAAAAGCATGTCTCTCCAAAGGCAAAGAAAGATGGAAAGCTGAGGGGGAGGGGATGGAAGGAAAAGAGGAAGGGAGGAAGAGGTTAGAAATGAAGGGATAGGGAGGAAGGAAATGAGGGAGGGGGGAACAGAGAAAATAAAGAGAGAAAGATGAAGGAAGGAAGGGAAATAAGGAAGGAGGGAAAGAGATTGAAAGGGGAAGTGATAGAGAGAAGAGAGAGGGAAAGACGAGAGGAGGGAGGGAAGTACAAAAGAAGGAGCGAGAGAGGGAGGGAGGGAGCGAAGGAGGAAGAGAGGAAGAGAGGGAGGGAGGAACTATCAACCTAGAGTCTGTATTGAGAAGTTAACAGCAGGGTCTTGCCAACACAAATGGAGTTTTCTCTGTGTAGCTCTTGGCTTCTCATCTGTGCATACATGTACATATGCACACACATAAACTTATGCACACAGCACACACCACTACCAAGCAGCTCCTGGGGAGTTCTGTGTTAGTGTCTCAGTCAGGAAGGTCAGAGCAGTTCATCTCAAGGGTTCAGTTCAAGGTCTTTCCTTAGGTTTGCACATTCCACGTCTCCCTTCTTCCCAGGGACCAAGTGCAGAGACCATAGCGCTCTCTGCAAACCTCATAGAGGGGCCCAGGCTTGTTCTCAGGCAGCTTCTCCATGCAGATGAGCTGAAAGCCTCTGGTCAGAAACACCCAGGGTCACAGTAGATCCCAAGGGTCCCTAACCAGGGGTCTGTCCCATTAGCAATGGACACCAGTACCCCTCATGACATTGCAGGCACATGCTAAGCATGCCCCTGGCCTGTTTCACAACAACCATACTTTGGTGAGCTCAAAGTGGTCTTCCCAAGCTCAAGTTCAAAGCCTTTTTTCCCTGAATGAAATTACTTTGTGTCTGTAGCATAGTGAACTTGGAAGCAATGTGAGGACAGGAAACCCTCGGTTACATTATCCCATTATTCTTTTGAAACAGTTCAATGCTCTTATGCAAGGCAGTATTGTCTGATTGTTTGGACATTTGCAGGAGAAAGGAAGGGACCTTGGAGTCTCCAGGTATCCTTGTGCATCTTGCCTCTTCTGTCTGTTAAAAGGCACATTGGATGCTCACAACTAGGTACTCCCAGGAGCACTAAGGAGTGCTAGCAAAGTCCTCCCCTACAGTCGCTCCCGATCTGGCCTCCCCTGGTCTCTGAGACAGACCAATAGATGCGTCCCATGGAGAAGCGAACTTGGTCCTCTACTGCCTTGGGTTGAGCTGTGAGCGAAGCCCATCGCAGGATGTGGTTGGACAGAGTAGTGAGGCACCTAAAAAAGGGTTTCCCAGAGATCTTTGCAGCAAAGCCACAGGCTGAGGAGATGATGAGTGGCCTCTGCTTTCTTTTCATCATGCAGATCCTTATGGCAAGGAGAAGATAAGAAAGACTGTTCCTCCGCCCTGGACACTCCTCCTTCTCACGAAAGGTCAAGCATGGAGATTACGAGACTGGTAAAGGATCCCCTGAGCCAGCCCTGAGCTCTCAACCAGCCTGACCTTCTGTAAGGGCACACAAGGCGGTCCTGTCACTATTAGTAGAGCCTAGGTGATCTGGTCAAGGAAAAGGCTCCAAGCAGTTCAGACAGTCATCCATCTTGCTAAAGAACACTTGAACAAGATGCGCGACAGTCTGAAACATGATGAATAAAGATCCTTCAAAGCGTGGAGGCTTGGAAATGAGCAGAGGAAGCGCTAAGAAAGAGAACACACACATACACACACGCACACATGCATGCACACTGGGATCTTTGCCCAATCTCAGCACTTAAAATGATGCCTAGCTATGCCCTGGCCTCCCAGCAACCTACTGTGGAGTTCAAAGTAGATTCCAGGTGCCTATAGTACATGTTACCAGGGTCAGTTGTCAGTGTACTGAGTGACCCACCCACCTACCCATATGTCTTTAGAAAGGGAAGAGAGAGACAGCAATTCTCATAGTGGGACCCCATTTCCAGTGAGACTTTGGAAGGCCATCATTCACTAATAGCAGGGAAGGCAGGCTTCACGCTTTTGAACTTCACTGAGCCTCTTTGCACATTTTCCATCAGCAGGTGGCTGCCTCCATGCCTGTTCTCCCAGAAAGACCAGGGCTCACTCTGTAGTTGGGTGGGGCCAGGTGAGAAGGTTGGAGGAGACTCATTGAAACTAGCAAAGGCTGCAGAAAACAGATCCAGGGGACAGAGTGCCAGGCACAAGACCACAGTGGCATCCTTAGAGAGGCTGGGGCAGTGGGCAGGGATTTCATATTTGAAGATTAATCCAGAAGAGAAGTAGAGAGTACAAGAGACCCAGATCTCACTATGTGCAAATTCAGGCTCCCTGAGAAACAAACAATGGCCTCCTGGAGTCAAGTAAAACTTCTGAGGAGTGTTTTGGGGGAAGGAGAGCTGGAGAGGAAGCTGTGGGGGAAAAAAGATTCGAGAAAAAGAAAATCTGAAATATAATCTAACTGCCAGGAGATATCCTGGGAATTCCTGCTATGGACAGCACCCTGCAGGGATGCCCCAAGTCAAGTCTAAAGGACCTGGGCATTCACGCTCTAGCACTGTTTACATTGATGCAAGTGGCTGAGACCCCAGGAAATAAGCTTCATTTGATGATGGAGGGTGGCGATGCAGTCAATCCCACAGGTGCCATCATAACGGGGTCTTAGAAGCTCAGCAGCATCTACTACTGCCCATGCCATCTACACCTGAACCAGTTTCTGTCTCTAAATTTAGTGCACCTTGGTGCAGAAGACCCAAGACCTTAGCTATGGCTCTCGTCTGTAAGGGAACTGAGAGGCAGGTGGTCTGTGTGAACAATAGCAGAGCCACTGATGCTGCAGCCAGTGCTGCAGCCACAGCAGATGCTACCCATCCACCCCCTCTGTGTTGAGATCAACATCTGCCCTCGTGTGGTTACCAGCAGGGTGACCCACCCACTTCACCACCGGAAATCTTTAACTCAAAGGAGTAAGGAAGCAACTATTCAGAGGGACTCGCTGAACCGTTATCCTGACACTGACACTCTTCCGTTTGAGAAGCAGCCTTGGCTGCAGGGGCTGAGACTCCAGCCTCCTCTAATCAGTCTGCTCCCCTGTTAATCTGGGCCTGATCCTCAAGTCTTCTGCCCAGAGTTGGGCTGTTAGTCTATGTTACCCACTGGTGCTCACAGGTAGGCCTTAGTTGATGGTTAATCACTCTTGGCCTTGCTCTACGTCTGTCATGCATCAGTTGCCCCCAGAATCAGTTCCACAATGTCTACTTGCTGTCTCCTCCCTCCTCACCTGAGAACTTGTACTTCTAGTGTACTCCTCTCTCCAGCCTCTCATTACACTTCATCACCAGTCAAAGGTTGAGTTGCTGCGTTGCTGTAGGGCCTGCTCATCTAGTGTCTGTTCCCAGGGGTAGGATCGTCCTTGCCACTGGGCCAGGAGCATCTCCAATTCCAGAATTCATTCTAGAGTCTGCATCTTTCAACCTCTGTGGTGCCATCAGGTATTTGCTGGTGTCTTCGTTAGGGCGACACCATGATCACAGCAACTCTTGCAAAAGAAAACATTTAATAGGATGGCTTACAGTTCAGAGGTTCAGTCCATTATCATCAATGGTGGGGCATGGTGGTGTACAGGCAGACATGGTGCTGGAAAAGATGCTAAGAATTCTATATCTGATCCTAAGGCAGCAGGGAGTAGTCTGTCACACTGGGTGTAGCTTGAGCATAGGAGACCTTAAAGTCCTCACTCACAATGACACACTTCCTCCAGCAAGGCCACACCTACTCCAACAAGACCACACCTCCTAATAATGCCACTTTCTTTCTGGGCCATTCTCTTTCAAACCACCACATGTGAGTTCCTGAAGATGAACTGAAGAGTAAAATTTATTTGCAGAAGGTTTCCAGGGACAAAAAAACTTCAATGGGCTGGAGAAGAAATGTTGAGCGGAGGGAGAAGCTGAACCGGGATGAGGTTATAGTAAGGTCCTCAGTCAGCGTTCCAGGGAATACAGGGGAATGGAGACCATAATCAGCACTGTTCTAAATGAACATCAATGGGCCACTGGATCACCACATGGTCCAGTCACTGGACACTCCTATTTGATGACCTGTGGTCAACTATCATGGTAGAAGGAGCTATGGGGCTGGTGTCAGAGAACATTCATATCATGCTTCAAAACTGTGTCTCTGTTGCCTATCTCCTGAGCCACTCATTCAAGCCCTGCAGAGATCTCTCCTGGTCCTTCAGTCAGCCTAGACCTTGACCACCAACCAGAAGCACCTACTTCCCTAGGGAGACAATGCCCATGTCCCGGCACGCACCATCACTCCCTTTAGCACAGTGCTAACACACCAACACACCCAGGATCCTCTCCTTTACTGCTGCCCCTAGTGTGCTGTGTGTTTTTGTTTTTGTTCTTTTCTGATACCTCCTCCGAATCTACTCTGATGGGAACTCAAGTTTGACTTAGAGGGGAAATCCAAGAAAAGTGAGAGTCTACCTCCCAGTGTTACTCTGAAGCCTTAGGATGGCCCAGACCCAACTGGCTTTAAACAATCAGTCCGTCACCCAGTTGAATCCTACTGAATGTGTTCTGCAAGTCACTTCCTTCACGTATTTCTATAAAACTTAATCCCTCTTACTTTTTACCTTTGCTCTTGGGTTATGTTAGCCAACACGCAGGACCTGGCAGGAACACTACTATTTAATAAGCAATTTGACAACAAGTCCAATTAATAAGACAAAAATAGTAGGCTCACCCTTGTGCCCAGGATCCCTGAAGCCATGGGTCTTTGATTCCATTCTATGGATTGAGCAACAAATTCAATCAGAAATCAGTTGGTTGCCTTCTTATTATCTGTGCCACTATTGCACCAGTAAGCTCCTCTTACCTGGAAGGTTGATAATGTAGCAGGCAAGATCTAAATCTGGCAAAGGCCACTGCTTACTTTTTTTCCTGTACTGTCTGTGTAGCAATTTCAAACAGTATGAAGGTGAGCCATCATGGAAGAATCTTTTAGTTCAGGTCTGACGTGTTTTCTCTGAATTCTGCAACTAAGATATGCGGTGTCTTCAGCAAGTCTTACAGTTGGTTCTGGTGGGCTCCCCACGAAAGAGCTCTGTGCCATGGGTCATTGTTTCATTGAACTCTCCACTAGGCTTGGGCTCTTTTGGGCAGAGCTCCCGTCTTTTGCCTGCTATAATTCCAGTACCTTCTGTGGGAAATGAGAGACTTGTTTAGAGGTGAGAGTCAGGGGGAGAGCAAAAAGGGTAGAAAAGCAGTAAAGTGGGAAAGAGAGAGGTATGGAAAAAACAGTGGAGAGACCAAGGCATGTGTCTCACTTGGGTATTATCTGGTGAGCTTGAGACACACAAGACAGAAGCCACAGTGACAGGAGACTGTGTGGCAGAGATTGACTAAAAGCTCAGCACTCTATGAAGTCCAAGGCTATCCCAGGCAGAGGTTGTTCCTGCGGGGTTCTAGAAAGTAGAGCCCAGAGAAAGGGCCAGGGAACAGAGACTTAGTCTTGTGGGCAGAGAGCACAGCATAGCACTGAGACTTAAGACAATGCTATTTGCCTTATCCAATCCCATGGCATACAGAAAGGTAAAGGTGTGGGGCTGTGACAAATGAGGCTAGAGTGTGAGTCTGGGCAAAGAGGGGAAGAAGGAAAACTAAAGGACATAGAACAGCAGGCAATGACAATTAATCCAGTCACAGACAGCCTAATGATGTTCCAGAAGTCAACAAACCGTCACGTCCATCATGGAGTTCCAGAAGGCTACATGGCCTTACGACATGTTGATCCCCCCAAGAGGGTGACACAGTCTGATCTCCATCCACACACTCACCCCATCACATCTCTCTTAGAAGTTCTCCCTGACGTGAGCACTGCACAGCTATGTTTGTGACGCCGTGGCCATGATGAGGGGGCAGCTAGAATGCAGGAAATCAAGGTGAGAGTCAAGGAAAAGAGAGCAGGAAGTGACACATGGGACCTCACCAACCACAAAAGCCTCTGTGCAGCAAAGGAAACCATCACTCCAGTGGGGAGGCAGCAGGAAGTACTTGCCAGCTGGACATCTGACAGTCAATTAACATCTAGAGCACGCAAAGAACTCACGAAACTAAGCAGTAAGAAAACTTTCGTGTTAAAAACAGCACTGAATGGAGAGTTCTCAAAAGAAATACAAACGGCTAACAAACACCTTTAAGGTTGTGTTTGTCCTTAGCTATCAGGGAAATGCATATTACAAACCACTTTAGGATTCTCCTTGACCCAGAATGGGCCACCTTGACTCAGAATGGCCACTATTAAGGATACAAATGACAATTAATGCTGGTGAGAGTATGGACCGTTGGTGGAAATGTTAACTAGTCTAACCACCTTGGCAGTCAGTCTGGGGGAGTTCTCAGAAACACTAAAACTCAAACTGCCATATGACCCAGCTATAGCACTCCTGAGTGGGTACACAAAGGGCTCTATATTTGACTCTATTTGTGGCTGCTCTATTCACAATATCCAGGAAACAGAATCAGCCTAGACGTCCATCAATAGATGAATGGATAAGGAAAGCGCCGTACACACACACAATGGGATTTTACTCTTCTGTAAAGGAAAATGAAATCTGCAGGTGAATTGATGGAACTAGAGAAATTATAGTGAGTGAGATGACCCAGCCCCCGAAAAGTCAATGCTGCATGGCCTGCCATGTAGATCAGAGCTTCAAAAGTTTAGGTATGTTTAGATGTCTGTAAAAATGCTGCTGCAAGAATGGCATCATGGCAGGGGAAGCAGAGGATTTAATGAGGTGGAAATGGCAGAACACACGTGCTGTGAAGAGAAGAAGAGATGACACCTGAAGGGGGGGGTTAACAGAGATAAGTGGGGAACGGAGCCAGAAAGTGGATCACAGGGAGAAGGCTCACCACAACTAAGGATGCACAAAGAAGTATGGAAATCTATTGCTTTGTAAGTTTATCAAAGTATGTTTAAAAATAAGTCTTTGAACAGAGATGCCAAGTATGGCTAGATACTGATGATTTAGAAACCATAGGATACTAAACGAAAATCTTAGTGTCAGGTACAGGGCTCCTCCCTAGAAGTTGTTGATCTGGAAAGCTGAGACCTCTGAAACCATTAGACATTGGTTATAGACACTGCCGTTGACATTTCACCAAAATGAGATGGTAAGATTATGGCTGAACACATTACACCCTTCGGTTGTAAAATTCAGAGAAATCATACCAAAACTGAGCTAGAATCTCCCTGCTTCTGGCTAGCCTTCATAGTGTTGGAAGTTACTAGAAGGAACTGGGAGAAAAGTCAGAAATTGTCTTCCCTGACTTGCCACATTAACAATTTGCTAGATCAGAGGTACCTATTGCTATAATAGTGGCGTGACTTTTACGGGGTAGCCAATTGTTCCTGAGGCCTGACCTAGAGGAGAGAGTTCCTGCCCAGCACTGCGGCCCTTCGTCAGGCCTGTAGCTGAAGAGCTCATCCATGCTAGTGGTAAACCTACCACATGTGTCCTGCTGATTGAACATGCCATCAAGCTGCTTCGTAAATATTTGCTTAAAGCCATAGAGTAGTGCTGTCCGCAACCTTGATCAAACAAACCTCTTTGTAGCAAACAGGGGTCAATACAAAGACTCATGGGTAGCTAAGGCATCAGCAAGTGACTGCTGAGTGCTCAACATTGGACAGGAAATTCATAGCTCCCCTTGCAGAAGAGGGGCTAGGAAGAGCATCGGAGCCGAACGATAGCCATGGCACCTGTGAACTCACAACTACTCAGGTTTCTCACAAAGAACCTGACAAGACTAAGCCATATGAAGTCATAGATGAGAGAGGGGCTCATAGGGCCCATGGTGGCCTAAATGAGACTATCCCCATAGACTCATATATTTGAAATCTTGGCCCCCAGTTGGTGGAACGGTTTGGGAAGGTTTAAGGGTTGTGGCCTTGCTGGAGATGTGCCTGTTGAGATAGGCTTCAAGGTTTTGAAAGGCTGACACCGTTCCCAGTGTCTTTCTTTTCTCTGCCTTGTGGTTGCTCTGTCATCATGGACCCCAATGACTTAATGGAACCATATTAAGTCAAATTCAAGGTTTTCTTTTATAAGTTGTCCTGGGTCGTGGTCTTTCATGATAGCAATAGAAAAGTAACTAAGAGTCTCATCCTGCCCAAGAGAGCCAATGGCAGGAGAGGGCTCCTGAAGAAGGGGAGTCATTCTCTTGAGTGATGCAGTCACTGATGAGGAGCCCATACTGCATGCATAGGGTCACACCTGTGCTCGTGGGAATATCCCTGGATGTGACCCAATAGATCACAAAGCAAAAGTAACAAAACAAAAAGACTTCAAAAATGGGATGGCAACTCAGAGCAAAGAGGTGGGGCAGGGATAAGAAAGTGTAGAGGGATAAAAGTGATGTAGTGTGTGTGTGTGTGTGTGTGTGTGTGTGTATAAAAACATAGAAGAATAAATTAATTTTTAAAGACATAAAGACCCCCAAGCTTCCCTGTACCAGCAAAGTGTCCATCATATGCCCCTGTCACCTGCCAATTGCCTTTCCCTCTTGGGGCTTTCATTAACCTTGAACGGCAATGTTGGGAGGTGAATAGACTCAGCTTTGTGCTCCAGGTGGGAAACCCTAGCCCCAAGGCTGATGCTCCCTGTTTGGATGGCAGGACAGGATTCTATCCTAGACCTGCGTGATTCTGAAGCTCCCAGACCCTTGGAGAAAAGAGAGACACAGAGAAGAAGGCAGAATCAGTGCCCTCTGTGCATGGGGAGCCTACAAGGAGCCAATCCTGAGCTTGGCAAGCAAAACACAGACATGAGTTCTGCCCAGAGGAAAGTCATGGTTGTGTGGAAGCAAACTGTACCATGGTAGAAAACCAGGGCAGGCAGACGCTTCTCTGAGATGGCATCAGAAGCTAGCATCATCTTAATGAAAGACACCACTGCTTCACAGCACTGTTTAAACATGGGGACTCACTGGGGCTGCAGAGAGAGGTCGGTGAATAACATAACTCTCACACACACTGCATGAGGACCAGAGTTCAGATCCCCAGCATCTACGGAAAAAGCATGGCAGAGTGTGCCTGCGATCCCAACACTGGGGAGGTGGAGGCAGGAGGCTCTCTGAAGCCTATTGGCCAGCCAGTCTAACTAAATGGTTAAGCTCTAGGTTCAGTGAGAGACCCTGTCTCAAAAAATAAGGTAGAGAGTTGTTAAGGTCAACCTCTGGTAGCCACAAAAACACAAACATATACATAAACTGCACACACGGCTTCACACACGCATGAAAAGAGAGAGTTGGATGGAGAAATCCATCCAACATCAACTTTCAGTCTCCACATGCATGACCAGGCATGCGTGTGCACGCACGCCTACACACACACACACACACACACACACACACACATACACACTGGAGAGCCCTTTGTCCTGTCCTATGTCCTCTCAGAGCCACCTACCTTCACACAACATAGCCCAGCCAAGGGCAGGCCTCACAAGGGCACCTTCCTCCATCTTGGTTTTACTTCTTCACACAGCTTTCTGGTTTCGTCTTCATCAGTGTAGGGCACCCAGTGTCTGAGTTGGAAAAATAGCTGCTTTCGCTGAGCTGGCTGCAGGCCAAGGGGCTCGCCTCCAGCCAACTGGAAGCTGCTGGGCTTAGGGCAGAGAAGAAAGAAGGGAGCATAGAATGGTATCTTTCCCAAATCGGGTGTGCTGAGGCAAAAAGACAGCTCTTGACTGGGAAGAGCATTTATCTGTTATGAACATTTTCCATTCTTAGTGATAATTGAGGTTTTTTTCATAGGCAGCTCTCACTAAAAGCCCAGCGCCTCGTGAGCTCCCACCCCACCCCTCCAAATGCAATTAGAGAGGTTAATCAAACTCTACTGCAAGAGGAACACCAGCCAGGCTGGCTTTTGCATTTTTCAATCTAGAATCATTTGGGGACATTTTAATTGTTAGTTGGGTTTATTTATTGAACTTGGGCTTAAAAGAAAAATAAACAGCAAAGAGGCAAGAGGTAGCTAGGCGCGCAAGAAGTCGATGTGTGCGATTTAATAGACTCTGTCCTTGTTAGCTCCCTCGGTTGCTAGATTCCAATGAATTCAAATTTCAGCTGTGTCTCTAAACATCACATATTTACATCTTCCATCTATTATGGTATTTCAAATAAGATTGTTATGAAATTGCCCCAACTTTGGGCAACTGTAGATCATAAAGTAGGAAGATTATTGCATTACAGGAGAGAGGCCGTATCTCATTTAAAACACATAAGCACATAATTTCATAGATGTATATCTGTAGCTGGATATATATCTATGAACAATGAAATTGCCCCAAAATTAAAAGCCTCTGGCTATATATTTGTAAACACAATCAGATCACAATCCAATAAAGGGCCTCTTTTGAATTAATGTGAACCACACGCTCTTCCCATCACTACATTTATAACTCCTCTCCTAAAGCACCCCACTACTTCTTCTTTGTCTCCACAGAACAGAGTTGAGTGTGCTGTGGATTCTCTGGGCTTCCTTTGGCCGGTGGTCAGCCATTCTTGTTCATAAAATATGACAATGGTGTCAAAAATGTGAAAAGATCCAACAAAAGAAAGGCAGGATTCCACACCTCCTGAAGAGAGAGTCCTGTTTAATTTCTCATAATCTGTGGTAGGAAACATTCGAATTAAAAAAAAAAAACACTTTACTTGTTTTTGTGCTTCCGCTAATGTGAATAGAAGCTGGTTTGTAAAGCATAAAGGGGCAGCGACTTTATATGCACGCTGAAGACAGAGACCGTTCCTCTAATTCAGATCATTTAAAGCAAAATTCCCAGGTGACCACCTTTCAGGTATGGTTCATCCATCCACTGCAGTCATTTCCGTGAGGACAGTCATTCCTTCCACAAACCCAGCCCCATCTCCAGAGGATGGAAGCATTCAGGGTGTGCTGAGGAACACCCGGTGTGGCGGGGGGGGGGGGGGCTGTTGGGAAGTGTCTACATGGGGAAAGAGGCTCAGTACTCTTCTCTGCTTAGGAAGGCTGCTGTTTCCAAATGCCTCGGGGTCATACAGTCTCATGGGACAAAGCCAAGTAGGACTCAAAAGAGGACTGATTGTCTTATTGTGCTCCCAAGGTCCATGGTGGTTGGAGTTAGCTGTGGCTGAGTCCAGGAGCTCCAACAACTCAATGGTAAGTCACACAGAGATCGCCTCACCCTTAGGCCTTGTCTCAGGATCTCTGTGGTAGCCCTTAACAAGGGTTTGCTGAGGCCATCTCTGCCAAAGCAGGGTCACTGAAAACTCATGTCATGGCAATATATTGTGTGTATGAAATTGTTGAAAAGCATAAAATTTTGCAAAAGGAAACTGAGTTCGTGCTTATTAATTACAGCAGAAAGGGCCCCTGGGTTTGTTCTGATAAAGTCATTATGCAACCTGAACGAGCCAAGGTGACCAGGTCATCTGGAGATAGCTGAGTTCGTGTAAACCCCATCTAAAAGGAACAGATGACAACAGCACTTATCAGGGTCCCTGGCTGAGGCTGGTGACATACCTCCAAGGGTAAAGGTGCTTACTGTAAAAGCCTGGTGACCTAAGTTTGCTCCCTTGAGTCCACACATAGGTGGAAAGAGAGAACAGGTTTCATCAGACTGTTTTCTGGCCTACACGTGCACACTGTGTCTCCTGTATGCATACACACAAACACACACACACTACAATAATTTTTAAGGTTTTATTGATACATCGGGTGACCTGAGGCTAGAGTTAGAGGCAGTTCTGAGGTTCCAGTCGTGGGTGATAGGAACTGAACTCAGGTCCTCTGCAAGAGTACATTTTACGCTTAATCAGTGAGCTATGTCTCCAGATCCAAAATTAAGTAATTTTTCTCTAGAATAAAAAAGATTAGAGGGTAAAGAGATGACCCCGTGGTTAAAAGTACTGACTGCTCCTGCAGGAAGCCTGAGTTCAGCTCCCAGCAATCACATGAGGCAGCTGAGACCATGATTTAAAAATAAATAATAAAAAAATTGAAAAGACCATAGTGTTGTTGGGGTTTCACAAAGTAACAAACCACTTCCTTAAGAAAACAGTCTGTTCCTGGCACCCCCCGCCCTACACATTCTGATCTTGCTGGAAAACTCTAGCTCAGAACTGCACTCCTCCTGAAAGCCCTTTGAATTTCCATGAACTTCTGGTTCCTAATTAGTACAATGGGTGCAGTATTGCCTTTCTGGTAGAGCGACATACAATGAGACTCGATTTACTGAGTTTGGGTAAAGACCATTACACACTCCTAGATTTAGGGGTGTCTCGCTGTTATGAGAGAACATGAACAGTCAAGTGTTCCTGGTTATGGGACGGGCACCAAACAGACAGCATCTCATCAGCATCCATGTGTACCACACGTGAATTCGCTATAGACTCCTGCCTCTGTGTCTAACAACTCCCAGAAACAGAGACACTAGGATCTATCACATCACCCCACTACAGTTAATGACTATGCATATCACATAGGCCTAATACGACATGACTCCCCCATCGTTCATTTTGCACCCATTCCTATGCTCCCCAGATTTAAAAGACAAAAATAAATGGAGCAAGGGGCAGAGTTTTCCCCGAAAATTCATGGGTATTGCAATATCTGTATTTTTGCATGTTGTTCAGTATTTCTAGAATATTCATCTCCAATATACAATCTACAGTATAGTTTGTCTTAAAACTCTCAAAACATCCCTTACATCCCTATCATTGCCAAGCATTTGTCCTCTGGCCTTGACTCTGGCTTCAGAAGGTCATAAGGTCATTTTGGCAACTTTCTCTCTTCTATACCTTAAATAATGTGTCTCTCTTGCACACTTGTTGGCTTAAACAGAATTTATTTCTTCCTCTTGGAATTCAGCTTCTTCAAAGAAGTACATGTGAATGTCACTTTCTGGATCACATTTCTTTTGAGGCAGCCTTCGTTTCAGTCAGGGGGTCTTCCCTTAACTCGTGCAACATTTTTCTGTATCACTTATCCCAGTCTCTTTATAAAGAACACCAGCCATCTTGCCTATCTCTGTTGTCTATCCATTATAAATATGTCAGCTTCATAATAATTTTATAGCAGCATATGTTGAAAGTGGAGGAATATTTCCAGTTGACATAAAGCTTTCAAGATGCTAATTGATCTCTCTGGGGTAGAATTAAGGATCCCAAATGTCCTCTACTATGTAAGAATCTGGCTTTTCACTAACTTTGTGGTTCTGAGGACAGCAAGACCTTCTAGACTCAGTCTAGCCAATAGGTCCTTAACCACATTCCCTAACACATTGATTCTGGTTCTAAGGTGGGAGTGGCTGGCTTGGTTTAACCTTTATACCTTCACTATTCCCACACTAAGTCATATCAAACTGGGTTTCCATAGAAACATGGCCCACTCAAGTCCTATTGGCTTCATTGCAACCCATGACTTCTTGAAGTTGCCTTTCCTCCAGAATGCTTTTAGTCAAGACTTTTAGCAAAGAGGAGTTGTGCTTTGGTTGTGAGTGTCTGAAATTGACTTGTACAGGGTAGAGAGTAAGATGGTTTTCCTTAACCCTCTTAAGGGCCATGGCAGACATAAATTGATTGAATCCAAGTCTTGTTTGACAAAGAAAATCTTAGAAGTAAAGTTCCAAGGCCTTGAAGAAGTGTTGGCTTTAGTCAAATTTTCTTCTTTTCTGTCATGTAATTATTTTTCTTGATTTTTTTTGTTCTGATCTCTTTGTAAAGAACACTAATAATCGCTCTTATTTCTCTTTTCTGTCTGCCGAGTGCAAAAAAAGTAATCACTTTCATAGTTATTTTATATCAGCATATATTAAAAATGGGGTGTGGTGTCTTCGGTTGGGTTCCAGTTCTGTAAGCCCACTCCTTTTATCTTCGCATTCAAAGGAGAAGGGAAGACGTGTGGAAACAAAATTGACACACAGAGTGTGACCAGATGGTGATGGGTGTAGGGGAGTCGATGAGGCTGCGTGTGTGGATTCTCCTGGACCTCTCTCTGTGGCCATCTTCCTGCACAGGTGTGTAGGTGATGTCTCTGGAGTAAACGAATGAGAGGCCTCTATGGAGGTTTCATCGCTGACTTTGGAGAGAGCAGGGTGTTTGCATCTGTGATTCGTGTGAGAGAACACGAGACCTGGAGGTAGCAGGGGGAATCAGGTATGACTTCCCTCTATTAGTGGAGGTGTACCATTTCCCCCTTCAAGACTCAGATCTCCAGAGAAAATGAAATGGCAACAGCCTCCTTAACAGTCTGCCACTGAAGCACTCTATGGAGGAAAATCTACTCTCTAAAATTAAAATGCTTATTCCTGGTGGGAGATGGTTCAATGCAGAACGTGCTTATGGTGCAAGTGTGAGGACTTGGGTGTAGATTCTTAGCACCCATGTATAGCAAGGTTTGAAGAAACTGTGACCCCAGAGCTTGGGGAGACAGGTACATCCCAGGACATCACAGGCTAGTAAGACTAGCTGAGATGATGCCGGGTTTGGGGAGAGACCCTATCTCAAAAACAAGATGGACAGCAATAGAAGAAGATACTCAAAGTTGATGTCAAACCTACACTCATACACACACACACACACGCACACACACACACAGATACACACAGACACAGACACAGACACATAGACAAACATACACACACACACAGATACACACAGATACACATATACACAGATACATACACATAGACACACAGAGGGATACATACATACACAGACATACAGACACACACAGAGGGATACACATATACACAGACACACAGAGAGATGACACACAGAGAGACACATACACAGATGACACACATACACAGAGATGCACACAGATACACACATACATAGACACAGACACACACACATAGACACACACAGACACACACAGAGGGATACACACATACATAGACACACAGAGTGATGACACACAGAGACAGACACACACGCACAGAGACATGCACATACACCAACATACACACACACACACACACACACACACACACACACACACACTGCTTACCCATTTTCTTGAGTGTCTATCAGACCTTCTCCTATCTGTCCATCTATGTCCCTCAACACAGGAAGACTGTAAACAAAACATACTCGGGGTGGCTGGATAGCAAGGACATGGGTGATTCTAATTTACTTTATGTGGTTTTAAATTCCCCCGCTTTCCTGAAAGAAAAAGAACATGTGTTATTTATATTAACCAGGGAAAGCACAAGTCTTACAGAAACCCTGATCTTGCAGGGTGATTGTGTGATGACTGAGCCGGGCAAGGGAGTAAAGGGCCAGCAACGCACAGCCCAGCCTCCCTCCAACTCAGGGGCCATGACCTCCACCCCAGGCCTCTGCCCACTTTGAGCCTTCACACTTCACCCGTGGAGGGGACAATGCTGATGGGGAGGGGCTGTGCCTGGATATTTAATGAGGTGATCTATTTCAATATCTGCTTCAAGGCTATGCACACAGTAGTCTCCTCCAACATCAGATCCTTAGCGTCAATGGAAAATTCTAGCTGGATCGTCTACAAACTTTTAAGAGGTTCAGACCAAAACTGTAGCCAAGAACTTCTGGACAGCGCTGTACACTCGGAGTGGGAAAATTGGAATCACTTGTCTCTGACCTCCAGGAGATATTATAGGCCTTGTGCCCAGCCCCGGGTGCAACCAGGGCTCTCCTTACAAATTTACCAACTCTTCAGCTTGGCTGTAAAACTCTGAAGATATTTGAGAGGGCCCAGCCTCCAGCCTTCATACCACATGAAAGCGACTCCAATCCCTGTCCTACTTAGCTGCAATCAGTCCTGCAGGAAACAGGCAGGAGAGGGAGGAGACAGGAGAGGACGGAGAAAGCCCATTGCACAGATCTCTGTGCTGGGGTGAAGCAGTCTGTGTGTCTGCGGCTGTACGAGGTTTTCTAGGGAGCCCACCAAGGACAGCACATAGCAAACGCTCAGTAAATAGTCTTAGGATCTTCAGGTAAAATCAGGGTGAGGTGTTGGGTAGGATGGCAGGGATGGGGGCTCTGGAAGTTGAATCTTACTATTTGAAAAATTTAGTCTTCTCCCCATGCCCAAGGTTGTATAAAGTTGGCTTGGGTCCAACTCAGCAGTGGAGGGAAGCAGGCCCCCACCTCTGTCCAACCCCAGGCACAAATCCTTCTACCTCCCAGCCAAGAGAAGACATTTCCGGAGGCTTGAGAGAGCCTGTTTGGAGGTGTACTCTTAAGTTCCTTAAGCCAAGTTTCCCAAATCAGGGCACTGAGTGAATAACGCCCGACCTGCTTCTCTGAACCCTTTTTTTTTTTTTTTAAACTTTCCTTTAAGTTCAACGTGTGTTTGAATTCGGGGGAAACACGAACCACATGTTTTTAATCCATCGACACTTAAATCATCAAAATGTTGGAGGCCAACAGTTTGGAGGCCAGCGGGAATGCTGGAGCCTTTTAAAGACTTTCTTCTAGTTCTCTATCAATCAGGAAGTAGCCTTTTTCCAGAAGAAAACTGAATTTCACCTCCAAAAAGGCTACTGCACTCTGTTCCCACCTCAGCACCCTCGGAGGCCACCAGGACTTAGAGCTTGACAAGAGACAAGGTTGGGACAGTTGCGCAGAAGATATTTGTTGCTCAAGAAGGCCCCTGTTTTCCGCCCACCCTGGGCTGCTGCAAGGACCCCAGTGACACAAAGAAAGGGGGGCTGGCAGATGAAGGGTGAGTAAGTGAAAGTCTCAACACCACGGACCCCAGAGAGGCATGGAGAAGAAGAAGAATCCTGGCTTCAACCACATGCCTGAGAACCGCTGCTCACCTGACCCCTGCACCCCAGGCCACTGCAGTCAGGGTTCTCGCCCTTGACAGTCACTGTCCCTATCTATATTCCAAGGTCATGGGTGGGGGTAACACTGTCAGCCGCTCTGCCACTCAGACAAGCAAATGTAAGTAAATAAAAGTCAAAGACTCCCTGGGAGGATCACAGAGGGCTCCCCGGAGGAAGCGTGGGAGGAAGGAGGAAATATTCAGGAAGATGGGCAGGTGGTTAGACAGTAAGTGTGTCGCAGGGGGTACCCTGAACTCGAGGTACTCCCAAGCCAAACAGAATTCTAAACATAGTTTGTTCTTGCCCCTGATAGGTAGCATCTTTATATTCCAAGGTCATGGGCAGAGGTAACAGTGGCAGCCACCCTGCACAGAGGAGCAAATGTTAACTAATAAGAGTCACACACTCCCCGCGGAGCCTGGGAGATACAGAGTTTCACGCTGAGCGTATCCTAGGCTCAACTATTTAACAGGCTCTGACTCTGACGTCAACCACCATAGCCTCTTTGCTATGAGTTAGCAACCAGAGAAAGCAGGTACAGCTGACGGTGGGATGTCCCACTGTCACGTCCGGTGGCCTCTTCCTGCGTGTCTCAAAGCTGGGTGAGAATGGAGACACATCCACCCCATCACCTTTAATCCAAGAGCAGGGGATCTCAGCTCTATAGCGAGGAGGCACAAGAGAGGAGAGCGCGGTTGCTATGGGTGCTGAGTTAGGGAGAAAGCCTAGAGGTAGAAAGCATTGCCTAGCTTATGTGATGTCCTGGGTGCGGTCCTCAGTTCCGGAAAAAAACATGTTTTTGGTACAGGCATGGAGGTCTATAGGACAGGCGCTTTCACATCCACCCACCCCACTTTCTTGTCTTCTCTCCCCAGCAGCCATGGCAGTGTGGTGCAGGAATAGGTGCGTACTCATAAATGTCCTGGAGCCAGAGAGGGTAGGTCTCAGTTCTGGTTCCATTGTGTGCAGATGGTGAGGTTCCTCAACAGCTCTGTCTTTTCCAGTCCTCTGTTGTGAAATTAGGGTATGAGGAGCTCACACAGGCTGCTGTGTCCAGTCTGCGGAGTCCCCCCCACCATGTGTTGGCTATTGTCCCAGCCCCTTACGTTGACCCAGAGAGTAACAGCAACTTTGACCACACACAAAACAGCCACATGGCCCATAAAGATTGACTGTGTCTTCCCCTCTTCACTGCCCTCTTTCCCACCATGGTCTTCATCAGAAAGGAACAAAAATGATCAAGGGGCGACCAGGTCTTCCCACTCTGTGAGCTTAGAGGAAAGGACGGTTGAAGTCCAACCGTCAGTGAGTTCAGGTGGCTCATGAAAAGCAGGAGGTACACAGTGCATGATGGGACAGAGAGACCTGTGACTGAGCCCCACCTTCAAAGGAAGGGTCCCCAAGCCCCTGCTCCTGGAACCAGGAGAGCAATGACCTCGGTGCCAAGTTACCCTCCGGGGTGAGGGGCTTCAAGCTTTTGATCATTCAGATCAGATCTATACAGGTGAGGGAACAAAGAGGTGCGGAGACCGATCCACTGGCCACTCCTCCTCAGTGACTAAGGGTTTTCCCAAGAGCTACACCTCCAGTGAATCGGTGAAGAGATGGAGGGAGAGGGGAGACAGGGAGATGACAAGGACAGCCTAAGAAAGGGAGGAGACGAACAGATAGGGGAGGGGGGGGCAGCAGGAATGCCATTTGGGGAGCTTGGAAGTTGGGAAAAAAACTGAATCCACTCTTTCCCAAAACCAATCAGCCCTTTATCCCGCAAACATCAACTACCTTGCTCACCGGATTCCTGACCAAGAAACCCTTCTCTGCACTCCTTAAGGGTCACTGTCACTCAGCTCTCTGGAGCCGAAGTAGCGCTCCTGACATGTGGCAGGTGACACAAACTGTCTTGGGACTAGAAAAGGGGACACTTGCAGAGTCGGGGAAGCATGGGTCACAGTCCTGTCCAGACGACTCTGAATTAGATTGTCCTGAACATCAATAGTAAACAAGATGTCTTATTTTCGTTGTGCCTCCATCTATCCATCAGAAGATAGGGAATGATAAAAGCCCAGGCTCTGGGACTACCTAAAATACAAACACTGAGCTCACAAGTGTGGATCAATACAGTAAAACAAGGAAGCGTGGTGCTCACAGTCTGAAGGGTGGCCCTTCAACGCCCACCCCCACCGTCACCGGGAAAATAGTAGAGGACTGTATTCGGTACTATTCTGTATACCATCAGAGCCAACTTAATGTAACTCTCACCCTATTCTTTGCAGACCAGGAAAGACCAGTTCCAGACCAGTTCCAGGAAAGGTAGTTCCAGACCAGGAAGACCAAATATGTTACCTCATCCACACTGGGAAAAGTTCCTTGTTTCTTAAGCCTGCGTTTTCTCGCCGATCTGTTAAGTGTGTTGTCCAGAAGAGTCACACTGGAGACTCCGAAAGCGAGAGGAGCAGGACAATGGCTGTTTGAAGGGGATTGGAAAGCCTCAAAGGCATCCCTCATCCCAAGCTTATCCAGGATGCCCCAGCCTCTGAAGGGTCACTCAAGGTCAGGAAACAGCTAAAGACCTGGGACATTTGTGAGTGAGGAGATGAGAACATGCTTGTCAAACAGGGCTGGGTGATCGATCAATCAGTCCCAACAAAAGGCTGGGATTGATCAGAAAAGCTTTCCTCCCTACCCAGCCTGGAAAATCACCCTTGTTTTATAACTTGGCCTGCCTTCCCAGGGAAGGAACTAGGAACAAGTTCAGTCCTGAGCAGTGTGGACATGCTATTTACCATCTGAGCTTCTGGGACAGTCCCCTTGCTCCCTTCGAGTAAGGAGGGTGAAACATCCAAGAGCAAAGACATTAGAAAACATATAATGCAAATTTCAAAGTCAAGAAGCACTGAGTGCAAATCCATCTTCCCCGGCTCCGAGGTGGAGGCTCAGTTATTCCTCCCACACTTCATGAGAAGCAGACACTGGCCTCCCTGTGGGGCAGCTGCAGGGCGTGGGGTGGGGAAGCTAAAGGTAAGCTAGACACAGTCCCCACCCATCCCCCACGCACAGCTTGGAAGCAAGAGCCTAACTAGGGGTACAGGGCCTCCCAGAAAAGGTTGATGCTCTTGTCCAGGGGGTTGGCAGCCAGCTTAGGCGTTTCCAGGAAAAAAAAATGGGAGCCCAGCTCCAGGCCATGGAAAGCTCCTGCCCCAGTGTTGAGTCAGCTCTGAGTCATGAGCTGAAAGCCCGCCTTTGCCGTAATTAATACGGGACTGATGACAACTGATTCTCACCCGGTGGAGGAGGCTATCTCAGGTAATTAGGCATAACCTCGTGTATTGGTAATGTGCCCTTTGTGCGGCATCTCTGGCTGCCATATCCAGGCCCTGCCTCCAAAAACAACACCAACACAAACCAACAAGATTTGCTTGATTTCAGAGGCTCTTCCTTCCCCTGCAAGCATTTTCAGCATGAAAAGCTAAATACACAAAGGCCTTTAATTGTTTTGCTCTGATCCTTTGACTTGTTCCTCTCTGGAAAAGTATGCATTCAAAGGCCGGTGAGCGCCTGTGTGTCATGGTGGCTCTGCCCCATGGTTCTGCTTCATGCAGCCCTCTGAGTCTGCGGCCCGTGGTCGCAGGGAGGCTGAGTCATCTGATAACATATGTGTTTCTTCTTCCCCCTTGTTGTAGCTACTCGGCCTGGCTACTCAGCCCCGCTGGTCTTGGCTTGGACAGGCCGTAAGCTGAGATGGGTGGTGGTTAGTTCCTCTGATCACCTTTCCCAGAGCTGGCTAATCAGCCCCAGTTTATCCAGAAAGCTGAGAGAGAAACAGAGTGAGAGTGGTTCCATATCTCCCAGCCTGCTGTTCCAGGCCCCCCCAATTCCTCCTGTGCCTGGTGCCCCTCCACCGGCCAAGCAACACTTCCTGCTTCCCTGAGACACAGGAGCGAGCCCTGTCTCCACAGAGGCCAGGGACACTCCTGTTAGTGTGCTGCTTGCACAACGCGTGTTTCCTTTGCCAGGCCCTGACTAACTGTGGCCCCACCATCCAGGCCCTGCCCCAACTGCTGGACGCTCCCGAGAGATATTCTGGGGTTCCCACGACTCAGGCTGCTCTCCCAGGACAGCGCTGTGTTCCTTGCCACTCCAGATGTTGCAATGCCCTGGTGGATGAAGCAAGAGGGACAATAGGTGCCAGGCCAGCATTTCTACAGGAGCTCCAGGGAGACTCCTAAAAGCCAGAATTCCTGGGGGCTCCCCAGTTCTCTGTCCTCCTCTTCCTTCTGCATCCACAGCCCCCGTGTTTTAACTCTAACCATCTCTATGGAGATTAGGAAGACAATCTCGACTTACTAAAGAGCTCCGGGGGCCAGTCAGGATGACAGAGTTTTGCTGCAGCATCTGAGGGTATGGGTCAGTGACTGACAGTCTAGGTTCAAAGTCAAAGCTTCCTGGGCCAGTAGTGATAGCAACATGGGCTAACTGCCAGCTAGCTTGTGCCGCACAGGATCTGCACACTGGAAGGGCACAGCGCACATAGTCTTCCTTACCAGCTCATGAAGCAGGTGCCTCTTTATCCTTGATGTATAGTCAGGCAGATTAAGATGCAGAGAAGAAAAAGGTACTGCTCCAGGCCTTGCAGGGGCCTATTGCCTGAGGGGAGGGAGGGGACACCTGGTGTCCCCTCTCTACCCTCTCTGGTTTTGCTGTCAGTCCGGCCTTTTGCCTTTATAATAAACTTCAGCTTTCCATCTGGGACATGAGCCCACCATGCCCTCCTTTTGGTGAATGAGAACACAAGGCCCTTCCAGGTACCCAGGGGCTCTCCCTGTTCCTCAACTATTCACACGTGTGCTCAGACTAGGCCTGTCACACCCATGTGGCAGCTAGAACAGAGAGTGACTGTTGGAAGAACAAGGTGATTCTGTAAGTCTGCTTCCAGGGGCAAGGCTAAATTTCATCCACAGCGACTAGAGGCACCCTTCAGGAGGAGTCTCCCCTCAGTTATGTCCCTGGCCTCCATACCCATGGCACACTGCCGAAGAGTCACTGTCAGCTTTACCAGCTCTTTCGTTATTCAGTTCCTAGTTTAATGAACCGGAAATGTTATCATCATACTCCGCTACCTCCAAAACGACAACAGTCAGGCCTGACAGTCCAACCGCTCCAGAGGCTGAGGCAGGAGGATAACAAGTTCAAAGCTAGCCTGGGCAACATTGTAAGAGTCTGTCTCAAAATAAAAAGTCAGCGTCAGACTAGGGATACAGCTCAGTGGTGGAGCTCTTGCCTAGCACACGCAGGGTCCTGGGCTTAGTCTCCAAGAGTGAAAGAGAAAGCAACAAATAAACAAGAGAAACTCATGTCAAAATCTTTGTGAAGTGTCTGCTGTGAAAATCCCTAAGCGCTGCTACTTAAATGAACTCTTTCATTCATTTCATTAATTCACCAGTTTCCTCACAGATGAGCAAATTCCTGTGTGAATGAGCAAACGTCCTACGACCAAGAGCTTATGAGTCAGCAGGTGCAGACAGCGTCCATCCACCCTGTGGACATAACTGTGGAGATCTTCTGGCTGCAGGGTGGATATTCGGAGCCACTGAGACCCCAGCCAATGACGGCCAGAGCCTGTTGGCTCAACAAGAGGTCACCACGCTTGGACTCTCCCAGCTTAGCAAAGGGAACCAGATGGGACACGGAGCAGCCTCAGCACTCAAGAGAGTCAGGCCTGCAGGCAAAGATGGAACCTTCTCAGACCAGAGGGATCCTAACAGGGTGGAGGAAAACTAGCTGGAGTCTGGGGGTTGGGGACGGAAGAAACTTGGAAGCCGGGGCGGCAGACGGGAGAGGGCTGCCTTAGTCTGCCTTCTGTCGCTGTGCTAAGCGCTAGGACCAGAAGTAAGCTGGAGAAGAAAGGGTTTCTTTCCTCCTACAACTCATAGCCTGTCGCAAAGGGAAGCTGGGAAGAAATTCAAGCAAGACAGGAGCCTGGAAGTAGGAACAGAAAAGAAGCAGAGACCAAGGAGGAAGGCTGCTTACTGGCTTGCTCCCCAGGACTTGTTCAACCTGCTTTTTTATAACACCCAGGACCACCTGCCGAGGGGTGGTACCACCCACAGAGGGCTGGACTCTCCCATGCCAATCATTCGTGAACGAAATACCACATAGACTTGCCTACAGGCAATCTGATGGACACATTTTCTTGACTGTCGGTCCTCTTCTCAGATGATTCTAGCTTGTGTCAAGTTGACACAAACAAATAAACAAACAAATACATACATACATACCCGGAACAGGAACCGAAAGAAGGGACACACACACACACACACACACACACACACACACACACACACACAAAAAATGTGGCAGAAGCATGAACCAAGTAGGGCAGGAGGGCAGGGTGTGGAGAGACAGGGAGGAGGCAGGAGGCGGGGCTGGGGCCTGGGCACAGGGCTGCAGAAGAGGATGAGGTGGGAAGGTGGAGGCCGAGCTCAGGTCGGGGCACGTTGACTTTGAGCAGATGTCACTTCTTGCCAAGAGTGGAAACGAAATGTGGGACAATAGCCCCAGATAGACATCAGAGCTGAAGACCAAGAATGTGGCTCCACCCTGGGCCAGAGCCCGGACTGGTGGCATCACGTCCCTTGGGGCAGGAATCAGGACAGAAGATCAGAGAGTGACAGAAAGAGAGCTTTGGGGAGCCATCAGGAGACTCCATTGTTGCATAGGGCTGCGCTATGGACTAGAGACAATAAGCTACCACTCCCCCATCCCAGATGTGCGTAGTGCCCCACCCCCACTGCCATAACCTAAAGTGTGTTCAGATATGACCCCACATACCCAAGGGGTGGAGTAACAATGTCCCAGATGGACCACTGTTCTGTAGAAGAAGCCCCCAAGTTGCTCACTAACACAGAGATAAGTGTGTCAGGCATCAAGAGCCAACGCTGGCCCCAGTCACTTCCTGGCTTCCTAGCCAGGAAGCCCTTCCAGACTTCCGCTGTAGAATGGAAGACACTCAGAACACCAGCAGGGGAAAGGGGTTCCCACCCACATGGTGGGTGGAGAGGCGGCCAGGCCTGTCCTCAGCAGGGTCAGAGCCATGCAACCCCGCTGTTAGCAGGCTGGAGTCCTGGCCCCGGGTGACTCAGCCAGTCGGGATGCTGGGGCTTGCTTGCACAAGAGGGTGGAGAAGGGCGACGCAGGAGTAGGACTCCATCCGGGCAGCGGGCTGCGAGCTGATGGGAGCTCTGACTAACTGAGGAGTTTTCCCTTCCTAGAAGTCTTCCTCTCCAGGGACAATTGCACAGTGGGAGTTAAGAGGAGATCCCCAGCGTCTGTGGTCCTTGCCCTGTTTCTCTGCTGGCAGCCCAGAGCTGGGAAGTACCCACCCTAGAGAGGTGGGCAGCAGCCACAGTCATCAGAGCCACTCTTGGGAAATTCCTAAGCCAAGCCCATACCATCCCAGGGCAGCTGTTTCTCAAGAAACGATAGCTGATGTGGACAGGAAGTACTGACCAATGACAGAGTCAGGCCCAGTTGTGCAATCTTCTCCAGGTGTAGCTCAAGCCCCAGGAAGTAAAGACCAGAGAGGCCAAGCCCGTTTGCCGAGAGTCCGACAGGTCATGGCACGCCTCCAGGGCAGGACTCACGTTCTCCGGGCAGCTTTCTCCACCCTACTTTACAGAGGGCCCTGAGTGAAAGCCGCTCTACCCCCAGCTAAAGCCCACCACAGTGCCACTGAGGCAGCCCCATCTGACATCTGGGCCAGCTTCCTTGCCAGGCAGAGCAGGTGGGAAAGAGGCCATTGGGTAGCCTGGCCAATGGATCCAGTCAAGAGGTGCATTCCGGTCATTAAAAGCCATTAAGCTGGCTGGGCTCCGGGGTCAGAAAAGCAAGATAAACAAACGGTGTAGGGAACTAGTTCTACTTTCTTCTGCAACTGTTTCCGACTTGTCTAAGCCAAGCACCCAGACAGCCAGACTCCCAGAAGCCCGCCACTAGCCTGGGGGGCTCTACCAAGACCCAAGAGCCGGTGCCCAGCAGCCAGCTCCTTCGAGACGCTTCGCAGCATCTTTCCAAGAGCGGTTGGAGAGTCGGCTTGTTTGGAGAGTACCAGAAGGTCACGATAAAAAATTAAAAGGCCCACCCAAAGAAAAGTCATGAGGTCACTCAGCTCTGAGAAGGAAACTGAGACCTCTTGAGCCGACAGTCAGGTGGGGATGAGTGCCCTTCTGCGGGACGCAGCTCTCTGGGTCATATGTGCCATCCTCCTGACACCACCTAGAGACACTGGCCACCAAGGCGCAGAAATCCGGCCTTAGCAATAGTGGCTTTTCTCCATGCTCCACGGCCAAGCATCTTAGCGCGCCATCTTTAGCCCTCACGAGCAGCCCTGCAAAGGAAATACGATGGTCCTGATTATAAACGAGAAGCAGAGCCCGAAGAGCTGGAAGGACTTGCTTGGGGTCACAGCGAGTCAACTGCAGGAGCCCCCTGGGCCAGCATCTGCCCTTCCCACAGCTCCAAGCATCCTCCTCTTCTGCCAGGGCCCCTGGGAGCAGCCGCAGACCTCACAGGGAGCCATTGACTGCTTCTCCACAGAACATGTCAACGAGTGAGTGGAGGGAAAATGAGCCGGAAAGTTTAGATTTCGGATTTTGAATTTTCGAAGATGAATCTCTGGTAAGGCTCAGGGGTCGCGATGAAACCATCTCTCAGGCTTTGTAACTCAGTGAAAATGATCTTTAAATCATGTTTTGACTTTTGACCCGGTCTTAGTATGACAAAAATATTTTAATTGAAGACTTATCCCTAAGTCTACTTTCCTTCCTTAAAGGGAGAGGGCCTCCCAGGCACCAAGCAGCTACTGGTGTGAGCACAGTGCTATCAGCAAGCTCACCTTCTGAACCAAACAAATGAGCACAGTGACTTAGTACTGCAGAAGAGCCTGAGGCTCAGAGCAGTTATGTGACTTGCCTGAAGATGCACAGCACCATGACAAGAGAGTCAAGAGCCAGGACTATGATTCTGCACTGTCCTCTTGACCCACCACCAGGCTTTCTCCCTTGAACTTGACAATCTCCAAGTAGGGACACCCTCCACAGTTTAGAGAGGCTCTTCTCCAATGTGTCAGGGAAGGAGAGATTCAGAATCAATTAGCGGAGATCAAGAACCCCAAGCCTCCAGCCCACTTGTATTTGTTATTTCAAAACACTAAATAAAATTATCTCCCGTGTTTTTTGATGTTAGCTTCATTTTCTGCAGCAGGTAGAAATGGGGGTTGGGGGTAGGGAATGAGGTTTTTTAATATTTAAAACCACAAGACCCAGCTTAGCTAGTGTCTTCACCCAGCTCAACCTCCAGCCCAGGCAGTTGGCCTCTGACAGGGAGAGGAAAAGGGGAGGGGCATCAGGCTGCCTCCAGTGCAAAGATCTGGCTCTCCTCAATCTGGGGGGTGGGGGTCCACTGTTCATGCCATCCCTGTCCCTGCCCCTTTCTCCCCAGGACCTTCAAAGGCAAGCATCAGAGCCTAGGAGTCCCAGCCCTGAGGCCAGCCTGCAGCCTTCAGGGGAGTCCTTGGCCAGCAGCCATTCAGCCCCACGCCAGGGCTACCCCCCAGCTCCCTCCCTCATGTGCAGTGGGCCTTGCTTAGCCAATTCTCGGCCCCAGTCCTGGGCAGACAATCCTCTTGTGTTTTCCCACCTTCCCACTCTGACTGCCAGAGGCCGGCCCAGTCTTGGAGATGTTGAATAGGCTATTTGTTGGGAGATCAAAGGGCCACCTGCGGGAAGCGCCTCACTGCCTGGAGCAGGCCCAGGCCGCATCCTCCCTGCCTGCCAGTCCGGGGCTTTTCCAAACAGCCCACCTTGGCTGGGGAGTCTCGCCACCCCACCTACTCCTCACCCTCCCTTCCGAGCACCACCTAACCATCGGCCTCAGGTACTACTGTTCTTTTCTGCAGTGTTTGCTGTTCCCTCTGCAGCCTGCACGCCCCTGCCTCAAGGCTTCACCACCCGGCACTGTCCAGCAGCTTCACCGAGGATCTGGGGCTGGTTCAAGTCTGTGTTTACTGGTTGGTCCTGGTCCTAGCATGGTCCTGGACAATGGACTCCAGTTTCTGACAGGTTGAAGCCGGAGCAGAGAGGCTCCCATCTGTGTCATGGAGGAGTGAACGAGGAATGCTCTGTCCCAAAGGACATCCAGGATTAAGGAAACTCAAAACCCCTGAGGTTTACAGAACCCTGTTGGCGCTTGCTCAGAGCCACAGTCCTGGGCCCTAGACCCACCTCCTATTTCTTTGGTGGGCTGATCACTTCCGTGCTAGCCCCTCCAATCAGTGTAAGCAAAGAGCAATCTTTGCAGAATCCCATCCAATCCTGTCGCTTCCTCCAGCTGAACGCGCAGGGGAGATACAGAGCCCCTCCCATGCCTCACACACCTCCAATCCTGAGACTAGACTCCTGTCTCCGACTTCTCGTGCCTCTCTGTCATCTGGCCTCCTCACTTCATCCCTGTGTCCACCCATGGTATCCTACACCGTCTGCACAGTTGTGCCATGAGCCTGGCCTGGACCTTTCAGAGCCATCAAGGGTAAAGTGTGAGCCAGTGATGGGTGACTTCCTCTGTTGTTCCTCGGTCCCACCGGGTGCCACTCTGCCCTCCCTCGCTCGACAGCGATCCTCTTTCAAAAGTCTCTCCTGTCCTAGGCCTCTGGTACACATAGTTCCTTCTTCTTGGGAGCCTTGAGAGCCCAATATCATCCTTGGGTCTGCCTGCCTCATTAGCTTTCACCACTGGCTCCCCAGGGAGCAACAATAATTTGCTCACACTTCTCCAGACCAGAGGACAAAGCAAGCCCAGGTCCCAGAGGTGTCTCTGAGTGTGAACTTTGAGAAATGGAAGGCATGGTATCTCCCAGGCTGGAGGAATCACACACCCTGATGCTGCGGTGTGGTCCCCTGTTCTGCACCTCTAGGGCAAGGCAGAGTTTCAGTCCCCTTTGGAAGTGATGGCTTTTTGCATCTAGGTACCTGTGCTGTAAGAGACCTGAATGATGAGACCCTTGCTCCTGGCCTAAGGTACCCAGACTCTGGGTGAGCAGGGCAGCCTGGAGATGAGCCTTCTCCTCTATCTGCGCTCCATCCTGAGGACGGAGAAAGGCGGATGAAGGAACAAATCTTCCCTTCCAAAACCCACCCCCAAAGGCCATGGCCCCAATGTCCTGGGCCCCCAGAGGCTAAGTTCTCGCTACCCTGGACTCAGTCACATGCATCACTGGTTCCTGTCATGGCCTCTGGGGATGCTGAGCCTCTAAGACCTCTTGTTCCACCTACACAGTTCCCTTGGTGGAAGTTGGATCACCCTTCCTTTGCACCACTGCAACTGTCCTGGACACTGGGGACACAGAGGTGCCCTGTCCACCACTCCTCCCTATTGGATAATCAGCTCGGATTACGAAGTTCCAGAGAGGCTTCTACTTCTCCATGCAGGCAGTCACACCTAGCAGACACTTGCTCAGCACTTGCCTTAACCAATAAACAGCCCTCTCTTTAGGTCCGATGCACACTTGAGATCACAGTAGTTTCCCGTGCTCTGTGTCCGGCACACGCTGCACTGGCCTGCAGGTGTGGGCCCTTTGGCATTGATTTCTACCCCAAGCCAGGTAGGAGTTGCTACCTGAATTACGCAAGGTAAGGAAATTAGTGGTCAGAGCTGAAGAGGTGGCTCAGTTGGTAAAGTACTTGCTTTGCAAGCATGAGGACGCGAGTTCGATTCTCAGAGCCCACATTAAAGATAAAAAGTCAAACATAGTTTGACGTTCTCTAGCAATCCCAGCACCCAGAAGTCAGAGAAAAGAGAAAAACAGATCCCTGGGGCTCATTGGCCACTAAGCCAACCTAATCCCAGAGTCCAGGACTTGTGACCAAAACTGTCACAAGGAAAATCTGAATGGTGCTTAAGAATGATACTAGTGGTGGACCTGTGACTTCCACATGTATGGGTGTACACACACGAGCATCCACACACATGTGAACACATACAACACAGCCACACACATGACTAAAAGAGGAGAGAGAGGGGGAAAGGAAGAAAAAGAGGGAAGGAGAGAATCCAGAGGGAAGAAGGAATGAAGAAAGAAAGGGAGAGAGGGAAGAAAGAAGGAAGGGAGAGAGGTAAGGAGGGAGGGAGGAAGGAATTGTCAGAAGTCACCCTCCGCAGGCACAGACTGGGACATGAAACAGATGTCTGACTGTATGACACTAACCTTCCGTGTCAGTCCTTAAGTCCCACGTCACCGGCAGTTGGCTATGGCCCCGCATTTCCCAGTGGAGAGCTGAGAATACAGAGAAAAGCTAGGCATAGAGAGTGGGTTTTCCTTGGCACTGCGGACCATGAGAAGAGACAGGCCCATGCTCATTTCATCTTCCCTGATCCCTTTAAAATGAATCTCTGGGACCTGGGGCCAAGAGGCTCCCCCAACCCCACCAGCCCCAGCCTAGCTCGCTCTGCAAGGGCCTGCCGAGGCCAACCATGCTCCTCCCAGCTCTGTCTGCTGAGGTTCTGGCCACCAGGAAGGGTCTGGCACCAAGGCATCCACTAGCTGTGGGGCCTGCCCCACCCTGCAGGACCCAACCTCCCAGTGAGCTGTCTGCAGGAGAGGAGAGAATGAAAGAGGCAGCCTGCCCCCTCCTGCTCTCAGGCTCCATGGGTCCAGATGTAGATGCAATCCTCAGATCCAACCACAAGAGGATAGGCAGCCCAGCCATCCCCGGGCCTTGATTTCCCAAACCAGGATCCCTACAGACAGGGGAATGGAGGGAGATGCCAGTCATCCTCATTCGAGTACCCCTGGCTCTCTAATCCTTAACAGGGTCAACTTGACAGAACAAGCCACTAGAGGTGTCTGAAAGGGACTCTCTAGGCTGGGTGAACTGGGGAGAGATGACACACACTACCCCACTGGCTGGGTTCACACTCTAAATGTGAGCGGCGCTATTCCAAAGGGCTGGATTCAAACAGAATGAGGGGAAAACCAACTGATCCCCAGCCTCTGTCCCTCTCTGCTCCCTAACTGCAGATGCCATGTGACCAGCCACCTCAAGCTCCTATCACCACCATCCCTTCCCCTCTATGACAGACTGTACCCTAAAACCGTGACCCAAATTAAACTCTCCCTAAAGTTGCTTTTTGTCAGGAATTTTCATTATAGCAACCAGACAGTTAATACAGGTACCTAAAACACAGTTCACTTCATCTGAGTGTAGAGTTCAGAAGCTGCATATTAAACTGATTGGGGGGGGGCGGGATTGGGAGTGGGGTATTTCTGACAGGAAGCCAAGCTAGGGGTGACTGAGACCACTGATACGAAAGACTTAGAAAGTAGTGTGATGGTCTGGGGCTCCCCAGCATATACGCAGCCTCGGGAGTGGGATGTGAGCCGGGCTATGCGGTAGAAAGATCCTGCAGCACCTAGTCAAATGGCATCTGTCTTGGTTAGGGTTTTTATTGCTGTGAAGAAACACCCTGACAATGGCAGCTCTTACAAAGAACAGATTTAATTGGGGTGGCTGGCTTACAGTTTCAGAGGTTCATTACCATCAGGATGGGGAGCGTGGTGATGTGAAGGCAGCTGTGATGCTGGCTACATCTTGACCAGAAGGCAGCAGGCAGTCTTAATAAATAAAGCTTGCCTGAGGGTAAAACTAAGCCACTAGAGGCCAGGCAGGGGTGTCACACACCTTTAATTCCAGGATTTGGGAGACAGAGGCAGATGAATTCCTGTGAGTTCAAGGCCACTCTGGGCTACAAAAGATCAATGCAGAAACAGATCCAGGTGGTGGTGGCTCACACCTTTAACCCCAGGCCTAGGGAGTCACACACTTTTAATCCCAGCGCTAAGGAGGAATATAAACAGGAGACAGAGGCTCAGGGATCAGTCTGCAGTCACCCAGCCTTGGTAGAGGTAAGACTTCTCTAGCAGCATGGTTGTTTTGCTTTTCTGATCCTCAATTTGAACGCCAATATCTGTCTCTGGATTTTTATTATTCGTGCTACAGTCAACTGACTTGTCATGCTGAGGGAAGTTTGAGCATTGAGCAAAAGAGACCTCAAAAAAGAGACCTCAAAAGACCCCACAGTGACACACTTCTCCAACAAGGTCACACTTCCTAATAGAGCTACTCCCTTTGGGGACCATTTTCTTTCCAATCACCACAGCATCCAAAATCATGAAGCACAGAGTGGTGAGTGCCTGCTGCTGCCAACCTCCCTCTCTCCACCCACATAGTCCAATACTGAGAAGAGAGAACAGTGCTGCCCACAATGGAAGGTTCTCCCCACCTCCACACACTTCAGATAACCCCCTTAGCCATGACCAAAGGCCTGTCTCCCAAGTGAACCTAGATTCTGTTAAGCTGACAACTAACACTAGCCATCAAGGGCCCTAGCAAGCTCCCCCTCCAGCCTTTGCCCAGGCCACCCCAACTATCAAGGTCTTCTTCCCAGTACACAACCCTACTCATGCCCACACCCTTGCCTGAGCACCATCTCTCCTCCCTGGCCCTGGGTCTGATACCTCCAAGTCCTCAGGATCCCCAAGACTATACCCTCAGCAAGGAATATGGGTCACTTGTTACTTGTTACCCAACTGACCAAGAGCCCTGGCCTGCTGCTTGTCTTCCTTCTGCCTCCCAGCAGCCTCCTTGAAGGCTCCTTTTGGGCCCAAATAACAGTTCTGTGTGACCTTAGGCCCTGGAGCTTCCCTTGCAGCTGACCAGGAAAAGGCCAGAAGGAAGGGAAGCCCAGTGGTCAAGGCGTCGTCTTCTCAGAACCATCCAGGTTCCATCAAGCTGCTGCGTCCTCCTTTTTCCAGCTAGCCCTGCCTCCAGTTCCGTCTGGAGCTCTCCTCCTTGTTGCTCCAGGGACCTATGGAGTCCCAGACCATCCTCTCCCTCCCCTTCCTTCCCCTCTGCAAGTGGCCTCCCTCCTCCGCTGGCTTCTAACAGTAGCATCTGAAAGTGCCTTTGTCTATTAGGGTGTGAGTAGGATTTTTCCCACACTAAACAATTCCTGGGAGCACACACTTGACTAAAAACAACTGTTGACAGAAGTTTCTGTCCCACCCAGTCCTGCTGCGGTCATTCAGTCCCAAAGAAAACACACAGAGGTCTACATTAATCATAAACTGATTCGCCTATTAGCTCAGGCTTCTTAGTAACTCTTATAACTTATATTAGCCCATAATTCTTGTCTGTGTTAGCCACGTGGCTTGGTACTTTTTTCGGTGAGGCAGTCACATCTTGGTATCTTGCTTCCTCTGTGGCTGAATCACAACTGCAGACTGAATCTTTCCTTTTCCCAGAATTCTCATTGCCCCACCTACACTTCCTGCCTGGCTACTGGCCAATCAGCGTTTATTTAAAATACAAGTGACAGGGTACAGACCATTGTCCCACAGCACTAACCCTTGGCTGGTGAGGTCATAGGCCCTAGGGGAGAATCTATAGTATTATTCTACTAAACGGACATAACAATCCACTGACCCTGAAGCTCTGATGTTTACACCAGGGATTGCTCCGTCTCTCAACCCTCATCAGGGAAGTTCTTTTATTGTAATAGGTGGTGATTAATACAGAGACCCGTGACTGATCGGCATACAGGATAAGAGACTGTGGAGTGCTGGGCTCTGAATGAGATATTTGTGTCACACCCCACCCCCAAGGCTCAGGAGTCCTTACAGAAGAGGGGGAGGGGAAACTGTAAAAGTCAAACATGGCGGATGTTTTCTCTAAAAGAGTATTTGCTAGACAGGGCCATTGCACCTGTGACTGCAATCACAAGACCTTCGCAAGATCAAGCCATCCAAAATCCCAGCACTGGTGAGAGAGAGCTCATGAAGCTCCACCCCTAGCTGACCAGCTTCTGGAAACTGATGACCACTGGTCAGAGAGAGTCAGTTTTTTTCCAGGGCTCAAGCCTTGAAAGTCTACCCAAGATCCTGTGGTTGAACTTACACCCACACATGTACATGAAGGAGATTCAGCGAGTGTTCAGACTTCAAGCACACAAGGTTGGGAATGAGAAAGGGTAAAGGAGGAAATGGTAGGGAAGAAGGAAGAGTGAAGCAGATGAAGATACACGGCAGGTTTGCATGAAATTCTCACTGGGGACAAAATTAGGCAGCCAACAACCCTTGGCACTGGGCCCTGCAAAATGCCTTGCTTTGCTCAGCTGAGTGATGCTGTCTCTCCTTTCAGTTTCCAGGATACCACACTAGCCTTGGAAAAATCACCTCTGAGCGCTTGAGAAGTTTCAGATGACCCAAGTTCCAGAAGCAGGAAGTCAGGACCTGCTGGACGTCACATGGGGTGGGGATGAGGGGCAAGCTGGCCCACCCACAGAGCGCAGATCTATGCAACTGCTCCCAAGCTGAGCAATGCCAGTGTCTAGATACCACCTCCCCGGTCTCGGGAGTAAGAGAAGATAAAGACAGCCCAGGGGGTCAAACCATCCTTACCATCTTCAGATGAATGGAAACTCTGTAGGAACAGATCACCTGAGGGCAAGGACCGGCCCAGACAAACCCAGTCAGACTCGGAGCAACACGAAGCCAGGATGTTCTCGGGTAAGTCCCATAGGAAGGAATAAACGACCTGGAATCCCTACCTGCCCGAGTGTAGGTTCTCCAAGCCAATGCTAATCAGATTCTGAGAGGATGCCCAGTGCCAGCTTTATTCTTGTCTTTGCAAAAGCCCAGAAGGTATTGGACAGGAGCCTGTCTGAGTCACTCAATTCACTCCCCTCAGCTTTCCCCACCACATGGCACCCCCAGGAAGTTTGCCTCAAGCTCAGACTTCATATAGATCAAAAAGATCTCTGCATTCAGTTTCCAAAGAAGCGTGGACCGATTGCAACATCCACGCCTATTTCAGGTAGAAAGCCCATTTTAGTTTTATGAATCAATGACTACATGTTTGAATTAATACCAATATTTATTGGGGTTTAACAAGAGCCCACACCGATGCCTATCTCTGAGCTTTATCTGCATGTCCCTTATAGAGTTATTAAAACCCCAAAATATAATTTTAATAATCAGTGGGATTTTAATTAACACACAATAATGATCCCCATTCAATGGAACGCCTCTGATTCAGAAAGTAATTATTCATTCACGACACTTAATTTGAAGCATTACCACAGATTTGTATCTCCTGAAGCCACAAGAAGTGAGCGCATAATAGTTCTTGTTAGAACTTATAGAGCGAGTTCACTTCAGAGAGAGGTTGGAAACCAGGCTCCAATGGGGAAGGGAAGAAATTGGGAGAGGCTGAAACAGGCTGGGTGGTCCTTGGGGAAGGAGTGGAGTGTGCACTCTGGAAGGAGGAAGAGCATCATCATCGGCCTGTCACTCGGGACATGGCCCAGCACTCTCTCCTGCATGGGTCTCTGGTCCTGCATTTTAGAACCATCTTGGACAGAGAGCTCATTGCTACCAAAGAAGGGTGCCCAGGGTCGCTTGGAAAGGCACGGGCTGTCTGAACCACCATGTTCTCATCTACCAATCTAGATATCCAGGACTGGCCTTGATAATATCTTGAGCCCAGTTCTCTGAGAATATCAGGTGATGGAACTGGGGACCAGAAGTAGAGGCAAAGCCCAACTTAGGACATCACATTTGAGCATAGGTGAGATCAGGTTCAGAGACTCAGGGCTGCCCTTTTTCCGGCAACCCAGGGAGGAATCGTCTCCTCTTAACCTTCCCTCAGTCACACTCTCTCTTCAATCCGTTATGCCTCAGCAAGGGGCCTAAAGCTTAGTGGCATTCAGTGTCACATTAGCTGCAGACTGACCTATGCTGCGCTAGGGCAGGGTCATTCTGAGTCGAGAGAGAGAGAAAGACCACGGCTAACTCTGAATGTGTCATTTGGGAATGTGTGGCTAACGGGCTATCACCGCAGGGCACACATTAACAAACACCCAAGTGAACCTACACACCCAACCAGCAGGAAAAAGCCCATTCAGCTGCACACACTATATCCACTATCCTGTTCCACTGTGGACTCAGAAACCATGTCCCTAAACTTCCGTGGCACAGTGGTTTTCCCACCGAACCATGTGTCTAGTCACATAATAACCCATTCTTAAGAGAACTAGCCCAAGTCCCTGGGACCTGAATCAATCCTTTCCTTCCAATGGTGGGTGGTTCTTTGTGACTTCACTCCCAAGCTGGCAACCCTCTATTAAGTTAGAGAACAGCATGCTACTTGCTCAGAGCTGTTTTCACCTGGGACAGGTTTTAGCTCTAGAGGATGCAGGACTAAGTCTGGGTGATACTAGACACAAGTCTCTCATGGGTAGCGGGTGGCAATGCTGATAGATATCCCAAGATATCTTGCAAAACAGCAAGAAAACGCCTCCTACAGGTATAGATTTTCCCCAATTTTATGAATGAGCCAATCAGGCCTGGCAGACATTGGCTCTTCTTTGATCAAGCTTAATTGAAACCCTGTGTGAGGGACATCTGGGAGTTTCCTGTCCTCTAAGTGAGGAAATCAAGGCTTTCCCTGGGTAAATAACCCATCCGTGGTTACACAGAGAGTGGAAGCACTCACCAAACCTCTGATTCGCCAGCCGTTCTTCTAACCCATCTTCATGCCTTTGTGACTGTCCATAGATCCAAAGAACCTCTCTCGACCAGGGACCCCAAAGCCACCACACTTGGCTACGACCCAGAATGGGACAACACCCACCTAACAAAAGTAATGCCAAATATCTCTACCAAACATCGCAAATCCAGATGCCGAGATCCCAGCATAAAGACACTAATGTGATCAAGACAACATTCCTCCTCCGGAATTCAACAACCCGCTGTAATAGGCCCTGCGTACAGAAATTTAGCTGACACATAAGGCAAGGGCTTCCGAATATCAATAATTAATATGTTCAGGGATGTTAAAGGGGATATGAATAAATGCCGTAATGAAGACCACGAAAACACAAACAGTTGAACAAATAATAAAAACAATTCAAGACATGAAAATAGAATTTAACAAAGAAATAAAGTTGCTCAAGGAATACCAAACTGAAATAAAGCTCAAAACAAACAACTCAGGAAGTTAGACAGAAAGCTCAGAGATAAGACCCACTTACAGATTACAAGGCAGGGAGGAGACTTTTAGGTCTGGAAGACAAGGCAGAAGATATAGATAGTTCAGTCAAAGAAATTGTTGAATAAAACCAAAACCAAAAAACCCAAGCAAAACACATCCATAAATCTGAGATATTATGAAAAAAAACAAACGTATGAATAATAGGTATGAAGGGAGGAGAATGAACCAAGTGCAGATATAGAAAATACTCTAATGAAGTCATAAAGAAAAATGTCCCTAACCTAAAGAAGGAGGCGCATACCAATGTGTACTAAGTATACAGAATATCAGGTAGACTAGACTAGAAAGGAAAGGACCCATACACTTCATAATTAAAACACCAAATGTACAGAACAAAGAGAGGATACTAAAAGTTGCAAGGGTAAAAAAAAATCAAGTCACAAATAACAACAGACCCATTAGAACAACACCTGAGTTTTCAGTGGAGAACCGAAGCCAGAGGGGCACAGACAGATGTTCCGTGTGCTGTGAGGGACTGCAAATGGAAGCCCGGACTACGATAGCAAGCCAGCTATTAATCACAGCCTCAGGAGAAAGGAAAAACATTGTGTCTAGAAGAAATTGAAACAATCTCTGTTCACCAATGCAGCTCTACAGAAGGTCCTAGAAGAAAATTTTAAGGACACAAGGGATAATTTCAGAATAGTTCCTCAAAAGAGGGGAAAACCAATGCCACAGTCCAACAAAATAACAAGAGTTAACAAAGGCTGGTTAATAATAACTCGATATTAATGACCTCAATACTCCAATAAACCAACTAATAGATTTGATTAGAAAACAGGATCCAACTTTCTGTTGGTTTCAACAAACACACTTTAACATCAAGGTCTGACATCACTTTGGGGTAAAAAGGTGGGAAAGTGTATTCTAAGAAAACAGAACCACCCCAACCCTCACCCCGACCCTGACCAGCAACACCTGGGGTGGGGTTGGTGAGAGAGCTGTCGCTAAGAGCAGAAGGACAGGAGAATTGCCCCTGCCCGCCACCAGCAGCAACACTAGGGAGAGTGACCACTATGCCACGCCTGCGCAACACAGTAGACCTGGCCCTGACAGTACAGGCGTGGGAGATTGGACCCTGTGGACTTAAAAGCAGGAGAGCTGCCCCCTCCCGCAAGAGGAGTTCCAATGAGGGCCTAGCATTGGTGGTGCAGAAGAAACCAGAGACCTCGAACCAGACCAGTGACTCTCTGCAATGAGCAATTGCAAGTAAAGATACGTGGATGAAAGGGTGTACTGCATGACTCACCACGTCACACTGCAGACCCCAAGACTGGTTTTTTTTTTTGTTTCTCTTTTTTCTTTTTCTTTTTTCTTTTAAATTTTATTTTAGCTTATTTTGGGGGAGGCTGCAAGGGGAGAGGGTGGATACAAAGAGATGGGGAAATGAATGGGATGGAGATGCGTGACATGAAAGACACAACGAATAAATAAAAGGAAGAAAAAAGAAAGCAGAATCAAGAAGCAAGTAGATGTTGCCATTTTAATATCTGACAACATAAACTTTAAATTAAAACTAATCAGAAGAGATAGGGATGGACACTACATACTCACTAAAGAAAATAAAATCCATCAAGAGAACATCACAAGTCTAAACATTTATGCACCAATTACATGGGCACCCAATTTCATAAAACACCACTATATCTAAAATTGACCCTCACATAGGGTGGTGAGTGACTTCAAGACACAACTCTTACCAATAAATAGGTAATCCACACATTAAAAAAACAAACAGAGAAACATTGGAGTTAAACAATATTATAAATTAAATGGACCTACCAAAAATAGACATCTATAGACCATTTCACCTAAACACTGAAGATTATACTTTCTTCTCAACAACCCACGAAACTTTCTCCAAAATTGATCACATATTAGAATACAAAGAAAGTCTAAACAGATATAGGAAAATTGAAATAGCACCCTGAATCCACACCCATCTACCATGTATTAAAGCTGGATAGCAAAAAAGAAATGTCAGAAAGTACACAAACACATGGAAGCTGAGCAGTTTCCTACTAAATGAAAACTGTGTTGAGACATAAACCAAGAAGGAAATTTAAAACTTTTTTAAATTGAACGAAAATCAAAATACTGTATACCCCAATGAAGGCAGCTCTAAGAGACAAGTTCATGGCATTTATAACCTACATAAAAAATAAATCTATAAAAAATTTTAAACTAAAGAGATCTCACATTAGTCCCTTAACAACACACTTGAAAGTTTCAGAAAACCAAGAAGAAATAACACCCCGAAAGAGTAGATGGCAAGAAATACGCAAACTGAAGGATGAAATCAATAAAATAGAATCAAACAAAAAAATATGACAAATCAATGAGACAAAGAGTTGATCTTTTGAGAAAATCAGTAAGATTGACAAGCCTTTAGCCAAATTAGCCAAAGGAAAGAGAAAATCCAAATTAATGAATTAGAAATGGAAGGGAGACATTACAACAGACATCAAGGAAATTTGGAGAATCATAAGGACAATCTTCAAGATTCTGTATTTCATCATACTGGAAAATCTAAAAGAAATGGATAGATTTCTTCATACATATAGCCTACTAGAGTTAAATCAAAAGAAAATTAAAAAATTAATTAGATCAATTTGATGAGTGAAATAGAATGAATAATTTAAACTCTCACAACCAGAGTCAGATGTATTCAGCACAAAATTCTGCTGGACCTTCAAAGAAGAGCTGACACCAATTCTGTTCACATTGCTCCACAAAACAGGAACTGGGGAAATAGTCCCAACCCCTTTGCATGAAGCCACAGTTACCTTGAAACTAAAAACCATGAGGATACTCAAAACGGAAAGAAAATCACAGAGCAGTTTTCCTTAAAGGCATAGATAAAAAGCATTCAGTAATATCCTGCAAACCAAAATCAAAAACACATAAAAAAGATTGCCTATCCGCCATGATCAAACAAGCTTCATCCCAGACATGCAAAGATGGCTCAACGTTCAAAAATCCATAAATGCAATTCATCATATCAGCAGAGTGAAAGACCAAAACACTCACGTGGGGACTCCCAACCTGTAATCCGAGTTCCAGGAGATCTAAAGTCCTCTTCTGACCTCCATGGGCTCAGGCACACACATGGTGTACATACATACATACAGGCATAAAGTGCAATAAATAAATCTTTCCAAAAATTAGGGGAAAAAAGAATATCAAGACCAAATGGAATTTCTCCTTGGAATTTATGATTGGATTAATTTTTGATGATCAGCATAAGTCATCATATTCACAGACCACACATCAGACCAAATCAAACATCCGTTTCTGAGATGCAGGGGAGAGTGCAGAAACTAAAATTCAACTGCTCTTCCAAACTCTGATAAAATAAAATAGACCGAAGCCTGCAGCAGCTAGGCATGGTGGCGCAAGGTCATAAATCCAGCACTGAGAAGACTGCTACAGGAGGGTCAGGGGTCCCAGGCCTTTGGGAAGTACATAGTGAAACTCTGCTTCAAAAAACAAAGACAAATCCAACTAAACACACACACACACACACACACACACACAGAGAGAGAGAGAGAGAGAGAGAGAGAGAGAGAGAGAGAGAGAGAGAGAGAGGTAAAAAGAAATCAAAGAAGACAGCTCTTGAGAAATGACACCCAAGGTTGTTCTCTGGCCTCCATATGTACGCTCACACACATGTGCATGCATCTGCACACATGGAGACACACAAGTGATCTATAACAATAGCAACCCAGTGTGACTTAGCTGCACTAAGAGTCTGTGTGTACAAACCATGGTGAGCACCCTCTGCAGTGATGGCAAAACAACAAGGTTGCCTGACAACTCTTTTTCCCAGAACACTCCTGTCCGTAAGGGAGGCCTGTCTGGCTGTCCTGATTTATAATTAGACACTGGTGTGGTTACATGCATATTACTATATAGGTAGATACGAATTACCATTAGTGCTCCAAGAGAGTGTTTCCTGTTCTCAGGGAACTCTATCCTTCTGAAAACCACCAATTAAAGTGTCCAGTGGTGCGGAATGGGATCGAGAGGCCAATACCCATGACAGAGATGTCCCCCAGTGCTATATCCTATATCCAATTCCTATATCTGGGCATGCAGAAACGCAGGATAACTGGCCCAAAGTTCCTGTTCATAACCAGATGGTAAAACAAAGTAGAGATGTACCCCAGAGTCATGTTTACCCACGGGAAGGTTTGTCAACACCCAAAAGCACCATTAGATTTAGAGGTAGAGTAACTGCCCTATCTTAGAGGGCCAGAGCCGAGGCTGGTAGGCAGACAGGCTGGACCGAACCCTTAGCACTTGTGGCAAGCGTTTCCGAGGTGAAGCACAAGAGGAAGACCCTCGGAAAGGAAAATCCAGGGACCTGGAGATGGCCTCTTGCTCTGACCCAGGACTCCACAATTCTGGGGGAGGAGCTTGGTCTTCCACCCCCTCCATTCTTTAATGGGGTTGAAATTTCTGACTTAGCCCAAACGAAGATGCCAGCTTCTCTCCCTGTCTGTAAAGAGGCTAACAGCCAATTTATGTTGGTGGGAAATCTGTCACGAAAGGATCCAGTTTGCCGCCACTGTGCGCGTGTTTAATGTTTTCTGTGTGGAGTCATCTGTAATCACTGTTATGTCATTTCAAGCTCTCAGCCCCACCCCCTCGCGCTATGAACATGGCACTGTTGATTAAGAAGCCCAGTATTCCCAGCCCGTGTGGAGCCCCCACCCTCCACTTAGCACACGCATGTTCACCTCCACAGGGTTCCCAGCGTATGTGGGAATATACCTTCTAACAGGGCCCAGGGCCAGGCCTGGAGCTACCGCTTGGTGAAGGGGTGAAATCTCCTCCTTCATTCCCGAAGAAAACATCACTTCCTCAGGTGGAGGCTCCTCCCACAGAACTCAGGAAAGAAAGAGACACACGGAGGGGAATGACTCCACACTTGAGGAATCCACATCCCTGAGCAGGTGTGGGTCACCACATCACACAGCTCTGCCTTCCAACCCCCACCATGAGCCCTGTGGACAGAAACTAACTTACCTATTGCAAAAAGTATTCAAAAGCTGGAGGAGTAGGAAGGAGGAGTAACTGGACAGACAGGACACCTTCCAGAACCCAAGACAGGGCCTTGCCAAATTGCCCAAGCTGACCTCAAGCTTGATATCCTCCTGCCTCAGCCTCCTGAGTGCTGGAGTAATACAGGTTTTGTACTATCGTCCCCAACTCGTGGGTGGCCTTTGCCATTGTCCACCTTGAGACCCGACCGCTTGAGCAGTGACAACACAGATAAAGACTCTAATGGCTTCCAGGGGCCTGGTGACCCTACTGAACAGGTACCAAAGACCCCAGAAGGCTCCGTGAGGAAGATGGATGACAAATCCAGCTCCCTTATAGGGCTGTTTGTAACTGGATCTCAGGAGCCCGGTACAGAGTTACAAGGCTATAGGAAGCTGAGGGCACGGACTAGCCATTAAGTAGAGGCTGCTATGATCAGGCCAGATCAGGCCACGATGAAGACGACTGAGACAACGAAAGTGGAGCCATCTCTGATTGAGCTGTACCTTCATCATGGACATGATGTACATGGGTACCTTCAATCAGTCAGCTTGTGTCTGGCTGTTCCCCAGCCACCGGCCTTAACAGAATCTCGCCTTGGGAGGACAAATGATTGTCACACAGCTAAGTGACAACCCCAGAGCCCAATAGCTAAGTAATAACAGTAACCAGGTTCTAATTCATCTCTGGGGATCCCTGACTGTCTCCAGAAGACAGGGGGTGGAGCCAAGGGTGCAGGCTCAGCACTCCACTGACCAGGGCAGCCACAGATGCAGAGACCCAGGCCAGCCAATCAGCAGATGGCAGGAAGCCCTTCAGCAGCAAATCTGCCCTTATCTCTGTAGCTCTGCAAGGTCAGGACTACCACATTTTATCAGACCATCTCTGAGTTCTACGGACAGAGCCAGCAGTCTCAGAAAAACTGCTTTCTTTAGAGTTCCCTACCAGAAGCCCCCCTTAGAAACAAAATAAAAGACTTGGCCTGAAACTCAACAGATGTCTTCCCATTGGGTCAAAGTATGGGAGTGAGGGCAGCCATGGGGAGCTATAAGCCTCCTCTACCTGGTGAGCTCTTATCTGCTCTACAGAGTCCCAACTCAAATGTCCTTCGGCCTTGAAATTTTCCCAATGTCTCTACCTCTCATAAGTGGTCAATGTTCTGACAATACTATCCCCCCTTACCATGCTTCATCTTATTTCTTTGACTTTGTGCCTATCTCCCAGGAAACTGGAAATTACAAGCCTCTCCTGTTGTAGTTAAGTAAGTTAGAATGATTATGGGTCTTACTGATGGTTGATCATCAGCTCTGTAGCCTTGGGCAGGCTGAACTAGTTTTCTCATTCGTTGGGGGGAAGGAAGGGATTCGGTTCCTATCAATGAGAGAAGTATTAATAGATAATTGTTTTAAAAACTTTAAGTAGAGCAATCATTTAATGCCTTGTCCCTGTTTCCTCTCTTCTTGAACCCCACAGAAAGACTACATTTCCCAGCAGCCCGAGCAGTTGTGTTAGCATTTGCCCTGGTTAGGTTTTATCTATCTATCTATCTATCTATCTATCTATCTATCTATCTATCTATCTATCTAATCTAATCTATTTATCTTCTTATTTTGTGTGTAAGTGTAGTGTGTGTGTATGTGTCTGTCTCTCTGCCTCTTTCTTTCTTTCTTTCTTTCTGTCTATCTGGCTGTATGTATGTCAACTTGACACAAGCCGGATCATTTAGGAAAATAAAGCCTCAGTTGAAAAAGTATCCCTACCAGATTGGCAGGTAGACAAGTCTCTGGGGCATTCTCTTGACTAATGATTAATGTGGGAGGTCCCAGATCGCTGTAGGTAGAGCTACCCCTGGACAGGTAGTACTTGGTTTATAAGACAGCAAGCTAATCAAGTTACAGACAGCAAGCCAGTAAGCAGTGTTCTTCCATGGTCTCTGCTTTGATTCCTGCCTCCAGATTCCTGCCCTGACTTTCCTCAGTGCTGGAGTGTGAGCTGGGAGTGTAAGATGAAATAAACCCTTCCCTCCTCACACTGCTTTTGGTCCAGGAATTTATTGCGGCAGCAGAAATCTGACTACAGCCACCTCATTTTTAGTAGGCATTCTTGCTTTCTGCCTTCTTTGAGCATGGACACAATTCAGTTAGATTCTATACTGCTTTGAAGATGCTCATTTTGGTGGTGGCCCATGCCTTTAAACCCAGAACTCGGGAGACAGAGGCAAGTGGGTCTCTGAATTTGAGGCCAGCCTGGTCTACAAAGTGAGTTTTGAGACAGCCAGGGCTGCTACACAGAGACCCTGTCTTGAAACCCAAATTTAAAAAGTGTTCAAGGCTGAAGAGATGGCTCAATGGTTAAGAGTATTGGTTGCTCTTGCAGAGGACCTGAGTTCAGCTCCCAGTTCCCACATTGGATGCCTCACAACTACCTTAACTCTAACCCCAGGGTATCTGATGCCCTCTTCTGGATTCTGTGGGCATCTGCATGCATAAGGCAAACACACACATACACACACACACACCGTTTTTTTAATGCTGATTACATTAGAAAGTGGAGTCCGGTTCTCTTCTTTCTCTCTAAGGCCTCATGAGAATGGCCTCTTCATCTTTCTTCCAGCATTCTGCTGCCAGCCATTGAGACCTTCTCCAAGGCATTTCCAGTTTGCTTTCCAGCTCATATAACCTGTCACCATTCTGGCCCTTCAAGTATCATTAGCAGTGATGTAGTCTGTCTCCAGGATACCCTACAAAGCAGCTCCTGCCCTGCCCATCTCCAGTTCCTAAACAAGCTCGATGTTCTCAGATATCTGTTATAAAAAAAAATAGCTGCATGTTTTAGAACCAGTTGTCTCAGAGGGTCTTGTTCTGTAACGCAATACCACAAACAGAGAAATTTATAATGAACAGGAATATGTTGTCTCCTGACCCTGGGGTCGGGGAAGCAAGAGGCTCGGAGACTGGGTTTGGCGAAGGCTTCAGACAGCAGCCAATCAAGAAATCTGTGGACAGATGTGGTCTCACTCTCACCAAGGAAGCTTCTTCTGCAGCAGACAGCGCATTACAGGAAGCTGCAGCTAGTCTAAATACAGCGGTGGTGTGATCTCTGCATTAGGGAGTGCCTGCTCATCCACAGTGAAACCATACACCTGAGACTCGGGGAAGAAGAAAGACTCGGGGGAGAAGGATGACCAAGAACCAGAAGATCAGGATGTCTGCTGCAAGATGTGTCTTCTAGCTGAACCCCCAAATCTCCAACAATGTGGCTACCTGAACCAGACCAGCACAGTGACAACACCAGTTGACATGCCCATGGGGATAGGTGACATCTCACAGGCCCCACTCCCGGAAGGAGAGCTGGAGATATGGTGTAAATATGGTGCTCGTGTATTAAATTATAAAGCCATTCATTAACTTTAACATACATTAAAGAAGGAGTTGGGGAGGAATCTCAGACAGCAAAGCACTTCCTTCAGATCTCTATGACCCGTGAAAAAGCCCAGCGCAACCGTGCACACTTGTACCCTCAGCACTGGGTCAGTGCATACCTGTAACCTCATCACTGGGTCGGTGCACATCTGTAACCTCAGCACTGGGTCGGTGCATACTTGTAACCTCAGCACTGTATCGGTGCACACCTGTGCCCTCAGCACTGGGTTGGTGCACACCTGTGCCCTCAGCACTGTATCGGTGCACACCTGTGCCCTCAGCACTGTATCGGTGCACACCTGTGCCCTCAGTACTGGGTCGGTGCACACCTGTGCCCTCTGCACTGGGTCAGTGCACACCTGTGCCCTCAGCTGGCCCTCCTGAGCTGATTCTTCAGAGGAACTTACCAAACTCTCTCTGTTGAGTCAGAGTAGTGCCAGTCTGTTTGTTACAGCAGCTTCTGCTCCTCACCCTGACTGGTATGGAAATAGGACTTCAGACTGGTTAGAATTCCAAGTGAGAGAAGCCGACTCCTCAACCAAGTGGCAAGACATGGGCAAACAGGTGTAGTCAAAGGCTGCCTGAACATGTAAGTCCTGCAGAGACCATCCTTCCTAAGACTGTTTGAAGCAGTCTTCAAATATAATAAAAATCCAAAGACAGATATTGGGGTTCAAAGCAAAAACCAGAAAAAAAAAAAAACAAAGCAGCCAAGCCACTAGAGAAGTCTTACCTCTACCAAGTCTGGGTAGCTGCAGACTAAACAGACTAAGCAGGCCGAGCCCCTCTCTCCTTCCATTTTATATTCCCCCTAGTGCTGGGATTAAAGATGTGAGCCACCATCATCAAGCCAACACTTGAATCTGTTTCTGCTTGATCTTGGGTAGCACAGGATAGACTTGAACTCACAGAGATCCATCTGCCTCTGTCTCCCAAATCCTGGAATTAAAGGTGTGTGTCACCACTGCCTGACCTCCAGTGGCTTAGCTTTGCTCTTCTGATCTTTAGGCAAGCTTTATTTATTAAAACATAAATAAAATATCACTACACTGTTGCAGGCAGAACTGGGGTTTCCTCCTGTCTGTTCCCTTCCTGGAATACATACTTACTGTAAGTAGCTAGCCGCTGCCCCACCCCTACATTTTGGAGAGATGGAGACATATCTTGTCTTTTAATGGGTCACCAGGTCATGTGGAGTCACATATAAACTTATAGCTCTAGGAAAGGGCTTGGGAGATGCAGTCATCACAATCTGTGTACTTCATCTACAACGGGGCCATCAGAAGAAATCATTATAAAAGAGATAAGTGAAGAGAAGAGATGGCCAGTTTGCAAGCAAAATAGAAAAGGGGTAGAAAAATCCAGAAATCAGTGGGGCTTCTGATCTGGACATTCTACTGTGTCTAGTGCCAAGTGGTTAGAAAATGAGAATTCAAATGGCTTGATGAGCAGTTACGAGTCACTACATTAACTACTGTCTACTAACAGAAAAAAAAAAAACTTTATCGGGAGAGGGGTTGTATTCACCAGTTGAATGGTCACTAGTGTACTCAGTGGGTCACCAAAAAAGCCATTAAAATAGGAAAGGGGACTTGTTAGAAATAGGAAGCATTTCCTGTGGGAGGAGGAAGACGAGGGGACAGTAATAGGCAAGAGAATGGCCAAAATTCATTGCTCATTTGCATAAAGTTCCCAAAGGATAAGAAAGGAATGATGGACAGTCTAATCTGCTCTCCTGGTGCTGGGATTAAACACCACATCTCAGCACAGCTTGGGGAGGAAAGGGTTTATTTCATCCTACAGCTTACAGTCCATCATCAGTGGACGCCAGAACAGGAACTCAAGCAGACACCTGGAAGCAGAAACTGAAGCAGAGGCCATGGAAGAAAGCTGCTTATTAGCTTGCTCCCCGAGGCTTGCTCAGTCTGCTTTCCTATACAGCCCAGGACCACCAGCCTAGGGATGGTACCACCCACAGTGGGCCCTGCTGTATCAGCTAGCAATGAAGAAAATGCCTCCGCAGACTTGCCCACAGGTCTAATTGATAGAGACAGTTTCTCAACCGAGGCTCTCTCTTCCCAGGTGTGACAAGTTGACAAAAAAAAAAAAAACAAAAAAAAACAAACCTGACCAGGACATTAAGCAAGGCCCCAAGAACTGATCAAGAATGTGAGCTTTTTTTGTTCAATCCTTTACCTTTAACTCCAGGCAAACACCAGCACACTGTAGAGTGCCACCCAGAAGATCAAGGAGAAAATGCAAAGGCAGGAAACACGTTGAGAAGAATGCCAGGGAGGGGCTTGGGGCACAGCTGCTGATTCGGGATTAGCTCAGCTAACTGACCAGGAGATCACCAAATCCTTAACTCATCACAGAGACCAAAGGGCTGAGCCGGAAAAGCCTTCCACTGCTCAAGACTTCAGCACATTTTGTTCTAGAAGGAAATATAGGAGAAAACCCTGCATGGCTTTGGCTAAAGATTTCTTAAACACAGTGCCCAAAGTAACAATCTGAGAAGAAAAAAGAAAAGAAAAATTAGAGTCAGCAATTTCTGCTCTTCAAAAGCCTTTGCCAAGAAAATTTAAAAGATCAGATAGGCCAGAGAATATCTCTGTGGATCTCAAATCTGACAAAGGACTTCCACTCAACACATGTGAGGGATTCTCACAAATCCAACAAGAAAACCAGAAAGCAGTCCGTAACCAAATGGGCAGAGACTCTGGTATCGCCCAAGGTGGATTCACAGTAAATAATCACAAGGGAAGGGGTGATGAGCACCTGGGTTAGACTCTGGGTCTAGAGGCTGGATGGCACTCTGGGCCTCTCCCTGGGGACAGGTGAAGACTTTCTGTGTGTCGAAGGAAAAGTTGAAACAGCTATTTGACAGCCATAAAAATGAAGAGTAACCAAGGGCATCTGGAGAGCCCTCGTTCCTGGGCTTATGGGAAGATTATACTTCCTGGTTCAGGTGCTGTCAGCCTACGGCTGAATTCATGTCAACTGGATATGTGCAGAAGACAGGTATGTCTGTTCCTGCCTGGTCCCCAAAGGGTCTGACATGACCTCAGTTGTCTTCCCAATTTCTCCAGTGATGCTCACCTTGAGAGGCTTCCCCATTCAGTGGATAGCCAATCCATGAAGCCAACCCTAAAGTCAATAGCCGGTGCCATGAAAAACCCAAGGACTTGGGAAACACAAAGAAAAAATGGGGATGAATGGGGTGACTACGTAGGCAGAATGCTCTCATAGCAAGCATGGAGCCCTGGATTTGATCCTTAGCACCATATAAAACTGCCCTGCTGGCACATGCCTGTAATCCCAGTATTTGAGAGATGGAGGCAGAGAGGTCAGGAATCTGAGGTCATCATCTACCTCTTAGCAAGTGTAAAGATCTTGTCTCAAAGCTGCAGGTGAGCCTAGCCAGGTGGAAGAGGTTCCCATGGGTCGAAAGGTCCATCTGAGGTACCACTCAGCTTCCATCCTCTCTTGACACACCCGCTCTGTCCTGATAGCAAGACCCTGTTCCAAAGCAGAATCGGCAGGGTCAGTTCTGTTGACTCAAATATTTGTCCCCCAAAACTGAGCTGTGAAATCCACAAACCTCCCTAGCTCTGGGGACACACATTTGCCTGCAGCACACGAAGCGAGTCTTTTGCCTTTGCGACAGGGACCAATTGGAGCACAAGACAATCCACGGGGTGCAGGCGCCCATGGTACCCGGCCATCTGGGGGCCCTGCTTCCCTCGGCCTGCTGTGGAGGCAGGGGAGGGTTTTTTTTTCCAGAGCTTGGTGGAGCTCCATATGGTGGAGATCAAAGGTGTTGCTGGGTGCATGGTTCTGCTTTATTTCCAAGCACTGCTGTTAATTAGAAAACAAGATCAGAGGCAGTATTAAAATCCAATTAAATTGATATGAACAGATTGCCAAGTGATGTTCACTAATGTATAATTGAGCACCATGCAAATTTCAGTGGCTGGCTTTTGTTTTTCTGGGTTTTTTTTTTCCCTTCTCCCCCAACACTCTGGAATGAGTGATGAGGCTATGAAGTTCCCCTTCATTGTGAAAAACAAACAAGTCAGAGCATTGATCTAGGGGGTATAGCCATAGTGATGGATGGAAAGGGGGGAGGAACCACCAAGCGTGGCTTTAGGGAGGGGGTGGCCTGGATCCCTTCCTTTGCCTTCCCTTCTCTCTCTTGCGGTTCCAAATCCATTTCTTGGGCCCTGTGGCAGGCCTCATATTCTGTTGACATTCCATCAGTCATGATCCAGAGGAAGCGACTTGGAGTCACAATGCCTTGGAAACAAATTTTGGAAGTTGTGAGAATGAACCTCGCAGATAGTAAAAGGTCTCTTACAGGTTTTGCTTACATGCTAATGCATTTCTTTGTGCCCTGCGTATTAAAACGGAATTTTAGGTCTGGGAAGATGACTCGGTTGGTAATATGCGTGAAGGCCCTAAGTTCAATGCCCAGGACCCATGATTTAAGAAAGAAAAAAAAATCTGGGCATGATAGCAGCTGCTTAAGCCTGGTACTGGAGCAATAAGAAAGATAAATCCTCAGGGCTTGCCACCTATTCAGCCTAGCTTATTCGACAAGTTCCAGGCCAAGGGGACACCCTGCTTCAAAAAGGGTAATGGTATCTGAGAAATGACACCTGAGTTTGTCCTCTGGCCTCAGGAAACACATCCATGTCCTACACACCCCACAAACACACACAGGAAGAACCCCACCACCCTCCCCAAGATAGTGAATCTGGGAGTTGACATCAGCAAGAAGAGATGAACCCAGTGAGATCACTGCATCCCCCAAAGAAGCCGTGAGCCCCAACATGCACCAGGAGTTGTCTGTTACTGTTGCAACATCGAATTGTTTGCTCACTGAAGGTACAGCAGGTTGGAGAACATGCTGTCAGTGGTAAGGTTAAAAAAAAAAGTGTCACCAAGGAATAAAAAAAAGACAACTGTGGGTGGCAGGATGGCAGCGTCTCCATATGCATGATGTGCCTGGAGAGTTCAGTTCCCTTCAGAAGAAGGAAATGTAACCGCCTCACTCCCAGAACCACAGCCAGGTATACAGGGCAGTGAGGAAGAGCCAGAAACCAGAGTCTGGCCTTGACATTACAGCATCCTGGAAGGGGTCAGCCTCCTGGTTCCTTCTCCCATGGGTTTTCCTTCCTGCCAGGAGCTTGATTTGATCACAAAGGTGTCTCCTCACCGGTAACCCCCAGTCTAAGGGAGATACTGACTGTTGCAAGCCAGCTGGGCAGCGCAGTCAGTGCTCAGTGGACAGGAGACTCAATTCTGGCCAATGACATGTGAAGGCAGGCCTCTCTCTGGAGCTTCTGGGAACTCAGGAGGGGAAATCCCACAGCGGGCAGGAGACTTAGCACCAGGCCTGCCCCTCATTTCTGATCCTCAGATCCAGGAGCCCACGCACTTCAAGGATCAGTTTCACGCATGATGTCATCAACCGTCTATGTCCCCTGACCTTCAATAAGCACACTACAGCATGAACGTGCCCACGCATATATGCGAACACAATAAATATTTAAAGAAATAAATGAGTGTAATGAAACATAGTTCTCAGCACTACTTTCAAATGTCACCTGCAGGTATGAAATTACATCTGGTCCCAGGAAGCAGTGGGCATATTCCTGTAGAACCTTTTTAAGTGGTTGTTTAGACATTGTTGTATTTCCACATCTGAGGTGTGAATTTTGCTGTGATTTTGACTGCTTTGTTTTGCTTTGTTTCAGAGACAGGTCTCACATAGCCCAGGCTAGCCTCGAATTCACTATGTAGCCAAAGGAGACCTTGGACTGCTGAGCCCCCTGCCTCTCCTTCCTGTGAGAGGGATTATACACAGGACACTGGGCTCAGTTTTATTGGGGTTCTGGATGGAACCCTGCGCTTCCTGCATGCTGGGCAGGCGCTCTACCTGCTGAAGTACTCTGCAGTCCTGTTGCTGACTTTATTGCCTTCGTCATGACTCAGTTTCCCTTATTGTTTTCCCAGCTTCTAACCCCCAAGACACTAAGGAAAGCTCCTGGTGAGAACAAATTCTTGATTATTTACTTTTAAAAGAAAAACCTTACCTGAAATGTCAAACGAAACCTTTGTAGGAACCCCGCAAGCTTGAGTGTTTCATGCCAGCTTATTTATTGTAGATGACTATATTTTCCGTGGTCATCAAATTATGTATCTAGTAGATGCCATGTATCAAGCCTTGAACATGATCAAACAGAGGCGACATTGTTACTGAGCCTGTCATATAGGTATCTAGATGACAACATTAAGTCAAGATAATGTCTAATTAGTGAATGAGCCAAGTACGTGCCACGATAGACAGCGAGAAATGGATGAAGCTTTTCTTGGAGTTTTCCCAAATTCTGTTAAAATAGAAATCTGCCTATAATAAACACAGGTAGACAGAACTGGCCACGCTCGTGGGAACTGTGCCCACTAGGAATAATGCCAGTGACTTTCCCTGTCATAGACAACATGCAGACATGGTGACCTTCCACAGAGGAGCAGGGTGACACCCGTTCAGTAAGTCATCCTGGTCTTTCACAAATAACAGCTCACCGCAGTGCTGGTGTGATACAAGATGTGTCTGTCACTCCTCCCTCCAGCCGCTCAGGTAGGTTTTATTGTATCCATTGTACAGATGGGAAAACTAAGGCCTAGACACTCCAGGAACATTATCTGCTGGGTCCCCCTAACTCTGCACATTTCCTTTACAGCATTTGTCATTTGGGCATGTGAACACAGTCGTAGTTGTTTACCAACTCCCCACTCTAGAGGCTTGAACCTGAACTGGAGCAGTGGGTACCACTCAACCTTACGCTGGGGTTTCATGCATACAGGCCCTCTATCATTATTATTTGGTGAACTGCACCCAATCAGTCTGCTTCCAGAAGTTTCTGGAAGCTTCCAGAAGCTTCAGAGACTGAGCTTGCATGCTGCCTCAGCCCAGCTAGCTTTGCATATGAGACCCCCGCAGGAGGCTGGCCTCTTTGATCATTCAAATACCAACTCTAGAGTGTAGAATACATCAGTGAGGTGAGAATTCCAGTCACCAAGATATAGGGCACCTGGGCTGGGGTTCCAATTCCTCTGCTGCTGAACTGTGTGACCTCATTCAGGCCAGTGCACTTCTCTGGGCCTGAGTCCGCTAGGAGAAGTGTCCCAGAGTTAGATGAACTCAGGATGACTCAGCTTCCAGGGGAAGAGATGCCTTCCTTTTCCCAGTGCCATCTCACCACAACTGTAGCAAAACGAGCACAACTCTGGTTTCAAGCACAGTGCTGAGTGAGATTTCACAGACCCTTGTCCTGCTTGAACATGGTTTAAAGTCTCCAGGTCCTGACAAGAGGCTTGGTCAGAGTGGCTGCAGTCTATGGGGCCCAGGATAAAATGTAAAAGCAGACGTACTTGTTCAAACAGCAGGAAAAACATGCTTTGCAAGATAGTAAAGTACAGCTTGCTGATTCTCCCCCACCCCGTGTGTGTGTGTGTGTGTGTGTGGTGTATGGCGTGTGCGTGTGATGTGTATGTGTGTGTTGTTTGCATTTCCATGTGCGTGTGTTTTTTGTGTGTGTAGAATGTGTGTGTGGTATGTGTGACTTGTATATTGTGTGCTATGTGTGTTTGCATGTGTGTGCTGTGTGTGTGTTTGTATATGATATGTGTGTATGTGGTATGTGTGTGTAGTGTACATGTATGTGTTTGTGTGTATAGTATGTGTGTGTGATGTGTGTGTGTTGAATGTGTGGTGTGGGTGTATGTGCTGTGTGTGTGCTGTGTGTGTTTGTGTATGATATGTATGTATGTGGTATGTGTGTGTAGTGTACATGTATGTGTTTGTGTGTATAGTATGCATGTGTGTGATGTGTGTGTGTGGTGCCTGTGTGGTATGCATGCATGTGGTGTGTTTGCATATATGTGTGTGATATGTGTGTTTGAATGTGTGTAGTGTGTGTGCTTGTGTGTGTGTTCTCTATCTTTTCTGTCTCTGCTAAGCATTGTCGTTCTAAGAAGAAATTAAAACTGAACTATCAGCTGAAGTTTTCCCACTCGAGTCTCTATTCCAGATTACAGGTGAGTATCTGAGCAGCAAAGTCTACAGTTTGCACCTGTGGCTTGAGCATACACGGACAGCCTTGCTCTGCTGAACTATACAGGGCACCTGGGAAAAGTGCAACATCAAGCAATTTTGTGTTGTGTTTATGCAAACATGAAGCAGTACCACTGTGTTTACACAAACCCAGAAGAATGGTCTGCCACTCACTTCAGACTGTGTGTGTACATGTACACATTCACATACACATGCACTCATACACACATGCACATGTACACATACACTGACATACACACAGTTAACACACATGTACACAGTCAACACACATGTACACATACATCGTGACACAGAGATACATACATGCATGACATGCACATGGCATACACACACACACACACAGAGCCATGACAAGGAAACAACGGGAGTCACAGTGGACCAGGCATGTGGTCATTGCTGACATACTGTCACACAATGTGTGTGCCGTAGGTATATTCACAGAAGCATCACCCACAAACTTCTGGGACACTTGACAGCTCGAGGTGGTGGGACCGCTTCAGTCCATTGCAGTCTTATAGGATCACTGTTACCCACGGCCCATCCTAGACCACAGCATGGGTCTGTAGCATGTGACTGAGTATTTCCTTCTTGCCAGACAGTGGGAAAGACACGGCAAACAAAACTGCTTTACCCCACTTCCTGACTATGCAGCTGCCAGCTGGGCCGGGATTCCCCAGGACAGCCACCTTGGACCTGTTCTGACTCTCACGACCTCCTGCACACTGTGGCCGGCTGATGCCCTGCTCCTGGTGTGGAGGGCTGGACATGCCCGTGGCAGCGTTTCAGCTGCTCACACACACGTCCACCTGGGCACCACTTACAAAACGGGTCCAGAGATAAACGAGGAGGAACTGCTAGCCTTCTAGAGCAAACAGAAGGCCAGGAGTGGCTCTCTCGGGCACAAGACCTTGGGCGATGGCCCAGATTGTGAGGTGTGAAGCCAGCCCTGGACTCGGGGCCGCTGTCTCAGCCATTTTTCACAGCCAAGCCACCCAACCTGAGAGATGCCTCTCTCTCTGGGTACCAGAAACCTAATGCTCCACAGCTGAGAAAGCTGTTGGCTCCTAGCCGCCGCTGCATGCCAAGTAACTTGCTGTTTGATAGTCATATTTCTTCCAGATGTTTGAGCCCTTCAAACACTCGAGCTGAATTCTTTTTTTTAATCCAATTCTACTAATACAGAACTTTAACTGATTAATCAAAACCCAATCAGTAAGGAAAATGTAGAGAAATGGTTCCCTACGAGAGACTGCCCATCAGTGCTGCTGGCATCATGCTCTCCCCTGCCTCAGAAGCATGGCATCTTAAGTCACTATTTTCAGCTGAGAACAGACAGGACCTAATCATGACAAACAGACAGTCTTCAGGTAAAACTCCACCCACCATAGACTGCTCGAGCTTTGCTTTGCTTCCTTTGTTTGACTGTTTTATATTTATTTATTTGTTGAGGGGTAGCATATGCGTGCCACAGAGCGCATATGGAGGTCAGAGGACTACTGCAGGATTCTGGTCTCTTTTGTCACCATGTAAATCGCAGGGACCCAGCGACCTTGGTCATCAAGCTTGGCAGCAAATGCCTTTAGCCACGGAGCCATCTTGCTGCCCCGCCTACTCAGCAGTAGTTGAGAACACCGATAGCATGGTTCATTTCTAAAATAGTCAAAGTCTCTTTGGGGCTTTATCTGAGTTTGTAGTGTAAGCTTCCTTAGCCCCTCTTAGGCTAGGGAACCCTGAACTTGTCCATGGTGACATATAGGACATAGGACAAATTTCTAGGAATGCTTGTTCTGTCCCCATGGATTTGAGTGACAGGAGTGTGGCCCTGCTACCAGGAGCCACAAGTCCCTGGATAAGCCAAGCTGGTGCTCTACTTTGTGATGACAAAACTGAGGTTAAAGAATAGCCATAAAATAGGTAGCTGGGTCTGTGGGCCATTCCTAAGGACCCTCTACTGTCCCTCACCTGAGTCGCTGTCTCCTGCTGCCGTACTCCAGAGGTAAGCATTGACAGCTCTCAGTGTAATTAGGAATGGCCCAAACAGTCACCTGGCCATGTGTCAGAGTGTCCCGAGTCACGGCTTCTACAGAGGCAGAGCAGGGACACTGGCTCAGTTGCCCAGAGCCTGACAGCTACCAGGAGCAAAGCCCCTTCTCTATTCATTCAAACACGCAGGCCAAGGGCTGAGGGGATGAGCAGCAACGGAGATGCCATAGAGCAAGCACATCTGGGGAGCACATCTGGAGATCTGGGAACAGCCAGAAACCAGCAGAGCTAGAAAACTTGCAGCCTGAAATTGGAGGGGACAATACGTGTCTCCCCCACGTGACACACACCCATACTTCCTTCCCTCTCCTCTGTGCCCCTTGCCTTCCGTGTCTCCCCCCCTCCTTCTCCAAAAGTTGGCTTCAACAGTTTGCTGATGCCAGACCACCACCGGCATCTTAGTGGCTCCCCATACACACACATGAACATGCAAGCACACACCACATAAGCATACATAAGAAAAGAAGAAAAACTACACAGAGCGAAGACTCCAGCTTTCCCGCTATTTTAGCCCACTCTGTTGCTGTAACAAAAACCTTGGCAGTTACAGAGAACAGTGATGACTTTGGCTTATGGTTCTGGAAGCTGGAAAGTCCAAGAACAGGGTGCTGGCAAGTGGCGAGGGCCTTGGACTGCGTCAATGACAAGGTGGAGAACACCACATGGTCAGATACTAAGTGCCAGCTCAGGATCCGCGTCACCCTCTTGTGGACCCGGGGACACCTTCATAGAGTGCCACCATAATCTCCTCCTAAGACCACCTCCCAAACATCAAAAAATTGGAAAATAGAAACAGCAAAAGCACATCATATATCTGTACACAAAGCTTGCCCAAACAACTGTGAAAGACCATGATGCAGAAGTGGGTTTGTGATGGACCGTTCGGCAGAAGGAGCAAGAAATAAACAGTGGTTGGAGAAAGATCCCCTTGTCAAGCCAGAAACACAAGACTTTTGAAATGTTTTGCTTTAGTTAAAAATCTGGGCAATAGTGGCACATACCTTTAATTCCAGCGTTCCGAAGAGGCAGAGGCAGGTGAATCTCTGAGTTTGAGGCCAGTCTGGTCTACAGAGTAAGTTCCAGGACAGCTAGGACTACACAAAGAAACTCTATCTTGGAAAAAACAAACAAACAAAAAAGTTGTATTTCCTGTGGTCCAACTTGGGAACTGTGCCCTGTTTCAAGGAACTAAATGTGATTGGAATGTGTCCCCTAGACAGCCTGGAACGGAACCAGAACCTCCCAGGCAGCAGTATTGGGAGGCAGTGTCTAGGGGAGGTATGGCCTGGGAAGACAGTGGCTGTGAGGTGGAACCCGGAGAGGCAAGACCCAGGGGAGGAGAGCATGTGGATCATCCACCCTTGTAAATTTACACAAGACTATGGGTTCAATTTCCTGCCCTCTTGCTCTCTCTTTGTTCTTCACCTTGGGACAGCACAGCAACAAGACTTTTCCAGGTGCCAGCATCTGTATGATGGACCTCCCAGATGTCAGACCATGAACCGATTGATTAGTTCTTGGTCATTGTGACTACATAGCAGTTAGAGCATAAAAGTTAACCCAAACTGGAACCGGCCTTGATTTCCTCACAGGGTTCAGGGGGGTTCAAGTTCTCAACCTGTAACTGAAATCTGAGGTGTGCCTGGATAGCTAGCATCCAGCCCCTGACCTTGCCACACTTGCCCCATAGCTGACCCTCCTTGGCACAGCATCAGGGTGTGCATTCTGTCTCTCACCTGCCCCATGGACACACCTGTACTGCACGCTCCCAGCAAGCCACACCTTCTTTTCACCAACAGTATCCTGCTCAAGTGACCCCCTTCTTCTGGAAGCTTCCCTAAGTACTCCGGCCCTGAAGTTTTTCATCTGGGATTTGAGGATATTGTATAACACCACTGTATGCAGTGTTCAGCTCCTGTTTCTTCTCATATGTGATCTCGCATGTTGAGACCAAGGTGGGGGTGTTCTCCATCCCATGAGAACCATGACCACGCATTTCCTGTAGCATGGACAACAGTCATCATGAAAAGTACCAGTTTCTTGTATTTGTTCGTGAGCCATGCTCATGTTTTGAGGGCAAAGGTCAAACCAAACCACTCAGAACAAAACCAATAACCCAGATGATCTGTGGACATCTGTCCATGTGTCATGTTCACAGATGGAGCAGAGTTTGGATATGGGCCATCCTTCTCAGACAGATTGTCCACCAACCAAAGCTCCACCACCATGCACATGACCAAAAGGTATACTCTCATGCTTACAGGGGCAAAATGTCTGTGTAAATGCATATATGTGAAAAAATCATTACTTATCCATATAATTGCTACACTAGAATATCATGAAATCATAAAAGGGACAGGGCATTGGTATCTACCACACGAATGCACCTCTGGGCACTGTGCTGGTGCCAAACAGACACATGCAGAAGTGCATAGAATGGGACTCTGTGTGAGCAAGGCCAAGGGCAGATTCAGGATGCAACAACAGCAGTGACCACACCTTGCCTCTTACACAAAGAAGAGCAGGCCAGGAATGAATACAAAGGAGCACCGTGAGGTGTGCCATGGCTCTTCATTAGCACACCACTGGAGAGAGTGGAGACACCTGCCAAGACTCAACAGAGTGTGCACCTCGGACCTTGAGGATCTTCCACAAGCAACTCCCCTTCTACATAAAATAACAGTGGCCCAAGTATACAGCAAGCACTCCAAGAGGGCACCAGCGCCACCAAGATCGGTTCTCCGGCTCCGTGGCTTAGCAAGACCTCAGAGTTCCAGAGACCTATTAAAGTTCCCAGCCCGGGCGCTCTCAGCCATCTTCCTGCCATGGGCCCTTCTGACAGGTGAGCGAAGCTGAGGACCAAGTCGGAATAAAAGATTTGCCTGCATAAAATATAAAATGCATTTGATGACAAAGAAACCCCATTATTCTGACAGTAATCCAATATTAAAAACAGATTTGTGACCTAGAAATGTGTGTGTTTCTTTATTAACACATTAAATAACAAGGCTTGCCAGAGGGTCTAATAACCGCCATCATTTCAAAGACGGTAGTAATGAGGGGGGCCTGTTGAGATTGCCGCTGCCGCTGTGGCGGGAGAGGAAAAGATGGGAGTGGACTGCAGAGATCAAGTCATGAGGATGTGGGCCCCTTGCCCGTAGGGTGCTGCACCCTACAGCCTGGGCCCCATGCCAGCTGGACTTACATTCCCACCAACAGGTCAGTAAGCTTGCTAACACCCTCAGGTGGAGAGCTCCTGCCCTGGGCAAAGCTGCTGATTCTGCAGAAGAGAAAATGGGGACCAAGATGGGGATGCTATTCCACACTGTGCACGTCTTGAATTCCGAGAAAGGAACTTGTTCCCTGGACCAGCCTGTGCCCACCGTAGGAAAGATACATTAGGTGCACAGCACAGAGTTGGGCATACATGTGTTTCTTTATGAACATGGATAGGGCTAATGAGATTGGCCCAGTCGGTAATGTGCTTGCTGAGTGTGCACGCATAAGGACCTGAGTTCAAATCCCCGTACCCATGTAAAACCAGGTACAGTGGCCTGTATCGAATCCCAGCACTGAAGGGGTGGAGGTGTCAGACAGGTAGACCCTGAGGACTCCCTGTCAGTCTGACCAAAACTCCAGGTTCAGGGAGAAAAATCTTTCTCATTAAAAATAAGGGGAACTCAGTTAGAGGAAGACACCAAAAGTGGACCTCTGATCTACACACATACACACACACACACATGCATGCACACATGCACGCATACACACACATACACACACAAGCACACATTCCAATGACATGCCTGTGAGCCCAGTGCTGTGGAGGCAGAGAGAAAAATAAGAGGATCTGTGATCTTCCTGACCAGCCAATGTAGCCAAATGGGAGAGATCCAGGTTCAAATGTCTCTAAAGGCAAAGTGGAGAGCAACTGAGGCAGGCAGGTGTCTGCCCACATGTCCACTTTGACCTCCACATGGACTGCAAGTGTGTGAAAGCGCGCGCGTGCGCACACACACACACACACACACACACACACACACACACACATCCAGCATGAATTTTTATAATTTTGTATGCTAGAACAGACAGGAGCAAGCTGCTATATATTATTTCTATCTCTTCCTCTCTCTCTTTCTTCCTCCCTCCCTCTCTCTCTGTCTGTCTCTCTCTCTCTCTTCTCTCTCCCTCTCTCCCCCTCTCTTCACTCCTTTTTTCTCCCTCATTCTCTCCCTCCCTCTCTGCCCCCCTCCCTTCCCACCTGACTCAGTAGTTAAGCAGTAGGCTGGATCAGCTCTGCTGGATCCTACCACCCCTGCTGGCCCCTAGCCCAGAACGTGGGAGCCCCCCTAGCAGCGGTCAGCAGGCCCTGTCCACCCCGGCTGGCAGGCTGGCAGGTTGGCAGGCAGCGACGCCCACAGAGCGCCAGGTCTCTGCCCACATTAGCTCCCTGCTGGGATAATTCTTCTCCAGCCTTTTTTTTTTCAGGCCACCAAGTGGGCCTGCCACCACACTGCTGTTTTTCATCTTGTTAATTGAGTCATTTATTTCGTTAAAAGGTGAAACTTTATCAGGGCTCGCATGCCAAGTGTGAGAAGGTATATTTAATGATACATCAAATGGCCACGGCTTTGGGGGCCTCTCTGTTTAGAGTCACTTGCAGCTGGGGTTGAGGGGAGGGGCAGAACAGGCCACAACCTGCACAATTAGGCGACACTGATTGGAAGTCAGAATCCAAGAATTCTGTTCCCTGTACACTAACCACAAGGAGGGCACCAATTATGGCCCTTGTGGTGGTTTGAAAGAAAATGTCCCCCAAAGGGAGTGGTACTATTAGTAAGTGTGGCTTTGTCGGTGTTTGTGTGACCTTGTTGGAGGAAGGGTGTCACTGTAGGGGTGGGCTTTGGAGTCTCTCTTGCTCAAGCTTCCCTCAGTGAGACATAGAGACGGTTTCCTGTTTCCTGCAAGATGTGGGCCTCTGACCACCACGTCTGCCTGCACACGGGGCACACGACCATGCTCCCTCCCTGCCATGTTGATAATGGACTAAACCTCTGAAACTGTAAGTGAGCCTGTCCCCATAAAATGTCTCCCTTTATAAGAGTTTCTGTGGCCATGGTGTCTCTTCATGACAAGAGAAACCCTAGCTAAAATAGCCCTTAATGTAGAAAACAAAATCCCCTGGGGGTCAGGGGGTTGAAGGTCAGGAACCTATCTATTCATTTCTATCCCTGGGATGTGGACAGGCTCCTGGTTCTGAGCCCTGGATCTCTCTCTTACCTGGAGAACACCCGGATTCAGCTGGTTCCGCCCACTCCGGATCCCCTCACCCCTTTGCCTCTTTGGGCCACATTGTTTGTTGTTCTCTTTTTGTGAGAGAATACCTTATAGACCCAGATGAGTTCTGAACTGCCGTCTAGCCGAGGATGACCCTGAACTTTTCTAGCCTTCTTGCCTCCATCTCCTCAGTGATTGACTTATGAGCGTGTACCCCTATGACCAGTCTTATTTGGAACTGGGACTCAAACCAAGGGCTTTATGCATCTGAGCAAACAATCTGCCTCTGAGCCACACCCCCTCATCCCTTTCACTCCACATTCTTGATTACCCCGGTCTACCCTGCACCCTAAGATCAACAGAGTACCTCCAAGTCTGGTGATCTATGGGTCCTTCCCACACCAAAAGTTCCAGGGTCCCTGTCTCCCCATATCCCTTCTCATAAAGCATAACTCCTTCTTAGGCAAAGACACAGGGCTTCCTTATCTGCCCTGTGGTCCTCCAGCCACACCTTCACCCAGTGTCCTGCTCCAGAGGGATGGAGAGTTTTGTGCCCACAAGGATGTGACCGGAGTCGTCTGTGTTTGCACCAGAACCCTGACTGAGGCACCAGTAGGGATGGACCAAGGCTCATGATGCATTACTGAGTTCGTGGAATCAAACATGCACCATGGTGCCTGCTTTCTGACTTTAGGAGACAACTGAGAGATCCTGCAAATCTCCCTTTTCCAATGATTAGCCAAGCCTCTTGGCTGGGGAGACTCAGGGAGTGTTCAGTACCAGCCTCAGGGTTAACCAGGGGCCTGGAAGAGCGGCCTCTTCCCACCTCTCCTCCGGGTGTCTGACTGGCTACATGTCTTGGTGATTTCTGAGACCTCCTTGCTCGACAAAGGCTTTATGAGCAAAGGACATCTGGAAGGAAAGTGGCCCCAGTGAGAGTTTAAAATAGGCTTCACCACAAGTACCCAGCCCCATGTGACTAAGCCCTAGAACCTGGTGTCCCTCATGGCCTGATGGGAAGGATGTTTTCGCTTTTAAGCACTATGCCCCTGCTGGAGGTCTCATTGTCCCTCTGGTCTCCTCCCCATGTCCTCCTCTAAGGAGCAGGGCTCCAAAGCTCCTTGACTCTGACTGCGTCCTCAGAAAGAAGCAGCAGGGGTGGGAGAAGGGCTCCATCTTTGATGCAGTAGCACCTCCACCCCAGCAAGGCCAGGGCACCTCTGCGGACCCCTCCTTCTACTTTCAGATTAGCAGAGGAACACTGCTTCCTGACAATGCTGTCCCAGGGCCTGAAAGCCCTTGTAAAAGCCTCCCTCTGTCACCAGCTCCAATAAACCACCAGTTTCTACCAACTTCACTTTCCAAACCAAAGGATTCTGCGATCCAACTCTTGCCTCTCATCCCCACCCCTTGCTAAAACAGGGCTGTTGTGACCCCACACATTGTTCCTGGTCATGGACAGGTCACTGTTCTCCTACCCTCTACTGACCACATAACCCCAAAGCAAGGACTTCACCTTCCCTAGCCTCTGTTTCCCCACCTAAAGATGTGGTATTCACCACACTGAATTACGGTGGGATAATGGTAGTAAGAGACTAGCCCTTAAAATGGGGCCTTCATTAAGCAAGATCAGTCACAAAACTTAACACACTTTCTTCTTCTTCTTCTTCTTCTTCTTCTTCTTCTTCTTCTTCTTCTTCTTCTTCTTCTTCTTCTTCTTCTTCTCCTTCTCCTTCTCCTTCTCCTTCTCCTTCTCCTTCTTCTTCTTCTTCCTCTTCTTCTTCTTCTCTCCCTCTCTCCTCTTCCTCTTCCTCTTCTTCCTGTCTCTTCCTCTCTCTCTTCCTCTTCCTCTCCTCCTTCTTCTTCTTCTTTCATACTTTACATCCCAATTGTAGTTCTTCCCTCCATTCCTCCCACCTCCCCTCTCCTCCACATCCTCTCCTCCTCTGTTTCCCTTCAAAAGAAAAGAGCAGGCCTCCCAGAGATATCAACAGAACATGATATAACAAGATGATATAAGAAGACTAGACCCAAACCCTCATATCAAGGCTGGATGAGGCAACTCAGTAGGAGGAAAAGGGTCCCTAGAACAAGCAAAAGAGTCAGAGACACCCTGTTCTCCCACTATTAGGAGTCCTACAGGAAGGCCAGGCTATACAGCCATAACATAATGCAGAGGACCTAGGTCAGACCCATACGGGGTCCATGATTGCTGCTTCAGTTTTTGTGAGCCCCCATGAGCCCTGCTTAGCTGATTCTGTGGGTCATGTTCTCCTGGTGTCTTTGATCCCTCTGGCTCTTACAGTCCTTCCTCCCCCATCTTCTGTGGGGTTCCCCTTTGCCACACTTTCTTGTAGCTCACCCCCAAGCTCACCGTGCCCCTGACTGCTTGAAGAGCCTAAACTGCATTCCATCACGACCCACAGTTGACTTCTGATTCCAGTTCCTTCCCCCATCTTCTCTCCTCCTTGCTCCAACCCTGACTAAGAGGCCTTTGTAATAGACACTTGCTAAACAAGTCAGGGAGGCTGGGCACAGAGGCCAAGCCTGCAATCTGAGCATTCTGGGAAATGTAGGCAGGAGGATTGAGAGTTCCACATTGTACAATGAAAGTGTAGCTCAGTAGGTGGAGTGTTTGTCTGGCATGCACAAGGCCCTGGGTTCCACCCAGCAGCCTGTGGACTGAGCGTAGTGACATAAATAAATAAATAAATAAATAAATAAATAAATAAATAAAATAAACAGCATATTTATTCTCAGTGCTCATCGGATGGAGGCAGGAGGATCATAAGTTCAAGGTCAGCTTTGGAGACATAGTGAGTTCTAGGCCAATCTGAAATACATGACCCGATGTCTCAAAAACTAAAACTAATTGCTTAAATAAGGGGAAAAAACCAAACAGAGAATTCTGCCTGCACTTGTGAGCTCGCCACCATTGTCGTCAGCATGGTGAGAATTTGCCCCTCTAATATTAGGGACCTGTCCGGTACTTGGCAGCTGAAGCTCACAGCAGCTCACACCATCCACCTCTAAGCATCCCACACTAAATCTCTCCTGCTGTTTCAAATTTGGGGAGGAAGAAGGTGCTTACACTTTATTAAGGATCCGTCCATCCATTGGTTTCAGTAAGTCACAAAATCCGCCCAAACCAAGCAGAGTGCCACCCCAGAGAGCGTTCTACCCTTGTTTTAGAGGGGGAATGCATAGACTAAATTAATTTAAAATCAAGGAAAGGCTGGGTGGTTTAACATTCCAGAGATGTCTGCCCATACTTGCCGGGCCCCTCTCTCTGGGTCTGTGGCAGAACACAGGTCACGATGTTATCACTTCACAGCGTCTCAGTGTCAGGGCGTCATGGCGGGACCCTGTGATGGGAGAGCTGGATTCACTTCTCAGCAACTGGAAAACGAAAAGATAAAGAAGGGGGCAGATGCTGACCTTCCTTTTAAAGGTACACCTCCATCCACTAGGCCCATCCCTTAAAGGCTCCCCCATCTTCCACCGGTACCATGGGATAAGGAACCTCCCTTTTAAAGGTACACCTCCATCCACTAGACCCATCTCTTAAAGGCTCCCCCATCTCCCATCAGTACCATGGGCTAAGGAACTTGCCTTAACACAGGGCCTTTGGTGCACATTTTGGACCCAAGTCATCGTAGCAGCTTGGGCTCTGGGGTAATGAAGATAGGACATCTGGGTTCCTAGGGCTTCCACTACTCATAAAGGCGTAGCTGAGACTCAAAGCCAAACATAAAAGGTCCCAGAACATACTATCTTCCCAGGTTTGGGGCATGATTAGGTGGTGGTATCAGAAGTGTTTGGAGCATGGAGGACAAACACTTTACAGCCACCCTGTTCTCCCTTGAAGTATCAGAACACCTGTCATTGGCTTTAGGGTCCACCCTAAATCAGGATGATGGTTTTTCAAGACCTGTGTTAGTAACATCTTAAAGACTTTTATTTCAATATTACAGTCAGAGGTCCTGGGCTGGCATATCTTTCTAAAGGGATCCCCTCCCATCCTATTATCAAATATTTACTCCATTCTCCCAACCCCAAGGAGATGACAATCAGCATGGGACCATACCTCCAATAACGGGGTCTCAAAAGGTCTGTCTACACACCGTGTTCCCTCTGCCCCAGCTGAAGGTCTGCAGCATCCCCTGTCTCTCCTGGCTTAGAATCTCGACTCTGCTTCTTTAGTAGTGGAAGTCCAAGGAGCCAAATGTCCTATCTTCATTTCCCCAGAGTCCAAGCCTTCTATCCATCCCCTTGGATCAGTGCCTAATCCATCCCATGTCTCTCTACTGACACTTCACAGGGCCCAGGTACATCCCATGGGTGTAGACATAGATGCAGACTAACATTCACACATACACAAGTCTGAAATAACGCTTTTAGAGAGGGAAGAAGAAGAAGAAGAAGAAGAAGAAGAAGAAGAAGAAGAAGAAGAAGAAGAAGAAGAAGAAGAAGAAGAAGAAGAAGAAAAGAAGAAGAAGAAGAAGAAGAAGAAGAAGAAGAAGAAGAAGAAGAAGAAGAAGAAGAAGAAGAAGAAGAAGAAGAAGAAGAAGAAGAAGAGAAGAAGCTCTCTTCTTTGGGCTTGCAGGCTCTCACTTCAGTGCTCCATCATGGCTGCCTGTGGCCTGCAAGCCTGTATAACATACCAGGAGAGAGGGTACATTAAAGAGAATCATGATATTGGAGTAAATATTAAGAGCCCATGAGGCCACGCTTGCCACGGGCACCAAATATCATACTGGAAAATCCTTTGTCCCTGACTGAAAACTGTCACATTCATGGTGACAGCTTGTTACAGCTGAAGGACACATTAAAAATAAACCAAAGCAAGATTCAAGGAATGGTCAGAATCTAAGAAATTCCCAGAGGGAAAATCTCCCATTTTCCCTCTCTTAGGGAGTTGGGTACAGACAGCAAATCTTTCATGCCGCCATTGTGTGGCAATATGTCTGTCGATAGAGTCATTCAACAAAGCTGCTCCTTGCCTTGGTTTCCAGAGTCTCTGCTGGGGCTAGAATCTCTCATCAGCTTAGATAACCATATTCAGGGCTAGCCTGAGTCCCAGCTCCCCTAGAGGTCAAATCAGGTCAAGTTGATACTGTGCAATTCAAAGACCTCGTCTTAAAACACATTGCTGATATGGCCCCTTGAGCTTGAACTTCTCAGGCTCCAAAATCTTGAAAAATAAATTTCTGTGGTTTATAAGCCACCCCATCCGTGGTATTTTTATAGCACCTGGAACAGACTAAGATGCCTCCCCCATTTGCTCTTCAAAACTGTAGTAAGGAACAAATTAAATCAACACATTCGTAACGTCCCTTACTATAACATACAATAAAAAAAACATGTGGTATAGAAATATAGAAACACACACATGCATGCACAGACACACACACACATGCACACAGAGAGAGAGAGATTGAACAAAAATTTTACATAACTATTATTGCTCTCAGTCTGACACATTAAGCTCTCTTTGACTTAACTTTCTGCAACCCACTAAAATGATCTTATGATCCAATAATGTGTCATGGCCTTCCATTAGAAAAAGATTAAATTTTAGAATAAGTGGGAGAGAGTCGGTTAAGAGCTTACAACAGTCAGGCATGAGTTTTGTATTCACATTATGAGTAATGTTCCAGCTAAATGTTACTGCCTAATGAGCAACCCTAAAACTTAGAGGCTCAAACAAAACATCAGCTCTCACAGGAGTGGAGCAAACTGAGTTCCCAACAGGGCCACAGCCATCTGAAAGCTGAGCCAGCCAGACATACATGATGGCGTGCTAAGATGGCTGGGAGTCAACACAGGCTGTCAGCTGGCCTGTGAACTCTGTATGTGTTGCTCCTCCGTGCAGCTTAGGTCTTCCACATATATTAGGTACAGAGCTAACGGGAAGAGTCAGTGTTCCAAGGGGCCATAAGCAAAAGTGTCATGGTCTTGACAGGCCATACCTGGAAGCGATGTGATGTTATTTCTGCCGTAGCCCACTGGTCAGAGCCGTCATGATGCCATCCCAAGGGGTTGTGGAATTAGCTTTCCCTCTGAATGGAAGGGTGCAAGTCAAACGGATAAAAGCTAACACAGTGGGGTCACTTTCACTTCCGTCGTTGGCACAGTCACGTTCTGGGGAAAGCACAGGCTTTCTGAGGCTTAGCCCACCCAGGGGTGGTAGTTAGGGCACCTGATCTGCCACCCGATCTGCCACAGCCATTTTCTCATCATGACAACAAAGGAATTGGTTAAGTTGAATCACAAAAAAAATTCCAAGTTCTGAAGTTATAGACTCAAAGTGAAGCTCAGAGATGCAGGCAACTTCACACACAGTCTGCACATTTGGCACAGGCTAAAATCACCTCAGTGCTAACTTACAGTCTTGCTTTCAATTCTTGCTGAATCCTAGAAGTTTTCTATGCATTTTAGAAGCAGAAAACATGTTTTATTTTTCCTCCTACCAGCCTGGCAAAGCCATCCTAATAAAACCTCCACTTCTCGGAGGTCGCATTCATCAAATCTCCTGAGACAGGGACAGAACTCTCCTTGGCCATCTCTGTTTGGCCAAATGCAGGTATCACGAAACATTTGCAGTGGGCAGGACAACTCACTCTGCCACCAGCCTTGCACTAGCCATGTGGGAAGAAATCAAAACTTATCAGGGTTCTGGGAAGCCATCTATTGTCAGGAACTGGGAAGGCAGAAATGGAAGCAGTGACAACAGCCATGAAAGCGATGTGTACCAGACTTCAAGACCAATTCTAAGCAGAAGCCAGAATGACTGCATTCAGAGAGAATTGTCCTTTTCGGCCACTGTATCCGGAAGCAATGGGCACTTAAAGTATTTGAATCTATTCTCTTTCTCCTTGGATACAACCACTAATCTTCCTTCTTTTCTTCCTTTCTTCCCTTTCCTAGGGATGCAACCTACTTCCCCGGCACATGAAATGCTTCATGATGACATTCGGGCTTTAGAGATTTACATGAGAATCAGCCAACTTTATGCTCGCCCCATACAGAGAGTGTGCAAAGTGTAGAAGAACTCCGAGCTATTCCCCAGGTAAGTCATTTATTTCTTTCCTCAAAGAAAAATCCAATATCCTGAGATCCGATGAATATTGAAGCTTTGGTGAAAAAGAACCAGACCAGGGTTGAAACATGTTCAAATCAGCCTCCCCTCCCGCCCTTGCAGGGTGATGTGTGAGACTAAAGGAAGCCTCCACAGATAAATGGTCCATGTCAGACAGGAGCAGTGCCTCTGACTGAGTCATTCCCATGAAAGACATAAAACATCCTAGAAGGGGTCAGTAGCTCTCTTGTCTTTTCACCTAGCACCGCAAGCAATACAGCTGTGCAACAGAGAACTGGGTCCCCCATCACTTTAAATCCTTCAGGCCCAGGCTCACTCCCTAAACTGTAAGGACCTGCAAACAGGAAAAAGATAGCAGACTCCATCGCTGCCTGAGACGGCAGTGGGGGTGATGGTGCAGACATGCTACTGAACATCTGAGCTGATGTTCTGCACTATCCAAATGTTTGTAGTTAGGGAATTCTTTTCCCATATTTCTGGGAAGATCTTGAGTGCACTCGAAAAACTTCTTCATCTCTTCTTATGAAATTAATGTTTAAATTCAGTAACTCCATCAGTCATGGTGGTGCATTGATGTAGGAGGTCCTCCTGTATTTCTGTTGCTTTCATTGGTTAAATAAAGAAACTGCCTTGGCTTTTTGCTAGGACAGGGTTTAGATAGGCGGAGTAGACCAAACAGAATGCTGGGAGAAAGAAAGCAGAGTCATGCAGATGCCATGAAGCTCCGGCCCAAGATGGACATAGGTTAGAATCTTCCCAGTAAGCCACAACCCTGTGGTGACACACAGATTACTAGATATGGGTTAAAGCAAGATGTGAGAGTTAGCCAAGAAGAGGCTAGAAATAATGGGCCAGGCAGTGTTTAAATGAATACAATTTGTATGTTGTTATTTCAGGGTATAAGCTAGCCGGATGGCGGTATGTAGCCCGCTTCTCATTTACAACAGTGCATGCTTACAATATCAAGAGTGTGGAAGCAGAGACAGGAGGATTACTACAAATTCAAGGACAGTTTGATCTACACAGCAAGCTCCAGCCAAACCAGAGACACATTACAAGACCCTATCTCAAAAAAATTAATAATAATAAATTAATTAATCAAACATAACTTCCCTGGCAAGGCAAGGGCCCCACAAAGTTCTTCCATCTAATGACAGTTCCACAAGAATATGGTATGTGAAACAATCCTTCTGTACACTATGAAGACATGTTCTCATGGTCAACGAAAAGCTGATTGACTGATGGCTAGGCAGGATTTTCAGTACAGAGACAATGCTGGGGAGAAGAGAGTGAAGTCAAAGGAGTCACCAACCAGATGCAGAGAAAACAGAACATGTACAAAATGAAGCAATAAGTCATGAGCCACATGGCATCAAGTACAGGAATAGAAATGGATTAATTTAAAATGTAAGAGCCAGTCAGTAACAAGCCTAAGCCATGGGGCAATCATTTATAATTAATAAGTCTCTGTGTTATTATTTGGGAACTGGCTGGTGGGACAAAAAGTCTGTCTATATTGGTACCCACCATTGGGCAACACAGATCCATACAAAACCTAAGAAAGTGGAGGTTTGAAACACACAAAAGCAGAGCCAAACACGACTTCCTAGTCTTGTGTCTCTTATGCCAGCCACCGTGCAGAGATGTGTTCCCCAACCACTGCATGGAAGCTTGAGCCACTAGCATGAGCACAACCAGAGTGAGCCCTGCCAACATGCCACGGACTAAGCTGCAAGGTGGGTTTAAGATTTTCTCATGTAGACAAGAAAGATTACAGATATGCAGAAAGCACAGGAAAAAACGCTCTAAATGAGTTACAGTGTGTTTAAAAATGTACATAGCCCTGGGAGAGAAAAGAAAAATAATATATACAGTCATAAAATTAAAAAATAGTTTGTCTAAAAATAAAAAGTCCTTAAAACGGAATATATATATATATATATATATATATATATATATATATATATATGCCATGTAGAGATGGGAAATGCACTGGGAATCTGGATCCTGCATGTTATTATGTTACCATTTAATTTTTGACTGCTAATGAATGAGAGACAAGAAAGATTTGATTATGAAAACTAATAAATTAAGTAGCCTGTGTATTGTAAAAATGTCTTGACTTCAAAATGGAAGTCAAAAGGTATGTTACTTTGGGGAAGAGGTTATGCTTTTATTTCCACAGGAAATAAGAGGTTGTTAATTCATTCCAGATTGATATGGATTAGGATTGATTAGTGAAGACTCTCTGGAAATTCTGGCTATAACCATAAAGAAATAAACCTAGAAAAATGACAAATTCAAAATGTATATTTTACCTGCTCAAATATAAAACAAAAAAATCATTGGTTAACTTGTGTACAACACACAGTCTATACTTATATTAATACAGACATGTCTCTTACCTTTAAAAAGTTATGCATTTACAGGACAAGGGGACCAGACACCAATGAAAACAGATGATCTAGGTAATCCAGCAGCTCAAAATGGCTCTGTTAAAGTCTCCTCAAAATTCTGCATCTAGAACAGCTTCAAAGTGCTGGCTAAGATGGTCCAGCCTCACAAACTACTCCAGCCAAAACTTTGCCATTATGATTTTCTCAAGTTTGCTCCAAAGATATCAACACCCACAGACAATAGGAAGTAGTCTAGAGAACAACACCCACATTCTCAACAGATGGAGCATGGGAGGGTTTTAATTATTCAATGAATTAAAGATGTTTGTCATTGTTTAGGGTGATTAGTTACAACTTGTTACTGATCATAGTCAGGAAAAAAGGCTAAACAAAAGAGTTAAATGCAAAGATATCTTTCTATAAGAAAAAAGGGAATATGATATAGGAATGCTAGGGAAAGGGGTAGATTATTGAATTCATTTTAATCAAAAAATAACATTGATCTCATAATATTTTATATTGGTATAGAATTTGGTTTATTGATGTGAATTTAAAGTTATTTTTGCTATTGTATTTGTATGTTTTTACTCTTGTTTGGGGTATTGTGCTTGTACAACTCATTTAAAATGTAATGTACAGTTTAAAAATAGAGGTTAGTAGTTAGTCATCTATAATAATCAGATTATAGTCTTATTAGGTATGTTTTCAAGGTTAAACAGATATATTAGGAAAGATAGATAGATAGATAGATAGATAGATAGATAGATAGATAGATAGATGACAGACAGACACACTTAATAACCTAAAGTTTTCATGACAGTGAGACATATTTACTCCTAAAAGCACCAATCTACTTCAAAGAATGATGATGATCATCAAAGAACCTCCATATAGAGTTTGCTTTCTTCATGGCAAAGCTAGCCAAACTGGACCATCAGGATGGAAATGAAAGTGACTGCAATCAGAGGCTGTGCTTTTATTTCCCGCTCACCCAGTCCCGAGTTATCACACAGAAACTTAGATTAACTACAAAATGTTTGACCTATTAGCTCAGGATATTATTAACTATCCCTTACAACTTAAATTAACCTATTTTTATAATCATGTATCACCACATGGCTGTGGCTTACCAGTAATATTTTGGCATCTTTCTCCTTCCACAGCTACGTGGTGTCTCCCTGACTCTGCCTTCTTTCTGTCTCTATCTCTGCTTGGATATCCCACCTGGCTCTATTCTGCCTAAGTATTGGCCAAATCAGTTTCTTTATTAATCAATGGTAATAAAACATATTCACAGCATACAGAGGGCATCACACATCAAGTGACTGACAAACTTTGCCAAAACAAGATAGGACAGTTGTTCAAAATTTCCTGTTTCTCAAAAATGTTTGCCAGATATACTAGGCCTGTAGACCAAAGGTGGACACTGTCCAGGTAGCCAGATGTCCCTGTCGTTAGGTAACATTACACCCTTTGGTGTAATGATACAATATTTTCTCTAATTTGTCAAATACAAATATACAAGATATTGTAACTACAATTCTTACTTGATAACTGTTTCTGTTGTGTATAATTTTACTATGTTAAAGTTAAAACCTTCCTTTTTAATTAGACAAAGATGAGAAAATGCTGTGGAATAATCCTCTATATACTCCAAAGACATATTGTTCTCATTGTTAATAAAAAGCTGACTGGTCAATGGCTAGGCAGGATTTTCTGGGCAGAGAAAATGCTGGGGAAAAGAAGGACAGAGTTGGAGAAAACACCATGAGATGCAGAGTGAGCAGGATGAGAAATATATAAATGAGGTGAACAAAATGAACCTCGGGGTAGCACATAGACTAATAGAAATGGGTCAATTTAAGTTATAAGAGCTAACTAAAAACAAACCTAAGCTGTGAGTTGAGCATTTCTAATGAATAGTAAGTCTCTGTGTGGTTATTTGGGAACTGGCTGGTGGATCAGCAAAGTTCACCTACAGTCTCACAAAGTTCTTCTATCTAATGACAGGTCCCCAAGAACCCCTGATCTTGCTCAGACGAGAGGCAGTTTCTTTGTTCCTCCCAAGACTGGGCCCCATGGCAAAAAAATCAGCTGTTCTTGATGGGGCCAGGCCCCAAAGAAAACACAGTTCCAGGTGATCTCTCCGCTGAGGTACTTTCCCTTTCCCCTGTGATGTACTGCATCCTCTACAATGAGCTGAGTCTAATGAGAAAAATAGAGGAACTGTCAGCACTGGCCTAATCCAGTCATGGGCTTTGATCTTCTTTCTCTCCTTAAATTGATCATCAGTCATTCCCTGCAAATCTCACAGGATTGCAGAGTGTTGGATCCTGACCACACAGGTCAATCCATAGCCACCCAGAACTAGGCACACTGACTGAGATCTTTGTGTGTAACAGCCGGATATTTGTGTATTAGAGATTTTATCTAGATGATTCTAGCAGTTTGTGCTGATTAAGAAACATGTTTTAGACCAACTGTCAAAAAAAAATAAGGCAAATTGCTTAGAAAACTAAAAAAGTCCCAACTGCCACCCCATGATCCCCTGAATTCATTGACGGGTTCCAAATATCTATGTTCTCTTATACCCCATGAGAACTGAGGCTACTGTAGGCCGCCCCACTGTCCTCAAATGCTGTTTGCTTCAAAAACACGTGGCCCTTGAGTGTAGCTTGTCCCCTCTCAACCTCTGGATACTGCAGTGACGTTGGTCTCAATTGCCTACAAAGAGACAGCACCCCTCTGTGGTTTGCAGCAGGAGCCCGATGTTGAGAAGCTGGCCACAGCTGTGTGGGTCTTTTAAATAACAAATTACATCGTATCAAACACTAACCAGAATATGACTGCTTGGCTAAATTATGCCTGGGATTGACAACACAGAGGCATGAAAAGTTTAAGCAAGAGCGTCCAGCATCCTCGTTTCTGGGGACCTCTGATGCAGTTGCATCAGAAACACCCCAGCATCAGGAAACACCCCAGCAATTCACAGGCTGTTACTGGGAGCAAAAGAAGGATCTCTGTAACCAAATGGAATGGAACGCTCTCGCGACCTTTACCCTGGGCAAACAGCACTGATCCTGTAAAGCGCAGACTAAAACACTGTGTCGAAGACCCAGAACCACCATAGGAGTTCCAAAGAGAGTCTTATGATCACATGGCCATCTCCAGCTTGGAGTGAGGTTAGTTAGCATGGGCAAAGACTCCCCTTGAGTGAGAACCGAGGCATCGGGCCATACCCAGAAACAGACAGGCCAGGGCTACTCCACCGAAGGCGTAAGTGAAGGTTGCCTCGGTCAGCAGCAAGGAAATGAGAAGCTGGGGTTAGAGGCTTATAACCTTGCCAGTGATCCTGGGATAGCAACCCACTGGTGAGAGAGTAACTTTGCTCAAGTTCTGTCGTGTTCCTTCGAACCCTGAGCCGGGGAGCTTCCTAGAGAGACACCATTAGCTAGCCACTCGCACCAGACTCTGGCTTCGGAGGGGATCAATACAAATGAGCTGTCCTCTTAAGAACGTGGTTTCAATTAAACTGAGATCTCCCCAGGTTCCCAACACGTTCCACAGGTTGTTCTGGCTAACCTTTTGGAAATCTCCACATGGTTATCATTAGTTTTTCACTCCTGGTTTGCTTTGGAACGAATATCACATTGATCTAATGTTGCAAGGCGGATGGATAAGGGAGCCAAGTGGGTTGCTAGTCAGTATATCTATGGGCCACAGGAATGAGTTGGAAGCAGCTTTCTTTCCCTCGGGCATATACCTGCAGCCCTCGCCATGCCTATTCAGCTATCTCCTGGTAAGATAGGTGCTACTGTTGCAACTGACGTTTTGTAGCCAGCGTTCTGGAGTTCAGAGAGACTGCTGGTCTGCTCTTCGGCATCGCAGAGCTGAGAATGGTAAAGGGGACTTCTTTGCAGTCCTGTGCACCTAACAAGGATGGTTGTCACATGCGGGGAATTTACTCTAGTTGGACACTAAGGCAAGTGTCCTAGACACATGGGATTCTGCTCGTGGACAAAGAGCTATTCCGAATGCCACGGTACCAATGACGAAACAAAACACAAAGGGCACACTGTCTTCCCAAGGCTAGCAATCTGACCGTGGCAAAGCTGGGCTCTAAAAGCATTCTTACCTGATACCTGGAGCCTGTGGTCTCCTTCAGCCTCCATTCCAAGAACTTTCCAAACTGGAGTCTACCAAGGACCCTCGGCTGAACCTCAAGAGGTCCACGTGGTTAGACTGTGAAGTTGGAGTTCACAGAGACACAGACCAAGGGTACTGATTACTTTTGATGTTGCTGCTACTGGCAGAAACAAGATAGGAAAGAAAGTATTTATTCGCACTCATAGTTTGAAGGTGCAGCAGCCCATCACAGCAGGGAGCATACAGCTGCGGAAGTTCAGGCAATTGGTCACACGGCATCTCCAGTCAGGAAGGAGAAAGAGACGAGTGTCCATGCTCAGCCCAGATCGCTTTCTCTTTTTTTTCAGGATCCCAGCCCATAGAATGGTGTCACCCACATACAGGGTGGGTCTTCCCTCTCTTAGTTAATCCAGACAGTCCCTCACACACATGCCAGGAGGTTTGTCTCCAGGGTGAATCTAGAGCCAATGCTAGCCATTCCAGCAAGGGAAGATATGTTGAATCTCTTAGTTTCTCTAGTGCATCATCCCCCTGGCCAGCCTCCAGCCAGTGGCAGCATGAAGGCCTAGCTACTGTTGACCAACATGGAACCGCTAAGACGAACCACACACATGAACCACGGGGTTACTTAACAAAGGATTGGCTGCACAGAGGTCAGCCTACTTTGACAGTGGTTTGTCCTTCAATCCAGTTCTGCCTCCAGACCATTCCACACCCAGGTGTGGATTCCTTCTGGACCCTCTATATCCTGAACTCCAACCTGCATCTGTCCTAGAAAGTGAGTAGGTCACAGCCGGCTCCTGTTTCCGCCTATAACAGCAGGTAGTGATAAAGGTTGAGCGAACAGGCTGCATCCCCTGTTGGCAGTTAAGGGTCTACCACAGCAGCAAGTGGGGTCCAGACAGCTTCTAGAACATGGTTGGATTACTAAAACCTTCCTTGGTGATGCATTGGCTTGAGGTCAACCTGGACTATGAAGGGACTGCCCTGGCTATTGCTGTGTTTCATAGCAAGAACCACCAGTAAGTGGCTGAGCAACTCTGCTTGGCATTGGTCAAGCAAGCCACGATTAAAAATCTGTGAATCATTAACTTGCTATTGAGAACCAAAGGTGAAACTGGGGTATAGTCAGAAACTGATCTTTTCATTTCCTGGCTGCTCAGACCCGAATAATCACATAGAAACTATATTACTTAGAATACTGTTTGACCAATGGCTCAAGTATGTTCCTGGCTAACTCTTATTTTGTAAATTACTCTATTTCTGTTAATCTGTGTATCATCAGGAGGCTGTGGCCCATGGGTAAGGTTCTGGCTGGGGTCTTTCTCCTTCAGTAACTACATGACATCTCACTGACTCTGCCTACTCTCTCTCTATCTCTGTTTGGAGTTCCTGCCGGGATTCTCTGCTAAGCCATTGGCCAGAACAACTTCATTTAGTAGCCAATAAGAGCAACACATATACAGAAGGACTCCCACGTCACTGGGGTCCTCCCTGGTAGCTCCCAGATTCTTGTCTCCTGATGTAACCGTATAAGGCCATCTCCGAAGCAAACAAACATCAGAGCAAGCAATCTGCCACTTGGGCCATGTAGCCTAGAAGGATTGTGGGCAGTGGAAATACATGCAGAGCTTGTAACAAGCCCAGTGAGAGAATCCTGATGCCAGAGACCTCATGTCATCTGCAACAGAGACTCAGTGCCTTGAAAAATAATGGCTGTCTTCTCACAGGACCCTGATGGGGGTGAACTCCCTCAGGCACAGACTAGTGAGTGTTCACAGACTCCATTCTGTCTACTCCAAGCTAGGTTCTATTGGGCCCACCAAGATGACTGGTTAGGCAGGCACAGTAGCACCCACTGTAATATAAAAGAGGTGCCTCCAGGTAGGTCATGAGCAAGAGGGTACAAGCAACAACAGTAATAGGAAGCCCAGGCTGTCCTGTCAGTATGGCTTTGCTAGCACATCCCTGTGGCCACCATGAGACTACCTGGGGAGTCCATGGCAAATCTGCCTCAGGGAAGACTTCAGGTAGGACAGCTGGTTGTCCACATTGTGTGTGGAAGACATGGAAAAGTGTGTGGGAGATTAGGTGAGAATATACATGGACTCATGGGCAGCAGAGAAAAGCCCACCTGGATACACAGGGCTTGCAAAGAAAACCCAGGAGAAAGCGTTGGGGTAGAGTCGTGCAGTTGAGACTGTATGAGAGGAGCAAGCTGGGAAGTGACATGTTGAGGTGTGGTGCTCTCCAAAGACTGTGGCATTCACATGGGAAGCTGGAGCATTGCAGTGAGAACACGTGTACCCCAGGAAGTTCAGTGCATGTTCGTGAAGGATGAGACATGTGGAAGGTTGCAATGGCAGAAACGAAGATGACATCACACATTTTGGAACAACCCTCCTTGGCTTCTGTGATTTAATGACAGGAGTGGCATGAGTCCAATTTGAACAGACAGTTGCTAGGCAGATGTCCCAGCAAAAGTACTTTTTTTGGTAAGGTTGTGGTGGCCTCCGTGCAAGCTGGTGGCTCAGGATGACTCTAGTGACAGTTGTGGTCAGACAGACGTGTGGAACAACCCTTTCTTTTAGAATCTCACAACTGTCTCTACTTTCTTTGTTGGGATTGACACAAGTGACTCCAAGTGTTTTTGGAAATTTTCTTCTTCTACAAATGTTGGTACACACCATAACGTACCACTCGCCCACAGCCAGAGGAGAGACAGAGGCTGCCCGTGGGGTTGGTTGGGATCCTCCTTGGAGTTATGTAGTTGCTATGGTCAACAAGGAAGTCCAACAAACTCAACCTGAGAAAGCCACATGGCCTAAGGCTCTCAATCTTCACCTGTCACCAGGAGGCCAGCAGAGGGTCCAGCTGAGGGTGTGATGGCCACTCACCCTTGCAATCATGACCTTCTAGTTCCACAAGAAGACACTGACTGAACCCCTAAAAGAACTGCTCCCCAAGTGTCCATAGAGAGGTGGGCGGAGCAGCAGAGGAGACTGGAGATTAGATGGGGAGCTCTAATCCTCCCTAGGTTGTACCTCCTAAGTTCCTGTTACATAGAGGATGTGCTCCAGCTTCTTGCAGATAGCCTCCGGCCATCAGCTCCTCTGTGCTAAGACCTGCTTCACCCACGAGCACACGGTCTTCACTGAGCAGTCCCAGCCAGTGGCTGACAGAAATAAAGATGTGAGACCCAGCCATTCTGTCCCCAGTGGGACAGTGCTGATGGAGCCAATTCACACGGACTAAGCTGGATGTCTTTGTCTTCCTGTCCTGCTTTCTGCCCTGACTCCCACGGGTGCCTCCAGAATGCACTCCCACTGAGCTCTGGATGTGCTGCCAGAGTACTTAGCTGCGCTTGGTAATGGAGTGGGGGAGAAAGAACTCCATCTGACTCAGCCAGCTCTCTGTGGCTGTCACAGATCCCTGCAGCCAACAACTAGAAAAAGGAAAGGTCGGTGTAGGTTCACAGATTCGGAGGTGTCACTCCGCGATCAGTTGGTCCTGTTGGTTAAGAACTGTGGTGAACCACACACCAGGGCAAGAGTGGGTGAGAAGAACCTCTCGACTCATGGTAACCAGAAAAGGGTCCCCAGCTCAGACCTCCCTCAAGGCCCCAACTCTGAAAGTCACCACCAGTTTCCGATAATACCACTCTGGGGATCACACCTTTAACATTCAGGCCTTTGTAAATGTGCCGCTCAGGCTACAGTACTTTACTGGTCCTAGACATTGAAGGACCAAGGCCCTTATTGGGACATTATTCAAGAAAATTCCACACAGGCAATCTAACGGAGGCATTTTCTCAATTGGGGTTCCTCTTCCCAGATGACCCTAGCTAATGTCAAGTCAACAAACAACTAACCAGCTAAATCCCTTTATCTACACGGGGAGAACATAGATCTTTATTTCTTTTTAATGTATCTTATTATTTGTTATTTTACGTATGTCTTGTGTGTGGTTATGTGCACATGAGTGTAGGTGTCCAAGAAAACCAGAAGAGGGCACAAGATTCCCCTGGAGCTGGAGGTACAGGCAGTTGTGAGTGGTCAAAAGTTGATGCTAGGAACCAAACTCTGCTCATTCACAAGAGTAGTATATGCTCCTAACTTCTAAGCCTTCTCTCCAGCCCTGAGGTTTTGTATCTTTACAGGACCCCAATACATGGCCACAGCTTGTCTCCCCCCTTTATTTAGACACTCTTTGATTTCTTTTATCCATGCCATAGTCTTGCAAACATAGCTTCTGAACAAGTTTTATTAGATTTATATCTTAGTATTTCTATATTGCATTTTTTACTAATGAAAGAATGAATAGTACTGAAATTTCCACTTCCAATAAATAATAGGCTATTTCCATTTTAAACAAATATATGTGGGAAAGCATAAATTAAATGGAAATGTTTGAGGAAAGTGAGTAGAGTCAGAGTACAGGGACAAAGAGAAGCATTGTGACAGTTCATGACGTTTTGGGCTAGCAAGATAGCTCAGTGAGTAAAGGGCCTGCATCAAGCTTTACTGCCTGGCACGGGAGAATTGTCTATATTCTGTCAATCATGTTTTAAATAAAGCGCTGATTGGCCAGGCAGGAGGTGTAGGCAGGAAAACCAGACAGGAAATGGAAATGATGCAAGGAGGCCAGGAGAATTCTGGGAAGGAGGAAGTTGATTCCTCCCATTCCTGTCCAGACCACTGAAGCTGCAGGATGTGATCTACCCCAGCTGAAAAAGTACTGAGCCACATGGCTAAAATAGATCAGAAAAATGGGTTAATCAAGATGTGAGAGTTAGCTAATAAGTAGCCTGACCTAATGGGTCAATCAGCTTTATAACTTACAGAGATCTTTGTGTGATTTTATTTGGGGCTTGCTGGTTGTGGGGTACTGGGTGGGACAGAAAACACAAACAAGCAGGCCTCTCATGTTACAACTGCCTAAGTTCAATTCCCAGGATCCACATACTGGAAGAAAACTCCTGCAAACATCCTCTGGTCTCCACATGTGGGCTGTGGAACAAGCACTCATGACCCCTACAACACATACAACAATACCAACAAAACACAAACAAACATAATCAATAAATGGGCCCGTTATGGTTAAACTAACCCAGCTGGTGGTGTTTCCAGGCTTGGTTTCATACCTAAGGAAAGCAAGGTTAGAAGGAAGAGTCAGAGCCGAGATGTAAACATGAGCCCACCTACCGGGCCCTTGCAGCTCCAGCTCTCCCTAAGACCACAGACAAAAAGTCCTGGCTACCTCCATGAGTGAACATCAGGAAATCAGGAGAGTTCGGAGGGAATGAGTTACTGCTGGGTGCTCGCATAGGATCTTGAGGCCTGGAAACTCAGCAATCAGCCAGGTTGGTAAACTAAAGACCCAGCCTGGGATGGAAGGCTTCAACAAAAATCCCCCCAGCCCAGGGTCTCTGCAGGTACACCAGGATCCCCCAGCTCTCCCCCCACCTACCCCCATGCTTGGTCATCCTAATTAGCTTTCAAGCAAACAGTCTCATCATACTGAATAAAAATCGCTCTCCCCCCAACAAACTGCCTATGACATCGCCTCTCTCTGGGGAAGCTGGGATGATGCCCTCTGATCTGATGAGAGAGGAAGATTAATTTTATGAGCTACCTGGTCTAATGTATGTCGTTAATGATCAGCCGCTAACGGAGGATACTGATCTTGCTTGCCAGAGTTTCTAAGTCACTTTAAAGGCCTTATCACCCTCTTCTGGACACCAAAGAGCACCAGCAAACCCCCTCCACTCTCTGATGTCCTTACTACCTGCAGAACCATGAGTTTGTTAACTGTCATGGTTGACAGTCTCCTCCCAGAGTCCTAAGCCCAGCTGTCCCAAATCCACAAAGAATGCCTCCAGGGCATCTTGGGAACAAGGGAGTAATGCACCCCCCACATGAATATGCAAACACACACAAGCAGTTGCACACACAAGCACATGCACACATGGACATGTGGGCACACATGCAGACGTACGTAAGACATATCCTAAGATTAAACATGAACATAGTGCAGAGTTCGTAGCTAAAAGCAGGTGTGCAAACCATACCATACTTCAAAGACAGAGGGCAGCCAGTGTTTCCAACATGTGTGTCTCTTCCATCTCTTGTTTCTCCTGTGTCCCATTTCTTCCATCCCTGCAAGGTAGATATGTAAAACTTTAGATCATAGTGAACCCTGCAAATTCACCAACTCTACAAATCAAAAACTATTTGAGGAGAGAAAGCCATATCTGTACTAAATGTCTTTCGGCTTCTTTCTCATCATTGTTCCCTGAACAGTGCAGAACGACCCTGTTTACACAGGCAGCTACTTCCTCTTTCTGTTGCTCTGACAAAACACCATGACCAAAAGTAACTTAAGGAAGAAAAAGTTTGATTTGACTGATGGTTCCAGAGGGATCAGAGTCCACTGTGCTGGAGAGGCACAGCAGCAAGCATGGGGACAGGGACAGGAAGCTAAGAGCTCACATCTTCAAACGCAAACACAAAGCGGAGGAAGCCAACTGGAAGTGGGGTGAGACTCAACCTCACTCCTGCTGAAGCATTTCCTTCAGCAAGACTGCACCTCCTAAATCTCCCCAAACAGCTCCACTTGCTGGTCACATTTGTCACAGCCTGTGGGGGACATTTTTCATTCGAACTATGCGTTAAAGTGTAATGGTTAGTGTTAATTCCTAATCGAATCTAGACTCAAATATGAGATGGGCCTTTGCAGTAGGAGGGCCCATCCACTGTGGGCGGCACCATTCCCTGGCTGGGATACTGGCCTGCCTGTTTGTGGATCCCATGGGATCAGTTGTTTCAAGCTTGGCTGTCTTGCCTGCCCCACCACAACCCACTCGACCTTGAACCATGAGACAGAATAAACCCTTTCTCTCCTAATTTGCTTTTTCAACAATATTTTGTTACAGAAACAAACAAAATAGCTGGGGAACTGTGATTTTCTTATGTGCATATATGTGTGTGTATGCATGTGCATGCATCTATACAGATGAACATGGAAGTTAATTCATACACGAGACACAGTAAGAAATTAACAGCAATAACTATTAATAAACTTAATAATTATGAGGTTGGGAAGGTATCCTGGTAGATAAAGTGTTTGCCACATAAGCATGAGGCCCAGGGTTCAGGTCCCCACAGTGTGACATGCTCCTGTCCCAGCTCTCCCTGGGACGCAGCATCATTAGGGCTGTTTGGCCTTGGAGCATATGTAGATTTGGGGTTCACAGAAGACTATGGAAGGAGTTGGCCCCCATGGTCCCCAGACATAGGAGAGTCATCAGTCATATGGGGACTGTGCCATAGTGAGGGTCTCTTAAGAGACATGCCCACTGACCGCGATGATCTTGATCTTGGGTGACCTCTGGTGTAGCCCTGAATCCAGTAAACACCGGTCTAGCCCCCACCCCTAGAGGACAAGAACAGGAAATGAGGAGGATTTGGTGTGCCTCCCACAGGTGTCTGTGTTGTCACCACCCCAGGTCCTCCCTCCTCTGGGCTAAACCCAGGTGTGTAATTAGCCATGATCTCATGACTCCTTCTTAACGGAGACAGGAGGAAAAAGACCACAGGAAGGGAAGGATGAAGCTCACCTTGCAGGAGGCCCCTCCATTCTGCTCTTTCTCCCATCTTGGCACTGGCTGACTTCTCCCCTGAACCACGCGCCTCCTACAGCTATGTTCCCTCAAGAGCGCCAACATGCATAGGGTCCCCATGTCGTGCCTCCCAAATCCCCAGTCATGTGTCCATGCCCTGTATCGTTTGCAGGTGGAGAAACTGAGGTGAAAGACATGGAGTTCCTTTACTCGCAGGACCTAATCCCAATTCCTCACATGGAAGAACCAGTAAAGGGCCAGGTGGTATCGTCACCACCTTTTGCAGTGCTAAGGGTACAGGAGGGCCTGGTTGGAATCCCAGCTCCTCAACTCCCTGGGTTCTTTGGTAGGTCACCGGGCGTACAGCCCGGAGGGACTAGAAGAATGACCGTGAGGAAGACATGCAGTATTTCCCATGACCTGTAGCGAGGACCTATGTGGAGTCATGGCGGGAACCAGGACACTCTAGCTCTTGAGAGGTTCTGGCAAGCCCTGCTGGAGCTGGGAAGAAGACAAAGAAAGTGGACCAGACTAAAGAGAACTGGAAAACGCTTTGTCTACTGGAGTCTTACACAAAGCAAATGATTTCTGAGATCATTTTCTTGCAGAAAAATCTGCTCTGAGAGCTTGGATGTGGGCCCGGACTCTGGACCTAAGTTCCTTTGGGTATAAAATCAAGATATTGGGTCAGCCTCTGATATCTCTGCAAGCAGAATGGGGGAGAGTTGATGACATGCTTGGTACACAAGCATGAGGACCTGAGTTCAGATCCCCAGCAGCCAAGTGAGAAGCCAGTCATGTCAGTCCTGAGAGCCTGTAACCCCACCACAGAGGAGAGATGATTCCTGGGGCTCACTGGCCAGCCACTGCAGCCAATCAGAGAGCTTCAGTCCTGTGAGACACCCTGTTGATAGACAGACGATAGATAGATGATAGATAGAGAGAGAGAGAGAGAGAGAGACGATAGATAGATAGATAATAGATGGATAGATAGATAGATAGATAGATAGACGATAGATAGATAGATAGATAGATAGATAGATAGATAGATAGATGATAGATGGATAGATAGATGGATAGATAGATGGATAGATAGATAGATAGATAGATAGATAGATAGATAGATAAGATGGAGAAGGGCCAGCAAGATGGCTATGGTGATTTGAAAAAAAATGGCCCCCAGAGGGAATGACACTATTAGGAGGTGTGACTTTGTTGGAGTAGGTGTGGTCTTGTTGGAGGAAGTGTGTCACTGTGTCACTGTGTCACTGTGAAGGTGAGCTTTGAGGTCTCATATGTGCTTAATATACTGCCCAGTGTCACTTCCTGTTGCCTGCAAGCCAAAATGTAGGTCACTCAGCTACTTCTCAGCACATGTCTTCTCAGCACTATGTCCCACCATGCTGATAATGGACTGATCTTTGAACTGCAAGTGAGCCAGCCCAATTAAATGTTTTCCTTTGGAAGAGTTGCCATGGTCATGGTGTCCCTTCACAGCAATAGAAACCCTAAGACAATGAATGGCTCAGTGGGTAGAGGCTCTATCTGTCAAATCTGAATAACTGAGATCAGTTCCCAGAAAGGGAGTAAACAACTTCCTTGAGGTGTCCTCTGACCTCCACATGCATGTGTCCCACCCCCACATATGCGCACACACATACTCAAAACAAATAAAATGTGATTCTAAAAAAATTAAAAATAGGAAGGTAGAAAACTCTGAAGAAGACACAGAACAACCTCTACGGGCACATGCACACATATGCGTGCACATATGCTCACACACAAACACACAAATCTCTGCAGGTGTTGAAAGTTTGGACATGTGACTGGTGACATGTCCTCAGTGCAGTGGGATGTGACCCTGAGAGGTGGCATGTCTCCATTCTCAGCACAAGCAAGCAGAAGATTCGTGATTCCATTCCTGGGAATAGGCCAGCTCATCTGCCTCCAGGGCGGTGCTCACACTACCCTCCTCTCTACAGGCACTGGCCTGACCAGGTTGGCAAGGCACCCAAGCCTCCCATGCTAGTAGGAGGGCTGCCTGCACAGCCAGTGTGCCCTCCCGGCCCTGCTGTGCCAAATGGCCCTGCCCAGACCGCACGAGGAGCTGGCCACAGCCTGCCAGGCCCCCTAAGCCCTTCCCGCCTGTTTCTCATTTAGAGCAAGCCCCGGCTGCAGCCCAGACATTCCAGAGGGGACCGTCAGACGCCAACCCGCCCAGGGCTTGGGAAGTCAGGCTGCCGACAGCCTTGGTCAGAGGCCTCCACACTGTGTCCCTCCCTAGGTTGCTCTCAAAGTCACTTAACCCCTCTGAGAGCTCAAGTGGTTCTTTACGGACCCGCTAAACTGGACAATCCCTCATCCTGACAGTGGATGCCTGTGTGACCAAAAATCAAAGTAACCCTGCAGTCTAGGAATTCCCATCTTCCTGGGTACCCCCAGGCAACCTTCCTTGTTCTTGCCCAAGCTGGTCACCTCTGTTACAGCATCCACCAGTCCCAGGCTTCCTGGTGGAAAAGGCATAGAAAACATACAATGGCCACTAATTAGGTGTCAGCTGCTGACTGACGAGAGGTCCTCGTCCTGTTCCCTCCAGGAAAGTGCTGTTGGGACCCTTCTCACCCTGGAAGACTCCTGCCCTTCACCCAGCCTTGAGTGAGTTAATTATAGATTGCTGCCTAATGACATAAGTGGTGTTCCTGAATTCCGCCAAAGTGACAATTTGCCATCCTCAAGCAGTCAGCCAGAGCTGCTAGCCAGCCTGGAATCCAGGCGGGTGTAAGGTCCTTGTTCCCCAGGCCCCTCCCTCTGCCTCCTACCCAGCATCTGGATTGTGCTTGCTTGGCTTGCTAGTCAAAATACATCCTTCCTCCTGTCAGGACTGCCACTCCAGCTCAAAGACAGAGTCCTTTCTTTTTCCTTTATCTCTGTCCCTAGATGTGTAAGTCCTTGTTGATAGCTGGAAAAAAAAAATTGTTCTGAAGGGCACTGGGTCCTTATTTTTTAAAAACTTCCTTCTGATGAAGCAATTTGACTCCTAAAGGATTGGAAATACGGTCCCCATTAGGTGTCTGTGCATCCATGTGCCTGCCAGTGTGAATCTCAACAGCCCTGGGCTGGAAGAAACCCAATGTTCACCAGTAGACAAACAGGCAAACAAAACACGGCCTATTATACAATGGAATACGATTCAGCCATCCCCAGAAAGGGAATTGTGGTATATGCTATCACACGAAATCATGCGACATGATAAGCCAGTCACAAAAGGTAAGGGAGGCCCTCCACCCCTCAGTCAGGCCCCGTGGGAGAGGCACCTAGGAAGGAGGTAATTGTGTCTCGCCCCTCCTCAAGCCACACACACATTTACATCGCTTTTGCACATGCACACACATGCACAAGTGCACATACACACACACACACACGCACACACACACATACGCTCACCCAGGGGACAGGTCCATAGAAGGCTGACCATGGATCGCCACTCCTGACTAGATTCCTTAGTCACCTGACCCCCACGCAGAGCATGCTGGGATACTCAAAACCAGGGTAGGGTAGAAATGGTGTCACCTCATCAGTCGCTCTTCCACTTTTCTCCTCGCCCCTCCTGTTCCCTAAGGCAGACATGACCCCCCTCATCTCCACTCCAAGTGACAATCGATCAACAGTTGGGTTGCTGTCATTTAGACTTTGGAGGAGGTCTGTGGCGCATCTCCAGGAACCAGAGCTGGATTTGCACAAGGCACAGCTCTCCGAGTGCATGTATCAAAACTACCCCATGAGTTCCCCTTTTGGGAGACTGACAGCAATGGGAGAAAGATTCCCAACAGCCGAGGAGAAAGCCAAGATGAGCTTTCAAACCAACCGGCCAGGCTGACTGGAAACAGCAGGGGAATTCACTGTGCGAGTTTACTCCCCAGCCCGCCCCATCCGTAATTACTCACTTTGAGAGTGTCACGATTCTCCTGCCAAAACGATGGCTTCCTTCCACTCGCTAAAGCCCCCTCACACCGCTCCTTCTCCACTTTGCAAAAAAATGGGTTTCGCTCAGAAGAGAAATTAGAAAAATAATTGCTGTAATGACCATAACCTTGAAACTACTCCTGCCAGGATTTCAGAGCAGAGAGGAACACAGGCCCCACATAAAGGCTTTCTCTCTCGAAATCAGACATCAAAGCTGGTACTAAGCCCTATGGCTGCCCCCACCTCTGCCCATGCCATGGAGGGGGGTCAAGAAGGAGGACCCTGCTCTCACACAGGGGAGGCAGGGCAGGTACTGCCTCAGTTGCACACAGCCTTGTGTATTCCACCAGAGGATCTGAGTGGGAGACCTTCACCCCATTCTTGTAGAGAGGAAACTGAGGCTCCTTTGTCCGTCCACTGTCATTTAGGACAGTGCTAATCTTCACCTTATTTTTTGAGGCCAGGGATTTGTCTCTCTTACGGAGCCTGGTGCTCATGAATTTGGCTGGAGGAACGGGCCAGTCAATCTCAGGGAATCCACGTGTCTCCACCTCCCCTCCCTCAGCACTGCTATTACAGATACATGCCGCCAAGTACGGCTTGCACAAGCCTGAGGGGACTTGAACTCAGGTCCTCACGCTTGCACAGAAGGCATTTACCAGCTTCTAAGCGATCAACCATCACCACATAACGTATAACTTTCTCGGTCCAAAAGAACGTGTGGAGAAGACCTCTATGTGTAGAGGAAGCGCTAAGGGACAGGCCTGGCTCACCACACTCCCTTTCCATGGCTGCAGTGACCACGAAGGGCCACACTGAGGCCGCACTGAGTCGGCTTGAGTTTCTGAGAGCCTGTAACACCGAGACACCCTGCTGCCCAGCACTAGACATGGAGCGAACCAAGCCTTGCGGTTCAGCTGGACGTCAGCCACCAAACGGGGTTGCTTGTTCCTGCAGCCTAGCCCTTGTCACCAGCACAGATGCATGTTTTTTCCAGAGGTGGCAGTGGTGGTCCGTTACTCTGCTTTTAATTAGGAAGGTCTAGGATGTCAAGATCCACATGTTGTTTTGGCTCCTATGTGTGTGGCAAGCACCTAGCACACAGTGGGGCTCGAATGTTTGTTGGATGAATAAATGACTGAAAGATCGAGCCAAGTGGAAGGATAGGAGAACAAGGACAGATTTTATCGATCTGTGTGGAAGACGGGTGGACATAGCCTGCACCTTCTAATTCTACCACGAAACCCCACCCAGTGATTACTGCCTTTGAAAGGTGAGGCAGGAAGACCCCCAACCCCATGTTAAGTTGCATTGCCTAAGGTCTCACAGCCAACAGATAAGCGCCCAGTCCCACTCTAGAGCCCACACTCCCTGTCTGCCTTGACCCTGACTTCTCCAGGGAAAAGATCCCCCAACACATATATACCTTTCATAGGTCACCTGCCCCCTACCCCGTCAAACTGAGGCAGGAGAATGCTCCATCGGGGTTGAGCGGGAGTTGCCTTCAGTCTTGTCTGTCTGCAGCTGACTTGCAGACAGCAGGGCTCTCAGCAGTGGAGCAGGATGGGCTGACTCCCAGGGGTCCTACCCTACAGCCCTGCCTATCTGTCACAACCACTGCAGTGTGTCTCCCACTTGTGCCTCAGTTTCCCTCATTGGCATAGCAGGTAGGTGGAACAGAGCCATCCCCCAGAATCTGTGCTAACCCTGGAGGCTCATAGTTCCTGTGAACACCCCTCCACTGAGGCAGGAGAGAAAATCCACACCTTTTAAGAAAAGCACTAAAGCCCTAAAATAACGCGAAAGGCTTTGAGATCTCCAAGCGAGAGGCATTTGCCAAATCCCCTCTATTATTTCCAAAGGATATTTCCTATTATTATTATTTACCAAAGGAATTTCTGGACAGAGTTGAAGTGCTCTTCAGCCTTGAAAAGCAATCGTCTCTTCCACGCACAACACAGGGGCCTGAAGATCTCTGGTCCAGAACTGTGCCTTTGAAACTTGTTCCCACAACAAAGGATTATTCTCTCCGCCTTCTCTGCTTCTCTAGGTTTCACTGGAGCACTGCACTGCGCGCGCGCACGCGCACACACACACACACACACACACACACACCTCATTGTGATTACCAACTAGAAAACTTTTCAAGTTAGCCAGATGGCCTAAGAACACATTCACGAAATTGATGCTTCTCATTTAGGACATGCTTAGGATGGCGAGCTATCCTGGGGATTGGTTATTAGGAGCAATACAAAAATGATGTGAATTTATTGAGAACCATGCTCCCGGCTCTGTGCCAAGACCTTGATCCTCAGTGTCTCATCTAAACTTCTACATCACTCAGTGTGGCTGGTCCTGGAGTCAGACCACCAGAGTCAGAAATGAAAGGTGTGTTTCAGCAACTAATGGATCCACAAATTCCATCATCCTGAGATTCTCTCCTCATGCCCCAAAGTAGGACTCAAAACCCTGCTATATAGATGAGAAAATAAGGCTAGTCCAAAGTCATGCTGAGCAAGAACTAGTGGCCAAAACCAAGATTCAAAGTCCAGACCGACCTGAAGAATCCCCTGACCTGATGCTGAGCTCTGGGCCCATTAGGCCAGCTCTACCGACTCGTGGCCCCAGCTCTCAGCTCCAATAAGATCTTAGGATGAGAAAATTCTTTAAGGGGCATTGAGCATGCTCTACCAGAGGACAGATTGGGTCCCCAGAGTTGGGCGGAAATCTGTTGAGTTCGACAGGCATCAAGGCAAAGCCTGTCTTGCCCAGGCTCTGAGCCCTGTCAGTAATTCCACTGCAGGCAGCTGTTTGCAAAAGGTTAATGGCTGGGCCTGTGAAAATGTGTGGTGAGTTACCACTTGGCACCAGCTGCTGCAGCCAGCAAGAGGAGCTGGCGTTTGCAAAACACACAGCTCAAATAATCTAGCCCTTCCCCTTCCACATTTTTTTTTCTAATTCTTCTTCGTTAGTTTTAAGAGAACAAGAAACATAGAAGTTCTGTGGTTTCACACTGGCTTTTTTATGGTTCGAAAGAGTCCAAAACAGAGTCGATTTTTAAAAATGCCTCTGAGTAATGCCAACCATTGTGTGGGCATTTGCAAGGAAGCTTGCCATCCGGTGCTGCAGCTTCGCGAGTCTGGGGGGCTTTCGCTGGCTTGAAGCAAAGGTTTCGTTGACTTCGTGACTCAACAACTGTTCCTGCCTTGACCTCTGCACCCCGCCGCTAAATCTGTGCACAGAAAGTAACCTGATATGAGAAGATGAGCACAGAATAGACGGTGACTGGAACAGAGAGAAACTCCCCCTGAGCTCTGCCTCTCCCTGCCCTAGCGTCCTGTGGCAGTCTTGCTTTGGGGGATTTCACATGCCTCGTCTCTGTGATGGGCACAGGGAGTTCTCCTTGCTGGGGTGGTTGACAATGAGAGAAGGCACACGCAGACAGTGCGAGGGTTTATGTGACTGTGAGCTTGGCAAAATCGAGAATCACAATGGCAATCCTCTAGGCACACCTGTGAGGGAGTGATTAGATTTGGTAAATCGAGAAGGGGAGATATGCCCTAACTGTGGGCAACACCATTCCCGGTGTGGGCTGAGGTCCTTGGCTGAATAAAAAGAAGAAAGTGTGCTGATCACCAGCATTCATCTCCCCTCTTTCTAACTGTGTTGCCACATGACCAGCAGCCTCACTCTCCTCCTGCTGTGACGTCCCCACCATGGTGGACTGTGTGCCTTCCAACCGGGAGTCAAAATAAATCGTCTTCCTTTAAGTTGCTTTGGTTGGATGTTTTCTTACAGCAACAAGAAAAGCAACTAATGCATAAAGCATAGGCTGCCCCTTGGAGAAACAATGTAGAAAAACCCATAGTAGTGGTTACTCCTACACTCAGCCCTGGGAAATTCACAGTGAGCAAGGAAGACCCAGTTCCTACCGTGAAAGAGGTCACATTTATGCTGGGAAAGCATACCACAAGCAGAGCAAGAAATGAATCAAGTCGTATTTGATGACAGGGTCTTGAAGAGCAAAACAGAAGGGAAAGAGTGGGGACTGTACCAATTTAGCAGGGATAATCCTTCCCTGAGATGGTGATGTTTGAACTGAGATTTAATAGTATGAAAGAGATGGCCCTGTTTCAACCAGAAGCCACAGAAGGATTCTAAGCTGTGGAATTAATTCTAGGTTCTGATTTGGGTACTGACTCCCTCTTTCTCAGTGGGGGAAGAATAATAACAAGCTCTCCAGGAACACAAGGAAACCACCTAGAATTGTCTCTTCATCTAGACAAAAAAAATGATTTAATATGGTGTCACCAGAGTCAGGGAGAGGGACATTAATTTGGGAACATGGCTTGGAGGTGGACCAATGAACTAGATAGAGAGAACCAAGGACACCTGCCTTTAAAGGCTGGACACAGGCACATTTCAACAGGGTCACTAAGGTAGGAAGAGGTCAGGGGTTTGGTGCCTGTCCTGGAAGCATAGGTCAGCTGAACCAATTGAGTGGGGGAAGAGAAGGTCTTGCTCTATGGCTATGTAGAAGTCACATCGAGGACACAGACACATGACATATGACATGTCTATGCTAGGGATGAGAAAGAAGAAATCGCGGGTGTAGGAAGCTCTCCCACTAATTTCAATACATTGAAGGTACTTTGAAAATTCTTCTGTTAGAAATGAAGGCTCATGCCTTCAGTTAAAAGAGAAAGTCTAAGTATACACCCATGGTCTTCTTTCTGTGACTTGGGTATCTTCCACCATGCCAATAATAACACTATTCAGAATGATAACTAAGATTCTCAGACATCTGATCAATATGAGAGGTGACTGATCTGACCCCCCAAAAATTGGCCACCTTCTGTACCTGAATCCCAACATGTACAAATATTATTATTTTGATGGTGATGATTATTATTGTGATGGTTCATTTTGTCAGTATGACACAATGTGATATTTCCTGAGACCAGAACCTCAAAAGGGTCTTTTCTAGATTTGATTGGACTGTGGTCATTCCTTGGAGTGATTCTGTTAATTGAGTTCATTGATGTGGGAAGATGCACCTTGAACACGGGCAGCACCCTTCCCTAGGCAGGGGATACTGGACTGCATAAGAATGGGGAAATCAAGGTGGGCATGCATTCACTCATTGTTCTTCACTCTTGACTGTGGGCACGACACTGCTGCACATTGCCGCCATCTTGACTGTGGGCACGACACTGCTGCACGTTGTCGCCATCTTGAATTTCTACAATGACCTGGAACTGTGAGCTGAGTAAAAAACCCTTCCTCCCTTAGGTTGCTTTTGTCAGGGTATTTTATCACAATAACAGGAAATGAAGGGTAGCAACCAATGGCTAAAGATTAAAACTGCACTCAAAACAAAGAGAACATCGTCCAAAGTCAAAATGGAGATGAAACTCAATCAAAATAAAAAATAAAAGCTGCGAGAATGTTGTGGTAGATTCTAGAAGCTGGAGAACAGGACAGGAATGAGAGTCAGGCTTACCTTAGGCCAAGACATGCCTCTGAGCTCCAACAATGAACCAGAGTCACCAGCCTGTTCACCAACTTGCAAGAAAACACAATGAGTCTGGTGCAGACTGTGGTGGTAAGATGGCTAAGCCAGTAAATAGCACTTGCCACACAACCCTGACCATCTGCATTCAACCCCCAGGACTCACGTAAAGCCACATACAAGGTCCAAGTCTGCAATCCCAGATGCCTAAGATGAGATGGGATATGGAGACAGGACATTTACCCAAATTCTCACTTGCTAGCCAGCCTTGAGTAAGGCAGTTTGGAGAAACAAAAAATCTGCATCAAGAAGGTGAAAGGAAAGATTCCACTCTAAAAGTTGTCCCCTGAACGCCATCTGTGCACACATCATATGCGCATGTGTGGGCACACACACAAAACAGCAACAACAGCAGCAGCAGCAACAACAACAACAATAATAATAATAGTAATAAAGGTTATTAAAAGAAAAGAAACTGATGCCGATCTGACAGAATCATGTGGCATCCTAACAGAGGCAAAATATGAACCCTCTTAGACTGGCCACCCGCCTGAGTCAGGAAAACCAGCCTCTAGGGCAGATAATGAGAGTGAAAAATGACAGTCCACATGAGTGGGGAAAAAAAACCATGGCAGAGGTAGCTCGTAAGTCAAAAACCAATGATCCAGAAAAACGTGATACAATCACCTTAAGTACAGGAAATGAAGTTAAAGGAAGATATGAGAGAAACTTTTGGATTCACGTACTTCAAATCTTTGAAGAGAGACAGGAAATGTACGGGGGCAGGGAGGATTCAAAGAAAAGCACATCTAAAACGTGCTAGAGAGACTCCAGAGAGACACCATGATAATCAGAGCAGAGGGTTTTGCTGGCTGATTGGGACAGAAGGGCACACACTGGAGCACAGCAATCAAACACTGGAAGAGGCAGGGAGAATGGCAAGGAATGCTGGAAACAAGGGGGAAATGAGGGAGTAATTTGAGATCTGCGGGATGAAAAAGCCACCCCAGTGTGCTAGGTGGCATTATTGTAGACCAAACACAGCCCGCGCTCGGCCATTCCCTCCTATTTGACTCATGGTATCTAAGTGACGACAAGAAAACAAGAAAGAGTGAATGAGAGATATTTGGAGAGGTAAGCGTTGACAACTTTTCCAAATGGAAAACAAAATGTCCTAGCAACTCAAAGTAACATATAGTGAGATGATCAAATCTTCACAGTGAAGAGAGAAGCTTAAGATTCACCAGGGAGACAAGGCAGGAAGCACTGGGAATGATAAACTCCGACTGACATGCTTCAAGTCTAAGAGAAAGACAGTCTTCTGGAGGCTCCCTGAAGGTCCCACCAACTCACCGTTGCCAGGAAAGAAGAAAATCTGAAGAAGCAGATATTTTCAGACATAGAATCTATTTCATCAACAGGGATTCTTACTAGATAAAGACATGATATCAGGAAGGTACGAAATGCCAGAAAGAAGTGCTTGGTGCTGCTGGGCATCACATACCTGCAACATCAGCTACTCAGAAGTCTCAGGAAGTCCATAAAGCCAACAAGATTCACACCCTATGTAAATGGTAAGGGCTGCTAAGCAGAGGACGTTCTTTGACCAGCCCAGCTGCCTACAAGTCTTGCAAGGAATATCAGGGCTCGGGTTTTCCTGTAGTATCATCTAGGAAATCGTTGGTAGGCAGAGCGGAGCTGTGAAGCCCTAGAGACAATTCAGGGTAAAGAGAATGCAGAAAGAATAAGGGGGGAAGAAGAGGGATTCCCATAAGCACTACATATTCCTCCCTGCATCATGGCCACCATTAGGTGAGCAGCCACCTGTGTCATGGGGTCATATACTCCCACAATGCTCTTTTTTACCACAACCAATGAACAAGTGAGATGGTTACCGTGAGCTGAGACCTCTGGAACCATCAGTTTCTGGTGTTACCGCTGCTTTGAGTCACCCCTGCTGTTGTGATATCCTGAGGAGCCCCTCACTCATACACCTATAACCAACTGCAGAGAACTCACTGGTCCACTACATTGGACTTTGGTATGATCATTACTTTTGTCTTTTATTGGTTCCCTATCTGAGGTGTGTGTGTCTGTGTGTAAGTGGGGAGGGGATGTATGATGTCTCCCTAGGATAAGTAACTCTGCTAACACGGATTCTGTAAAAAGTGTAGGAGAAGAAGTAGAACGCAAAGAACTTTTGGTTGAAACAGAAGTGGGTAGAGCCACTATGGAAAACAACATGGGGATTCTTAAAACAGATTTAAAATAGAACTGACACCATCAATACCTCTACTGGCTAAATACGTAAAGAGAATGAAGCAGGTATCTCAAAGTGATATAAGCACCCCCATGTCTTACAAAATTGTTCACAATCATCAAGAACCAATCAAGCACTCGCTGACAGATAAATAGGCAAGAAAAGTGTGAAATGCAAGGGAATGCTACTCAGCCATGAAAAGGGGAGATCCTGCCACTTATAATGTGATGGATGCAAAGTAGAGAGATGACAGATCTATGTGACTTCACTGTGAAACAGCCACACTCAGTGGAGCAGAGCGCCATGGCTCAGGTCTGGAAGTCAGCAGGGAGGTGCCAGTCAAGGGGACAAGCACTAAGCCATGCTATTAACAAGTTCTGACGAGCTAATGTTTGGGGTGTGTGGAGAGGGCTATCATAATTTGTATGAGCATGGCGATCGTTAGACTGTGCATATGTGTATCAAATCATCCCATCCTGTGCCTGTAAGACATGTGATCTCCATTAATCAATTTGAGACTTAATTTAAAGAAGAAAGGGTCAGACAAGAGGTGAAACTGAAGATGCAATGTGAGTCTAAAAATGGGCAAAGTATTGATACAAAAATAAAAATGGTCAATGCCAAGGTTAGCTGAGGTACATCTTAAGATATTTAACGATATTCTTTAAAGAGAATAATTTATAAATAAATAATTCTGGGATCAATTGATCAGGAAAGTACTAGAAATTATTTTAGGTTTTCATAGTCAGTCAACAACTTGAAGGCAATTGTTTTCAAAAATACAGAATATATTAACACCAAACCAGTTGTTATCAGATATAAAATAAATCCTATAAATAAAGATTGACAAATGTTTTCCATGTGAGACAAAGAGCCAGTATTTTCAGTTTGGGAAGCCATCGTCTCTTTCAAAACTACTTGCTGTGACCTCCATGGTGTGGATGTCACCAGAGGAATGTGTAAATAACTCAGTGACCCATTCTTGTGACACAAGGCTCCCAAGATCAGGTAGCTGTCTGGATTTGGCACCAAGGTCACAGTCTGACACCCTTCACAACAGGACACAAGTAAAAGTATAAAAAGAAGGGTGGATTCTTTTTCTTCTTTTCCTAATGCAATGTTTAATTAGAATCGCTTGCATTTAAAAAGTAGCTGAACAATTTTTTAAGTCCTGCAAACTGTAGGCAGCCTTGACTTGCTGGCAGGATGAAGGGGTCAGCAGGAGAGGGAGACGACATGAGTAGTAAGGTGTAGAAATGACCAAATTCAGTAGAAACATTTCCACAAAACACATACGGAAAGGCTCTGTGTCCACAGAGTTAAGCAAGCATGAACAAAGGACATTTGAGAAAAGAAGTCATCTCCACCAAACATGGTGTCAATTTGTATAAGGTACATGCACATCCTTGAATTTTGACATCTAGGGGTTCACATAATCAGTCTCCTATAGCTACCAAATGATGACTTCATATCAAAAACAAAATGAAAGGGACTACAAGGTAGCTTGTTATTAAAACTGATGACCCAAGCCAGAAGGTGGAAGGGGAGAACTGACTCCCTAAAGTTGTCTTTTGACCACCACACACACATCGTAGCATATAAGTGCCCAAAACACATACACACACACACAAATAAAATAAGTTAAATGTAATTTTCAAAAAAATTAAATCCTATGAATGACAATAAACGTAAATGAATTAAGCTCATTAGGATATCTATGTTGCTAAATAATATGCGTCAAGGTATTATAACTATGTTTGAGTTTAAAATATGTTCATAGACATTGTTCATACTTAGTAAAAGTGTCGAAGGGAACAATACAATTCCAGGCACAGTGCTTCAGGCAGGGAATGAGAGGAACGAGTCAGAGAGGGGTCCAGTGGAACACTGATATAATTGTCAAGACTTTGTTTTCAAAGTAAACTACCAAAGTCACTTTGATCAACCGTTATTTATTCCAGGTTATGGGTCCATGAATGCTACTATAGTCTCCCATACTTTTCTTACTTTTCCAGCTAATTTCCCTTAAGCACTTATCTCTTGTTTGAATTTTATTTCTCATTAGAGGAACGAATATTAAGAACTCTGTTACCCAAGATAAGGACCTTGAGGTCCTAAGTGAGAGACCTGTAAAAATTATGCCATGTACCATTGGACTGAGCTCAGAACACTATGGTAGAGGGTCTTCTGACCTATACACACACTTATGCACACACATGAACATATATGAATGAATGAACGAACTTTTAAGGGACCCCCAGTTTCCAATTCAATGAAATGCACCTTCTGTGTGCCATGGCACCCCTGCAAACTTGAAGACCTGTGTTCAGCTAGCATCTTTTCACTCTTTAAGCTGTGAGGCTCCTTTTTCCTTCTAAGCACTTGCCCTATTCTTCCCCCCTCCGGCCTCTGTCTTGGGATGCTAAGGGAGTGGGAAGGCATTCTGAATCGCACCAGAGCAGATGGATGGCAGAGGACAGAGACACAAGTAAGAGGAAGTTCTGACATCATCTAGTTCTCACTTAGCCGTCCTAACAGGGGCTACTGTGATACTGCCCATCACTGTTTCCTCGCCCATAAAATGGGAACTGCCATGCCTACCCTCGGTGTTTCCCAGAATAAAATAAAATCACCAGGTTCCTGACAGGTTCCTGCTCTTCCAGAAAAAAAAAAAAAAAAAAACTAAAACTAAACTCCTAAGCTGCCTTAAAGTCAGCTGTCTCAAACTTCCTGCCTTCTATCTCTACCCTTGTCCCTTCTGCCCCACCCTATATACCCACCCTGATTGTCCCACTCACTCCAGTCTGCAAGGCATCACCCCTCTTCCTGGGTGGTCTCTTGCCCCAACCCTCTATTACTAATACTAATTGAATTTTACCTAAAAATCCCCAATGGAGAGTGAGGGGTGCCTGCTTTCATGGGGGGAGTGGGGTCACAGCCATTGTGTATTACCGGCTGGTGTCTAAATCAGACTTTCCACCAAATGGTGCAATTTAATAACTAGCTGTGAATTCCTAAAGGAAGCCAACTACAGAGACCCTACCCTAGGGGCTCAGCAAATGCCTCTGTAACTGTGGAACTATAACTGAGCTGTGCTGAACTGAGCCAATTTGGGCAGAACTGAGGTATGCTGAGCTGACCTGGGGTGGAGTTGAGCTGGACTCATTTGAGCTGAGTTGAGCTAGGCAGAGTCTAACAACAGAGGGTCAGCTTCGTCGGATGGAATTACGTTGCTGTCAAGTCTCAACTGTGCGCTCGTGTGTGTGTGTGTGTGTGTGTGTGTGTGTGTGTGTGTGTGTGTCTGTGTGTGTATGATAAATAAAGCCTCAGAAGGGAAAACGCGGGGGGCAGTCTGTTCATAATGGCAAGCTCCCGCAAAGAGAAGGTGGAAATTGCTCAGCAATGATAATGAAGGTCTGTGGTGTTTCACCTCTTGCCATCAGCAAAACCTCAGACAGTTCCACCAGAAGGATCAGGTTTGGAGATGCACCATGGTGGGGTGGAACCAGCTTGAACTTTGAAGCTATTTGCAGCCTCGGAACTTGTCATTTGCACTGACTTAGGCTGCCCGGCTCTCTGAATTCATTTCCTTGTGTACCATATGAATACAATAAACAAAATAAAAACCATTCCCTTGACAGAGTTGCTGAGACAATTAAGGAGACAGATGAGTGCCAAGCCCCTCCCACAGCCTCCAGCACACCTGGGTGTCTAAATGGTTTCATCCCTCCATCTATGCCAGTACTGTCTGTGACTGTGGGGGGCTACATCTTTGAAACTGCTCGTCTACTCGAAGAGGCCTCAGGAATTCTCTAGATCCTTCCAGGGAGCGCGTCAGAAGAAAGCATCACGAGGCACTGCTCATACACAGCCCTCCTTGAGCCCCCTGGTCAGCCACAGCTCCTCTCCAGTCCTCTCTTTCCAGTCGTGAAGGGACAGACTGAGTCAGACAACCTCCAACAGCTCTTCCCGTTCTTCCCTGGGTCACCCACTTATTTCCCCATGGGACCTCCATAAAAGCAGGGTTCCTTGAGGCCCTTCTAATACAAACGTGTTACAGAACATGGCATCACTTCTATGCCTTATGTGAAGAGCAGACACCAGGAGCCATCTTTACAATCGATGGACCAAACTCTCCTTCGATGTGCGTATCCCAATCATCACCTCTCTGTGTTTCGTGTGACTGGCATCTCACCCACTATACGGTAACTCTTGAGAAGATTTGTCTGTAGCACCAAGAAGAAACCCTACAGCTCCTGCCTCTGTCCCCCGCTGTTCCTAAAGGACTGTGTTCCTACCACTACGGCTCACTTGTACACACACTGTCCCTCTTCTGGCACCCTTTCAACCAGTGATTCACTGCTCCACTCCTCTACTGGGTCACAGTTCATTCTTTATTTTCTCAGAAACCTGTCTGACTGCCACATCAGTTTCTCTATTTCTAACTTGTCCTGAGAGTACACATCTCCTGTATCAGTCACAGAGCCGTGATAATGCTACATAACAAACAACCCCCATGGTAGTTTGAAAGAGAAGCCCCCATTGTCTCAGGCATTTGAATACTTGGTTTCTAGTTGGTGGTGCTGTTTGGGGAAGCTTAGAAGATGTGGCCTTGTTGGAAGAGGCATGTCACTGTAGCTGGGCTTCAGATTTAAAAGGCTCTTGCCATTTTGAGTTCATTCTCTCTGCCTCCTGCTTGCAGTTCAAGGTGTGAGCTCTCAGCTTCTGTTACTGCTGCCATTCCTGCTAATACCCTTCCATGCTGAACCTATCTTTCTGGATCTGTAACCCCAGAAAAAAAAGTCCTTCTATAAATTGCTTTGGCCATGATGTTTCATCAAGCAAAAGTACATAGTACATCCCCAAAGGTAACATGAGGCCATATATGATCATTTGCTCTGCCAGTTGGAACCAGACTCAGTTCAGTCACACCAGCTTCTGTGTCCAGTGTCGTCACCCAGAGAGGCTGCCTGGGATTGACTGGTGTTTGGTAGGTCAGTCAGTGTGGCTCTGCTGTGCTCAGTATGACACAGTAGGCACGGGAGACTGTTCACATTCTTATGATAGTACCACCAGCAGCCTCGACTTCGGACTCTGCACACTGCCAGCCAAAGCATGAGGCATCCTCCATCCAGAAAGAGGAGGAACACTGTCAGCTCTGCATGGGAGGAATACAGAGGCACATCATGAAATACTCGGGGACAGGAAAGAGCAGACACCAGGAACCATCTTTACAATTGATGGACCAAACTCTCCTTCGATGTGCGTATCCCAATCATCACCTCTCTGTGTTTCGTGTGACTGGCATCTCACCCACTATACGGTAACCCTAGGCAGACCCAAACCAGATTCTGATTCATTTTTATCACCCTCTTCCCAGAATTAATCCATTCATGAATCTAAAAAGGACCTACAAAGAAGCAAGCAGTGGCTAGGTATTTTAAATCTGTTGTCCCATTTAGTATTCCCATTTAGTCATTACATTAGCCTGCTGAATAGATAGCATTATGCTCCCTCATTGGCTCTTGGGAATACTAAGACTTAGAGGGTAAAAGCGACTCCCCCTGGGGTTGCAAAATAGATGTCCAAAAGATGGTGTAGCTATCATTTAGGAATGTGCCCATAGTCTAAGTTCTCCTGACAACAGAGTAGGATTTACCTTGGGGGTCTGTGCAGTTGGGTGTTGCCAGGTAACAACCTTGACCAGTGAAGTAGGAAAAACAACATGGGTCACTTCATGGTAGAAACTTGAAGAGTCAGTGTGGCATTTGTCCCGCGAACCTATGTAGCATTTCAGCTGGTGGCTGCTCTGTCGGTCTGAGCCACAACAGAGAGCTGAGCTACCTTTTGAATATGTTGTTTGAGTAGGAGACAAAGCTGTGTCGTGTCCAGACAGGGGAAGTTGGAATTGTTTGTACTCTGTTACTGCCCTGCCCTAACCGATTCACATGCCTGCACCTATCCACACACTCTGGCTTTGCCTGCAGCCTCGAACAGCAGCGGGAAGGCATATCTCTGTGTTTGTTTGATCAGCCATATGCCAATATGTATTGGGATGTGTATCATATCAAATGCTTTGGATACCAAACATCTATGGCATCGTTCCTTCACACAAGGATCCTATGGACATTAAACCCAGGGCCTTCTGAACTGGGTAACAGGAATTGAAATGAGAATGGCAGAATCTACACCAGTCACTCCTTTCAATGAATGTGAACACACGCCTGCTATTCTAGACCTTGTGTCAAGCAGCAAGTGTGGAAAACCAGGACACTGCCATGTAGAATCTTGTTATACGGAGTCTAAGTAAGTCCAAACCCTTGATAAAGCAGGTGCTTAGCACAGGAAGGTATATCAGTCACCAGGACACAGACAATGGGTAGTGTTTCCCTAAAAATACATCCCAACTGGGGTTAAATCTTCCAAGCATTAATAGACCCATATCTACCTGTGCACTTACCCATCCATCCCCCATCAATCCACTTACCCACCCATCTACCCATCTATCCATTCATGTATCCATCTACTCACACATCAATCAACCCATCCACCCATCATCCCTCTGTCCATCTACCTATCTACCTGAGCTGGCTAGGATTGTGTCAACTTGACACCAGCTGGGTCATCTGAGAGGAAGGAGCCTCACTTACGGAAATTCCTCCCTAAGAGCAGACTGTAGGCAAGACTACAGGGCATTTTCTTAATTTTTGATATACGGGAGCAGGCCCAGCCCATTGTGAGGGGTACCATCCCTGGGCTAGCAGTCCTTGGTTCATTAGATATCAGTCTTAGCAAGCCATAGAGAGGAAGCCAATGAGTAGCATTCCTCCATGACCTCTGCATCAGCTCCTGCCTCCAGGTTCCTGCCATGTTTGAGTTCCTGTCCTAACTTCCTTCAGTAGTTAGTGGAACACGTGGAGGCATAAGCCAGATGAAACCTTCTCTCCGCAAGTTGCTTTTGGTCATGGTGTTTCATCACAGCAAATAGCAACCCCTAACTAAGACACTGCCCTTTCATGCATCCATCAACCACCCACCCATCACACCATCTATCCATTCGTTCACATACACTGACCCACCCATCCACCCATTTTGTCTGTTCACTAGACACAGGTGTGCCTTCTGTGGTCCTGTTCAGAGCATCAATTCTAGAGATGGACTGACGCATTCTTGGAGACAGCCAGTGAGACTCGGGGAGGAGCTCTGCTCCCACCACCATATGCACAGATAACTATCACTGCAGAAAGTAGGTGGGCTTATGTTTTCAAGACAGTGCTTAGAAACACTTTCGCTAGTACTAGCTGGAAAAGGAGGAGACCTGGCCACCCTCCCTAAGGAGGAGATGAATCTCTCGGTAAGTGTCCAGTGTGATCTGCTGTGGAAGCCTTGGATGGGTTTCCAGGGAACCTGCGTGGTTCTCCACGGTTCACTGAGTGAGAGAGTTGCATCCCCAAACTTCTGAGACGGTCTCTGCCCGGTCCTGTGCTGAAGAGGTGGGGGCAGCATCCAAAGGAATGCAAGAGCTCAGAGCTGAAAGAAAACAGAGCGCAGGATGCCAGCATCCACTGAACCCCGCCTCCAGAGCCTCCTCACAGACCACAGCTCCCAATAGCAGAAGTGGCTAATGGCAGGTTGTACTTGGTATACTCAATCCGCCACTCGCCTAGGAAAAAAATTAATACTTGTCCCTGCCAGAGAAGCCACAGCTGACAAGCCCAGCTGGCGGTTTCAGCTCCGCGTGTGCTTGATGTGTCCGGTCACTGAGAACCAAGATGCTTGCACCTCCAGAGGGAGGGAGGTGCCTCGAGCAAACCCACGACACCGATGACTGACACACAGGCTCAGACTCCCCAGCTGAACTGTCATAGGTCCAGCCTCCCAGGGAGAGCCCTTTCTTCCTCCCACCCAAGTTTAACATCTACCGGCCCTGGGATGCTCCCAGAAGCCTTGAACCTGATTCAAGTAGGTGAATTAAGCAGTCTTCCTCAGCTTCACCTGGCTGTTCATCATCTCCCAAAGCCTTGGTTTCTATACGCAAAACATAAGATAATAATACCCCGGCCAGAAGTTACCATGATCTTCTTAGACGGTACAGCACAAGAAAGCGAGCCTCTGACCGTAGGAGGGCTCAACATGTGTCTGCTGGCACCTTGGCATCACCAGCCAGCTTCTCGCCATGAGCAGGCTTTGGGCACAGCTGTTTGCCTGCACAGAACCGTTCGATCATATAACTGCATGGGTGAGTGTTTTTATTATTTCTCCTTTCTATAAAACGAGGCTCAGAGATATTAACCATAAGCACATGGTTGCAATCATGACAAGCCTGAGCTCTCACCTATGCAAGAGCCCCAGGGGTCCCATAGGCTGCAGGAAAAATAGTGGGTACAGCATGGGCAGCAGCCCCTTCCCTGCCCTTCCCTTGCGATTTGTTTATTGCAGCAAAGATCACCTCAGAGGCTCCAGCTTCCTACCTGGGCAGTCTTTAAACACTCTCCATTCTCAAGCAACCCGGAAGTATGGACTCAGAGACTGTGAGAGCCCCCTCCCCATTCCCGGATCCAGCACAGCCAGGCCTGTCAAGGAAGAGGCATGAAAATGTATTAGGCAGGGTGGGAATGGGTTTCTATGATTCCGCCAAATGCCTGGTAGTGGGAACATCGCCCACGACAAGTATGCATCGGCGTCAACAGAGGCAGAGAGCGTTTCAGGACAATGTGTGATCAGGGTCTGGTGTGGCAGCTCGGGGGTGGATTACAAAATGGTCCAGGGCCGCTCCCTGTAGGCTGAGGCGCCCACTGGAAGGTTGCCTATAACATGGTCATATGCAATGATGGCCTCCTGCCACCCCATGCTCACGCCCAGCCTCTTCACCTGCTCCTTCCAGCTGTTGTGGCTGATCTAAAAGCACCCTAAAGATGGCAACCTGAGGGCTAGTAGGTTTCCATGACTATAGCCACACCTTTCCTATGTGGTGAATCGAAAATACTAGTGAGGCCTTTCTAATTCTAAGCCCATGCTCTACCCCTTGCCCACCGTTACCTGTTCCCATGTATCCAGAGCTAGGTACCCTGCAATCCACAGGGAATGGTTTCAGTGTCGTAGGACTGGGTGGGATCCTTTCCATCCGATTCTTTGGAGTTGGGGAAGCCCTGTCACAAGTCTGCTATGTGACCTTGGGCAGACACGCCGGCAACCCACACTCGAGACTCTCACTGACTCTCTGGAGAGGCTCCAGGGGACTGCTGTGGTGGGAAACTGTGCAACCAGCAGGGACCCTGGGACTTCAGCCTCCTGTACCAAGTCTGCTCTACACAGGAGTCTGGGACGTTCCCTGCTGATTTATCATTCTTGTCTCCTCATTCACAAAGAACAAACTGGTTCGCCCCCGTGGTGGGGACTGGGGGCTCCAGGAAAGCAGGGCAGCCTCCCCGAGGACAGAATCCCTGTGTTGCTGGCACTTTTGTGTCCCTTATTCGGCGTCCAAACCGAATACAGGTGACCTGTACTCGCATGCTTGCGTGCTAGGATGTCAACAAACCTCACAATGCAGTCTTCTCGGAAGGAACAATGCTACATCTCCATCGGCTTCCTTAGCCCCAGGGTGTCACTGGGGCCTGCTATACAGTGGGCACTTGACGAAAATTCCTTGAATGAGCTAATGAATGAAAGAATAACGATAATGGGCGTTTGTATAAAACTCTCGTTTCCAGGCAGGATTCCAACATCTGTCTTGACTGATCTCGTGAAGGGTCCTTGGCACGATCCCCGCCTTGCAGATGAAGAAGTGGAAGCTAGAGGAGAGAAAATCTCAGGACTCAGGTGACCTTCACAGTCAGCCAGCCCTCTTCACATTCCCTCTTTCTCCATGGAGACCCAAATTGCAGGCTAGTCCCTTAGGGAAGCCTTCTGAGTCCTTGTCGTGGCTGAGCTTTTCCTCCCCTTGTCTCTCAGAGCCCTTCACCAGAACCATACTGCTTCTCCCACACTCCAGCTGCTCTGAGAACCGGCCACGCAGACACCCTTGGTGGCCATAGCCCCTGGCCCAGCACAAAGTAGGGCCTCAGCCAGTGTGTGTTGACTTAAAGCCAGATGTGACCTACATGTCCACCTCCCCCAGTGATTAGCCTTACCCAGAGAGTTCCCAGCCAGTTTATCTCCTGCTTCCATACTGGGGCACTCCCTCAGGACCATGCTACAATTAACCTCTGGGTTTGGTGCCTTTGACAGCTCTGGCTGATGGTGAGAGTGGCCCCTAGCTCAAGCAGAAAGAGTACTGTCTATGGCTGACTGACCATGTCTGCCACTGGCGTGGCAGGGACAGGCAACTATCAACTTGCCCTGGCCTTAGGTCATTCTACATCCACATCTGCTGGAGCTGCTGAGTTCCTAACTGCAAGATTCGACAAGGATGGGATTCAAACATGACCTCTTCCACATGCTGCTGTCAATACTTCTTCCTACTCTGCCCTTCTTGGCCATCTTGGTTTCGCCTCCAGCTAGGCGAGCTGTGCCTCTCGGAAAAGGATGACATCAGGGTTCTTCCCAGACTCCCACCAGCACACAACCTAAGGTCCTTGGGAGAGCTTGTGGGAGAAATTGATTTAACTAAACGTGGCTCGGCAACGGGTCCATAAGGTGAGTGGGCGGACGTGCAAATGGACACAAGTCTCAGAAAACATTCTCCCACCTGTCCCAGAGTGACGCAGAGAGAGCCAGTCAAGACTGAGACTCCTCCGGCACTGTGGGCGGGGCTCCCACTGATGGTTGAGGAGAGCACCATGCTCATCTTTTCCAGCTATGGATTGGCACATTAACAGAACAGCCACAAAACATAGGTTTGGGAAAACCACCCTGCAAAATAGGATTGACTGGACCCCTTTCCAAAAGAAAATTGCCCAATCACAAAAGGTGTTCTTTTTTTTTTTTTTTTGACATTCACATTTTCATGGTCCTGATCCTCAGAAGCCCTGCTCCTGCTGAGCCAGGGACAGACAAAGGGCAACGCAGATGTATTTGATGGCCCTAGTCTCGTCCGAGGCTCCCATGCCAACTGTGTATGAAGAGAGAGATTTCAACTTGGTCAGAAGGGGAAGTAGACAGGACCATCACCCTTCCGATCACAGAGCTTTCAGGGTCTTTTCTCTGTGCTGCTCAGGACTGAACAAGTAGGTCAGTCTATGGACGGAAAGGATGGACTGCCTCTCAGAAGGCTGACCCTGCCACTCAGTCCCTTAAACATTACACCCCATGTCTGCCCTTCAGAATACTGGAAGCCTTCATACTTCTTCAGAGGGAAAAGGATGGGACAGAAATAAAGTATACACATTATAGACAAACATCTAAAAACAGAGAGAAATATTGTTCAGGTCTACGTTAGAGTAACAGGAAGTTACTTTTGCAGCTCCATCTGCCCCCATGATCCAGAACCACGAGGAGCCTACACCTCCTAGGAGACAGGGGTCTTCCTGAATGCTCAGTTTGGTGCTTGTGGCATCAGATCTGAGTACCACTGCACTGGCTCAGGTCTGCTTCTCTAGGACAACACATTGTTGGTGGCGAGGGGCCTGGGAGCATGCTGATCCTCTGGAGAACTTTGCCGTTCAGGGGTCTGGGCAGCAACATGTGGACAAGGAACCTTTCTTCATTTCTTCCATTTAAAAATATTCATCTTTGGTTCTGGGTTTGTTTGTGCTGTTTAAGATGGAATCCTGTTATGTAGCTCAGGTGGGCCTTCGATTTGAGACCCTCCTGCCTCCGACTCCTGGGAACCTTGGTTATAGACAGCACCACCCTGCCTAACTAGGAATCTTTTGACTCAAAGGCCAGCAAGGATTTCTTGGACCCCTGGTTGGGACTGTTTTCTCCTGTACTCAGTGCAGGATCATTGGGAAGGTTCTTCGTCATGCGATCTTCAAAGGATAACTCGTGGAAACTTAGGCACAGATTCAGGGGACAGAGGCTCAGAGATGTGGCCATATTTCTTAAAATACTTGACTCATTCAGCCTGCCCAGGATCTACCCCAGTGCCTTGAACTTCAATCGCAGGGTTGGTCGCTAGTCTATGTCGTGTTATGCATTAGAATATGATTTAGGGGCCCCTAGCTCGCTCTCAAGCTTTGGGCAAATGGACACAGCGCCAAGCGTATCGGGAAGGTTGTACAGACTGGCTGAGCCATCGGTCACTTCACTCATTAAAGAGGAGATTGGCACCAGAGAGGGCGTGTGACTGGTTCACAGCCACACAGCAAGGAGTCAAGATTAGAGCCTCGGACCACTAGCTCTCAGGGCCCGGTGCGGAGTCCCCAGTCACACGCAAGGTCTCCCTCACTTTGCTCCCCCATCTTTCTCATGATGTGTGGGGACTAACCTGAAAGCCATCTCAGTGAAGAGGTTGCAAAGAGCTTCCCCTCGGTTTGCAGGCTAGCAAGGCTTCCTTTCTGCCGTGCAGTTTTAGACAATTTATGCTTCCATTCTCAAAACAGATTTTTATCCTAATAAAGGCTTTATTGCTGTTATAGACCTGTCATTACACAGCATTAGACAATTACAGAGCGCAGACCGGCTCTCCCTCCGAGAACCTTCCCCTCCGCTCTCGGCGGGGGGCAGAAGGGGGCGCACACAAACAGAACATTTCATTAAAAAAAAATACAGATGAATCTTTTGATTTTTTTTTCAAGTGCTGCCAAGCCTGCTACCTACGCCTTTTAAAACTTTGTTATGAAAAGTCAACGGCGTGAGGGAAGAGGGGGATAGAAAGTGTGGGCTAGAAATCGTCTCCAGCCCCGTTTTGATTGCCAGACGATTGACAAAATAATTTGTACCCGTCGATGCTCATGAAGGGAATTTTTACAATGGATTTGCCAGGCAGATTTTTAATTTTAATCAGTAATGAAAAAATGACAACACGGATCACAACAAGACATTACCACCGCGCGGGTTTCGCAGTCCCTGTCAGGCGGCCTCCGTCACAGAGCCGCACCTCCGTGAACATCAATCATCCGCTTCAAACTCCTGTACATCTTCAGGGTTTAATTAGACATTTAGGTTCTTTACCCGCAATTTGCAAAACTGTCACCAAAAAGGCAAGGCACTAAAAAAACGTTCAGCCCGAGTCTGGGGAGAGACTGTTTATCGCCTTCGAGGGAGCAAACCAGAAGTTTCAAAGTTTCCATGTCCCCCAACACCTTCTCCCCACCCTCAGAAAGAGAAAAAAGAAAAAGAAAACACTTCCTCCCTACGCTGCTGTCTCTGATTCATGGCTCCAGACGTCTTCAGACAAGAGAGAAGAGCGAGGCCGTTTGTTGTTGTTAAGACTTACTCAGACTGTTGCAGAAGGACGTGGGGACAAGAAGGGGGCTGGAGAAAGGATCGTCGTTTGCGGTGGACTTGTCCTATGACCTTCTGGGTGTGGCAGGGGACTTAGAGTCTTGTTCATCTCCTCTCTCCATCACAGAGTAACCAGTCCTGTGGCCTGGAGACAACTGTTTCACTTTGCTGACCCTTTGTTTTCTGTATATAAGCCCAGAAATAGAGACACGAATGTCCGACTGTCACTAATGAGTCCGTTAAGACGATGTCTATGACGTCCCTCAGAGTACAAGTTCCAAGGTTCATCCAGCCTTGATTAAGGGGACCGTCTCTATCAGCTCAGGGAGTCAGAAAATACCCCACCTATCTCATAAGGGGTACAGAGAGACATCTGTAAAACTGCACGTATCATGAGGTCGGGGACACGCCAGCACCGCAGCCTATAATGACCTAGCTAAGGATCCTACCAACAAAGGTGTCAGCCCACTCTGTGACCACCTGTCCCAAGATGGCCGGCCAGCAGCCATCACCAAAGCCATGTGTGCCGTAGACTGTATCTTCTCAACAGAAAGTTGCATCTTGCCTTTCCATATGACCCCAAAGCCCTGTTTCCTTTGAAGCCCTTGAGGTTTGGTCTAGATGAGGGGACACAGTCTTGGTTTAATTGTGCATGGGTGGCCAGAGGGTGGACAATGATGCTTGAAAGGCTCGCTCGGGTCCTCAATTCAGGTGTGTCCTGCCCAACGCACTGCAGGAAGTGAGGGCTTCTCCTTTAAGAGAGCTTAGTTTTCCCCAACGTATTGATGAGATGGATACAAATGTGAAATGAGAAAGTCCTATTAAAGATAAATGCTCCAAGGTTGGGCACAGACTGAGGCTCTAGCCTTGGCTACTTCCCAGTGATCTATCCTCCCCAACCCTGTGAACTTGGATGCAGGAGAGGATGTCCTCGCCTTGTAGGCAGGTGTTTGGGTCTGGCAGACAAGCTGCCCAAGTTGCTGCCATCAAACCATTTTACCAGTGAAACTGACTTTGCAGGTCCCCCAATTGAGATGACCTGTCTCCATCTAGGTGTATCCCCACAACAGGAAAGAGACAGGCAATGTCATGCTAGCCTGCCAACCTTCCTTACATCCTAAAGTCCAAGGGACTACTGAGCCCTTGGCAGGGAGGACACGGGCCAGGCTGCAAGCCCATGGAACCCCCAGTTCCACCGATTCAAGTTGTAGGCATTGAGCTTCAACAAGAGTACAGCTGGACCTCCGAGGCCCCAATAAATGCCATCCTTCTATGACTAGCAAGAAACCGTGCTACAACCTGGAAGCCACTGCTCCCTTCTGAGCCTCTGCTCACTCTTCTGTGCACGGAAGTAAAAGAGCTGGCTACAGTGGCCGCTAAAATTCCTTCCTCCCCACAGGAGTTCTGTATGGAAGAGGATTTTGACCTTGAGTGGTCAAGTGGTAATGGGGGGAGGGTGAAATGGGTTCAAATCCCAGCTTGTGGCACATCCTGAATATGAGGGCAGTAGTAGCCACTTTGGGGCCCCTCCGAATTGTGCTTCTGGGTGAACTCTTCCTTACTCAAAGCCATGAAGAACTAGGGAGAACTGGGTGGACGCTGAAGGCCTCTGGGGACCTGGTGGAGGCTGAGGGGTTCCTTTGAAACTATAATGCCCACCAGCAACCACTTTGCCTCACGGTGCCTGGTGGCACCTCCTCAACACACCAGTAGACGCCTGAGCCCTAGCCTTTAGTTCTGCTCTGGGCTGGTAACTATATTAGCAGCTCTGATGGCTGCAGACAGGAATGATTCACTGTAGGTCTTGTTTGGTGAATGGGAATGATGGGGGGGGGAGAATAAGGGGAGCGAGGAAAGGAGGAGGGGCAGAAGGGGGTGGGGGTAAATAAATAAAGGGACAGCGGGAAGGTGGGAGAAAAGAAGGGAGGGAAAGATAAGAAGAAGGTGAGCAAGAGAGACCCCGGGGCCCAGTCTGTGTTGGCGCTCAGACAGGAGGCTGAATGGTCTGTCCAGTTGGGAAGCCAGCAAGGGGCAGCAAGGTCTTGAAAAAGGCCTTGGGAGACAAGCACCACCCAAGCCTGGGATTGCCTTGCTGGAGCCCATCGTGGGCTCTCAACAAATATTTACTCAGGGCACATGAACGTTGTCCACCCCTGCTGCCTGACGAGGTGACACACCTACCACCAACTTTGAAATAAATCCTGGGACCTGGTTCCCAGCCTGCAGCTCACCACAGCCCTGGTGGCCTCCTGCCAGTCCTACCTGCTCCTCCCCTACCCCACAACCCTCAAAGAGCCCACCAGCTCTCATCAGGACCCTGGCTGGGATAAAGATCAGCCAGTCCCCACAACCAGCACTCACTCACCACCTCCACCCACGAAGGCCACCTCTGGGTAGCATCACCCTAGGTGACCTCCTTTGCACTGTGGGAACAATGGCAGGCAGAACAGTGGCTCCAGCCCTCCGTGGGCTGGGGCAGGCCGGGTCGGCAGGTTCACACAGCAGACAGGGGGTTGAGCTCCTGCACACTGGGGCTTTGTCCTGGCTGCTGGGAGCCAGAGTCTGCAGAGCCCTAGGCAGCCAAGGCCACGGCCCACGTTCATGGCACGGCTTTCCAGCTTGCTGGGGAGGCAATTCCATCCTCAGCTGGGAACACACCCAGTCTTCCCAGGAGGGGCTGGCCAAGGGCTCCTGCCAGCACCTCTCCCTGGGGCTAGCGAGCGCTGAGAATGAATGTCACAGGGCAGTCGCTGTTTACAGAGAGCGGCATGAAAGGGGTCAAAACCATCACCTGCTGAGTGCTTTCCCCTTCTTACTTCCCAGAGAGGACTAAGATCATCACTTTACTGGGTGCTTATTGTGTTCCCCTGAATCCTTGCTGTACAGCAGCACATAGGAACCCTTTGAATACTTCCTCTATAGCCCTTCCCTTCCCGAAGTCCACAGCGCACAGCCACACAGCCTTAACAGGTAGCCAGGCTCTGAGCAACACAGTGGCTTGCCCCAGTGTGTACCTCAGAGGCTGATGTCATCCCCTACATAACCCCCTCCCACGCCCTGTCTCAAGCCACCCCTTGCAAGCATGCCTTTGTAGAAGCAGACTCAGCGGGGTGGAACTGCCAATGGACCTGCCGTAGGACCCAGCCCACTAGCCCCAGCTGCCTCAGCCTCCTTCAGCCTGTCGTTGGCCCAGAGTTTTCCAGAACACAGAGAACGTTCCCCCAAAATTCTTCCTTCCTTGACATCTGCCAGCTAGCTTGTCTCCTTTCTTCTCCCCAAGATCAGCACCCCTAAGCAGAGACCTTGGCCTCTCTGAGGCTCCAACCATCACTCTTGACGCCCAAGGCAAAGACTATAGGGACAGGCACGAAGCCAGCCCCTGGACGCAGAAGGCAAGGCTGCAATCAAAGTCTCTGCAGGGACCAACCAAACCATCTCCCTGCTTTCTGACCCTGGCAGGTGTCTTCCATGTGACAGTTCTACAAAGAGTTCTCAGTCTTCAGCAATGTCAGTAGAAATGACTCCCACCCATGCAGGCAGAGTACACCACACCTGCAGCATGGGTGGGTGCCTGGATCTCCCCAGTCTGTGCTCTATGGTATCTTTTGGTGTCTAGAAACTGGCAGTGTTCACACCACAGACATGGGCAAATGTTTTGAGTAAGTGTGCCCTCCGGAGAGCCGCCTGTCATTGAGATGTATCAGAACCACAGGTCGTGCACTGGTCACTCTCCTGGCTGCTGATAAAACACCCAGCGAGTGCAAATCAAAGAAGGAAGGGTTTAGTCTGACTCTCGGTTCCAGGCACTGTCTGTCCTGGCAGCTACGGAGTGAGGAGGCTGGTCACACTGCATCTGTAATCAGGAAGCTAGGACCTTAGCCCATGTGATGGTGCCACGCATAGTTTGGGTGCCACCCACACCAACTAACCTAATCTAGAAACTCCTTCAAGCCCACAGGCTTGCCCCTAGGTGGTCCTGGAGTCAATCTAGTTGACAGTCAGCATTAACCACCACAGCCCATCTCTTCCCAGGATCCTAGAGATGCCTGAAGCAACCAGAACAACTCAAACATCCTCTCGTCATTGACACACCAAACCTGGGCCCTGGATGCCCAGAGTCACAAGTAAGGAATCACAGACTTCTATGGTGCCAGGTCCACTTCTGGCATCCCTTGTAATGGGATGCAGTCAAAGTAGCTGGGACCATAGACAAGTCCCAAGCAACTGCAGGCTGATGATTTCGTGAAGGATGCCAAGTCCTAAGCTAAGGGAGGCAGAACAGGTCCCTATCACAGAAGCCACTGTATCTGAGTAAACAGCCAAGGCCCAGACTTCTTCAACCAGGAGCAGCTAAGGGAATGGGTCAGAGATACTGCCACATTGTCTGCAGGTGTCCTGGGGTGTGTGGACGGGAAGCAGGGAGATGGCCTGTCTCCAGCCACCTGGGACTGCAGCTCACAGCGGGGAGGACTTTGTAGAAGAAACACAAGCAACTGCAGGCCTGTCTAAACTGCAGCCCACAGGTCGTGCACACCCAGGACAGTGGCGATGCTACCCAACACAATCTCCAACATGGAAAACATGATGAGATTGTCACGTGTGGTGCATTTCTCAAGCATGCGCTTCACTGCTCCCGGTGTCGAAAAAGACCGGACACCTATGCTGATCTCAGAGTGCCTCTGTGGCTGTCACTCCACTCGGTCCCTTCTGCACAGCCTTCCCTGTGCCCAGGGCCCCGTCCTGGTTCCTTCTCTCCCTCAAGGTTGTATGAAGGAAGATGAGTGTACAGTCCTGGGACTGAGAACCTAGGGCTTGGGAACCCCCCTAGGCTTCCCTGCGTGCTCCCAGCACACAGATCTATCTGGTGTTCTCCTTTCTCCTCCTGACCTTTTCCTTTCCTTTCTTCTGTGTTCATTCCTGTCTTTCTCCTTCTTCCTCATCCTCCTTCACACCAACGCTGATAGTTGATGGAGCCCTAAGTGGTCTGTACCTGTACCCACTGGGCCCTCCACACCAGCTGGCTCGACCTCAAAGGGAGACATTAGGTCAAACACATGAGGTGAACTTGACCTTCAGAGAGCCCTGAGCAATGACACTATAGTCGGGTGGGCACTCAGACTTATCCTGAGATTTGGGGGCTCCTTTTTCCTCCACTCAGGGTCCCCTAAGAAATGGAGCAGTTGCCAGACACACACACACAAAAAAAGTGAGACAAATGGAGGCCATACTTCTAACTCCACTGGACTCTCATTGCACCAAGTTCCCTGCTATGTGACAGGATGATGGCAGGGGCCCTGACAAGAAGACAAATCATGCCTGAGACAGACCACATTCTAGAAAACAGGCATGGTACCACACATTATGTGTTTATTGCCCTGTCTCAGCCTTACCAACTACCAAAGCAAGGATACACTGTGTGCCCATTGGACAGGTGGGAACACTGAGGAACAAGGAATCAGAACTTATCTAAATACACGATGGCAGAAGAAAGTCAGAGCAAGCCAGGACCCCTGCCCAAGACTCTGGCTTGGTTTGCAGATCACTCAGCAATCATTCATATCAGTGTTGTAGAATCCAGAAAGGCCTGTCCTGGATTCTTGGTGAGAATCATAATAATAGACTCACCCATGAGAGAACAGGGACTCCCAGGGCAAGGCAGGTATTGGGATGGGAGGTGTTCATAGTGGGGAGCCAGGTGAAGGCAGCTGGTAGGTGCTGATACCCTAGTGAGAAACCAGACCCACAGGACAATTCCAGCAAGGAGCAGAGCCCAGAGCCTGTCCAACAGAGACAGCCAGTGGTTTGCTTGTGACTCCCAACGGCTTCAGTTTACACCTCCCACCCTCACCAAATACACCCCCTGCACTCCTGGGGAGTGAGCTGTGGGCCCCAAAGAACATGCGTGGCCTCCCTGAGCCTCAAATGCCTTCTAAGAAGCACGGAGATGAAAGCATCATTAGGGTTGCTGTGCCACCTAAAAACCCTTGTCTCGCGGCGCCTGTCAGTTCTGCCTTCGGGGGCTCAGGTCCCGGTCACCGGATCTCACCAGGTGTCCTGGTTTCATGCTGTTGCTGTGGCAGAACTCTATGACCAAAAACAACTTAGGGAGGGAAGGATTTGTTTCTGCTTGATCTTTCAGGTTGCCGTCCATGGTTGAGAGAAGTCGGGGCAGGAACTCAAGGCAGGAACTTAATGCAAAAGCCAGGCAGGAATGCAGCTGCTTGCTCACGCAGACCCATGACAGCTACTTCTAGCCAACAGGCCAAGGGGAGGATGCCACCCATGGTGGACTGGGCAGTCCTGTACTAATAATCAAGACGATCCCTCACAGACGTGGGCACAAACCCACTAGATAAAGACATTACTCAACTGAGACTCTTTACAGGTGGCACGAGGTTGTGTCCAACCGACAGCTGATGCTGGCTAGGACAATACATCAGTGGGGTATCCTCCCTTCTCCGAGAAGCTTTCTACACAGGGCCCTGCATTTCCACTGAACCTGTCAGAGAGGATGGAAAGGGGTCACCATCTCAGGCCCTTACTTCACCTGTTCTACCTCTGAAACGTCCCACGGTAGGACCCCAAAGCAAGATAGCAGATGCTGAGACCCAGTCACACCCCCTGGAGTGTTGTGTGGACCAAGGCCCGAGCTCACAGGGGGTGCACAGCGTGCACAGGCCTGAGCTGAGAAGGAGAAGCACTGCTCGGCTGGAAGCAGGCAAGAGCAAATTGAGTCCTGCCAATCATCGGGCGGAACATATGCATGTCGAGGACGGAACAGTTGTATGCTCTTTTTTATCCAAACTTAATATTTTGCATGTTCCTCTTTGAAACACCACACGCTTGCCTGTCGCTGTGCTGCACAAGCCCCAGAGATATTTTCTGTCTTATGTTTTACCCCACACAGCGGCTGTCTTCTGAGAAAGGAGAGCTACCAAGGGACGGAATCTTGTACCCATTCCAGTCACTCACTTATCCAGAATAATTATCCTGCATGGAGCAGCGTTTGGGCCGCAATCCACTCGGCAGATAACCACATTATGCAATTAGCAGGCACACAATTAGTGAGCTTTGTAATGTGTCAAGCTGATGGAGGCACCTCGGGCTTCTAGGAGACTCTGGGTACCATAAGAGGGCACAGGAGGCTGCTTACTGCCCCGAGGAAGGGGCCTAGTGGAGGGCTGTGGAGAAAAGTTAAGAGGAAGTTCTAAAATGATGGTGTTCACCTCCTCTCTATTCCACTCGCTTCCCAAGGGCCCATGTCTATGTTTCTCCCCAGGAGAGGTTCTGTCATAGCCGCATAGCTGGCTTCTCTGCCTCTCGCCTCTACCCAGCAGCTGGCGAGGAGCTTCTAAAATCCAAAGCCTCTGACTACTTCACTAACTCAGTTACTCCAGCATCTACAGGGGAAGACATGGCAGGCCAAGAAAGCCCATCATGATCTGAAGTCCTTCTGGGCTCTTGCTTTGACATCCCAAGTGCCTACCTACCCTTCAAGTCATAAGCATACAAGAATCAAGCAGACAGACACACATGTGCAAGTTAGGAAACACCTGTCCCTACTACTCCCTGCCCTCACCTACTAAACAAGCAGCTACTGGCTCTACAAGTCCAAGATTGACAGCCCCCACTTCCAGCCCTCCTGTCTGGAGCTGGCACCACGCTGCATTAGAATCCTGTAGAAGCCATCTTCTGTACACAGGAGAACTTTGTTTCCTTAAGGGGTAGCCGTGGACAAACTTTGAATTCTTCCAACATCTGAGAGAAACCCTGGCTTCGAAACCATGTCCCCGGCTGTCTGTGGAGGCACACACCTACGGTCTAGAGGTTGAAGCAGTAAGATTATGAGTTTGAGACCAGCCTGAGCTACATAGTGAGACGCTGTCTCAAAATAACAAGCTAGCAACAGCAATCCTCCCAAGAGGGGAGGGGCTACTCGTTTTTTAACTCACTGTCCAATTGTTCACATTTCCACTGCCAAAGTAAACGATTGAACAAGCACATCTGATTCCTTATGTCGACACTGGTGCCCAAAATGAGCACTATTTTTATGGCGTCTTGCAAAGCTAACAGGTAAAGCTAAGGAGTTATTTTAGTCTGCATTCCGTGACTGTGGACTTACAGAGCGTGCGCCATCTCGCTGCAATGAGTCATTCAAATATCAGAGTCTCCTAGCTTTCTTGTTCCCCTACAGCAACTCATTACACTACCCAGGAACGTGAAGATGTTCGCCCCAGTAATCTTTACAATGACGAGAAGGTGGCACAACAAACTTCGTAGTGACACAGCTCTGTAGAATGTGAGACAGTCGTAAGAGGATGGCAACAGAGACTTCGCGCTTTGTAGCAACTTCTAGTGCGCGATGGGAAGCCAAAGGAATGATGTGTGAAATTGTCCCAAAGTTCTCACCATGTAAAACGTATTGGTCCTGGGCCCTGGAGCGTCAAGAATGAGCAAGACTATCCCTTCCATGAAAGAGAGGATGACAGACAGACTGCTTCGGTGCAGTGAGCGATGCTCTCACCGAGGGGACCTCAGCAGCTCCTAGAAGCACAATTAGAAGATTTCTTTGCAGAACTGGTATCTGGATGAAGTCTTTTTATTTCGCTAGCTGGCCTGCCCCCAGGGGGTCAAGCCTATGATGCAACTTGTCCATGCAGAATCCAGGCAGTTTTAGGTGCAAGACGCTCAGTGCTCCTCTACCATCCTCCTCCTCTGAGATGCTAGTAAGGCCCATATCACACCGAGGGAGCAAACGCCAAAGAGGCTCTAGCTTGGGTACGGTTGTCTCAATGTCACACTCATAATTTCTAAAAGCTGTGCTCAGAAGTCCTATGCTCATATCCCTCAATCTTCCTGGACCAGAACCATCTGAAATGACTGTGAAAAAGAAGCCTACCATATCAGTCTCTTTTCTGAGGCTGTGATAAGACACCACGGACAAAATCAACTTCAGGAAGGAAGACTCGATTCTGGTGTGTGGTTCCAGGGGAACAGCATCCTTGTGACAGCGAAGACATGGCAGCAGGCAGGAAAAGGAAGCTGGCCGATCACATTTCCTTTCATCCATAGAGGAATAAGAAAGAGGGAGCCAGACGTGACATGTGGCTGTAAGTTTTCAAAGCCCACTCCCTCAGGGACATACTTTCCCCAACTAGGATCTACCTCTTCAAGGTCCCACAGCCTTCCCCAAGAGCATCACCAACTGGGACCCAGGTGTTCAAGTGCATGAGCCTAAGGGGGGGGGGGCATTTCTTTTCGAACAATATCAGTTACCTTGGAGGGAAACAGCCTATGGACGCGTGACTAAGAAATCCAGACATCTGCAGCGGAACTTCTCAGTGATGTGTGTGACCTCTGAAGTCTGGGTACCACTCAAGGACAAAGCACCTAATGCTGAGTTCTGGAAATTTCCACGCCTGCCTGGCTTTGAGCATTCAGCCTCCATAGTCCAGCGCCTCATATCTGTTACCCTCGTTCCTGGCACTCCACGTACTGATGAGGATGATACCCACTTGAGACATCGCTAAAGGCAACGGGCTCCCCCTGCTCGTCAGCATTCTTCCAAGCATCCCTTGCCAGGTGTGCAGCCAGTCTTCCCTTCTCGGTTTCACTTGACACCAGCAGCAATGAGGCAAGTTCTCTCCTAAATTAATTATGTCCATCATCGCTAAAAGAAATTCACTTAGCCTCGTCAAGGCTGGCAGGTGATGGAAATGTTCGTGCCTCCCACCCCCCCCCCACCCTCCCCCACGCAGCTGATGCTAGAGGGGACAGATCAGGAGAGGGTGACTCTCAGGTGACAAGATTCCAGCACTGGACCTCCCCAGTTGGCATCGAGAGGATGCCTGGACTCAGGCCAGCCCAGGTTTGAGTCCTGCCTACTGTTGCTGCAAACTGAGTGAAGCCATGCGCAGTGAGCGCTGGACCATGGGGCTCTTGTGAAGGTCCCTGGAGCGGTGGTCAAGAAGTAAGCTAGAAGCCTGGACTGCTTCGAAACACACTGGATAAGAGCAAAGTCATTCCATTTTGTTCTTGAGACAAGAGGAAGTGGAAAACTGAAAAGCAGTTTATTTCAATGATTTCGTTCTTTCCTTTATGGTTATTGAAAAGTGGGGAGATCCTAAGGGAAGGTGATTGCAGGGCATATCCTGATTTCCCCATACTCTTGGCATCCTGGCCCTCAGATATTTCAAGTTAACTTACCTAAGACAGTCTGCAAGTCCACGTCTGCCTGGCCCCTCATGTCCTTCCACTTAACTCTGTGACCCCCTCCAGTCCCTCCTTGTCTGCTTCGTCTTCTTGGAACTGAAATACGCTTCATGTGGGAGTCTCCCCTGGCTCCCCCTGACACCTAGCATGCTTCCACCAGCAGTCCCAAGTTTGCTCACTCCCGCCCCAAACCATGTACAGCAGTCTCATCATGCCGCAACCCATAACATGAGCTCTGCCCCCAGAGCATGCCCCGACTGCCAGTGTGAGCCTTCATAGTCTGCAAGTACCCATCAGAATACTACTCGCTTCTCCACGTAGCGATGGGCACCACTCCCCAACCCTTGCTGTGATTCAGCCCATCCTGGCACCAGGAAGGCTCCCGGGGACTCAGTACTCAGCCAGTACTATGTAAGCCAGTACTCAGCAACACGGGCTCCAGCTCACTCCTTCCACATCGTCGGGCTGGGAGGCCGGTGTCAGGGTTCCCATCTCACAAGTAAACAAAATGAGGCTGAGAGAAAATGGACTGCCAATCAAGGTCTCCCGGCCAGCACAAGTGACAGGGATGACAGCTTCAGCTGGACCTGAGGCCCCATGGCCTGCAAGGCCACATGCAGGGAAAGGATGCTGAGGGACCAATAACTGACTAGAACTCAAGAAGCATATCAGCCACCTACCCTGCCTCAGGACAGGTCCACACTGCCTGGCCAGCAGCGAATGGATTTTGACTGATATGGCTGCCATGTTTGGTAGGAGAAACTCACCGTGTACTCCCAGGATGAGTCCAGTGGCTCTGATGGGGACCCTCTAGCATGTGAAATGGGACCTTCTCTAAGAAGCTGCTGAGTGGGAGGGGAACCCTCAAGGCACTCCAGAAAGCTCTCAGAAGTTGGGAAGGAACACGCCTTTTGCCGAAAATCTCCCCATTCCAGCCACATATTGACCCCCCTTTCTCTAGTCCCTTTCTTGAAGCAGTTTTGTCCAGTGAGGGCCATCAAGGCCATGCAGACTGGGTCAAGCATACCTTCAGTTCACTGTCTGCATGGCCTGGCAGGAAGAAGTCTCCATCGTCATAGAACATCCAACATCATCCCCTTACAAACAAGAAAATGATGCTCACAGTCAGGCCCTGACTTTCCTTGGGTTCCCAGTGAATGAATGGCAAAGCCACCACCCAGGACCACATCTTCTGAGCCCTGAGTCCATGCTATCCCAAGTTTCATGTGATCTACATTCTTGGCTCACATGCAATATTTCTCTTGCCTAGGCTAATGAGAACCATACATGAGCAAACCCTCCATTCTACAGGAAGCAAGAGACTGTGGAGGCTCACCTGCGATCTGTGGTCTGGTATATACAGCCCTTCACCTAACCTGATCATCCGTGTAGAGGGACAAGCTTGCTGACAGGATGCCGTCTTTGACAGGTGCCCACCAACGCAGGATTTTGTGCACATCCCCAAACCTCAGAGGACTCCAACACTCCTATCAATCTGGCCTTGGGATATGGAACCCACCAGAACCTGTCCTGCTTATCTTAAAGGTGGAAGGCTCTAGAATCAGAAAGAGAACCAAAGACTTTGGATTCTCCCCCCAAGAGCCCACACCCTATCAAGATCACTTCATTAATTCTCACAGGAACCCAGACAGTGACTGTCACTATCCTAGGCATGGCTGACTGAATTTCCCAAAAGACATTCCCACCCCAGAGATTCACTGTTCCACAGCAGAAGCGGCACCTAAGACCCAGGATGAGCTCGGTGAGGGCGAGCAGCCAAGAGCAGCAGGTGCACAGCCGTGTGACTTCTGAGTCTTTGTCATGAGACCACTGCAACTGCACCCAGGACTTGTGAGGAAGCCACCTGCTGATGGACCAGCCATCCTGGAGCCCCAGCCAATAGCCACCAACCTCTGCGAGTAATTCACACAAGAAAGGAAACACCGAGAGGGCTTTGGGCCAGCCAAGCTGACCACCACCTCACAGAAGGGCTCATCTGAGCCCAGCCTAGGCATACAGGGGAGTGTAGAAGAGTGTTTTTTCAACCCGTGGATCATGATCCCTCTGGGATCTCATATCAGATACCCTACAGATCAGATATTTACATGACAATCCATCAGAGCAGCAAAATTACAGTTATGAAGTAGCAATAAAATAATTTTATGGTTGGGGGTCACCACAACATGAGGAACTGTATTAAAGGGTTGTAGAACTAGAAAGATTGATAACCACTAGTTTAGAGGCTCCCATTAGGGGTGTTCAGAGCTGCGAAGGGACTTATCACGTCTTTGGGGAGACAGACTTGACCACAGGGTGCTCCTGCAATGGGGGGAAGAGACGGAAGCCACTGCCCCACCCTTCTTTGTTCTGTGGGAAGTGTGTCCTCCAGACGGAAGTGAAGGAGATGTTACTAAGGACGCTGCTAGCATGGATTCTGCGTGGTAGGCTGAACACAACATGATGGTGTTCTGTAATGACGAGGCAGATAAACATGTTCTCTTCACAAAGATCCCCCTCCCTTCTCTTCTCTCTCAAACTAATCCAAACCACAAGCACTGGGTGAGCACAGCCCCCAGGATGGTGTACAATCTGTTGAGCGCACAGTCCTTCCTGGGAGCGTAGTCACAGTAAGTAGGAGATAAGGCTCAGGGCCACAGCATTCACCAGGAAAGGACACCAACCCACTGCCGTCTGTCCAGCACAACGGCCCGTTCACTCAGGGAAAGTAGAGGAAACTGGCATGCATGGCACGGGCCAATGCCCCATCCTTGGGGGACAAGGGACTCGAAGCCCACCAGGGCCTGTGTGGCAGCCCAGGATAAGTGAACTCCTGCCCACACACTATCTGAATCCTTCATCAAGCTTCTCCAAGGCAACAGATTTTCACTTCCTTTTAAGATTTCTTTTTGTTCATAGAAAGACATCACCAGACCACACTGAGTTCTGAAACGCCAGGCGCCCACTTGGTCCCGCCGCGTGGCGTGTCTGGCCTCTTCCTAATTCCCCGAGGTGGGCATTAGCTCAGGCAGTGACCGTATGGGCCGCAGCATTGAGACAGGTCCAGGTCTGAATCCTCTCCCGGACTCTGAGCAACTGTACAGTCTGTGCTCCAGAAACTTGTGCTTGCTGGGTAAAGAGGATAAAATGATGTTCACTCTCATCCTCCCCTGCCTCTTCCCTCCCCCCTCACCCATCTCCATCTAAGAATGCATGAGATGAGGCTAATTCTGTCTGCGAACGTTCATGGTTCTCAATGGGAAGCCAGGGCAGAAGTGGTCTTTCAAGCTGAAGAGCCCACACCACACAAAACCGACCTCCCCAACATAGACTAAAACCGAGCACTAGACTCTGTTTTAGGCGTTCTCTTCCCAGACCTAGGGACCTGAGGAAAAGTAAGGTCCTATGCCCAGCAGAGTAATATGTTCAGGCTCAGGGCCCAGGGACGGGTGGTTAGAATCACAGCACCCGAAAGGCCTCTGGAAGAGCCAGCACAATGTAGAGTAATAGAAGATTCTAGATGAGCAACAGCTAGGATGCATCATACTTCTTCTGTACCGAGAGCTCTAAGAAAGTTAGAGGACCCAGTAGCCTTAGCCCCACTCTCCCCAGGAGTACCTAACACACATGCGCACATATGAGCAATGCACAGATGCGTGCAAATGTGTACACGATGCACAGGTGCTTGTATACACAGAAACCCCTACTTGTGGGTCCACTGCCTGTCTCCCCCACTGCTGTGCCAGCTTTATTAGCATGGGAGCTTGGTCCCTTTGTCCCTGGTACACAGAAGACTTTTACGTCACAGATTTCCAATGTACATAGATGCTTCTCTCTCCCCATCAGGCAAATGGTAAGAAGAGAACCATTGGAGCATTGGTTCTGTTGCTTTCTGGTTGGTATTAGCTGGCCATCACGTACCCTGTGAGATGGTATGGTTTTCTCTTGCTTTCTTCCAAGACTCTCTCTTCCTCTAAGCTATTGGCTTAACTGACTTGAGGGAATACAGCCTAGAAATAAAGGCAAAATGGAAGTGCACCATCCTTCAAAATGACTGAACCCCAATTCAAGACATCGCCATGTCTGGGTGGATAAAAATAAATTAGTTTTTGTTGTTATTGCTATTGTCAGGAGAAAAACATTAAATCTGTCTGAACAAGTTGTAACCATCCTGGCCCTTGGATGATCTCCAGGGTTTTTCCAGTTTTCAATCGAAACCAAGCAAACAAGAAAATAAAATAAGATGATAGAAAACAAAGGCGCGAAAACATACTGGAAACTCCCCCACTTCCGGATGGAGGCCAGCAGATCTGGACTGTAAAACTGAGTACCTGAAATTAAAATTCCAATGGGTAGGTTTACTATGCAGATGTAGCTGGAGAAATAATCGGTAAAGTGAGAGGTCTATCAGAAGACATGGCTCAGATGTTATGTGCAGAGTCCTGAGGATGGGGAAAGGGAGTAATTGCAAGAAATACTCAGGGACTGCGAAAAAGTCTGACGTCTATGAAACTGGAGTCTTGGGAAACAGGTTAAGCAGTGAGAAAGAGACGAGGCCTAAGTAGACAATGGCTGAGAGTGTTCAAAAAAGGAATACATATATCGAGGAAGTTTTAAGAAATAGTTCATGAATACAAAAAGCCTCCGGTCACATTAAACTGAAACAACTGAAACCAGAGACAAATAAAAAGCATTAAAATCTGAGAGAAAAGAAAAAAAACAGTCTTCAGAAAAAAACAGACAGTCTTCAACAGAGCAAGAATAACACTGACATCTGACTTCTCAAAGGCAAGACAATAGGATATATGAGCTAAAGGCATTCAAGGAAAATTTGCAAACCTGAGTCCTCAGCAAAGAATACCCTGCAATGCTGAAGGTGGAGTGAGGAGACTTCAGCCTGGGATGCTTCTCAGTGGCAAGTCCACTGCAACGGAGATGGAGCAGGAGGATGCCCTCCAGGGATGTGCTTGGAAACAGACTTGCATAGGCATGCAAGCCGACTGAAGGGTGGGTGTGAGGGTCAGCATATATGAATGCCGAATGTAAACAGTGATGTTGACTGATGCCTCACAGACCACAGCAAAGACATACAGAGCGTGGAAATCATAACACAGGTAGGTCAAGAAACCAAGGGAAATAAAAATACCCCAAGTCCTGCAGATGATCTAAGATTTGAAAAGAAAAAGAAAAAAAAGTCAGGGGCCAGTAAGAAGGTTCAGCAGGTAAAGGTGCTTGTTGTGCAAGGATGGAGACCTGAGTTCGAGTCCCAGAACACACGTAAAGGAGGAACAAGAGAAATGACTCCACAAAATTGTCCTCTACCTTCACATATGTGCCATGACGCACACATGTGCACACACACATACATGCATGCACACACATAAACACATGCACACAAATATTATGATAATAATAATATTTAACAAAAATAAGAAAATCTTGTAAGAAGTTATGAAAATATGGAGCATCTGGGAGCAAAACTCTTTTTGTAGGCCCTGTAAAATGTTCTTTTCCTCTGTTGACATTTGGCTGACTGCAAAACTCACTCTGCTGGTGCTTGAGTTCGAATCCCAGCCATGGAAAGAAGCCTCCTTGGTAGTCTTCCAAACTTTCATAGAAGAATTTTAAGGAGGCTGTTTCACTTGACTCTCCTCAGTGAAACAGGACAGGAGAATTGATTTATATGTAATCTTCTCCCTGGACTAGGGGTTGCTGGATGTTCTGTGTGATGAGATGGACACAGCCACCAAGCACGGTCACCCCATCCTAAAATAAAATGGCTGATCCTCGGGACTGTGAACCAGGTACCTCATCATCCACCACTGTTCTTACAGGAAAGAACCATTGCTAAGTGATCTATCTCTGTTCAAATGGAGATATTTAGATGCACTTAAGAAACTTGGCAGAAAGGAAAGATGTATGGACTAAAGGGTGTTCTTTGTGACTCACTGAGTCACACTACAGCTTCCATGGCGAGAAATTTCTTTTGTTTCACTTTGTTTTGTTTTTTTCTTGGGGGGAAGATTGCAAAGTCAAAGGGCAGATGTGAAGGGACGGGGAGATGAGTAGGATGGAGGTGCATGATGTGGAAAAAAATCAATAAAAGTTAAAAAAGAAAAGAAAATGTGCAGACCAAGCATTCCTTTAAGAAAAAAATACAGAAAGTATTACTTGCAGTGTATAATGAGAGATTTCAATAAAAATTAGGATTTTTAGAAATCTGTTGTGGCTGTCAGGAGTTTATGCCACCTTAGCATTTCAAAGATCTCTGATGAAGCCAATGCCAGCATAAGAGGGTGTAATCCCAATAATGTATCACCAATGTGGCCACATCTGGACAACACACATGTCTCAGCCATGAACAGAGGGACACTGGGCTGAGGTAGGAAGCCATGGCTCCTCATCTCCTCTGGATTCGCACCCTTCACCTGCCATGGAAACCACATGCTCCTCCTCTCTGTGTGCAGCCTCCCAGCGTCTTTCCCATCAGCATCTTTAAAAACAGAAAATCCCACTGTGATGTGCCCAAACGGTAGCCATGTATGAGCCTCCTTGCAGTTAGGTCCTCAGCCCACCTGCAAGCTACCCTGGGGTCACATGGGCCAACTCTGTTTTTGCAATTTGAAATGAGGCTGGCTGGTGAATGCATTTTTTCCCTCTGTAAATGGCAATGCTTGGAACAGAAGCCTCGTCTTCTGCCTTGTCTCTTCGGCTTCCTTCCCTTGCAGAAGGCTCCAATTTGAGCTATTCTCAGCTCCTGGCCCTTTGGTAGGTGCCAGGGACACAAAGATTCATCCAATCAATGCTCTCTGTGAAGAGGGCAAAGGCAGATGGGGGCCCTGCTGGACAATACCTGGATTATAGGTCCCTAGAGGTTGAGAGTATGAGAAGTGAAGCGGGGGTTGGGGGGGACAACTATGCAGCCAGTGCAAGACTGGTGAAGCCAGGACTCCAAAGCCAAGAAAGCCCCCGTCTCTCACTCTCCCTAAGAGAGCCCCAGCCCCCATTCATGTATTTCTGGTTTCAAAACAGCAAAGCCATACTGGGCACACTGTAGTAGCCAGCCCGGGATTATGGGGAAACAGGAATGAAATTGGAAGTCAAGCCTGTGAGACACAAGTCTAGTCCCTCTTGCTCGTAAAGCATTTCTGTGCAGAGAGAAAGGGTAGCAGCAGAGAAAACTGGACAGCAGCAGGCAGCCTATCCCCCGCAACTGGCCAACCTGTCCACAGTGACGCGGGACTCTGAATCTGAAGGCTGGAGATTCCTGGTTCCATATCACCCTGCACTCATAGGGAAATCACATTTTTCAACACAGCCTAGACTCACCAGCTGTGCTCAGGTGCTCCCAGTGTCCAACGGGGCTCTCACAAGGGTGAATGCATGCATTCGTGTACATGCATAAATGCATGAAGTTATACACCCTCATATACATACATGCATATGCACAAATTCATATGCATACACATATGTGCACGTGCATGTACACAGTCACATGTACATACACGTGTATAAAGTCCCATGTGTGCAGGCGCACACACACATGCATGCACAAATACCCACACAAACTCAAGTGCTCTGAAACCCTGTGTTGTAGCCACACCCTCCAACAGGAGGGTCTCTTAGCTCTTATGCTCTATAATCCAAGGTCAAACAAGGTCAAATTTCTGAACTTACACTCACCAGTTCATCCTTCAGTCCAAGTATCTATGGCCCTTGCTGGGCAACCTAGCTAACATATCAGTTACATGACTAAGACTGACTCCAGGAACGGACAAACACACACACACACACACACACACACACACACACACACACACACACACAGTTTGGCACAGGAAAAGTCAACAGAATTTTACAGTCAGAAAAACTGATAAGTAACTATAAAGCCCTCAGTGCATCTAAATCTCAAGACAGTTAAAAATAAAAAACTAGAAACCAGAATTGGGATTCACCGTTAAAGTCAAGTTAGGCTATGAGCATTTCTAAACGGTTGAGTCCTGCCCTAACGGTAGCTCAGAGGGAGGGTTTCCCACTCCAGGCTGAGTTGCTCTCTCTTTCTCCCCAGCCTTCCTGTCTCCACCTCCTCCCCACAATGTCCTACACATAACCATTTCCATCCCCAGCTCTTCACATTTCCTGAACAGCTCTTCAGCTTCAAAGTGATTAGAGTTTGAAGATCTGTCGTTTAAAATTTAAATTAAATCGATTAAAATTACAGGAGTACTTCACACGTTTTAAGCAAATAATTATTTTTTTTACAAACAGAGCTGGAGCTGGGCAAGCCAGGTCCCATGCAGGAGTGTGGGAGAGCCCTGTGGTCCTTGAAGTCTACTTGGAATGCCGCCTGCCACACATGTCAGCTACTCTGAATTCTGGGAGAAGACTGTCCCAGAAACTGGAAATGACCCTGGGTCTGCCTGCCAAGGGCCCCCCAAGCATAAGATTCTATGAGTTTGTTTAGAGGTGAGCTTCATTCATGGAAGGACAGATTTGTCTCCGCACATGCTCCCTGCCTACAATGCACATACCACTCTCAGGGGAGAGTGGTGGGCCCCAACATCTATAGGACACAGTATTGTTCTTTTAAAAAGAATATGATGATGATGGGATGCCCCGGGTGGCTCACAGAGCAGCTTCTAGTCCGATAAGGATGGTCCTGCAAGATCTCCAGGGTGGCAGCGCCATGCGGCCGGGGGAGTCAGGCGGGCGGTTACGGCGGATAAAAGGCTCACAGGACATAGTATTATTTAAAGAAGAGAAAGACATTTATTGCTTAAAGAGGAGAAAAACAGAGAGACATAAGAAAAACAGAGAGAACAAAGACACACGTACACAAACACGAGACAAACACACAAGAGAGAGAGAAGATGGCGGCAGGGGAAGGTCAGAAAGGCTGGGGTGGGCATGGCTAGTTCTTAAAGTGACAGCAAAAGAATAACATACAGACCTCAATGTCACGAGAACTCAAAATGGACCTCAGGTTTATCAAAAACTTTTTATGCACTGGACATAGCCATGACTCAGCCAAGGAGTGAAATGTAGATTACAGAACAAATTTCAGTCCTGAAATTCATGGAAATTGCTAACATGCCCCTTGGTTCACCTCATTTTTTAAAAAAAAAATGAGTTTGTTTGCTTGTTTGTCTATTTTTTGTGCCCAATAAAACTTTATTTACATAGACAAGTACCCAGCCTACAAGGTACAGCTTGTCTTACCATAACACATCTGTAAGCTACAAAGTCAGCGGGTACTAATTGATCTAAAACCAAAAGAACAGCCATGGCTCCCTGGCCTCTCTATCTCTGGTGTGGTGACTTGCTGCTGCTGCTGCTGCTGCTGCTGCTGCTGCTGCTGCTGCTGCTGCTGCTGCTGCTGCTGCACACCAGGCACTTCCGGCTTGAGGCACATCACACCTTGTCCTTCCTGTGGGGCTCTTAGGTCTGCTAATCAATAGAAATGCTTCTCATACTTGACTGACAGGTGTGTCCTCACCAGAGAGCGGATCTATCGCAAGGTTGGAAAGAGGCCAAACCTCTATTTACAATAGCTATCTTCAAATAATGGCTTTTGCTTATCTATGTGCGTGGTGAGAAATTCACCTGTACATCGTGATGCTCAGAGGGTCCCCAGGGATGGGATGACTAGGCACACCTCTCAGATGTGAGTTATTATAGAACGATGAGACACAAAAGCTATAGCCTGGTTATCGTTTAGATGGGGCTATGCAGAAGTCTACAGAAGAGAGGTGTCTACACAAGCTGGCTTGGTAGGATGGGCAGGAGTTTCCAGCTGATGAGAGAATGTTCATAGGATGGAATAGCAGCAGGGGGCAATCCGGCCACCCTCACTGGCTGAGCTTTCCTCAGCAGGCAGGGGCTCCTTCAGGCTGGAACTTCCTGGTTCTGAGGTGACCTGTAAGCATATGGAAGTCTTCACCAGATGTGCCCATATGTTGCCAGCACCACATTCAAAACACTGTCCCTTCAGAGGACTATGGCCTGGCATTCCTGCTGCAGAGAGGGCAGGGATTGTGTGACAGCCTACTTCATTAGGTTCCCTTTCCAAATTGGGCCAAGAAGGGTTTGGAACTCCTGTCTCAAGTGATGTCCAGAAAGCTAAGACTCAAATCCTGGTCTGACTCCCATGTCCCATGTGCTTCTCCTTCCTGTTTCTTGATATTTGAGGCCAGATATTAGTATTTAAAACCTTCTCTTTCTTCTTTATTTTTAATCAGACTTTGACGTAGGAACAAAATCAACAAACTCACCAGTCCCCTTCCTCTGGCCTCTGTATTGTTTCCCATCCAACATCAGACTAACTGTTATCATATCTTCACCAGAGTGGGGAACTGGTTGTGGGCCACAGGGGCTGCTGAAATCCATGCAATGAGAGTGGCTTATAGCCTAGCTGGAGAAGGGAGACCACAGCCCAACCACTTGGTGCTCAAGACTGCCAAGAGGCTACGTCCAGCCCAGACATCTCTAAAAGAAATCTTGCCAAGCATTTTGGCTCATACTATAACCTCAGCACTCAGGAGACCGAGGCAGGAGATTTACCACAAATTTGAGGCCAGCCAGGAACATAGTGTGAACCTGTCTCAAAATGGAGGAGAAAAGGAAGGAGAGAGGCAGACCTGAAGACCTCCCACCTGGTCTCTGCCCCCAAGGCAAACCACACCCATCGGAAATGGTTAGCTCAGCCAAGTAGCTGGGAAAATTCCCTTAGAATCTGCCTTTCTTCCTTCTCCCTGAGTGGCTGTCAGCCTGAGAGATTGCCGAGGCCTTAGGCTCAGTGCTCTTGGTGTTCTGGAGGATTTATGTTTAAATATTCTCAAAGATCAGGCAGTAGAAGGGTGGGAAGAAAATGGTATGCTAAGGAATTGGCCACCGGGGCTGGGAGGGGCAGGGTGGCTGTCACTAATGGGGACAGAGTTTCTGCTGGGGATGATGGAAGTCAGCTTGAGCACATTATGTAAGAAACACAAATGGGTGTCTTGCATCTCCCTCCAATATTGGAGTTTATTGAACAACAATAAATTCACAAGCTGTATCAGTTCTGTTGGGTACAATCTTTGTCCGACTACTCTCCATTTTCCCTGATAGCTGGCTGAGGCAAACATGGGTTCTTTTATTCCAATCTAAACTGCTAAAGTTAAGTCTCAGCCGTTCCTTCTGTCATTCCTAAGAGTGACACACCTTATCTCAGGGACCAAGAGGAGGCTTCACTGAGGCGGAGACTGTCAAGGTCATGGGTGAGACCTTTCCCTCTCTTCATGGAGAAAGTAAGGGCCTTGATCTCTTCTTTATATGGTCTGTATTATTCTATGATCTGGGCAGCCTTGATGAGGAGAAGGAAACCGGACACAGGAGCTAAACCTAACTACACAATGCTACACTATGACAGTGAGGCCTGGTCAGGGTGCTGTCGAGAGATGGGCATTGGGAGGAGTGGAACCATTGAGACCGAAGAGCTTCAGTAAGTCAGATAGAGGAAGGTCGACCAGCAGGCCTAAGGGTCCCATCCCTGGACAGAGGCCCAGGAGCTATATGTAAGCTGTCTCTCCTGCCTGTGTTTTCTAGGGACCTCCCTAGTGTCTTCCCTCCAAACGAGCTAGCTCTTTCTTGGCCAAGACTTAGTCCAGTATTTCAAGGAGAGAGCAGTGATAAACATCCCCATTTCTATCCATTTCTCCTTTGCACAGCTGCATCTGCGAGACGCCCCAAGGAGGAGGGAAGTCCAGTCTTTGTCCCACGCGCTGCCTTGCAGGTCTCAGTTCTCAAGGACACATTTGGGAAGTGCAACCTTTATGCTTTATGACTAGGGCTAGCCCTCCATGAATTATCCCCAGCTCTTCCTGCAGATGTGCAAAGTCTTGGCAGCTAAAGCTCTTGAAACCTCAGCTTGACTTCCCATGGCATGGGTGTTGTGAATTGTACCCACCTAGTTGGCCCCCAGAATGAAGGACATACTTCCAACCCCAAAACAGGCCACGCTGCTCGCAGCTCCTTCGTGGACAGTGAAGGTCCAGCTTTTGTCATCTACGTTACTTTGTTCTCAGCTGTCCACATTCTGCACACATCTGGTAGCTGACTGTGAGACATTAAAGGAGGCAAAGAAGGGAGTGACAGAGTCAAAGGCTGGGCCTGCATGAGTTGAATCCCAGTTCTCCACACAGGTTCCAAGGCAACTGGGCAGGTGTTGTAAGTCACCCTTTAGGTGACTGGGGCATTTCCAGAGTGACAATAAGGGGCAGACCAGATGATAGACAGATGTGCCAAGTCTGGAAGTAGAGGGAAGGGCTCCTGAAGGAAAAGAGACAGGAAGAGAAAGGCCACAGAAGAGGCCCCTAAAGGAGGGGTGGAGGAGACAAAGACAGAGCTCAAGCTAGACCGACACTGTGAAAAAGCAAGGCCTTTCTGGGCTCTGTACAGGATTTTCAGGAGTTGCTGGGTACAGGGGTCTTACCCAGAAGCTACATAGAGAACACTCATATACTCCAAGCAGGAAGATCAATGGGAACCCAGACCTCTTGTTCCCCCAGAAAATTCAACATGAAGTAGCCATAAAATCTAATGAAGGGACCATAAGTATCAATAATTCTGCTCTTAGAAAGAGAAATAAAAGCTGGCCTCCAAGAAAGCTCAGCACAGATGCTCATCACCTCAATATCTGTGTGAACCCAAAGGCATCCCAATATGAATACCAGTAGACTAGTGAACAGATAAATAAAAGAAGCCGTATCCAGAGAACAGAACACAGCAGGATGGCTAAGTCTTGAAACTATTTTGTCACATGAAGGAAGCCTGCCACAAAGAAGTGCGTTGTACAACCCCATGCGTCTCAGAATTCCAGAATAGGTTATCAGTTGGTGTAAAAGGTAGATTAGTGGTTGCCCAGAGCTGGAGGGAGGGGGGACCTGGAAGTTGTGAAAGTGCTTCTGAAGAGCAGCTGAGGGAAGGCAATGTTCTAGAATTGACTGTGGTGAGGCTTCCACATGCCTTTGAACTCTAAACCCCATTACATCGTAAACTGTAATGGGCATTGTGTGGCGTGTGAATTACTTCTCAATAAGACTGTACTTAAAAATCACGTGGAGACATCGATTACTTTCCCGTTGTAAGTTAGTTAAGCCTGAACTCCACACTGGGAGGTTTGTTGCTCCTCCTCCCATTTTGCAGAGAGGAAAAAGAGACCCTGAGGCAGTGACTTGTCTGGGGTTGGGGTACATGGTGTCATGTGGCTACAACTCCAAAGTCCAATTCTCCCTCAGCCCAGAGCATCGGTCCTCATGACCGCCAGAACCAGCCTCCTTCCCCATCCGCTAATGACCAGACCTGGCAATTCTCCCACAGACCTCAGATCCTTTCAGCCCTCGTGCCAGCCTCCTGTCACTCAGTCCTCACCCCTCCCAACCTTAGTCCCCACACAGCAACACCACAGGGCAGGCTTTGCCTCTAGCCAAGCCATCTATCTTCAAAGACAATTTCCACTCCAAATATTTATGGCAAAATACAGAATGTCTTCTCGCCCGGGCCTACTTTGGAGGGGGTTGCTCCCAGTGCACAAATATTACACAGGCAAGTCCTTGAGGGGTGCATCTAGATCCCCATGGATATGGCACGCTGCCCAGACGCCCACCCACTCACTCAAGTCCTTACACTTAACACAGTCAAGTGGAGGAGGCCCCACCATGGACTGTTTCTTCTGCTATGGGTCCCTAGTACAGCACATACAGCAGCTCATGAAACCTGAAAACCCCAGCTATGGTAGGTGGAGGGAGAAACCCAGCTCTACTGTAACATGGGCACCCCTAAGTGACCTGTAACAAACAACCCTCATGGCCCATTTCCTTCTGCTGGAAAGCAAGAACCAGCAGCAATCACTTCCAGCCCCGAGCAAGCGGCCGTGGGGCCCCTGTTCCTCCTCTAGGCCCTTGCCCTCCTCTGAAGACCCACAGACTCAGTGCCCTCTGAACTGAACCTGAGTGAAGCTGAGGCTCAAGGGCACACCAGGCTCTCCCAGGAAGCTCGGTGTAGGCTATGACTAGAAACAGCTTTCTACAGCATACACAGTCACACACATTCAGATCAGACTCAGTTCTGGGACACAAATCCTCAGTCCTTCTGAGTAAATGCCCTCGAGGGTTGGTGGGGGGGACACGCGAGAACCGACACTGTCAGCACATTCCTGGGGTGGGAGAAGCCAGCCCCTGCAGGTGACACAGCTGAGCCCCACCCTGCCCTTCCCCTCTCTCACCTCACCAAGGTATCCGGACCGGGTTGAGGGAACTCAGGCCAGGATCTCAGAGGCCCTGGCAGGGGCCCAAAAACCTGAAGAATTTTTCAGACCAGGTGGCCCTGATCCAAAGAATTGACCAGGTGGCCCTCCCTGATCTGCACCCTCCAAGACTGCATTTTTGTGGACTGGTCAGGACACGGTCAGGAGGAGCAGGGGCAGTTCCCCTCAGGCCTAGGGTAAGTGATGGGAAGAAAGTTCTCAGGCCCTGGGGACTGGGAACCTCCCTGGCACCAAAAGAATTCCCGGTGCAAGCCCAGCCACACACTCTGCAGGTATGCCTTTCAGGAAAGGGGCCAGCCTGTCCCTCCACAGGGCCACACCCTGGGGACAAGGCCTCTCAAAGGGACAGCGGAATCCTCCAGCACACAGAAACTTGGAAGTTCTCAGGGATTTTCATCAAGTTAGCGGCTAAGACTCACCATCCTTCTGCAATAGGAAAAAAGACTCACCTCAGCCACCTGCCCTTGAGCTGATGGGAGAAACTCGCCTGTACATTGCCCGTTCCAGGTGCCACAAAGTTCCAAGATTTGGAACTACAAATCTTGCCTATGACTTAAGGTCACCGCTCTGTCTCGCTCACCTACACCAGCTCATGAGGATCTCACTTCTATTTCCAAGTCTGGCCTTCGCCTGTGCTGTGGTCCCTCTCAGCTCTCTCTGGCCCGATGGCGCACGTTCTACTCATTCTTTTACTCGTAAACATATTAAACATCAGCACATCGTTTTGTGGGTTTCCTGGAGCGTAAGTAAACCGGGCTAAAGACAGATTATCAGTAGTGTTTCTGTTTGGTTTTTTGGGGTGTGTGTGTGTGTGTGTGTGTGTGTTAGTCCAGAGGATTCAGTTTGGATGAATTTTAAACACTCATAAATCCCAGCTTCAGATACCCTTGTCACATTCTGCTACACGAATGCCATGAGCCACAGTGGCCCTGGATTGCCACCTTCTTGTCCCAAGCCAGGGCCACACTGGAAATTCTGCTAGAAGAAGACAACGGAAATCACCCTGTTTAAGTTCGGCCTGTCTGAAGTCATCCAGAACATGGTCATTCTCAGGAAGAAGAGGTCCCCAGAGGAGGGTGGCCACTGAGGAGATGGGTCAGTAAACTCAGGACTTGCTCTGCTCATTGTCCAGAGTTCATTTTTGAAAAGTCAGACGAGGTGGCAATTGAAATATCAGAGTTGCTGGAAAGATTGAGACGGAGATCCCTGAGGCTCCCTAGCCAGCCAGCCTAGCCTATTCAGGGCGTCACAGGCCAGTGAGAAATCTTTGCCTGCAAGACATAAGGTAGATAGTGCCAAAGGAACAACAGCCAGCGTTGTCTTTGACCTCTTCACACATACGCACATATATGCAGGCAAACCCCTAGGCATGCATGAATCAATGCATGCATGCATACAGGCACACACACATGCAGTGGCATTTCATTTGTATTTTAATAGATAAAGCTTCACACACACACACACACACACACACACACACACACACACACACTGTAAGTCAAAGCCCACTGGTAGTGCCTTCACTGTTGGATCTGAGCCTACATGCCCAATGTAGAAATCAAATACACAAACACACAGGGCTTGCAACCCCTGAATGCAGGCAGCTGCTGTGGAGTCCAAGAGCTAACCCAGTCAAACCCATCACCCCTTCTGCTTCGACAAATCCGTACAAACACGCCCTGCATGGATTACCCGGAGGCCTGGGTCCTGTCTGAGCAATTCGAAATTCAGATCCCTTCTCCTCAGTGCCTTGAGGTCCCACTGATGTCCACGGCCCCTCCCTGATGTTGTCTCCTTTGGGCAGACCAGGTGTGCGACTGATGGATGGCCCACCTGGCCTCCTCCATCCTGGGGTGGTTGAGTCCTAGTGGCAGGAAGCCTTCCCGTGGCCTTTGACAGACAGCCGGCATGTCAAAACTGGAACCAGGCAGCCTGTCTCCAGAGGACACACGGTTGTTTCTCTCTGAGTTGTAGGGGCTCCCTGGGGGGAGGCTGGTCGCTCGCTCCCTACCTGCTGGTTCCTTCGGCCTGTACTTGGCTCCCTGTGAGGGCCAAAGTTACAACCGTGAGACATAGACAGGAGCTAAGCGTGAGCTCACTTAGAAAGTTTTTCTCTCTGACCTTAAGATGGCCCCCCAAGGGTGCCCTGTCACCTAGGTGCCCCTTACAAACCTGTCACCCGCCAGTCATTGGGAAGTACAGCATCTTTATCAAACTTAAAAGCCTCCGATTTCTCCTCCCTCCCTTCCTCCCTCCCCCCCCCCTTCTCGGTTTTTTTCAGTCTTTCAGACCTGGTATATTACAATAACTGTTGCGTCTGATTTCTTTAAAAGTAAGATTTGATAAAGGTCAGCATATCTCCCAGCCACATATGCAGAAACATTTTTTTCTTGGTCCAGGAATAAAGAGATTCTATCATTAAAACTAAAAAGCATTAAGGACATCCCTGGAGCCCACGGGGAATCGGAGAAAGAGAAGGCATTTTGTTATCGCTGTGCAATCACAGGATTTTTAAGCTATCTCTAATCTGCCTCCCCCCTCCTGCCCCCTGCCACCCACCCAGCCCCCACTGCTCTCACGTCCCCCTCCCCCTTCTTTTCACATCAAGGTCTTTTATCTTCCAATTTTGCATCTAAAGATGAGGTGAATGCCATTAGCTCAATTCAAACTCAAGTGCAGTCAGATGGGCCTCTGATTTCTGAAAAGCGCCGTCTAAGGTCACATTAGAATGTACAAGAGCAGCTTGGTGCCTGCAACGGGGGCTTATTATCCACCCGCGGTGTGAACGAGGGGTGTCAGTGGCCACAGGCTTGGGTGAAAACAAAAGAGATACCAGGATTCCAGGCTTTTGTAGGCAAGCTTCTCTGATTTCTTTTCAGAACTCTCCTGCCAGCCTTGGAGACAGCACTGCAGATGGCAAAGCTCAACCAGGGGACACAGAAGGAGAAGAAAGAGAAAGCAGTTGTGGGGGAGGTTGCTGTTTGTTTGCTTGTTTGTTTGAAGTTTAGCTGTCTTCTGGGCTCTTCCTAACTCTTTTGTCTTATTTAATTTTTGTTTTAGTCCACCCATCTCCAGTCTACATGTCACTTGCTCTATGTCACTTGCTTTGTTATGAATGGTAAGTGCCTTCACTGATTGAAATCATGCTCTCTGTGTATCTGTCCTTTCAGTAGACTGGATTCAGTACGTACCTGTGGACTTGTGAAGGAAGTCAGCCTGGTTTTGGCATCTCGGTGGGATATGACCATGGACACACACTTGGTCCACAAATGTCTACAAGATGCTAGTCAGATCTCAGGGGAGTAGAAATGCAGAGATGGATAAGGCAGCATTGGTGAGAGTTTGCACTTTCAGGGGAGGGTGGTGGTTTGCTCTTCTTCATAGAGGGAGCAAGGAAAGAGTCAAAGACAATAAATACATCCAAAGAAATCAACAGACTTCTGAGAAGGAGAAGGAAAAGAGAGAAAGAGGAGGCGGAAGAGGAGAAGGAGAAGGAGGAGAAGGAGGAAAAGAAGAAGAAGGAAGAGGAAGAGGAAGAAGAGAAAGAGAAAGAAGAGGAAGAGGAGGAGGAGGAAGAGGAAGAAGAAGAAGAAGAGGAAGAGGAAGAGGAAGAAGAAAGGAGTGTAAAGAAACCCAACTTTAACAGCATTTGGATTGAAACCCGGAAGTTGAGGCTACACCAACATTTCAGGGTTCAGGGAAGTGTAGGAGAGTCACTGCTCCCAGTGTCAGCAGCTACTTTGCCCATGAAGTGTCTGCTACCCTGCATACATAGTCTTGGTGGAGTAACAAGTCACCCTGACCCAGAGACACCCATCTGATCCTTGCAGGGACATGTGTATCACAAGGTCATCGAAGGAGTTGGTGGCTTAAGGCACTGATGACTTGCTGATTTGAATGAAGGCACCTTAGTTTTGCTTCCTGGATCCCCAAAATGTCTCTAACGCCTTATTGTTCCCCATTTCAGTCTTTAGCTACCAATCAGAGTCTGTGAGCCACCACAAAGACTTTTAAATATACTTGGTTTTGCTGTTTGGTCCAAATTTGATTCTTGATTTGAAAGCAAAGAATCATTTGTGATGCTGGAATCAATGCAGCATCACATTTAAATGAAAGATGGTCTTGAAGATGTAGGCTCTACTGAAGTGGCTTCTAGCCAAGAGAAGGAAGACAAAATGAGGCCCTTAGGCAGGAAGAGTCCAGCAGTCAGAGAGGACTACAGGAGGAGCAGCCAAAGAGACTAGGTATCTCATAAAAGTTGTTAGGGTCCTGTCAGAGAAACACAAAGCCCCCCCCAAATCTTACAGCTTTCTGCCCGTGTCATGTCACCCCAACTGTCCAGTGCATCCTTCCATGCATTGAGGCATTAATTTCCTTTAGTAGCGTTTTATGGGCTTAACATCTCATTCAATTTGTTCATAAGCATTGTACGTTTCTAATCATTCTGCCTGCACAGTTGCCCTATTCTTTTGCAAATTCAATCAAAAACGAGGGCAGAGGGAGATCCTTGCTGAACAGACATTTTCCCCTTGCCAGGACTCCTTAGGAATGTGTTAGCTAACAACTACTTATAGCTTGTTTATGTTTGATTGGTATTATTAGTAATTTAACTTGACTTAACTAAGTGGAAGGATATGTACAGATTATACACAAATACCAAGCCAAACAATAAAGGATTTGAACTGCATAGATTTTAGCATCTATGAGACATCCTGAAACCAGTGCCTGATGGATACTGAGAGATAACTATAACAGAAACACAGTGAATTCTCTATGTTGTATTCCTACAAGAAACAGATTTATTCACCTCATATCATTTTGAAAGACTCATTTAAATGTTCATATTTGTGCTATCTTCATATAAAGATGACTTACATTTTGTTTCCAGTCTTTGTGTTTTCTGATTCTTTTTCTTGTTTTATCGCATAGTCTAGCACCTCCAGTCAGTACAGCCATCCTGGCCTGCTACTGATCTCAAGGGAAAATACTACACTTTCATTATTATGCATGGTATAATAAAGGCTCCAGAGCTTTGTACTGAAATTTTTTTCTTTTCTTCCCAGGTTTTTACTACTTTCCATATTCTGTGTGTGCCAAATATTGTCCAATGATTTTATACAACTCTTAAAGCAATCATTATATGTTCCTTGGCTTCACTGGGAATATTGTGAAGAATGTTGACTGCTTTTTTGAGGACAAAAAAATCCTGCACCTTAGCAAAATCTCAGGAATGTTCCCAACATGACAGCACATTGTAACAATTTTACCTCCATTCATGACATAAACTGGCATGTATTTTCCTTATATTTTCTTTATGTCAGTTCACATCACATCATCACAGCAATAGTTCCTTTTTTCTGTCTCACAAAAACATTTACATGTTAGATATTTAATTGAATTTGCTCATTGAAACATTTAGGTATTAAGTTATGATTATTGATACTTTTAATTTCTTTACATCTATTCTAGCAAGTTATACATTTCAAATATTTTATCTATTTCATCTCAGTTATTTAAATTATTGGCATTAATGGGCTGGAGAGATGGCTCTACAGTTAAGAGCACTTGCTGTTCTTGCAGAGGACCCTGTTTTGGTTCCCAGCACCCATATGTTGACTCACAGCCATCTATAACTACAGTTCCAAGGAATCTGATACCTCCCCTGGTCTCCTAAGGTACCAGGCACACACACAGTATACACACATACACTCAGGCAAAACCTACATATAAAATACAAATATGTATTTTAGTTATTGGAACTAAGATTGTCAAGATAGTGTGTTAGTAGTTCTCACCACTCCTGTGGTATTTGGACCCGGATCCTCAAGTGCACAAGGCAAGCACACTACCTTAGCATATCCTGTTAATGATACCAATGCCTTTGTATTTTGAGGGAGAGCCTCAATTAGGTGGTCAAACAGTTCTTGAATGCTCCCTGTAGCCAGGCAGGCCTTGAACTTGGGGTCCTCCTGCCTCAGCCTACTGAGGAATTACAAACCAGGGCCACCTTTTGCACATCTACAGATCTTTTGTGGTGTCTTGTGACATTTGAGTGTCTGCAGGCTCTGGGGTAAGAGCTTCTCTTTGTTGACTCTCACTTGGGAGACAGTCCCAGGCACCTCTTTGACCAAGCAATGCAGGGGTCTCACACACCACATTGATGGAGAACAAACTGGTTTCCTTTCACTTCTACTTCACGGGTCTGTGTTTGCTGTCCTGTTGCCTGTTGCTCCTTTGATGGCCTTCTTTTTGCTTATTTAAGGTTTTAATTCATTTGTTCTTCTGCTTCTGTTTTTTTGCTCTTGTTCTGTTTAGTTTGAGGGGAGGGTGTAGAGTCTAGCTATGTACCAGGTTTGGTCTGGTGCTCCTGACTCAGCCTGAATGTTGGGATTTGAGGTGTACACCCCCATGCCCAGGTTCCGCTTTCTTAAGGTTGAGTCTTGGGGCTTTTATTTTATGTCTTTTCTTTAATAGAAATGCCTAAAAGCATTTACCTCCAAATACCTTAAAACTTAGACTTTTTATGTTTCCTTTCTATCCTATTTCCATTCAAAATATTGTTTCCTTTCTTTATGACTCCTCTTTGACCCATGAATTATTTGAACAGTTTTATTTTACCTCCAAACAGTAGCAGACTCCACACCTACACACACACACACACACACACACACACACACACACACACAGAGTTTCATCATCCTTTCCTCGTTTCTCATTATTGCAGCCACTTTTTCTTCATGTAGTTGGAAGGCGTGGTTAGGTTCACAGAACTGCTGTCATCTCAGCAAACCCACCATTGGAACCCTGCAATCTCAGGTGTCATCGGTTTCCTCCTCTGGCGAGATCACAGCCTCTGCATTCACTTGCCCTTGGCTTCCATGCTCTAACCTGTTCATCCTCCGATTTTGCCCATCTATTTCTTCTTGGAACACTGGGATCGCCACCTTTCAATTGGAGTGCCCTGCCCTCTTAGAACTGACAAAGGTGTGCTTGCATTTAAATCCACCCCATTGTAATTTCTTTCATATTGACTCCCTCTCTTCTTTGTTCTGTCCCCCTCTCTCCCACCTCCATCTGGGTTGATGAGTATTTTTCCTACAAGTCAGATATCCCTAATCAAAAAATCCAAAATGCTTCAAAAATCCACAGATCCTTGAGCCCAGTACCCTGAGTGGAGAATTACAGGCACATCACAAAGCTTGGTCTCACGAACAAAAGGTATTTTTTAAGATGTCGCCCAAGCCATATGTAAAATTCCTGTTCTGACTTGGATGACATCCCTGGGATATCTGACACACTTTACACAGATACACATCCTCTAGAACCCAATGACATCTTAAATACCAGCACTTCTAGTCCCAAATATTTCAGATAACCCAGCTATATCTGTTTCATCAGCAGACCACTCTTACTACCTCTGTTTCCTCAGTTTATTCCTGGTTATTTTCTTGGGACTTAGAGCATGGCTCTGTAAACTCCATGTAGCCTAGTGTAACTTTATACGCACCTTTCCCGGACTTCCCTCCCTGCATCATTTGTATTATCTTGCTGTATATTTCATTTCTACTGCTATCAGCCTTCCATAGATTGATATTTATCAGCCAATTATCACTTATCAGCAACGTAAATTGTATAGCAGATTTCTCCATGCTTGAAACATTCCCTCCCGCAGGGGAACTCCTTAAAGTAAAAAGTAAACAATTCAAAACAGGTTCAGGAAGTCCCTGAAACTGACCAGATTCAGTAGACTCCTCCCCGCACCCCGCTGCCCAGTAATAAACAGTAAAGTTTTCCGAGAGTCATATTCAGACCTTCAATCAAAGCAAGCTGAAAAGGAGACTCTCAGATGAGCCAAGCTGCCTGGAAAAAAGCAGGAATCAGATGAGTTGCCTGGAAAGGCTTCGGACTGGCCAAGCTGCTCAGAAAAGACGCTCTCCAACCTGTGCAGCTGTCTGCAGGCTGTGCAGGGTGCTCCAGGCTCCCAACCATGTGAGCCATCCATGCTAGGGTGGGCTTTGGTGATACAGCTGTCTTTGAGTTATTCTACTCCTGTAAGTGACCTCTCATCCACATTCCTATAAGTAATCCTAATAAAGCTTATTAGTTCACCAAGCTGAACTTCAGTGGTATCTGCTATGAACTCTCTACTTGGAGTGAATAGGTGTGTGTGTTTGTCTGTCTGTCTGTGTTTGTTTGACCCTCGTTAGCACAGGCCTGCTGGTGACAAATTTTCTTGTTTCTTGACAGATAGAAAAAGTCTTTATTTCACTTTTTGGAAGATTTCCTTTGGGATATAAAATTCTAAGTAGTCAAGATTAGATTTTCTATTTCCCCTTTCACACTTGACATGAACGGTTCCTGAGAGAAGCCAGAGACATTGTTCATCTGAACTCTCCCTTGTGGTCTCTCCTTCTCCATGGAAAGCATATAGGTTTTTTCTCTTTGTTGTTGGCTAATAAGAAAGATTCAGAATCACACATAGGCTGATGATCCGTACTGCAGATAGAATACTAAAACCCTAAACCTCCATGTGACTGCGTTTGGAGACAAATCCTGAGGAGATGGTGAAGATCAAATGAAGTGGGAAGGGTGAGGATGATACTCTCCTGAGGAGAGATATCCAAGGCTGAAGAAGTGACTCCACAGTTAAGAGCACTGGCTGCTCTTGCAGAGGACCCAGGTTCGAGTTTCAGCACCTACAATTGCAATTGTAGGATTACAATTACCTATAATTCCAGTTCCAAGTGATGCCTCCTTTTGGTCTCCACAGTTCCCAGGTTCACATGCAATACACAGACATGCATTCAGATGAAACATCCATGCACACGAGAAATGTTGAAATAATAATTTCTTTTTTTAAAAAAAAAGAGATATCAGTTATCTGTGTGTGTCTGTCTATGTCTCTCTGCATGTGTTGTATGTGTCTGTGTCATATTTATCATTATATATGTGCATGTCATTGTTTCTGTGCCTTTCTCTAAGTACATGGGTGTGTGTTTTTCTATCTAGCCATTTATCTCCTTTTTAGATTCATACAAAAGAAGCCATGTATTCACACAGTACAAAGGTGACATGCACAAACCCATCTTATTAGAAACCTCCCTGGACCGCTTCCACATTTCAATATTTCCAAATAAATGTACATGAGTATACCTCTCTGAGTTGAAATATTCCTACATTGTCTGGGTTTTTACATGTAAAGATTTCTTTATAACTCAGTTTTGTATATTTATTTTCCCTTATGATTTCCTCATTAGCCTGTGAAGTCTGCAAATTTTTCTTTTATATTTAATGTCTCCAAACAATGTGGAAGGGTTGTTGTTTACTATTAATATTTCAAGCTGTGCATGTGGTGAAAGGGTGTGGTTTATGTATTGACTACTCTTCTCATTGTTCTTAATGGTAAAGTACATTAAACTTACCTGTGAATAGTCAATGTATACTTAAGAATAATTATGTTCCTAAAGAACAGATTTCTATATGCATTCTTTCAGATTAGATTTGCTGTTTAGGTTTTTATTTGTTTAGGGCTGAGTTTTTGTTTTTGTTTTGTATTCTAATTTTTTGTTTTTCTCAAATAATCTTTCTCTGGAAGACTATGTAGCATAAAAACATCATTATTGCAGGTTTAATCAATTGCATCTGTCATTTTTGTCATAAATGCAAAGAGCTGTTGCTGCTCTTTGTATTTTAAAGTTCTATAGTTATCGCTTGTGTACACACTGGTGATTGGTATGTTCTTTTGGAGGGATTTTTTGAGACTGGGTTTCTCTGTGTAGTCCCAGCTATCCTGGAACTCACTCTGTAGACCAGGCTGGCCTCAAACTTGCAGAGATCCACCTGCCTCTACCTCCCAAGTGCAGGAATGAAAGGTGTGCACCACCACTCTATCTGAACACCACACTATCTGACCACCACACTTTTCATCAGTGTAAAACAGACCTTTCTAATTTAAATATTACTTGCAATGTTTTCATATTAAATTCTATATCTCCATCAATAAAGATATTAACTTCCTTTGGTTGGTAAATACCTTGTATATCCTCTTTACACTTCAATTTTCAAATATCATCATATACTTCTAAGATTTTAATGTAATCTGAAGTCTCTGTCTTTTAGTTGTGACTTTAACTTATTTACATTTATTCTATTTGCTAATATATATAGCTCTATCCCTTCATGATTCTTTTTTAGCTTTTTTGTATGCTTTTACTTATTATTTCTTTTGTTGATAAATTAAATTTTCTATATTAATTTGTTTTCTACTACTGATTTAAAAGTTATTCTTTGAGTTACTCCATATGTTTACATTTTAATTTTTATATTTTATTCCTTCTTTCTGGATTATTTTTGCTTGCTTGAGTATTTTATATAATCATTACATTAGGGATCGTATTGTGTAGTTTCTCTCCCATGTTCTGATTATCTAAAAATATTTTTTTGTTATTTTGGCCCTTAAACCATAGTTTTATTAGAATGTAATTGTATATTAATAGTTATTTTCTGTCAGCCACAAAGATGTATTTCTGTTTCTTTCTGGCATATGTTGCTGTTCTTGAGAAACTGGTTGGCAGTCTGACAGCTGTTTTGTGGAAAACAGTGTGTATTTCGTTCTCTGTGACCTGGCGACTTTCTCTTTACTCTTGATACTCTACAGTTTCACTAGGGGTGACTAGGTGTGAATCTTCACGGCCTTTGAAAAGTTCTCAGCTATTACAACTTTGCAGTTTACCTCACTGTCCACCACCCATCTTTCTTTATATATGTAAGAACTTATGCTACTTGATTTCTCTTTTGTATTTTCTTTTCTATTTAAATAATTTTCATCTTGTTAAGTTCATATGGGAGTTTTCATTTCGTATTCAACATCACTGGATTTTATTCAAAGTTGCTATTTCTGTTATCTTAACTGTCTATTCCACATAATAAAAGACCTCATTTTGACTTAAGTTCTGCTTTCTATTTTCTGTGTCTTTAATTATTTTTATTCTAGGGATTGAACTCAGAGCCTCATGCACATTAGGCTACAGCTCCACCGCTACACTGCACCTGAGAACTTTTTTTTAAAACAAGGTCTCATTGTGTGGTTTAGGTTGGCCTTGTGATTCTCCTGCCCCTGCTTCAGAAGTCATGTCTTGAACAATGTGTGCCTTCAAGTTTATCCTAGAGTTGGGAAGATTCACTATTTTAATTCATGTGGTCTTCTCCCAGTTGTGTCTGGTTGAACGCCTATGTTTACTGAAGTTATACTTCCTTTCTGTTTCGTTCTAGTTTGATTTCTATTGCTATAAAACACAATAACTCAAGGCAGCTTGGGAGGAAAGTGCTTATTTCAGCTTATGGGAAGGGAAGTTAAGCAGGAACCTAGAGGCTGGAACTGATACAGAGGCCATGGAGAAGCAGGACTTAGGCGTGCTCCCCAAAGTTTGCTCAAACTGCTTTCTTATACAGCTCAGGACCACCTTCCCAGGGATGGCACCACATCCATCACTAATCAAGAAAACGCCCCCACAGACTTGCTTACAAGCCAATAAGATAAAAGAGTTTTCTCAATCAAGTTCCTTCTTCCAAGGTGACCCAAAATGTGTGTCGAGTTCATAAAAAAATTAACCAGCACATATTTCAATGCCTATCATTACTCTTTCTCTTACCTAAAATGCAGGTACCTCTCATTACAATACTTCTTATTTTAAAGCACTTTTCTATTATATATGTATACAGTGCACTGTTTGTCTGTCTGACAGTCTGACACATGGTCTTGTTCTGCTATTCTGGCTAGCCTGGAACTTAATATGGAAACCAGGCTGTTCTCAAACTTGTAGGAATCCACCTGTCTTTGTCTCCTGAGCGTTGGGATTACAGGCACCACAACACCCAGTTATTTCTCTTTCTCTTTGTAAAATCTCATTGCTACTGTTCTCTGGCCCTTTGGTAGAACATATGATACATGGGATGTCATTTGCATGATTTACATTTATGGAGAAGAAGGCCACAGCAAAAGTTCCTGAAACATGATCTAACTTCTGCAAGGTGAGCACTTCTTCTTCTGGCCTCTTCTGCTAGGAGATTCAGGTCCATTGATGACTTTCAGGGGAAGGAATTCGAGGGAAAACTATGTGCATGGAAAAGGGTGTTGGGGTGCCAGGACGACACGCTCAAGGCTGCAGAGAGCATCCAACATGTGACTGTGGAAGAACTGTCAGCCAAAATGTCTGGTACCCCCTCATTCTAAAGCAGGACTCGTGTGTCATCTGCAGAGCCCAGAGCAAAAAGAAACCTTGCGGCCCCTTGCTCAAAATGGTTAAGAATTTCAATACTGAATGATCAGAGCATTGAACTTAAATCAGGCCCAGAGACAGAGCTTGGTGGTAAAGAACTTGCTGTGTGTGAAACCAGAGTTCAATTCCCAGCACTGAAAAAAGTTCTGGGGACCGTCTATGGGTTCACTTGTCTATTATTCAGGGTTCTGTAGAGTAACCGAACTTATAGAAAGAAGTGTGTGTGTGTGTGTGTGTGTGTGTGTGTGTGTGTGTGCGTGTGTGTGTGTGTTTGGGAATATATATAGGATTTATTAGACTGTTTTACAGGCTGTGGTTCATGTAGTCCAACAATGGATGTCTACCAACAGAAGGTTCAAGAATCCCTAGTTGTTCTGTCCACAAGTTAAATTCCTGAACAAGTCTTTAGTATACTCTGGAATCCCAAAGAAGTAGATCTAATGCAATGAAGGAGTGGACTCGCCAGTGAGCGCGAGAGCAAGCAGGCAAAGAGAGCAAGCTTTCTTCCGTGTCCTGATACAGGCTTCCCTCACACAGTGTGGCCTAGATTAAAGGTGGGTCTTCCCACCTCAAAGATCCCTATTTGAAGTGGGCCTTCCCATTTCAAATAATTTAATTAAGAAATACCCTTTGCAGGTCTGTCCAGCCATTTCGGTTTTACATCCCAGATGTAGTCAAGTTGATAAACAATAATAACAATACAACTTTATAATACCACCCAGGTCAGGCAACCCCTCCAAAAATATAAGATCTGATCACAGTGGCGTAGGATTGTGGGAACCCCATAACTTCTTTTGCCTAGAAGGACCCACTGGTCTCTGATACCCAAATCCCTCCTTCAGTTCCATCAGCCCTTGTTCTGGTTAATTTTGCTATCAACGGGATATAACTTAGCGTCACTTGGAAAGAGAAACCCTCAACTGAGGAATTTCCCAGGTCAAATTGACCTGTAGCCATGTCTCTAAGAGACTGTCTTGATTGATGATTGACATGAGAGGGCCCAGCCCACTGTTGGCAGCACCATTCCTAGGCAGAAGGTTGGGGGCTATGTGAGCCAAAGTCATTGAGCAAGCCAGAAAGCAGAGATTGCCCCCATGGCCTCAGCCTCAGTTCCTGCATCCGGGTTCCTGTGCTAGCTCCCTTAGTGATGGAATATGAGCTGTAAGGTGAAATAAACCCTTTCCTCTCCAAGTTGCTTTTGATCCAAATGTTCAATTGTAGAAACAGAAAAGCACTTTAGAAAGAGCCCGGCATCTTTGCCTGCCTCTGATGCCTTTGACATTTTGCATCAAGGCTCCTAAGAGAATCCATGAGTTGTCCCGTTGCAGAATCTCTGTGTTCCTCTGAAACCCAGGGTTCCTATGCACACCTCCAGGAACACAGCATTTAAAAGAGAAAAGGTGTGAAGAGCGTCATCCAAGCCCTGAGTACACGGTAAGCTTTAAATACAGTTTTTCTTCGCACGCAGTACAGAGGTCTGGCTGTGACCTTCACCGCCACGCAGGCAGGAGAACCACGGGTGTGTTTGCTGAGTTTGCAGTTCGCCTCCACCTGGAAGCAGATGGGCTGGAAGAGGGAGTCAGCTGTCCCTCAGTGTGGGCCCTGGAGTAGTTCCATGTAACATCTCCGGCTTCAGAAGCCAAAAGGCCCACAGTCCTTCTGGGGGAACCAAGATCTGCCCCCAGCTGATCAGCGCCCGTCTTGTAAGATTTGCCTCTTGAGTCAACACACGGCAGTGTTCCAGGCCATATTTCTGCTTCCTGCTTCCTGGACCACATCCCTTCTTGGGTTTTCCCTACTCCCTGGTATGATCTCCAGGGTTCTGCCTGTGTCAGGAGCCCCCCACTTGTCAACACAGACACATGAGGATGTCTTTCTACCACAGCTGCTATGCACACGGGAATGTCATTGACTCTTGTCTAGTAAGTCATTCCTTGAGCTGCTATGGGAAGAGAGACGGTGCCTTCCAGAAGAACAGGTCCTCAGGAGCCAAAATCAAGCGAAGCTTTCGAAAGAATAGAAGCCCAGCGTGAAAAAGGAAGCCAGAGTCAACGGCTGAGTGTGACCAGGTCGGCCCTAGCAGAAAAATCCTAAACTAGGTCAGCCCATTGAATCCCAGCTGGAGAGATTTAGGTTCTGTAGGTCCAAGAAATGGAGCCAGGACCTCACAGAACTACTCACACACCCAATGGATGGGGAAGCTAAGACTTAACCAACAACTGAAGGGCCCATATTTCCAAGTGAAAAGTAGTCCATATATTAAGTTTTAGCCACACTGCCCTTGGTACCTTTGAACAGTCACTGGATGTAATTACATTTCCTATCTACAGTTAAGACGCAGGATGCTCCAGGGCAGCAAGGGTCAGCGTGGACCAGGTCGTTGAGGATTTATTCTCCTGACACCTGTCACTGAAATAAAAGCTCAGCTCCCTGTGAGTCAGAGTTCATCTCGTAAACTCTTCGTAGGCGCTGCACCCACAGACAGGCTGTCCCTCGGGTCCTGCTCCGTGGACACGACCTCTGACCTAGGAAATAAGGACTGGCTTTGGGAGAGTGAGGAGACAGCTCAGTCAGTAAAGTACATGCTACACAAACAGACAGATCTGAGTTTAATCTCTAACGCTCATGTTGAAAATAAGCAAAAAGAAACCCATAGTCAGGCATGGCAGCCTGTTCTGTAAGCCAGTGCTAGGGGCGGGAGGAGGCAAGTGGTTCTCTGGGGCTAGCTGCCAACGACCTAGTCAATGGGTGACCTTCACGATGTGAGAGACCCTGTCTCAAAAAAAAACTGAGGATGACACCTTGCATGAAGCTATGTCTCATGTGCTCATGAGGGGAGAGAAAAGGGCAGGCAGGAGGCAGAGACCTGGAGCTCAGGGTCAAGTAGTAAGCTATGGAGCTGAATGAGCTGCCTCAGCCCAGAAATGTCAGGTTTCATCCAAGGGGTGATGAGCATCCCTCTTCTCAAGGTTCCTTTTTGCCTTTGACGGGACACTCAACACTCCTCCTGGGAAGGCATACTTTGCTGAAAGGAGCAGTAGCCTCAGGACCAAACCCAGAAGAACCAGGTTCAAGTCCCAGTTTCACTGATGACTGGAGATATGACATCATTTCAAGGTTCCCCACAGGTACCCATGCATACTGCCCCAGGGGCTAAGCTAAGAGACCACAGGCTAGGAAGCAAGTCTTAATGGGGGGGCACTAACAGAAGGTGGGGTTACCCTGAATATCAGCACCCATTTTCCACCTTCTGGAAGGTTCTGATGGCCACCATCTGGAGGAAGAGAGCTGGACCTGGGGCTGTGGGCCAAGAAGCACGCTCGTGTGGGAGCCTCCTGGGAGCCAGGCAGCAGCATGTGTCTGAGCAGTACCATTTACGCCCAGGAGCCCGCTATTTGGAAAACAGAGCTGGTACCAAGCCTGCCATCTGTGGCCAAGATTTCCCGGCCCGTCACACCATATTGTGGAAGGCGCTGGCTGAAGGAAACAACGTCCCCTGTCGCGCAGTGTTTGTTTGGTTTGGGGCTTTTGTTGGGTTTTTTTGTTTTGTTTTGTTTTTTGTTTTTTTTAACAAATTCAAATGTGGCTTCCTCAGTTAGTAAAGCAGGCTGACTGGCCCCATGGAGTTGCCGAAGGAAGAAGGGAGTTGACGCCATGTGTGATCTGTACACTGGCACTAGGTGCATTGTCGCACCCGACACACTCCGGGGGGTGTTCTGTCAGGCGCTTGGCTAAGCGTGGCATACTTCACACATATCCTATGTGTGCTCCCTGTCGTTTGCACCACCACCTTATGTGGCATCTACCATTGCTATTCCATTCTATAGAAGTGTAGACAGGGGCACAGAGAGACTGAAAAACTTGCTTGTGTCCACACAACAAGCAATAGCGGATGCCAATGGAGCTGCGTTCGGTCCATTACCACCTGGTTGGTATCTGGAACCTCTTGCTGACGTCATTTAGCCCCTCCCTTTCACCCATCCTTCTGTACTTTCTTCTCTGCGTATTGGTCGGCTATGAAATTGCCATCCTTATTAGTTTGGTTGTGGCTTGTGCTCCCCTCACCAGAATGCCATTTCCAAACGGGAAGGGCTCCTGTTTGCCTTGCCACCCAGGGATTCCTGGAGTCCAGCATGGAGCCTGGCGATCAGAGGGTATTTGTTGCCCATCCTAAGGTACTAGCATTCCAGCCTCGACGGTGGGCTTCAGACTGCATCTCCAGCAGACACAGATGTGAGCTGGAGCTGAGACTCAGCTCCCTGCACTGTGAAATGAGGTGAAAACACCCAGGTGACCCGACTTGGGAGCCCACAGTGGCCCTTGCCAAGCACATACCCTGTGGGAGAATTTTCTGTTCTTGGTTGGCCCAACCTCAAGATTAGGACAGAGCCATGTCCAACTCCTCCGCTGCTTGGCTCTCACAGGTACATTTTTTATCATTGAACATTAAAGGGAACCCCGTTTTCATTTCCTTCTCTCAGCCTCAGTTTCCCCATCTAGGACATGGCGTAGTATTCTGGAAAGCCCTACATAGCTCTAACACCATTTGACCTCATTCCTCCAGTCAAGGTAAGAACCCCAAGTGCTTGACAGTGGGACAGGTGACCAAAGAGCTCAAGGCAGTGACCAGTCATATAGGACCAGGCCCAAAGTGCTGAGCAGAATCACTGACCAGAATCAGTCTCCTGGCAGCTTCCCTGGGGAGAAGCCACACATCGGGGAGCCATGCGTTATTTCATTAAGTGACCTGCGAGGAAGGTTTTGGAGAGTTTTGGGCAGGCGGGTAGACTTTGCTTCGGGAGTTCACGGTAAATGTGGGGCAATTAGCAGTGAGGGAACACACATTACAACCACAATTACGTTTGCTTGGCACTCCTGCCCGGTTGTTACAGGCCACCTTCTTTCTTCAGTTCCCCCCTCCCCCATGAAGGAAAAAAACACGCTCTTTGGGAACCGAAGGAAAATAAAAATGCCAAGAATTAAAAATGCAAATTCATCCAAGATGTTTTCTGCCCAAGACAGCATTGGCCACATGGCTCGATAACATTTTAAATGTTAAAAAATGGGTAATTTTGAGTAAAAAAAAAAATCAAATTTGCCAGAGCCCGAGTCTAAAGAAGTCCCGTATAGCATTTGGGCACCCAACCAATATTAATGAACAAGTCCCCGCAGAAGGGTATGTACTGTTAAAATGGGGCAAAAACACAGACTTCACATATGTAACTCTGGTCCTTGGCTGTAAATACAGCTCACAAGCCACAGCTTTGGACAGGTGTGGTGCCCACCCTATACATGGCTGCCCATCTGTACTCTGCACATGCATGACACCCACCTAGGTTTCCTAGGAAGCTGAGACCAGCAGAAATGCCAGAACACGGTACCCGGGTCTGTAGCTGGTTTTCTGTAGCTAGAAAGAAATGCACGAGAGTGGACAAGGCAGAAAGAAAACCAGGTTTGACTCCCGCCTTTGGTGCATTGCCTGCTTGGCTGCAGGTGAGGCTCTCAATGCAGCTTCAGCTCTGCAGGAAGTAGACGCAAGAGCTGCTGCCTGCAGAAGAGCACAGCAGACTCTGCGAGGGATGCATCCACTGGATGAGCTGTGACAAAGTGCCCGACAGAAAGCAGCCTCAGGGTGGAGGAGTTTCCTTCGGCTCAAGTCCCAGAGAGTACCACCCACTGTGGTAGGGAAGGCTTGGCATGGGGGTGTGAATGAACTGGCCACGTGGCATCTGCATCCAGGAAGCAAAGAGATATGAGTCGAGTCCCTGTGCCTCCTCCCTTCTGTACAGTCTGGGACCCCAGCCCACATGCAATTAAGGTGGGTCTTCCTGCCTCCATTAGCCTGACCCAGAAGCTCCCTCACAGATTTAACCAAAGGTGACGCTAGATTTTTACCATATTAACAGCCAATATTGACTATATCATGCCCAAGTTCAAGTAATCTAGTTCCAAGAGAGCCACATTAATCCCTTTCAGTTTTCCCATCGACAACACTGACGACTAAATTTCTCCTCTTTTCCAGATGGGTCTATGCAGCCCTGGATAGCCTGGGAGTCCTTATCCTCCTGCCTCAACTTCCCAAATGCTGGGATTGCAGGTATGAGCTCCCATACAGGTGGCCAGATTTCAAGAGGAATTTTGATGGAGATAAACCACATCCACGTCATAGCATCAATAAACATTAATTAAACATGCTTGCTAAATGGAGATTTTAAAAGGCAGCCCAAATACAACTTTTGCTCTGGGACATCATTCCCTTTTCTCTCCACTGAGGCAGGAATTGCATGAAGGCCAGGTCTGGGTAATGTGAGTTTATCTTAAGACCCAAGTTTCCAGAGGAGAGAGGAAGCAGCCACCCTGGCACCAATGTGGGAGCCCTGGAATTAGGGGAACACATCTCACTCTATTCATGGGAGATCCTGCCTCAGAAAGGGTAAGATCTGCCAAGGTCAGTCAGGTCAAATATGAACCCACCTCCTCACCTTAACTTGGTCTGTGGTGTGTCACCTGATACACAGAGCTGGTTGGATTCATGAGTAAATTGCAGGTCCTTTATCCTGTCTCTGTCATTTTAAAATGTACCTGCCAGGAAGAGCTAATATGGGCTATCTCGTGCTATCTCAATGCATTCTACACTTCCTGACTTCCCCCCTCTGCCCCTTTCCAGAGGGTCATCTCATGGGTATCTATGGATTCCTCCGTCTGTCTCCTCTACACCTGTCTAGAGGGCATGTCACCTGTGCTGGGACTTCTCCATCTCTCTCCTCAACAAAGCAATGCCTCTTATTCTGCTGACCAACAAGCCAGTCAACCAGCCTGTCTACTAGTTAATGGGTGGGTGAACTAGTTAGTTTGGTGGACTGGTTATTGGTTAATTGGTCAGTTTAGTAATTGACAGATCAGTGGGTAAGTTCGTTGACTAATGAGTTAACAAGCTGGTTGGTTAATTGGGCAGTTTTGATTGTTGATAGTTGGTTATTGTGTTGATTAATTGGTTTCTTGAATGGTTGGCTTGTTGACTGGCCAGTCGTTCACTGGAAGGATGGTTAGTAACCTATCCAATGGACAGTTGTTTGGTTGATTGGTTGGTCATTCTATTGGCTAATTTGTTAGTTGATTACTATGTTGGTTAATCATTTAGCTGGTTGGTTTGCTGGGCCACTGGTTGTTTTACATGAAATCACCATGATTTAGCACAGTGTCACGTCCATAACAGGTGTATGACAAACATTCAGAGGTCACTCCCATATCATTTCTCTCCTTGACTTTTCAGCACTTCAGTGTTCTGGGCAGGGAACTAAAAACCTTGGCTCAGAGAAGGCTGATGTTCATACATAATACCATATTCAGGAAGGGGCCAGGCATTCCCTAGGCCCCTGTAGCTAATTTAGTGTTTTGTATCTATCTCTCTGGGCTTCCCATCCTGCTGTTCCGTGAGGCCCAGATGGCCATGGCCAGGAGAAGGTACCAGAGCCTCATGGCAGGGGCTGTGCACTTCCTGAGCGGTTCTAAATTCAGGACCTTTGGTTCAAGTAGGACGGCTGCCTACTGAGCTGTGGCTCTAGCCAATGTCCCCAAGACTCCTTTGTAAGGACTTCTGGGAGGTGTACAAACCATGAGCTCCCAAGGCAGGGGGAAAACAAACAGGACATAGAAAACTTGAGCGGAAGGCAGGCACCCTCCACATGGCGGGCAGAGCCTACTCCAGAGCTCAAACATGTACACAATAGCCATGGAGAATGAGGCCAGGAGAAACCTTGGGGCTCTACATGAAAAGTCTTAGCCCTGCCAAGAACTCTTTACCCACCAGGCCACAGTGCCTGACCCCTTCTGGAACCCTCTAGGGTATAGTTAGAGGGACAGAGTGCTATAATTCCCTATAAAGACCAGATTCAGCCTGAACAGCCAGAGTTCAAATCCAACAAGTCAGGCCCAGTGCCAGGCATGGAACTAGGGAGTCCCTGGGCCCCTGGCACCACCCCCAGCCCACCCCAGACAGCCAGCCAAGCTCCTGGAGACTGTCAGCAGGCTCTCGCCTCTGATGAATGAGAGGAAACCCTCCATGGCAATGTCAAGAAAAAAAAGAGGGAAAATAGCATGTTTGTTCTCTATTACTAATTGTGCGGCCTTTGGGTTTTCTTAGTCTGTATTTTTGGTCCACTGGTTTTACATAAGCACATTACTCTCACACCGCTTTACAAATTCAGTTAGCAGGCCCTGTCTCCCCCACGGCCTTGCACGCTGCCGCCATGCTGTACAGGGTGCGTGTTGCTGGAGGATCATCTGTTTCAAATGCACGTGGGCCTATTAATTGATTAGTGCCCACCGCAAGGAACTCCCTATCACATTACCAGATAGGGGAGTGCCCTCTGCCCCACCTCCTGTTTATATAAAGCCCAGTGATCTTCAAAAGGCCACTGGCCACTGCCCTGCTCCTGCTCCAACTGCAAGGCAATGGCAGTGAGGGACCTCAGGAAGTGACTCCCTGACTATCAAGGAGTTCACCGACATCATAGAGTTCTGACCCATGTTCATCCAGTTCCTGGCCGATGGCCTTAACCAAGTCCCTTAACACAAATGGCCTCTGTAGAAATATGCAGAAGTCCCTTCATAGCATTTTGCAGGAAAAATATCTAGAGAGGGCTTAGCAAAGAACTGAGTGTGTTGTGTTACGTTGTATTAAGAACAAAGATTTATTTATGTTGACCATACTTCCCATTCGGGACCCTGTAAGGCCCTGTCGGCCTTCGTCTGTGACCAGCTTCAGCGTTAGCATCCTTGCTTACAAAGGAAAAAACAACAGATTCTAAGGACTGAGGAACTGGTACCGATTTCACGGTTGATGGGTGGAGGGCCAGGAGCACCGACCCAAGCAAGTACTGGTGGAGTGCCTATCCTTTGCCACTGCTCTACAAGTCCAGGGAGACAAGCTGCATGTGGTTGGGGTCATCCCTACCTTGAAGGTGGCAGCTGACACAGATGTCAGTCCCACTTGGGCATTTTAGCCTGACTTTGATGGAGGAGTCGGGTTCTCCCTCCTGGGCAATAGAGGGTCCCCGCCTCTGGCGTATTGCCTTAATAATGCCATCAATACATGAGGAAGCCTGGAGTTTGCAAAATCAACCCCAAAGCACGCTGTCTCAGTGGGGAAACCGTCAACAAAGACCTCCAAAGATTAGCTGCAGCCACTGAAGGACCCTGCCAAACCCAGCCACGCAGTTTCTGGATGAATGCAGGCATGCACACGCTCAGGACCTTGCCAAAGCCAGCCACCCAGCTTTCTGGAGGGACACAGGCATGCACACGCTCGCTCACTGCCACGACTTGCTTCCCCACTGTCCCATCAGGACAGGAAACTAATCCTTCACCTCTTTCCCCCAAGCACGCAGGCCAGAAATTCCCAGGCTGCTCCAAGGAGGGGTAATTCGCTAACTCCAGCCTGTTCCAAGATCAACAGAAAGCTCGTACTGCCGGGCTCCTCCCAGAGCCTGTGAAACTTGATGCGCGTTTTCTCTCTCACACTATGTGTACTTGTGCATGTGTGTGCTTAAATCATGTCTGTGAGTATGTGGTACATGTGTGTAAGTTGGGGGTAGAATGCACTAAACCCACATAGCCTCCCCATGTAACAGCACTGCCGAGAAGCAGACACACTGAAGAAATGCTTTCTGGTTGAATTACCACCAAAACTTCCTTCCACCCTGTCTATCCCTAAAACCAACAGGCAGAAAAGTACTGAGCCTCCCATGGTTGTATTGTGCCCAAGAAATAAAGCCACACTGGAGAAGCCTGTAGGAGGCGAAGTTCTCAGTACGGTGATGAAGATGGTGCCCTGGTTCGAGATAAATGCATCTTGCATCCTCCTTGGGGTTCATGACACTGAACTGCACAGTGGGCCCGAGCTGTAGGCCCATGATGCCGAGTCCAGTCTGTTACGTGGGAGGACGCCTATGGGGAGAGGGGTAGGCAACCCCAGCAGGCTGGGGTCCTTCGAGCTGTGGAGCATCCTGTCCGTGTGACAAGAGACTATTGCGTGACACTCGGGAAAGTATCCGCTGCTCCTCCACAGTCCTAAGAGCTAGGCAAGTGAAGGGACAATCAGAACCGCAGCCACTAGTGTAATGGTCTTCCTCACTCTGCAAGGCTTGCCGATCGGTCTCTGTCTCTCACCCACCACACGGCTCCCTGCCTGGGACTTGCTGCTCCTTGTGGCCCGCTGCCCACTGCTGCCACTTGGGAACCTGCGGTGTTTTAGTTTTACCATAACGGCTAGCTCCAAGTCTGTGGCCCCGGGTAGATGGTGTGGCTTTCCCTTCAGTGTGTGGTAAGGTGTGTGGAGCATCAAGTAGAGCAGAGCTTTTCATGTGGTGTCGCTGTGCTGGGCCAGCTCTTCCGTCAGGGTTAAGTCTGGACAGAGGACAACCTGGGAAAGGGTGCCACTGTCCCCTTCTTTACAAATGGTCCTGGGACGGAGTTTCCGGCTCTGTTTGGACTGGGCAGCTGCCAGCGCCCAGGCCATCTATGGCCTGTTGAGACGAGAAGGCCCCTGTGCAGCCCCTGGAACTTCAGCTCCTTCTAGACCTGAGTTTGACTGACAACCTCCCTGGAAGGCCACAACATAGAAAAGTTGGGGTCCTTTAAAGGGACAGAAGTCTCCTGCAGGGGAATGGAGGCAGCTGAAGTGAGAACCGTGGGGCCTTCTGCAGGGTCTGGCCCTGCCTCTGACCTCCGCCCCCAGCACATCTTTTCACCCTTTCCCGCTGTCCCTGTGAAATCCCCCTGTCCTGCCCCCACCCCCACTCGTGCCTCTCAGTCGTCAAGGCAGCCTCCAGCTTCAGGCTCTTCTGATCTCTTCTAGTTTCCCGTCTTCCCTGCCCCTCCAGGCTCTCTTCCCCTTCCCTGGAGCAGCTCCCCTCAAGCGCCTTTCCTCATCCTCACCACACAAGGGCTGGAGGGCATCGGCCTCGGCTTCAGAGTCAGGCTCCACTTACCCAGGCTTAGGCTGCCAGTGATCGCTGATCTCTGACCTCTGAGAGACAGCTTCCCATGCTGTAAAATGTCTCAGCAGACGCAGGGGAGGGGGGGGGGTGAGCCTGCAAGGTAGCATTCAGGAATCAGAATTGCTGTGACACAGATGTGGGGACAGGCATGAGGACATTCCTGGGCCCCGCCCTGCTCTCCTCTCCAGCTCAGCCTCCCGTGCCAAACTGTCCCGGAATTGTTCTTAGTCCCTCTTCTCCAGAAGCAGCTAGGCTGGAGCCCATTTGGCAGAAGGACGAGCCGGTAGACAGTTCTAGAAACAGAGCCTTTGCTGGGGAACAGAGAGACCCTTCTTTGCCTACTTGCCTAAGAACGGACAAAATTAAATAGCCACAATCTAGGAAAGAGTGGGTGGCACGCAAGCTTCTGGGTGGCAGGTGGGGTGAGAAGGAGGAGACAAGGTTCTGAGCAGCACTGTATGCCAAGAAGAGAGGGCAATGCTGACAACAGAGGACACAGCAGCAATGGTTTAGAAAGCATAGCATGGAGTGTGTTGGCACACGCCTGGAATCCAGCACTCGGCAGGCTAAAGGAAGGAGGATCATGACTTCAAGACCATCTTAGGTTATATAGTCTCTCTCTCTCTCTCTCTCTCTCTCTCTCTCTCTCTCTGTCTCTGTCTCTATCTCTCTCTCTCTGTCTCTCTCTCTCTCTCACACACACACACACACACACATCTCAGTAGAACAAAATGAAAAAGACTAAATAAAGATTTTTGGCTTAAATTGAAATGAACATTATAAGAAGATCTTTGTAGGTGATGTGTAATTAATTTATATAATGCATGTAAATTTATATGACAACATAGAGTTTATAAAAGTACACAGCTTATACCATGAATCTATAAATACATTTAAAGCCTATATAAATTTACAAAAGAGAATATTGCAATAATAGGAACTGTCTAGATATGTCACTGGCTACCTTGAAAAGTCGCGAGCTCCCCATCGTGGGAACGGTCTGGGCAGAGGTCACAGTCTACGGTGGGAGCCACTACGAAGAGTAAAGCACACAACTATGTTCACAGCAGCTTTGTTTGCCATAGCCAGAACCTGGAAACAGCCTACATGCACCTCAGCGATGAATGGATAAGAAAAATGTGGTACATTTACACAATGGAGTACTGCACAGCAGAAGAAAAGTAATGAATCTTGAGATTTGCAGGCAAATGGATGGATCTAGAAAACATCATGTTGAGTGAGGTAACTCAGACCCAGGAAGACAAACATCCTATGTACTCACTCACAAGAGGCTTTTAGACATAAAGCAAAGAAAACCAGCCTACAATTCATAATCTCAGAGAACCTAGACAACAATGAGGACCCTAACAGAGATATATGTGGATCTAATCTACATGGGAAGTAGAAAAAGACAAGATCTCCTGAGTAAACTGGGAGCATGGGGACCTTGGGGGAGAGTTGAAGGGGAAGGGAAAGGAAGAGAGGGGAGCAGAGAGAAATATAGAGTTCAATAAAATCAGTAAAAAATTTTAAAAAAAAGAGAGAGCACACGTACCAGGGGTCTAGGGTCTCATGCTCTCCGGCTGCAATTGAGATGCCTGGCAGGGAGCCAGCTCAGGTCCACATTGCAGGGTGGGTGGACAGAGGTCAGAGGTGATGTTAAGAGCAGCCAGTTTCCCTCTCCAGCTTTAATATGGGGTTATCAGGTGGTCCAGGGAACACAGCCAGGAAGTATGTGGTGCTCCGTGGGGATAAGAGAGGGTTGAGCGGGAGTGGGGCTTGGGGAAATGGCCCTGGCAAGAGGATGGGACAGCTCCGCTGCAGTTTCAGCATGTAGGGAAGATGCTGCAGACTTTGGGTTCTCCCTCTGTACCACCCAGCCCCGGAATCTGAACCAGAGAGACATGGCTCTAAATCCCAGCACTGAGCCCTCAGAGACACTTGGCCTGTCCTTCCTTTCTCTCTATCAAATGGACTTACATTAAGCGTCCGGTGATGTGGCAGACAGGGAGAGGAAATACCATCTACAGAGGGGTCAGCTCTGAGCCCTGCCCACTTGCCTGGGGAGGCCAGCAGGACTGTGTGAACTCTGTCCATACCTGAGTCCTATGACAAACTGAATCAGGAGACACTCTGACCCTAGGGCTAGTTCTGTCTGCCTCACAAGGTCCCTTTGCTTCTCCTCTGACAAATGGGGTCTTAGACCCAAGACTGACCAAAGACTACCACATTGGAATAAGCCCGTGACAAAGGAGATGTGCCGGGCATTGGGTACACATCCTAGGCATCACAAGGACCCATGACAGACAGAGACTAAGGAAATAAACCTCTGCTCAGATGGCGGTTCCAGAACGCATTTGCTTTTGCTTGGACAGCAATCCTGAGAGCCTGGAGCCTTGTACTTCTTCCCAAGTAGGGGAAACAGAGGCCACGTCCACTCAGGGTAACAGACTGCCTAGTTGTTTTGGTTTCACCTTCACTTATTTTTTCTGAAAAGAGATAAATGAAATAATCATAAAAGGCCATTGTTCAGGCAGCCCTCCCCACACTATAGGACCCCCCCACCCTGGCAGCAGCCCTCCCCACACTATAGGACCCCCCCATCCTAGCGGCAACACTCTCCACACTGTAGGACCCCCTGCCCCGATCCTGGTGGCAGCCTTCCCCACACTATAAGACCCTTCACCGGATCCCGATGGTCTTGTGTTTACATTTTCCCCTTCTTTCTGAGAATGGCAGAGGAGGACAGAGCCCTGAAGCATTCATGACTCTCTCCCTTGCCCCAGTCAGAGCTGGAAATATCTGAAATGAACCAAAGGAAGGAGCCACAATCAGAAGGGACTGGGAGGCAGGGGCTGCAGGTTTGACGGGAGGGGGCAGTCGGCCATCAAAGGATGACGTGGCCCTCTGTTTCTTCCCAAAGCAGTTTCATGTCTAGAAGTCTTTGCCTTGACTCTGATTGGACCAGCATTAGGTGTCCTTGGGAGAGAAAAGGAACTTGTCGCATTTCTGCCATAAGAGCATGTTCACATCGAGAACAAGGTGAGCTTCCAGCAGCAGTCTGGCCATCACCACGGATGGCAGCTGAGCTGAAGACTCTTCTCTGGGCGCGTTTTCCTGGTCTCCTATGAAGCGGCTGCTCTCTAGGGAAGGCAGATCTCACTGTCAGCACCGCAGCCTTGCAGCCAGCTCTCTGCCCTGTGACTGCTGCAGGTTTACAAGGCCCTGTTTCAGGAACGACAGTCTCCCCTCTGAGGGAAGACAGGAGAGCCAGGGCCACCGTCTTACAGAGCAGACTTCTTGGAAGCTGGGGGTAGGGGTGGGAGGTGGCAAAGTGGGGGGGCCCACAGTCAAAGTAGGACAGCAGTCCCCAGGAGGAGCCCAGCAAGATTCCACATGATCTTAATCAGGGAAGGGCACGCAGATGTCAGGCCTCCAACTACCAACCAGAGCCAGGCTTCATGTCTACAAAACATCCTGCCTTCCAGGTGTCCTTCCTGCTCCCTCCCAGGAGCCTCTCCTTGCTCCCGAGAGCCCACCTGACATGTATTCCATCCCTCACCATTCTGTTTTCCAAGGCCAGTTGTTTTCCAGAACATTCACACCTGGGTACAGTTTACAGCATGTCTGGTAGGTCTCCCAGTGCTGAACATGGAGTAATAAAACAGCATAGGCCCTAAGCTACTCCTGGGCTGCTGTTCCTGGGGGAACATTTCAAAGAGCTACACAGAAAATGACATGGCCCTGTTTGTACTCAGTAGGATCATGTTTCCAACCAGAATTCCCAGCAAGAAATCAAAGAAAGGAATTCTTCTATCAAGGGAAGGGTTTAGACACTTCTGACAGGAGACTGCAGAAGCAAGCCTCCACACTTAGGGGCTGGTGCCCGCAGGGGTAAGAGGCCGGGGTGATAGCTGCACTCAGTCCTGTAGCCTCCATCTCCTTGTGCACAGGACAAAGCTACGAGGACTTAGGGACTTTGGGGCACAAAGCTAAGGTGTAGGTGGCACAGTCCCAGGCTCGTAGTTCAAGCCACTGCAGCAGGCGCTGCCCCGGCAGGACTAGAGGAGTCTCCCTAAGCCTCCTAAGCTCCATAGTAGGGTTGGCCATCCAGATTTTCTATCCACATGTATCTGGAGCCAGTAGGGCCTCCATAACCCTGGTTGTGATTCACATCACAATGAGCAAGGCCAGATGGACAGACCACCTAGAGAGGCCCAGCTGAGCAAGTATCTCCGTTGATATTTAATCAATACATTACCACATGCTCATCCACAAAGCCCCTGAGTGCAGCTGCTCATAGAGCACCCTCCCACAGGTTCAGAGGGGGGAGCTTGACCTGTGCTCTTTCTCATCTTCAAGATCTGCCCTCCCAGGCCCCATCCCTTTGGTCCACCCGTGGTCAAAAGCAGCTTGGCCAAACGCCGTCAAAGGATGCATTCCACTGTGTGGGCTGAGGGACTCTGAGCTCCGGATTTCAGCACTCCGTGAGGTCCACAGACACCAGGGCGGTGCAGGGGCAGAGTGGACCGTGAAGATGAAGAGGTCCCCCTGCACCATCCGGCAGAGGTGAAAGCCTGTACGCAGCGTGGCGCTTCCCCTCTGGCACCAGAGGCTTCGGCTCAGGATTCCTCAGATCCACTTGCCAGCCCCTGTCTGCTCCTTCCCATACTGGGGCCTCACTCTGCAGGGCCACAGCACAGTAGGGTCCCTTCCTCTTTGAAATAAGCAGTGCCTGAAAGGTCAAGAGATGTCAGCAGGGCCAAGGGGAGCCTGGGCACTTAGATCAAGACCCTTAATCTTAACCTCATAACTGAGGGTAAGGGGTTGTTAAAAGGGACAAGGGGCCACTTTCCTAGAGAGCACCGATCAAACTCTCAAACTGTTCTGCCCAGACTATAGAGGTGAGAGTAAGGTGAGGTGGTCGGGGGTGGAAGGGCTTGCTCTTTGGTTAGCTGACCCATCGTAGAGTGCTGTGGAAGGGGGGCTTGCTTGTACGAGGCTCGGGACAGTGTGTTGGGTATACAGTGGAAACTAAAACCTGTCCTGTGATGTTTACAGTCTCCAGGGTTGTGGGACTGCCCGCTATTAGACAGGTAAACATAAGCCAGCAGTACTGTCTGTTAGGGTGAGACGGGTAAAGGTCCCAGGCCCCAAATATGGACACATGACAGGATAAAGTTACGTCCAGGAAGCCGGGGTGGCACTTCCGCGTGTGACATGCAGATAGGCTGGTGTCAAGAGAGGTATGTGGTCTCTGGGAAGGCGAATAACCCACGGAGCCTGGCTGGGTCATTCCACTGAGGACATGAGAAGAACCGCTCAGGGTAGCGCCCTCTGGGGCACAGGAACCTCCAACGCCTGGTATCTCCTGGGGGAATTTGGAAGGGAACACTCCATAAACCAGAACCCCCCACGACCCTGGGGACCCTGGGGCCCTGCTTCCTCCAGCCACCACAGGAGAGCTGGGAGCTCTTGGGTGGGCTTTCATTACCAAAAGACCAGAGTACCAGATACTCGGTGGCCCATGGGTAGCTGCCAAGATAAAGAGGCCCATTGTTGAGGGAGGATGGCTATGGTAGCCCCATCAAAGTCCCCTGCTTACCTGAGGGCTGGCAGGAACAAGGGGCCAGGCTCTGCTTTTAGCCCCAGACATTGTTCTAGGACCATAGCACATAAGCCCGCCTGTCAACAGTCCACAGGTGGGAAACTGTGAACCACAGATGGGTTCCTGTGGCTGCTTCCAGCGGATAGAGCCAGGCCACAGCTTTGGGTTCAGAAGCCGCCACTCTCATTGGTCACCTGAGCCTGCACCCGCCGGAGCAACATTCCACCAGTTCCCTACTTTTGGCATGAGAAAATGAGCATCGAATGACACACTGGCCCAGAGCGGAGCAGGACCATGTGCGGGGACCGGCTGAGCTCCAGAGATCAGCTCAAGCTGGTGGGTGGTCCAGCCAGCTGGGACCAGGCCCTCCCACCCAAGCAGTTCTCTGCCCCCTCTGCCACTGTGCCCAAGGCTATAAAGGTCTGAGCTCTCACTCACGCAGCATGGCCGGCCCACTGCCTGGAATTCCACAGACATGGCTATATCCGGGCCTGGGAGAATAGAGGCCACACACAGTCTGTCTGGGGAGCATCAGGGATGCCACAAAGGAACAGGGACAGGGCTGGACTTGACCTACATAGCAAGCAAAGAGAATGCACAGCAAAGACAACTGACAAGGAGGGAAGGATGGGGATGGACAGAACACAGACAGGGGCAGCACGACAAGGAAGCCAGAGTAGGAAGGCAGAGCTAGACACAGAGGAGGTGTCCATGGCCACGTTGAATCAGGAAGGTCCCCCCTCCAGTCAGTGACGGGGCTCTGACCAGAGCTAGGACATGGCCGTACTAGACTTTGCAAAGGAAAGCAAGGCGGCATGCAGCTGGCCCCCACAGCTCCCAGCCTGCCTGGCGCCAATCAATTCCCAGACCCCTCCCCCTCAGGAAGCAGGCCTAGGCTAGCTTGGAACAATCCCAAATCAATAATACATCTTAATCAAATAGTAGCAAATCTTTAATTGAAACCAATCACGAAATTGCCTTCTCCTCCCTTCCCCAGAGCGTGCTTTTGATTAGGCAGACAGAGAGTGGCATAATTTCCCTCCCAGGGACTTGGGGTCCTACTCAGGCCCCCTTCTCTGCTCACAGCTGGGAAAGATAAGCTCCACAGGGGTGGGGAAGTGGCGGCTGTGGGATCCCAGATAGGCCTGGGTCTGGGTCTGGGCCGCAAGTGTGGGTTTCCCTGTGTGGTCCCTGGAGTGTAGGAAACACTTGGGGACACCTCCTGTGATACCAGAGAAGATTCTAGATGCTACAAGATAGGCTATTTTTACCGGGCTACTAAGAGCTCCACTTAGTAGGGTCTAAAGAATGGCAGAATTCATGGGTAGCTGAGGACTGGAAGGGCCAAGAGTAATTTGCCTACCAATGGAGGTGAGGACTCAGACACAGTGCCAGTTTTCAATTCCTGTCTCTAGGCCACTGTCTAAATATAACCAGTATAGCCACCTCTTGCCCTGTCACATACAGCCAGCTTTGAACACCTAGTAGACCCCACTTTGTCAGATGAGTGGGCTAGACCTCAGTCCACTACTCATAGCTAGAGCACATTGAGACCACCATGCCTTTCACTCTGACTCTGCAAGGTGACCTACATCTACAGTCCTAAGCCCTATCTAGCTGTGTGCTGTGTTTGCACACCCAACCATGCCTCTGGTCCCCAGGAACTTGTGCCTGGCCTTGTGCCTCCCCACACCACATCACTCTGCCCTGTGTCCCTGACGCCAGACTCTTGCCTCTAACCCTCAGTGGGGTTCACCCAGGCCTCTAGAGTAGGCAGTGGTAGTTGTAAGCTGGTGCCGTGTGAATATCACACTCCCTTTCTGCCCACTCCTCCGGTTCCTTCGAGGATGTTCCAGCTCCATATGGTCCTGTTAAGACAGTCAGATCCTGTCTTCCACCCATGGCAGCAGCCAAGCTGCCAATCAGAGTACCCCACCCTAGCCACAGCGGCTTGTCCGGAAATGGACAGAGGAGCCCATACAAGAACAGTCGGAGGCTCCTGCTGAGCTTGAGACACCAGAACCATTTTACCTGCCAGATGAAGCCAAGGGGAGGTCAATAGGACCATGAGCTTCAAGATACAACTGCTGTTCCATAACATCATTCAAGGCTCCAAATCCAGCTCGACTCAAAGGCTTCCAGGAAATAATGAAATCCCTTTCAGTCCAGACCCATTTGAGTTTAACTCTGCCATTGTCATCAAACAATCCCTAACCAGGCTGCCGTGGGGCGGGGGCGGGGAGGGGGGACTCTTAACCTGGTGTTGATGGAAATGTCACAAGATCTGTGAGCGTCCTAGTCAGTGTGGAAACATCTGGCTAAAGATGGACAGGCATCACCACACTGACAAGGAATTCCAGAGTCAGTGGGTCTCAACCCTGCCCTTTCTGACACCCTCAAAGTTCACAAGTCCCAGCAAAATGATCCCTGACCCTCTGGTGTCCCTTGAAACTTTTTAAATGACATCGTTGGCTTCCGCCACAACAGTATTGGCCAGATAAAGCAGAGCATCCTCGCTTGCTGTCTGTGTTCTGTGATAAATCATGATCAAACCCAGCCTGGGAGGTGTCCTGGCTAGTTTTGTGTCAGCTTAACACAAGCTAAAGTCATCTGAGAAGAAAGAGCCTCAACTGAAAAAAAAATATTTTCATATGATTGGGCTATAGGCAGGCAAGTCCATAGGACTTTTTCTTAAGCTGTGATTGATGGAGGAGGGTTCAGCCTACTGTGGGTGGTGCCAATCCTGGGCAGGCAGTCCCGAGTAACGCAAGAAAGCAGGCTGAGCAAGCCATAAGGAGCAAGCCAGTAAGCAGCACCCCTCCATGCCCTCTGCATCAGCTCCTGCCTCCAGGTTCCTGCCCTGTTTGAGTTTCTGTTCTGACTGCCTTTGATGGTGAACCATAATGTGGAAATATAAGCAGAATAAACCCTTTCCTCCCCTAGTTGTTTTTGGTCATGGTGTTTCATCACAGTAATGGCCACCCTAAGACAGGGAGGGAAGGGTGAATAACCATCCCAGTTATAGTCCATTATTGAGGGAAAAGTCACAGCAGGACGCTAGAGGCAGGAACTGAAGCTGAGGTCATGGAGATTTTATGTTTTCTACCTCATTGCCTTGCTCAACTACCTTTCTTACACAGCCCAGAACCTCCTAGGTTCTAACCTTCTATGCCACAATGGACTGGGCTCTCCCACGTCAATCATGAACCATGAAAATGTCCCACAGATGTGCCCATAGGTCAATCTGATAGAGACAATTCCTCAGTTGAGGGTTCCCTCCTCCCAGGTGTGCCAAGCTGTCAGGAAAAGCTAATAAAACACAAAGAACCCTCCAGACACACTGAAGAATTGATAATTCAGCCCTGACAACTGTGTTCTAGAGAGTGGACATTAGAGGGAACTCTGGGCAGCAATGGTTATGGTATTAGCTTTCATCACTGTTACAGAGCTCTTGCGGAAAACATTTAGGGGGAGAAGGGATTCTTTTGCCTAGGGGTTTTAGAGACTTTGGTCATGGTTAGTAGGTTCTATGGCTTTGTGGCGTCTGGGCTCATGCCAGAGCCCTCTGGACCAATAGTGTCTCAATTCTCAATGGCTAGGAATCAAGCATTTAATACATGAGCTTGTGCCATGGATGGGGTTGGGGAGTCACTTCATATACCTATAACAATATTCAACAAGGTAGAACCTTTGTCTCCAATCCTGGGGCAAGGAAGCCACTCTGAAACTCCAGGTCCTGCCCTCAGAAAGTAGTAGTCACTCCAGCTGGGGAGCCAGGAGGCCATTTGACTCTCATCTTACTGCGCTCTCTTTCCAAAACCTATTCACTTTCTCCAAGAGCTCTATGACACCCTTGAACCCTGGGTCTGACCCAATCACCACAGACTAGCCTTAGGGATGCTATCTCCTGATCCAGCAGGGACGTGGGTCTAAGACATGCCTTCATGATCCCTGTCTTCTGCTGGACTGCAGCATGGTTGCCTTCCTTCACTCAATGCTGCTGGGACCGGCACATAAAAGCAAATACTACAACCATGATACAAACCTGAGACTTGGTCTAGCAAGCCAAGGCTTTCCCTCAACTGTGCTGGGCTCTTCCCTGGGAAGTGGTGTTTATTGAAGTAGAATTTTGTAGTGGGCTCTTGGGCACCGGTCTGGCTCTAGATTTTCTTGCTGAAGACAGTATAAACTGGAGGAGTGGTTGTTGGGGACTGTGGACCCCCAGACCCTGAATACCTTGTAAACAATTTGTTTTCCTCTGTTCTGAGCAGTCTGCAGCTGCTCTGAGCAAGAGACCCTGATGACAGGGGAGTGGGTTCTGGTGGCCCTGCAGCTAAAAGATCCCAAGAACTGGGGCATGGCCAGAGCCCTGTATAAGCTGATAATAAAGGGGCATTCTTGATTCAAGAATGACACCCTGCCCTGTGTGTGTGTGTGTGTGTGTGTGTGTGTGTGTGTGTGTGTGTGTGTCAATCTCTAGTCCCTTGCCCAGCTCACAAACCATACCATAGCACACAGTGCATGAACAGGCAGAGGGCTTCACAAGGGGAGTGCAAAAGGAGCAGCAGGTTGTGTCCCGCCACCTGGGAGGAGTGTGGGCCCTTTATTCCATCTGCATACCGCCGTCTGGCTTCCAGCCACCTGGTTAGCTAGCTTATACCCCGAAATAACAACACACAAATTGTATTCATTTAAACACTGTCTGGCCCATTAGTTCTAACCTCTTATTGGCTAACTCTTACATATTCTTTTAACCCATTTCTAATAATCTGTATCGCCACTTGACTGTAGCTTACCGGCATGAGTTTAACCAGCATCCATCTTGGGCCGGAGCTTTATGGTGTCTGCCTGACTCTGCTTTTCTTTCTCCCAGCATTCTGTTCTGTCTACTCCGCCTATCTAAGCTGCTGTCCTATCAAAGGCCAGGGCAGTCTCTTTATTTGACCAATGAAAGTAACACATAGACAGAAGACCCACCTATTCCAGTAGAGGCCCTCAGCAAGATCGGGAACTAGGAACACGCTGAGAGATCGCCCCCAGGAATGGCAAGGGTGGATTGAAGATGGGTATGTGGTCTATATGTGCTTTTTCTTTCCCAGACTTTTGCCCAATAGCGATTTCAGGTGATGCAGGCATCACAGCAGGAGGCACCACTGAGATCGGGAACTAGGGGTTCTCTGAGTGGTGCCGGAGAAACTAGGGGCTCTCTGAGAGACACCCTCCGGAAGACTGGACAGCAGGAAAGTAATAAAGAGGAGGCGGGAGGGTGAATTGAAGGCCTAGAAAAGAACGGAAGAAAAGGAGTGAGTCTTTAAGAGAGACAGAGTATAGATGGTCAGATTGTAAGGAGTAAGAAAAAATAGTAAGCAGCAAAGAGATGGAATAAGTACAGAGAATCTGGACTAGGTGTCTATGTGTTTTTTCATCCCCAGAGACGCTCTGAGGCATGCCCTCCAGAAAGCTGGCCAACAGGAAAGTAATAAAGAGGAGGCAGGAGAGTGAATTGGAGGCCTCGGAAAGATGGAATGTGCATTTTGCTGTGTTCTCGTTTGGTTTTTTTGACTAGATATTATTATGTTTTCTTTTTTGACTGGAGAGAGACATTTGATTCTGGGGACTGCTAAAGATGTGTTGCTTTGGAGGGGAGGTTCTGCTTTTGTTTCCACAGAAGATGAGAGCAGACTCCCTGAAGGTTGGCACAAAAAACCCCCAAAGATACTTCACCCAATAAACAGCAGGAAGTAGTTAAGAGAAACGACTTCCAAATTCCCTACTGGAGGTTGTGGAGCTAAGGGTGGGACACCCTAGGCTGTGGTGGTAACACCAGGAGCATCAGCAACCTTGGCAATAGTGCTGGAGCTGAGGCGAGTCAGAGCGGCTCAGACCCCGCTGGGCTGCCTGTCTGTGCAGCCCTGTCTGGAGAAGGCTGCAGCGGTCTCTGGCTCTGCGCACCCAAGAGTTTGCGGCACAAGTTTGCGGCTTTCCTGCAGGACCCAAGGGACCTGTGCAGCAGCCGCGGAAGGTCCCCGAGCCCACCTGCTGCCCCAGCTCCCAGCGGCGGTGGCGGGAGGCGCATCACCCTGGCCCAGTTGGTGCCTGGCCTGCCTGGTGGAGTCACCCAACTGAGAGAGACTTCGGGATCACTGTGGCTTGTAGTGGCTGCTGCCACTGCGGCCTCTTCCACAGCAGCCAGAATTGTCATCAGCCAGACGGCTGCTGTGACTATCTTGTAGCCAGCACCAGCATTTAATATCATTCATGTGGAACGTAGAAGGAGCATGTTCACTGGGGCATTTTCCAACTTATTGCTATCATATTTGTGCTACACCCATGCCAGTCCAGAACCTTGGTTTAATTATATAGAAAAGGGGGAGATGTTGGGGACTGTGGACCCCCAGACCCTAAATTTTCTGTAAACAACTTGTTATGCTTGCAGCTGCTCTAAGCAAAACAGCTTTGTTTTCCTGTGTTTGCAGCTGCTCTGAGACAGGAGGAGTGGTTTCTGGTGGCTTGCAGCTGAAGGATCCTGAGAGCTAGGGCGTGGCCGCTGGTCATGGAAGGCACTTTGTAAGCTGCCCTGGAGCACAATAAAGTCGGCATTCTTGGCATTCTTGTTTCAAGGATGCTCCCTGACACTGTTTCTATGTGTACGTGTGTGTTTAAATCTCCAGCCCCTTGCCAGGCTTGTGAGCAAACCTGTCTCATAGTGCAGGCACCGCACTACTGGCGTCGTACCGTAGAACACGTAGAACAGGCAGACGGTACCAGTGGGGGTTTATTTCTCTCCTTGCTTTGGTAGCTGGGAAGCTCAGCGCCAGAGTTCTAGCAAGAATAAATGAGTATGTTGTCATTTCACGCAAGTTTTTTGTTTCTTTTTTCTCCTTTTCTTTCCCTGATGACCTCCCCCCCATAGTCTTTCCTCTTACGCTGCCTGTGGCATTCCTTTAGAGTTCAAGGAGAAGGAAAACCACCTTAACAGTGACATGAAAACTTCACTGGAACTGGGATTAGAGGCCACTTCTGACCTCCACCCCCACCTCAGTGCCCTTCCCATGCCCACAACCCTCCTTCAAAGGCGCTAAAAGTCATAGGGATCTTGGTTGGTTGGTTGGTTGGTTGGTTGGTTGGTTGGTTGGTTGGTTGGTTGGCTGGTTGGTTAGAAACGAGTCTCACTCTATATCCCAGCCTAGCCTTGAAAACATGGCAATCCCCTTGCCTCAGCCTCCCGAGTGCTAAGATTACAGACAGGAACCAATGTTCCCAGATGCAAAGTACTTTGGAAGCTGATCTCACCACCTTCATGTTCCCCAAGCTTTGTAAACCTCTACAAGTACCTGCTTACATGTTTTCCCAGCATGCAACGAACATAAATGCTCCAGCCCCCACATCGCTTCCCAGCTCAACAGGAAGCAGCACCAATGCCTTGTTATGGTGAAGACAGTAGTGTGGGAGTGGGAAGGAGCAGATGGAGGGGGACAGCCCGCAGAGGTCAATAGCTTCTGACCTATTTGTGTTCATGGTAAACAGCAGCACCTCCCACAAATACCCAAATGTTATGGAGGGTAGAAGCGGCCCACGGGGCTGTTCTCTGTCACTTTACAGGGTGGTGATTAACTCGGGGCAGAGGGCTTGTCTGTCATTTGGTACCCTGTATTTTTTTTTATTTCAGTCTTCCTGGTTCTCCCTCTACAGCAGCTTGGGGGAGGGGGTCACAGGCTCCTCTCCTCACACAGCCCCGCCCATCCTTTAGGAAGCCATGCTGACCTCCACTCCCTGAAGTGTCTCACTTCAACCATCCCCAGCAGAAATGAAAATTCTTTCTCTGACACCCCCAAGCACCAGAGCAGATCCAGGCGGAGAGGTCCAGCCCAGGGCAACCAAGATCAGACCCAACCTCAGAACTGGTTAGGAGCCACCTCTGCAGCCCTCTTGCACCAGCACCGCTAGTGCCAAATGACCTGGAAATGACCCCAGTGTGCACCCAGAAAGCAAAAGTTCAGGAGTATGTTCTACTTTTGTACTAGCTGTTCGGATTCCCTGTCAGAGTTTATTTAACACACACGTACACGCACGCATGCACGCACACATGCACGCGCGCGCGCACACACACACACACACACACACACACGTATTTGATATTAAGTCTCCTGAGTGGATGGACTTAAAAAAGACCTTCCAGGGGAAATCATTGTGTAAGTCTGCTTATTACACAGAGGTGACATTCCCAGCAGGGGATGGACCTGTGGAAGGACCTCCCTGACCCATGGGTCCCTGCATTGTCATCAGCTGCTCTCCTGCAGCCCCTGACTCCGTCACACTCCCTCAATCAGACACACATGGACAGGGCCGCTTACCACCACTGCCGGGGCACCTCGCCAGCCTCCTGTGTTTCCTTTCGTTCTACCCTTAAACCCTGTCCACCCCCTCCTTTCGAGCTTGTCTTCTGTGCCCCGATCTCTATCAAGCCTATAACCTTGGTTCATCGACCAGGCCCGGGAGAGGTTTCGGGTTTGTAGACGGCTGTCTCCAAGTGAGGTAGTGTGCCAGCACACTGACCTTTCCTGCAGAGCAACACCCATCTTTCTCTGCTTTGGGGTGTACTGCTGTTCATTCCTCCATCAAGACTGCAGATTTACAGGTGAGAAGGCGACTGTCACCGTTGCCACCTGTCAGTCCACCGAGCCCACGCAGCGTATCAAAACAGGCCAGTGGGCTGAAATCATTGTCTTCATCCTGCACACAAAGCTTGTAAAAATAAACAATTATACAGTGTAAGAACATGCTTGTATTCCAGCCCAGGGTCACCCGTCTTCTGAGCCAAGCAGCAGGAACTAAGAGGTTTTCATGTCTCGTGTTGAATCCCAAAGAGCCCTGTGGCATCCAAGAGGGAGTCTTCTCTAATCATGGGTATACTTGAGACCCACTGTGGGGCCGGAGAACACAGATGAACCTTCTGGGCAGGGTGAGGATTCTGCACGTTTGTCCCGTGGCAGAAGTGTCACAGGTGACTCCGTCCGTTCAGCACAGTGGGTGCGGCTACAGAAATAAATGGGGAAGAACTTGAAAATGATGGCTGGGTAGGTGGGAGAAGGCAACCACCAATGAGTGGAGCTGACAGCTCATGTCGATGAAGCAGGAATGCCGGGAATCATTCCCAGTTTCCAAGTTCTTCCAGCAGCGTGCTCAGCCTGTAGCGTGAATTCTGGAGAGGCTAAAATCACCTGGACTCTTGTAGATGGCTGCTTCTCTGAGATGTGTACCCCTCCTGCTTTCCCAGAAATGTGCCAAGTTCATTTTAGGAGTTCTTTTTGGTAACCGCCTTCAGGGAGGTCTATTCAGTGAAATTCACCAATTGCAAGCGCACACACAGTTAGGGAATTTTGTGGCATGTTTTCAGGCCTGTAGCCACCATTATATGTGTGTGTGTGTGTGTGTGTGTGTGTGTGTATGTATATGTGTATATAAGTATATATATACATGCATACATATACACACACATATCCATATATAATATTCACCACAGAACACATTTCCATCGCCTCCAGTGTCCTTCTGAAGTCAGACCCCGCGCCGTATCTATCGATCTGCTTTCCAGTGCTCAGCTTTGCCCTCACCAAAGTTCTAAATGAATCCGATGATGTCGTCAGCATCTCTCGTGTAACGTCAGTGACTTTGAGAGCCAGCCGTGCCCCTGCACGAGCAAAGGGTCCCTTGCTTTTCGTGCCGACCAGTATCCCACCCTGTTCTTCATACATTTAACCATGGCCGCCATGGAGGAACAGTTGGGACGTTCTTGGGATTGAGGTTCTGTTCTGTGTGGTTGGCTAATTTTGAATAAAATGTTTTGCTTTTACTACCCTTCAGCAAGTGCTAAGGAGCGCTATTGCTGGTTCCTATGGTAAGGGCATGCTCTTAACTTCCTAAGACTCCACCACGCCGTTTTCTAGAACTCTGCCATCTTGCATTGGCCAGCAACCCCTGGGCGTCCCTGTTGCTTCCTGTCCTCCTCAGAACCTGTTACTGCCAGTCTTTTAGGCTCAGCAGTCAGCAGCTTGCGACTTCACTTTCTTTTTGCAGGTTGCCTTTTGCTAATGCCCCGTGGTTGGGAGCATCCTTTCATCCATATATTAATATCCATGGAACATCTTCACTGTCCTGATTTTTCACACCTTTTACCTGGTCTTTATGTTATTGTCTTTTTATCATTGAGTAGTCGGGGTTCTTTTTCATAGACTGCATCTCCCAGCTTGTGCCGGCCTTCCTAGTACAACGGTACCTAGGTTTATAGATGAAGTCAGGCTTGCGGAGGCAAGGATGGCTACAGTTGGGAAGCCACCTCTGACCACACTGCATCTCCAAGGAGTTTGGCTACTGGGGGACGCCTTGTGAATTCTACCGGAATGATTCTCGGAGTCTGGAGTCGCAGCAAACATGACATTGTAATCTCGGTTATGTTTTATGTATGGGGAGTGTCGCTGCAGCCAGGGTGTGTTAACAAACAAAGATGATTGCATCTGAGCCACTCTCCCTTCCTGAGGTAATTAACACAAAGTAATGCACCAGTTGTGGGGTGCAAAGAGAAGGCAGCCTTTTTTTCTCCCATAAGAAAATGTGATCTTCGGAACCCAGGCCAAAAGGGTGGGGGCAAGGGAAGTGGGGACACGTTTTATCTTCGGGTAAAGGTGCGTCATTAAAAGGCACTGGCATAAATTATTCTCCCTCTTTTTAAAAAAATCCATACAACATTAAGAAAACTACGGAGTATAAAATGTCAGGGGCAGAGATGTGTGGATTTGCAGCTGTTAGCAGAGTGGGCCGGGGGTCCCTGTGTATCTCGAACAGCATAAATTAAAAATATTGACGGCAACCCAAATAGCATTTGCAATCAGCTCAGTGTTGCAATGTGTTATACACACCATTTGCTTTTAAAAAAATTAAAATATGAATCAAACCTAGATGACAAAGAAGTTCAGCTTCTGGGGGAAAATCAAATATATCATCCAAAGGCCACAATTCATGGACAAATTGCTGTTAAAATTTATTACTTGTTTGCAAAATGTACTCTTGATCATTGGTAACTGCTAAATGCTTGGGCGCCTCTGACTAAATAAATAAATAAATATCACTCTCTGCATTTGTTATGGGGAAAATGTATGAAAAATACCTGGAATGTCTCAGCCCAGGTGGAAGAGGCAGAAAAGAGGGCTGTCAGGTTGGGTGAGAAAGAGGCAGGAGCACCCGGGAACTCAGGATGAATAAAAAGGAAATAACCCTGGGTAGGGCAGGCTCCTTCCTGCCCATTTGCATAACCCAAGCTATCCATTAATCTGTGTATTGCCACAATGCTGTGGTCTACCCTGAAAAGTTCTGGCATCCGTCTCCAGTGAGACTACATAGCTTCTCTCTGACTCCACCTTCTTTCTCCCATCATTCAGTTTAGTTTTCCCCACCTGCCTCTATTCTGCCCTGCAGAGGCACAAGACAGTCCTTTATTAGTCAATGATATTCACAGCATACAAAGGAGAATCAATCCCACATCACCTCCCCTTTCCTGTTTAAATAAAAAAAGGTTTTAACTTTAACATAGTAAAATTACATATAGCAAAACAGGTATCAAGCAAGAATTATATTTACAATGTTTATTTCTATTTTATCTTTTATCATAACTAAGGAAAACTATAACTGTAACTATATATTCTTCAACTCCATCAAAAACTCCAGATGGATATACTATTACCTAAGTAAACAGAAAGTGTGTTGTAAGCAATTTTCAAAATTCTAGAATTGACAGAGACATCTCACTGCCTGAATCCAAAAGTTCTTTTGTATTGTTGGAGTATTCATCTTTAGCCTACAGGCCCATAGTATCCAGTAGACTTTTCTTTACAAAGCAGGAAATTTGAAGAACTGTTCTGCCTTGTAATGGCAAAGTCCATCAGTTGTTTCTTTTGTGTCCTGCAGAATGTTTGGCAGACTCTTTCATGAAGCAGGAACCCTGAAGGACTGACTCATCTTTAGGTAAGTTCAGCAATCATTTTTTGTGGGTCCTGCATATCCAGTTCATACAGCATAACATCAAACAGTTCAGGCAAAAGCAGTTTCCTGACCAAATGGCTAACAAACTCCATAAGGAGCCTCTTTGCTGCCCCCCATCCTCTTGAAGTAATTGGTGCTGCCCAGAGCAGATGTATCTCATTGTCATGAAAATTCTTAAAACATTTTAAATGCCATATTCTGAGGTCTCTGAACTATTTGAAGAAAATCTTTCTAATTGAAATATATCTCTATATACCTAGAAATCCTAACCAACATGACTACAAACTTGACGATTACAGATGACCATCTATTAACCTATATTTCTTAAATATACATTATATTTTAAATGATCTTGATAAACACAATACCTTAATCAAGATCAGAAATACATATATACGATATAACAAAATTTACCTTAAATTTTTGTCAATAAACCAAAATCCATATCAATGCAACTCTTTATAGCATATCCCCCTTTAAATGTAAACAAACATTTATAACCAATATTTGGGGATTTGGGCATAGTTCTCTCCAAATTACTTCCTGCTGTATATGTGGCGAAGTATTTTGGGGGGTGTTCACGGAGACCTTTCAGGGAATCTTGGTCCATCAAACCACATTAGTCTGGAAGAAATCCACAGGTTCTCATCTTCTGTGAAAACAAAAGCAGAACCTCTTTTCCAAAACAACATATCCTTAGATCCAAATTTTGTAGTCAAGATACCTTTAGAGTATATATGCTGGTTTAGTTTGACAGTCTATACAATGAAATGTCTCTCTGAACTTAGCTCATTCACGGTTTAAAAATTCAAAGAAAACACAATAGTATACATAATCGAAACTCTGTGTATTTTCCATCTTTAAATGGCTTATTTTTCTTTATTTTTTTAATCTATGAATATTTGTACTCTGTCTCTTTGAAGACTTTGTTTTATTTTTTTAAATGATTTACTTCTTTTCCAACTCTCTATACTCTTTTTTCTTCTCTCACCCAAGTCTACGTACATTTGTCCAACACTGTGACCCATTTAGAGGTCTTTTCCATCTGAATTTATCTTTATTGTGTGCCTGTAATCCTTTTCTGACCAGGACTGCTTCTTAAAATGCTAAGCACTTCTTAAAAACCTAAGAGGCAGCATTGCTAGGGCAAATATGGCCCTGCTTGCTTGCTCTGCCCAGTCCAACATGGCAGAAGTCCGTTCACTGCCTCTGAGAAGACTGCTGAGTGGAAGCCACAATCATCACCTCAACTCTGATAACCAGGTAGCCCATGCTGCCACCAAGTAACTTGCAGCATGCTGCCCACAAATCCCATTTAAATGTTTGACCTCCTGAAAAAGCCAGAGTTCATGCTGGCAGCACAGCCCAAAAAGCTGCTGTTTCAAGACTGCACAGCTTTTTTTCTGCTACCACTGAATCAGGAAGACCTCTCCTAAAGGAGCTGCAGTAGGCCACCATCCAGGAAAAAAAAATGTGGCTAAACTGCGTATTTTAGTGTCTAGAATTCCTTTCCAAGCCTCCTCAGGTTTTATGTGGATTTAGCAAGCACACGTTGGAGCACAATTTGATGTAGGAGGGCTGCTTGTTTGTTCCCAGCTGCTCGGACCCAAAATAATCACACAGAAACCACATTATTTGCAATACTGTTTGGCCAATAGCTTAAGCGTATTTCTGGCTAACTCATATCTTAAATTAACCCATCTCCATTAGTCTGTGTATCACTACAAGGGTGTAGATTACAGGGTAAAGTTCCAGTGTCTATCTCTGGCATGGCTACATGGCTTCTCTCTGACTCTACCATCTTTCTCCCAGCATTCAGTTTAGTTTTCCCCACCTACCTCTATTCTGTCCTGCACAGGCCCAAGACAGTCCTTTATTAGCCAATGGTATTCGCAGTAGACAGAGGGGACCCCACATCAGGTAGGTCCTATGATTCATCACAGTTTGCAGATAATTAAACTGAGGCATAGAATGGTCACAGCGATTGGTAGGGGCTTAATGGGATTCTAAATGGGTTGATCTGCCTCCATAACCTGCGCTCTTGAATACATCCAGAGGAGAAGCAGTAGGCATCAACCCCCAGAGAATTGTTACTTGAGGTCATCTCAAAAGTGGGTTCCATACTAAGGAGCCAGGCATCGAGCATAGTTTCAGGGGTGTTGTGTGATGTTTTACTCTTTTGACTTTTTTAGTTTTGGAGGGCCCACTACCCAGCTCCCCCCACCCAAAAGAATCATACATGGAGGCTTATTCTTAGTTAAGAATGCCTGGCCTTAGCTTGACTTGTTTCTTACCAGCTTTTCTTAAGTTATCCCAACTACCTTTTACCTCTGGCTTTTCCCTTTTCTTACTTCTGTATATCTTACTTTCACTTTTACTCCATGGCTGGCTGAGTGGTTGGGTGGCTGAGTGGCTGGGTGGCTGGCCCCTGATATCCTCTTCCCCTTGTTTGTTATTGCTCCTCTTCTCATTCTCCTTCTATTTATACTCTCTGCCTGCCAACACCTCCTATCCTTGCTCTTACCTCCCTATTGGCCATTCAGCTCTTTATTAGACCATCAGGTGTTTTAGCCAGGAGAAGAATCACAGCTTCACAGAGTTAAACAAATGCAGCATAAACAAAAGTCACACACCTGGAAATAATATTCCCCAACAAAGGGACTCTAACTTCCCATTGTTTCAGACCCTGTGCTGTTTCACTACCAGAAGACCTGATTGTCTCGGCTGCATTACCCCTCAGGCAGGTGTTCCTGCCACCAGGCACAGGAGAGCACCTCCTCACACACACAGGCCCTCCAGGACCTGCTGTGCTAAAGGATGCAGGATGCTGCACGAGGGAAAGGTCCCCTGCTAGGGAAGCACCACACAGCCTGAGTGCGGGGGTCCAGGAGCCAGGGCAAGGGCAGTATTAGACAACAGGAGCAGGAGTTGGGCAAAGCATTTCCAGAGGATGGGGTCAGTGAGGGAAACCTGTGGGGCTCCAGGAATATCAGGGTTCATCTAAGGAGTGGCTGGCGGCAAATGCAGAGGCATGGGATGGGGGCCACCATCAGGTGGGTGGTTTATTTAATGCACCATCATCTTCTAAAGTTGGTTTAAAGGCATGAACTCTTCAGCTTACTTAATTGTGCATGATGTCATCAGTCCTGCCCACTGACAGCTTGTCCCCTCGATGAATTTGAAGAAAAGGGGACAAACCAAGAAATAGGGGGACATGTCCAGGTCACCCACAGGACAGGAAAAACAGAGCTGGGATTCTGTGATGGACTGAGGATCCCAAGCTCCACGTTTCATTTGCTACTTTACAGCTACCCTTGGCCTGAGCTGCAGGCCCACCCAGTGCCTCCCATTCTCTTCAGCCTCTGCCTGGTTGTAAGCAAGAGTGAGGGAATACCAGATCATAGGCTAGGACAGGAAAGCCCTAAAGACTGCTAGATACCATGCTTCTTTCTCACAACCCTTGAAAATCCCCTTCCTCAGAACCTTACAGGATTCATGTTTGAGGATACAATTACTCTACCTTGGGTGCTTCTATTCCAAGCATGGAAACCAGGAGTCTGCATTTACACACAGTCCACAGAAGATCCCTCTAGTTCAAGTGTGAGAGGTGCAGGGTGAAATCTGTGTCCTCGTCTTGCACACTTAGGACACCAATAGGCTTTTTCCCAGTGGCAGTAGCGCATCCAGACAGGGGCATGACCTTTCCTGGGGCTCTGAAAATGACTGGGACTGGCATAGACGGAGGATCAGGCTGCTGCCAGGGAGAATCTCATGACGGTGTACAAGAATCTGAGAATCAGGCAGTCCAGAGGATGGAGGCAGAGAGGATCTGGAAGAGATGAGGCCAGAATGTCAGGAGTGGCCCAGAAAGAGTCAGGGAGACCAGCCAGAGTAGAGACTATGGAGTTCTCAATGAGGCATAACCAGGCTAAGTGGAGAAAAGAGTGAAGGGAGAGGGGGCAGGGAATATATGAGAGCCACCATATGATACACATGGGGCTGGAGGGGAGAGAGCTACAGACACCAAGGACACCAGCAGGTGTCCAGGGCCTCTGGTCCTCAACAGTGGACCAGACAGTGTGTGTGTGTGTGTGTGTGTGTGTGTGTGTGTGTGTGTGTAAAACAATGGAAAAAGAAGCTGCCTGGGAGATTTGGGGGGTCTTTCTAGGGACTAACAAGAAAAGGAAAGACAGTGGGGTGTTCGGGGGCACTTCTCATGTACCACCTGCCCTGTCTACACTGGTCAGAGCCTCACAGGCATTCTGTAGGGATCCTTGTTCTCACATTGTACACGGGGAAACAGAGGCAGAGAGATTCCAGCCCTCGGGCACTTAGCTCGCAGACAAGAGATAAAGTTCCTACAAAAGTCAGGGTTGCTTAATTCTCCATCCCTTATTCTTGGTACTGAAGTGATGGCTCTGTGGGTAACAGCACTTGCTGCACAAGCGTGAGGACATGGATCCTGGCAACAGGAAACAGAAGTAGGCATGAGAACATACGGGCATCTGGAACTCAGCGCTGTGGGGAGAGGAGACTGGAGGAGGATTGCTGGTTGCCAGCCTAGCTCCAGTGAGAGACCCTGCCTTGGGGGAATCATGACAGAGCAGGACACCCAACTCCTCTGACCTCCGTGAGCATGCAGAGGCATGCACACCAGAATACATGTGTGTGCCTGCACCACACGTCCCTCACGCCATACACACACACAACAAATAAATCCCAGTTCTATCCCGGCAGATGTGTCTAACATTTGGTACTAATGTTCACACTTGAGAACCACATAATCACGTGAAAAAAAAAAAAAAACCCTTGCAAAAAGGAATGTCGTAAAATTTTCAGTCAGTTTATGTTTTTGTGCTGAGCTGAATTCATGGCTTTCCTCAGCCACATGTGGCCCAGGGACCACAGTTGGGACATGTCTGCTTTCACATTTCTCAGGTCTTCAGAGCACAAAGAACAATGCATAGAGTTTGGAAGCTGTGCTATTAGCAGTAGCAGAGCCGTGGCCCACTATCGCCACAGAGGGTTAGGTGGTAGACACAGCAGGAGCCTGGATGGGAGCAGACAGTGCAGACAGCATCCTGGATGGCTCTGTGGGGCACTGGGCATCATCTCTTTATTTATTAATAGTTCTTTATAAGAGTGTCTTCAATATTCATGAGCTTGCAATAAAATTACATAAAGAACAATCTTATCAAAATGCTGCATCACAAAGACTATAGAAAGAGGAATTTTTTAAAACCCGATATGAATACTTCTGATATTTTGATTGAACGTTAAATTTAACACTGAGCTTCCTGACAGTGGTGGCAAGAAATGTAAACTGCAGTTAGTTGTGTGAATTTGAATACAAAATGAAACGTTAAGGTATTAAGGGAGCATTTAGTCCCTATTGCTAAGTTCTCCTGGTCCCTAATAGAGACTTGCAGAGGAATAAAATATCTCCAATACTTACTATCCTATTTTATTTATGTGTATGCATTTATAAAAAATATAAATGCATATCTGAGTGATATATCATACACATGCATATATATATATAAAAAACACAATACATCTGTGCACATATATTCAATTCATGAACTTTAGAATCCATGAAAGTTAGAAAAATGAAAGTCAAATTGCTAATTGACTCACAACTTAAGGGTTTCAGACCCAGAAAGTAACGTAGGGACATGAGTTCTAATGCCTGTGTGGCTATACATATGGAACCCTGGTGCAGAAGAATTGTCTGTATTCTGTCAATCATGTTTTAAATAAATGCTGATTGGCCAAGCAGGAAGTATAGGTGGGTCAACCAGACAGGAAGTATAGGCAGGGCGATGAGAACAGAAGTATTCTGGAAAGAAGGAAGCTCCCTCCCCATTCCTGCCCAGACCACTGAAGAAGCAACATATGACCTGCCCCGCTGAGAAAGGTACTGAGCCATGTGGCTAACATAGATAAGAACATAAGCTTGGGAGAAAGAAGAAAAAGAGCAAAAGAGTATAGAAAAATAAGCCTTGTGAAGATGAAAAGTACACAGAAAGTCTGGATTGTGTATATTATTATGTTTTCTTTAAATTTTTTGACAGTGGAAGAACTAAGTACGAGAAATATTTCATTGTACGGGCTGCTAAGCTAAACCAGCATAAAGATATCTCAACTTCAGAATTTGGGTCTAAGAATATGTTGCTTTGAAAAAGAGGTTCTTCTTTTGTGTCCACAGAAGATGAGAACCTATGGATTGCTTCCAAATTAATATGGTTTGATGGACCAAGACCACCTGAAAGATCTCCATGAAAACCCCCAAAAAACACTTTGCCCAACAAAAAGCAGGAAGTAGTCTGGAGAGAACTATGCCCAAAATTCCCTTAATAAACATATTCACCAGGGCATTTTGCAACTTAACCTACAGATGACCCTTTTACAAGAGCAGTTAGATTTCCTACGGGATTTGCATATGGTTAGTTGCTCCCCTTCCTTCCATCATATTTGTGGCACACCCAGGCCAGTCAATAACCTTAGTGATAATGTCATTCAGTTGACTCATGTTCCTCCCACTTCCATAGATTCTCTAACTAAGGACATTCTTTATGGCCAGCTGAAGAGCTGGTCTGGGACTGTTGCCCTAGGAACTCTTGTAGCTGGAGGATATTTAGTGCTCTGTCTTTATAACAGGCATCAGCAGCAATAGCCGCAGAAATTTAATATTTGCTGCTAAGCAGCTAATGCTTGCCCAAGTAAGAGGGCTTTCTTCAAGCACAGTATGGGTCAACATGCTACAAGAAGGCCAGTGAGCAAGAGACAGGCAAGACAGGACCCTGTCACAATCAACCTAAGACAGAGGCCTTGCATGCTGGGGCAAGTGTTCTTGATGATGGGTAAGAAGTGAATTTGTGCTTCTGCAACATAAGACAAGCCTGGTCTAAGTATATAGAAAAGGGGAGTTGTTGGGAACTGCAGACCCTCAGACCCTGAACTTCCTATGGTGCCATGCCTGCTGGAATACGCAACTTGTTTTTCTCTGCATGCAGTTGCTCTGAGCACAAAACCCTCATGAGTTCCTGATAACAAGGAAGCGGTTTCTGGTGGGCTTTCAGTAGGAAATCCTGAGAGCTAGGGTGTGGCCACTAGTCAAGGAGAGCACTATATAAGCTGCCTTGGAACACCATAAAATTGGCATTCTTGTTTCAAGAGTGACCCACATCACTGTGTGTTCTTTAATCTCTAGGCCCTTGCCTGACCTCAGTTCAAGGTGGTACAGGCACAACAGTAGCAAAGTTCCACGACAAGGCCCTCCCTGAGGTAAGAACCAAGTGTCCCAGCACAGGCACTCGCTGGGAATATTACCCATTCAAATCGCAATGTTTCACTACCAGCTAAGGCCCCTAGGCAGCCTCAGACATGGCCATGAAAAGCACTGAAGTTTCTAAGGTGGTTTTCATAGCCAGGACATTGCAGATGCACTGGGGAGGAAGTTGCAGAGATGAGCTCACAGTCTGAAATCACAAACCAAGGAGTCAGATGGACAAGAGTCCTCAGAAGACAAAACCCTCTGAGGGGATGTAGGTGATGGAATGCCCTGAGCAAGACTACAGAACTTCTATGTTCCCTGCACAGCCAACAACTTGGTAGAGAGCTCCAACAAGCTTTCTTCCTGTCCGCAGAGTCAAAAGAACTACTGGATGGCAAGAATTCTTCTGGAATGACCTGGAACCAGCAGATAAAAACCCTAACACTACAGTGTACCTTGTTTCAGATGCTGATATGGGCAGAGCAAAGATTACACAACCTGAATCCTCCTCAGATCCCTCAGATTGTCATTTCCCTATTGTACAAATGAGGAAACAGGCAAAACCAGGTTGCACAATTGAATTCTGAGCCAACACCCTGCAAGTCCAGGGCTATAAGCTAGGATAGCCAGTTCCCAGCATGGCTTTCGCTCCTAGCTTGTCTTTCATTTTAACAGCCCTCATGAACTGTTGTTTGGCAGATAGAGACTCCTGAATGCCCCCAAGCAAGTCTGGTGAGGATGGTTTGTCAGCCTTTAACTATAAAGCTTTTTAACTTCCTGAATCAGAGTGGGCTCTGGACCTCCTTCCCTGACTTCCCATCATCTCCAGGCTTCTCCTGGGTCCATGGCTGGCTCTTTACCCTGCTGTTTCTATCCTTCACTCCCACGCTGCTTCAGTCTGTTTCTCTGCTGCTGTGATAAAATGCCATGATCAAAAACAAGTTGGGGAGGAAAGGATTTACAGCTTCCAGTCCATCATGAAGGACATCATGAAGGGCAGGAACCTGGAGGCAGGAACTAAAGCAGACGCTATGGATAAATGCTGCTTACTAGCTTGCTTCTCATGGCTTGCTCAGCTGTATCCTAGGGTTTCTATTGCTGTGAAGAGACACCATGACCACAGTAACTCTTACATAGGAAACCATTTAGTAGGATGTCTTAACAGTTGCAGAAGTTTTCCAGGTGGTAGTGGCACATACCTTTAATCCCAGGACTGAGGAGGCAGATGCAGGCAGATCTCTGTGAGTTCAAGGCCAACCTGGTCTACAGAGCTAGTTCCAGTACAGACAGGGCTACACAGAGTGACCCTGTCTCAAAAAAAAAAAAAAAAAGAAAGAAAAAGAGAAGAAAAGAAAAGAAAGAGAAAGACAACAGTTTCAGAGGTTACATCATGGTGGGACATGGTGGCATGCAGGCAAACGTGGTGCTAGAGAAGGAGCCAAGAGTTCTACATCTTGCAGGCAACAGGAAGTGAATTGAGACACTGGGTGGTATCTTGAGCATAAATGAGACTTCAAAGCCTACATCCACAGTGACACTCTTCCTCCAACAAGATCATACCTACTCCATCAAAGCCACATTGCCTAATAGTGCCACCCCTTTTGGGAGTCATTTTCTTTCAAAATACCACATTCCCCTCCCTGGTCCCCAAAGGCTTATAGCCATATCATAATGCAAAAATGAATTCAATCTAACTTCAAAAGTCCTGTAGTTTTAAACTTATTTAAAAGTCTAAAGTTCAAAGTTTCTTCTGAGATTTAGGCATTCTCTTAACTGTAATCACCTGAAAATCAAAATTAAAAAACATATCACATACTTCCAACATATAATGGCACAGGGTATAATTAGCATTCCAAAATATAGGGAAGGAATATGGTGAGAAAATATTGGACCAGAGTAAGATTGAAAACCAGTTAGGCAAACTCCAAACTCTGCATCTCCATGAAGAAGGTCAAATCTTCAGGTCTCCCACTCCTTTCAGCTTTGCTGACTGCAGCACACTTCTTTCTCTTGGGCTGGTTCTACCCCGTTAGCAGCTTTTCTCAGCAGGTATCCCATGGCTTTGGCATCTCCAGCAGTTGGGATATCTAAGGTGATCCAGATTTCAATGTCACTTCAGCTTCACAAAATGACCTCTCTAGGCCTCCCATTCAGGAACATTCCTGACACATGCCTGACCTCTGCGGTTTTTCTTAGTCACAGACACAAATTCCATAACCCCTTTCTTCTATCCTTTATTGTAAAGCCAGACCACATGTCTGAAGTTGCCAAGTTCTGCTGTTTGCTGAGGCTGGAACATGGCTCCCTTGTTCTATTACATCGTCACCGGCTTTCTGTTTTCCATGGTTTACTTCAGCCCCTAAGCTTGGCTGTCCTGGAACTTGATCTATAAACCAAGATGGACTCAAACTCAGAGATCTGCCACCTTCTGGGTGCTGGGATTAAATGTGTGCCCCACCACACCTGGCTCCAAGTTTTCCTTAATTCTGTTTCATAAGTTAGAAATTAAGCCCTGTAGGATCTTGTCCCAAAGTCACCACTCCCTTTGGTCCATTTCTTAATCTGTTTATCCCTTGAACACAGGACTAATGTCCATTCCTCCTCCTGATGTTTCTTTTCTCCTCAGCTTGCTCCTTTTCATTATAAATCTTTATAAGTGTGAATATTAGTAACCATACGAAAGAGTCTATACTAGGATGCTTTGAGATTTCCTCTGCCAAAGGAATTAATCCAGATCTCTTCACTTTAGTTTCAGGCAGGCTCTTTGAACAGGGGTAAAAAGCGGCCACTATTTTCACCAAAATATCACAAAAATAATCTCTAGGCAACATATGAAAATTATTCTTCTCTGAAATTCTTGATTCACAAACCTACAGTTCAGATCATTATCAACACCATTGTCTTCCATGTTCCTGCTAGTATGTCCTATTAAGCAGCACTTAAAACTTTCCTAACCCCAAGTACCAAAGTCCAAGCTCTTCCCAACAAAAGTACATGGCTAGTCCTAATACAGCAATACCCAAGTCTCTGATACTGACTTATCTTAGTTAGGATTTCTATTGCTGTGAAAAAAAAACATCACAACCATGGCAACTCTTATAAAAGAAAATATTTAGTGGGGTAGCTTACAGTTTCAGGGGTTTAGTTCATTGTCATCATGGCAAGACATAACGACATGCAGGCAGACAGTGCTGGAGCTGAGAGTCCTACATCATGATCAGCAGGAAATAGGAAGTAGTCTGAAACACCGTGTATGGCTTGAGCATATATGAGACCTCAAAGCCCACCTCCACAGTGACACACTTCCTCCAACAAGGTCACACCTACTCTGGCAAAGCCACACCTCCCAATAGTGCCAAACCCTTTTGGAGGCCAATTTTCTTTAAAATCACCACAGCCTGCTTTCTTCTAGAACCCTGAGGATTGGAGAGATGGCTCAGTGGTTAAAAGCACCAATTACTCTTCCAGAGGACCTGGGTTCAATTCCCAACACCCACTTGGAAGCTTACAACTGTCTGTAATTCCAGTTCCAGGGGATCCAACACCTATGGCAAAGCACCAATACACACTAGATAGAGAGATAGAGAGATAGAGAGATAGAGAGATAGAGAGATAGAGAGATAGAGAGATAGAGAGATAGAGAGATAGAGAGATAGAGAGATAGAGAGATAGAGAGATAGATAGATAGATAGATAGATAGATAGATAGATAGATAGATAGATAGATTGAATAAGCCCAGGACCACCAGCCCAGGGATGGTACCACATAGCATGGGCTGGGTCCTCCCACATCAACCATAAATTAAGAAAACGCCTGACAGACTTGTCTACAAGCCAATAAGATGGAAGAATTTTCTCACTTGAGGATTCCCTTCCCAGGTAGCCCTAGTTGAGTCAAGTTAACAACAAAACAAAAACAAAACAAAACAAAAATATCACTACCCAGAGCACTTATGCAGTCCAGTGGCAGATCCTAGAAGTTGGTCACCTATACCCAAGGAGATCTTAAACTAGAAATGTTATCATCTCACCTCTTTTGATTTGAGTCCAAGACACCATCCTGTCCTCTCCCTCTTAAACAGCTTTGGTGAATAAGTGCATGACTAGATCTTTGACTGGACTGCAGCTGCTTCAGGATAGTTATCTAGAAGAGAAGTCGTTGCAGGGAGTAATGAGAAAAGATGAGATGGTTCCTACTGTGGCAGGTACAGGGGGCGGAAGGCATTTGCATACTATCCACTGATGTGGGAGAAACTTCCTTACGTGTCTCCTTCTCCCAACCATCTGTGCCCAATCTACAGTCACACATTAAACTAGGAATCTTGCAATCATAGCACCCAAACATTCTCTAGCCTTTTATGTTTGTAAGATTTGTTTTGTCTTTACTTGTGTGCATTTATGTGTATCTGTGTATGGCTATGTGCACAGGTGAGTGCAGTGCCTGCAGAGGCCAGAAGAGGGTGTTGGAGACCAAAGAGTCGGTGCTGGAGGCAACTGTCAATCCCTCAACATGAGTTCTGGGAACTGAACTCAGTCCTCTCCAAGTATAGTGTGTGTTCTTAACCACTGAGCCCTCTCTCAGTCCTCTTTTCTAGCCTTTAAAAAGTCAACATTATCCCATACAGAGCTCCCATGTTATTACCAAAGTCTCTAGTCCCCTCCTTTCAGGTAGATGGAAATATTTCTTCATGAAAAAGCTCTTCTTCATTCGTTTACTCTTTTGTTGCCAATCAGGAAAGCTGCTGTTAAAACTTCCAGCATACATGTCATGAACAATGAGCATTCTCTCCTCATGCATAGTAAAGGGCATGCTTCTGTTCCTTTTTTCCCTTTGGCTGCTGGGAAGCTTACCTTCCGTTTATGGTTTAAGTACACAGTTCTGTTTTTGTGAGTGTGCACATTTATTTTATTTTCTAGTCTCTCAGGTCCTGGTGTTCTGCTGCTTATTTATGTTTTATATGTTTCTTACTGGCCTACTCAGACCCTTGGGAATCAAGGACAAGCACCAATTATTAATAAAGCATTTAACGCAGTGCTGTGACCATCCAGGCACCTAGCTTTTACCTCTACCTGAGAATCCCTAATTAGTACACCTAACATAGTTTTCAAGAATGGAATTGCCATCACCATATCAAACACTCAGATTTTCACTTAGGCTTTATATCCACACTAGCCCAGAGCCTTCCAGAGAGAAGAGGAACACATGGTTGAAATATAATACAGATGATTAAACCAGACAGACCCTCAACCACACTCCCAACACAGGCAAAGCACAGGGCCGTGCTCATTGTGGAAGGTGTTGGTGGGGCATGAGACTTCCTGACTACCTCTAGGCTTCCTGGGTTTATGTGGAACCCAACCACTGGGCATCCTCCTCCATGCTGCATAGGACATGGAGCAGATGCATCTACGCTACACAGGACATGGAGCACGCTTGTCCATGCTGCACAGGGCATGGAGCAGATGCATCCATGTTGCAAAGGACATGGAGCAGACACATCCATGCTGCATAGAACATGGAGCAGGCGTGTCCACACGGCACAGGGCATGGAGTAAACATATCCACGCTGCACAGGACATGGAGCATGCATGTCCACACTGCACAGGACATGGAGCATGCATGTCCACACTGCACAGGGCATGGAGCAAGCACTTGGCAGGATCTTGCCGATAGAGTAGAAGAGGCAGGTGAGTGGTGCTTTCCCTACCCAAGGTCTAATTTTTTGGATGAGATGCTAGCCAAGCCTTTGGAGACTAAAGTCTCTAGTGAATCAAAAAGTCTTCCTTGGACTGGTGCAAGGGCTACACAACATCACTTGGGATTTGAACAGATATATATCCCTCTACTTGTTCTAAACAGGGCCCCTAGGATCACAACTGTACTATGGCCTAAACCAGACATCTCCTATTTTACTGCTTTTTAATTATAAGAGGTTACAAAAATACGATTACCTTTTTATTGTGGTCTGAAAAATAATCCATGGTAAAGGGAGACATAAGTATGGGGGACTCTTGCTCCAGCTTCCCACTGAACCCTGTCAGTCAACATGACCTTCCCAGCTAAGACGCAGTGACTCCACAGCAGGCTGCATTGTCTGGCCTAGAAGTGCGGGCCACCAGGTGGGGACTCAAGAGAGTGAAAGGAATAAATGAGCAGGTAGGTGGACGGGTAGTTGGATGAGTGGATATCTGGAGAACCTGATCTGCCTGCTGAATAATTCCTGAAAGGCTAGAATTTTATTTACCGCTAACTTCCCTTAGTATCTGACACGGCACAGGCCTTTGATGTTTATACAGTGAACAAACTTGTGGGTGGGGGGATGAGATGTTTGGATGAGTGAACCCAGGGAGGTGGGTAAATGGATGGATGGGTGATTCGGTTGGTGAGTGGGTAGTGGATGAATGTTTAGATGGATGGTTATGTGGATGAATGCATGCATATGTGGATGTATTCAAGAATCAACGACTGGACGAGAGGTACTTTGGAGCTTTGGAGGCGGTTCCTATTCCTGTGCTCACTAGGAACCTACTAAATGACTTCCAAGGAGTCCAGTCAACTCTAGGATTCTGCTTCCCTTTGAACTTGACTATGTTCTTCCGGCCGCCATGAAATTTCTCCCTCATCCCATCTACTGTGTAGTGTCTACCCTCCGCAGACGCACCTGCTCTCCCTCTCTTGTCTTCACTTTCCTGCGGAACCCTCAATTATCTTGGGAGGAGCAGCCCGATTTCCCCAGCTCCCTGCCCCCTGGTTCATCTGCTTCTCCCTCTTTGTCACCACTTCATCCGTGGCCCACACTACCGAGTCCTAAAACCCTCCGTATCCTGCTTCTCTTCTTGAGAGCGAGAGACAAGCCGGAGACCTCCTTGTGGTCCCACTTTTGACATACATCCAGCTCAGTCCCGGCTTTGGGAATTAAATTGGTTTCCAGGTTCAGCCTGCTTTGACGTCTTTTAAGCATCCTCGATGGTTTGCAATCAGAATCCAATGAAGCCGTTTTGAAGAATATTCAGGGCAGGCAATTAGTGGCTCAGGCTTCACCTGCACAGAGAGTCAGCGTTTTCATCCTCCCCGGCTTGAAAGTTACATGAGATTCATTATGTATTTCCATCACATTAACATAAAAAGTCCCATTCATCTAGTTTTATCTCCAAAGCAGACAAGGAAATTTTCTCATTTTAATTGCTGGACCTTGCAGCTCAGAATGGGGTGACTAGAGGTGCCCAGAAACTTCACAGATGCCCAAACCACAACAGGATGGTTGGAAATGGCAGAGACCCCATGATTTATACCATGGAGGAAGCCTTCAAATCACAACCAGCAAGTAGGGTGTTCTGTTCTCGAGGGAGGGCTTTCTCTCCCTCCCAGTGTTTGGAGCCCAGGCAGCCCGCATCACCCTTGGGGGCTTTCTGTCTGAAGACAAAAATGGTTCCTTCCTGTTGTCTTAGCCCTTTGCTATACAGATAAAGGAACAGAGACCCTATGAAGGGAAGGGACTGACCTGAGATCATAAAGCCAGGTATCAAGGAAACTGGTAGGAAACAGATCAAGCCCTTCCATTGCCCTACTCTGTTCTCAATTTGTCCGTGGAAGCCAGCTACTCGCGAGCATTAGTTAACTTACTCATCGGAGGAATCTCTGTGACTCAGCCTGATCATTTGTTTCCATGACTCAAGGAAGAGGGTGTCTCTCCAAAAAGAGCTCACTCCGTGAGTTATTGGAAGACATTGGAGCATTTCAGTTTGGCTACTCACAGAGGTCTCTGGGTAGGAACCTGTTTCTAAGCCAACTGGGGGAAAGGCTACGGAAAAGGAAAACCTCTTCTCTGGAAATTGTCCCCTAAGCTCTAGACCCGGTTCCCCAACCCTAGTCACCCTCCATGCCACGTCCAATGCAACAGTTCAAACTGTTCTTCTGGTCCAGTCGGGTGACAGGTTCTTGGGAGGATGTTGACTTGCGAGGGGTGAAGACAGGATGGAAAGAAGCACAGTACCCTGTTCTCCTGTCATCTCCGCAGGTGGAACCCCCAGCGTACCTTGGCGACAAGGCACATCTATTTCCCTTCATTGCTCCCTCCCAGTGAACGCTCAGCTCATGACAGCCTGAAGGCTTGCAGGGTGGTTTCAGGTGAAGGTCCCTTGTCCCTTTGAGATCAGGAAACTTGAGAACACATCAGGAACCCAGGGGGCCCTTCTTTCTTCCCATGTAGCTCAGATGGGCCCTGGTCCTTGCTTATGGAGAAAACTCTGTGTTCATCCATGTAAACATGCCTAGAACTCTGCCTTCATCCATGCAGCTGCTCTGTGCTCGACCTGGGAGAGCCAAGGTAAAGGATCATTCGCTGCACAAGGCTTGACTTTGGTGAACCCCAAAGAGAGTTTCTTTCACTGTACTAACAACTAGCCTAAGAGAAGGGAAGGGAGACGTCCTATGAGACAGACAAGAGAGGCTGCCTGGGGGCTGGAGAGATGGCTCAGCGGTTAAGAGCACTGACTGCTCTTCCAGAGGACACGGGTTCAATTCCCAGCACCCACATGGCAGCTCACAACTGTCTGAAAATGCAGTTCCACGAGATCTGATGCCTTCACACCAATGCACATAAAATAAAGTTAAATAAATCATTAAAAAAATTTAAAAAAAAGAGAGAGAGAGGCTGCCTGGCCCAGAACCCTCATTCTGCGCTTGGAAAGCCAAAAGTATCTGCACAGAACAGCTGGGGGGGGGGGTGTCCTGTACACTGGTGTCCAGCTCCTGAGTGCACCTACCTGCCTGCCTGCCCACTCTCCTTCCCTCTCCCCTCCCCCTTTCTCTTTACTTCTCTCTCACACATGATCTTGCTGTGTAGCCCAAGCTATCCTGGAGCTCATTATTGGAAGCCAGGTTGGCCTCAAACTTGAGACCCTGCTGCTGCTGCTGCTGCTTCCAGAATGTTGGGCTCACAAGACCCCACCAGCAATTTCCAGTCAAATCAAATATAAGCCATTTCATGTGGTTCGACCTGGAATTGAACTGAGCTCAAGAGTCTTCAGGTGACCGGAAGAAGCTGCATCTACTAACCCCACCACAGGGTCCTTGGCCATGACTGAATAGAACTCATGGTACGGACAGCCCATCAAGATCAAAATTATCTTTGGCTGTCTTAAACTATGCTTCATAGCCACTTCTGTTTCCTGTTTTGTTTTGTTTTGCTTCAGATAAGGTCTCACTATGTGCACGCATAGTGTATAGCCAGGGCTTAGAACCTGGTTCCCAAACCTCACCGCTTCGCAAACTCCTTCTGGCCACGGGCTTAAGGTGTGGGTCAGGAGGGAAATGGAGAAAGACCTTCAGTCCCCCCTTAGAAATCAGCGGACCATTCCCCACCTTTAAAAGACACAGAAAAGGACAAGTTTGGAGATCAAGTTAAATGTCCCAATTTATTTTCATAACTTGAAACCAGAACAAACTTGGTCTTGAACAAGCGTACAAATGAAATGGCAGACACATGCTGAACTCAACATTGTGACATTAAGGGAAAAAAAGAGGCCCAAAATCTTGTACAGAGAAGAAAAGGAACAATCAATATTTTACTAAGCCATATTGAAATGACCTCCTGTCATCTCAACATTTTATCCATAATTAAAAAAAACAAGTGCCTGTTTTTTAAAGCAGAGCACAAATACCAAGCAATAATAAATAGCTCCAAACTTGTTGTAAGAGACAAACCCTCTAGGCAAACAACAAAAGCTCATACGATAAGTAATAGAAAAGGTAATAAAAATATTTCGCCTCGCCAGTACAAAAGCAAACAGCTGGAATCAATGTGCCTTTGCTATGCAGGGCTGATAGAGAGAGCACCAAAATCACGGATTCACCTGCGTTCAACAAAACCTCGGACGGAAGGGTCAGGTGGAAGGCTGTTCACCTCGGGGTTCACATTTTGCTTAAAGTAAGCCAGTCTGCTCTCCCCTCCCCCTCCCATGACGACCCTCCAATGGCAAGTGGCAGGTTCGAATTGGGGGCAACTTTGGGTAAAGTTGTGGCAGTGTGGAACCCGACCTGAGGTCGGTTGGCTCACCCATGCTACAGCCCTTGACTGGGTCACCTGCTCCGGGGAGGTTGGTGGGTTGGTTTTCTCTTTGACAAGAGAAGCAAAATTCTCTTCTCTCTGCACTTGGCAGAGACTGACAATCCTTGTGCTTTAGGATGGCTTAGTCCTGGCATTCTGGTGACAGGTGAGCTGGTGAGCGCCGGCTAGCTTTTATGAGCACAGGAGAACCACACAGAGGCTCCCAGGCAGCTAACAGGGCAGCGCAGGGGCAGGGAGGCAGAAGGACTGGGCCTTGGGGCAAGCATACAGGACACTGAGACCTAGGCGTGGCACCCCACTTGGTCCCCCATCCTTGAGCTGTGCAAAGGTAAGTCCAATGGGAGACAGTGAGACAGACTTTGCATTTGAAGGACCAGCCTGGAAAGATGCACGGCCATGCTTTCATAAGCTGAAATGATGGTTTCTTACATTTCCTGAAATTAAAAAAAAATGGCTTCCTGATATAGATATTTGTGTGTGAAAAGTGTATTATTCCCTCATCCAATAAACAACTGCTACTGGACTTTAGAAAAAGGGGGAGATGGATGGGGAGGGGACAAAGAGGGGGAGGAAAATTAAAGAGGAAACGAACAGATTAGAGGATTGGTGGAGACTGGAGGAGGGTGGAGAGGGAACACGGAAGGGGAGAATGATGGAAAGGCACAGAATTCCTTCATCCCAGGCCCTCACCATTCTGAAACAGATGGAATTGCAGAGAAAAGCAGCGAAGCCGAGAAGGAAAGCGAGCAAGCGGACACTCTCCGTGGAACAGAAGGACCCGCGTTCAAGGCCCTTCTCAGTCCCTCCCGCACCAGTCTCAGTGGCAGAGGCTCCCCTGGGCCCAGCTGCTCCTTCCAGAGGCTTCGCTCCATCCAGGTCTGCTCAAGGGCAAAGGCAGCTGTGGATTCTCTCTCTGCTCTTGAGGGTGGTTAGGGGGCGGAAGGAGCAGCCACAGTAGTCATAGCCGAGTAGGGAGGTGACCCTGTTCTCTCAACCCCTACCCCTGCCATCCCTTTATCTGCTTGTGGCTGCACCAAGGAGGCCTGAAGCAAAGTTCGAGCATTCAGATCCTGAAGCCAATAGTTTGAGTAGGCCAATTCGGACAGAATCTACACAACTAATAAAATGACTCATGAACCAGATTTGACTCTTTCCTTTTGTGTCTTTTTTTTTTCTTGAAGGTTGTCAAACAACCCTTTTTTTCTCCTGTACAAGAGGACTCAACAGACAAATGTGGGTGAGGTTTTTTGTTTTTGTTTTTTTTGTTTTGCAATATTTTATCCTGCCAAATTAAAAAAATATATTATGGCAGCCTGTTTGTTTTTGTCTTTTTTTTTTTCTTTTTATTTCCAAATTCACTAACAAAAAGGTACATTAAATCCCTTTAAAAGGACAAGCTTACAGTTAAAAAATTACAAGCTCCGGTAAAAATACAGCGAGCGCCTACATCATATGAACCGACCGATATATCCATTCCAGAGGGGGGGAGAGAAAAATAAGCACAGGTCAGAAATGGGATTTGTTTTCTGCAAAGCAGTAACAATATTAAGCACTTTTTTTTTTCTACATACTTTTTCTACACGGTGTAGCAATCCCCTTTTAATCCCCAAATACAAGTTTCTATACATTTGTTTTCGAAATAAAAATTCAACACCCAAGGCAGAAAAAAAGGTCCTAAAACTCCGACTTTACAGTTACCGTGACGACAGATTTCATAGACCCACCATTTAAAACTTACTGCAACGGTTTCAAGGAAAAGAAAAAGGACTTTTTTTTTCTCATTTTGTAAAATGCCCAGGCATTCTCAATTATTACAAATACTGGTCCACTTTGACAGTAATCAAGAAATTTCAATATATATAATGTATACTAAAACCCCGTCACCAAAAGAAAACAATATACACGTAGCCATTGTGGCATTTCTGTATAACCTATTAAGCAAACTTTGAAAATAAAATAAAATAAAAAAGATCGCTCCAACACACATACACACGATTTCTTTTACCCTTGTATGTATCCAATACTGTAAACGTGTTTTTAAGACAGAGTGCACTAAATTTAAATTTAGGAAAAAAAAAATTAGCCATTGTTCCTGAATTGTTTTTGTTGTTTGTTTTTTCATTCAACGATATCGGCTTGTGTCACTTGAGTTTTAATTCAGCAGTAAATCACCTCCACTCCACATCTAAGCAGCGTTGTCCCAAAAAGAAAAGGGGCTGAAAACAATTCTGCTAATGGATGTCCAGGGCTGTGCTGGGGTTATTTCTTCATTTGATTGGGTCTTATGGCATTTTCACGTCCTCTATCTTCAACCGGGATTTTTTTTTTTAATTTAAAGTAAATGTGGCTTTGTTTCTAAAGAATGTACTTTTCTTGTTTGCTTTTTAAAGTCTTTTCATCTCAAAAAAAAAAAAAGAGTTTTGCATTTGTCTCAAGAGACTCAAATAGGAAGATCAGTTTTCAAGGCACGCACATCAAATTGAATGGCAGTAGAGAAACTGTCCAATAAATTATTTAATTTTGTTCTTTATAGTGCCAGTATTGTGAATGCCACGCTTAGCAATACTGACACTCCATCTCAGCTGTCCCTTACAGTTTAACCCACCTCTGGGCCAAAGACAAGAATATGCTGCAATTTCTTGTTTAGAAGCCATTTAATTTAAATGCAAACAAAAGCTTTAAAGTGCGGGTCAACAGAATTCAAACATCAAATCCGAACAAGTCCAATGTATAGGATGTCCCAACTAATTGGAGGAAGGAAAAAAACAAAAATCAAAAAATGGAAGCAGCGTGGAGCACCTTGGAGGGTACTCCTCCCAGCTTCTCCAGCAAGAAACCAACAGGCAAGATTCCCCTGCCCAACAGTGCGGCCAGCACTAGCCGAGAGACCCTGGAGGTAACTCCCCTAGGTCATCGTCAGGGCCAGTTGTCTGCTTGGGACACGGCCAATTACCAACCACTGTAGCAATGGACATCTGGGATTTAGCTGTAGGCTGGGTAGTGAAAGAGAGAGAAGCCTAAACGAACATTGTTAGTCGCTTCCTGCCACCGCAGGCCACCACTGTCTACCCAGTAGGTACCCTCAGCCCATTTTATACAGCCAAATCTACAGTAAAGGGCAGAGATACACCAAGTTCCCCAGAAAAGGACAGTATCTCCTGGGAACACACAATTGCAGGAGGCTGGGGCTGTTCCTAGAGCCACCTGGGAAAGTTTCTCCGGGTCCCGAGTGCAGGAGAAGCTCGCTTGCCACACACCCCTCCCTCCAAGTTTTCCTTCCTAACATGAAAGTTGAATTCCACACAGTTATCTCTGCGACTCAGGAGGACATCAGTGCTAAGTCTCCAATCGGATGCTAAAACAAAGTGCTACAACGTTAAAGATTGTAATCCGCTGTACATCCACCTCCCAGAAAAAAAAGTTTTTGAAAGTCACCCCCTCCCCGAAAAAAAAAAAAAAAACCCACATGCCACTTTTTTTTTTTTTAATTTCAGGACAAAAGTAAATGATGAAAAGGCAAACAACTTCAAAAGTCATTTAAGTGTTGGCTTCTTGACAAGAAATTACACATGCTTAGCTTAAATTTCAAAAAAGCAGCACCCCCCCACACACACAAAAATTATAATTTAAAAGATAGCTTCCCTCTACATCACTTGCGAGTCATTGCTCAAACTACTACTGGGTTATTAAAAAATGAAGGGATGGATACCCAACAAAATCTTTTAAAGGAATTTAAACAGAAATAATAATAATAATAAGTACCTGCACATACATGCCAAAAAATTACAAAACCCAATAAATACAGAAATTATTGCACAGTTAAAAGGCTCCACAATTTTTTTTTTTAATTTTTACTGCCTTAATCAACCCTCAGGTTTCCATAGGACTTCGCAGACACAGGTTAGGTTGGACTGCCGCCTCCCTGGGCCCCGGGGACACAGAGGCCAGTCCGGTCACGGGTCCCATTGGCGATGATTGGCAATGGTCACGCTGTACAGACGCACGCGGTGCCCCCCTGCACACGCGCTTAGCTCCTCTCGGCCTGCTCGATTTTGACATCATTAGTCAGCAAGTGTTCACCGTGCCACTTTTTCATGTGTTTCTCCAGGGTGCTGTAGACGCTGAAGGGCATCTGGCAGATGTCGCAGCGGTACACCTCCTTGCCGATCTGCCCATGCGTCTTCATGTGGCGCGTGAGCTTGCTGCTCTGCGCACACGCGTAGTTGCACAGCTCGCACTTGTAAGGCCGCTCTCCGGTGTGGCTCCTCCGGTGCACCGTCAGGTTGCTACAGTTCTTGAAGACCTTGCCGCAGTACTCGCACGTGTCGCTGCGGCGGCCCTCCTTGGAGCTCGGCCGCCCAGGACCCGGGCCACCCAGGTGAGGCGTGCTGCCCCCGCTCGCTGTGCCGCTGCGCCCCGACAGCCCACCATCCAGCAGGTCCCCCGGCGGTGTGGAGAAACGCAGGCTACCGTTCTCGGACGAGTGCTCGGACGATGTGGCGAAAGGTGACTGGCGCGCGTCCGTGAAGCCCAGGAACGGGTCCTTCATGAAGTGGCGTGAAGCGGCGTAGCCCACGAGCCACTGCGAGTACACGTTCTCGGATGGGATGAGAGCAGCGGGAGGCAGCTCTAGGTCCTTCTCCACCTTGATGCGCTTGGCCGCGTGAAGCGCAGGGCCACCAAGCCCAGGGCTGGGCAATGGTGCAGGCTTGCGTGGGAAGAGAGCAGGAAAGGGCTCTGTGCCTGGTGCAAAGGCCCCACCACGCCCGTTCACCGCACCCGGTGCACCTGCGTCCCCGCAGCCACCAGCACCCGTATCACCCGCATCACCTGCACGCTTTAGGAAGGCGCCACGCTTCTCCCCATACTGTGGCAGAGCGCCCAGCCCCGCGTCCTCCATCACCTTGCCCAGTGCCAGGGCTTTCTCATCCGCCAGCGCCGCGGCTGCGGCACCCGCACCTGCCACGCCGGGCACGCCGCCCCCGTTTTCACGGCCACGGCCCAGCTCCGAGTCCATGCTGAAGCTCGACTCAGGCCGGCTCTCATTCTCCAGCAGCAGTTCCTCTTCTTCCTCCTCCTCGTCCTCATCGTCCTCAGGCTCGGGGCCCAGTGATGGATCGCTCTCGTGGTGACGGAAATCGCCATCGGCCGCTTTGAGGTCGCCAGGCAGTTCGCTGGTGCCTGGCTCTGGGGAGCTGGCAGCCGACAGTCCGTCATCAGAGCGGCCGGCCAGCGAACCGGCCTTGTGCATGTGCGTCTTCATGTGGCGCTTGAGCTTGCTCGCCTGCGAGCACGCGTGGTCGCACAGCTGGCACTTGTAGGGCTTCTCGCCCGTGTGGCTGCGCCGGTGCACGATGAGATTGCTCTGGAATTTGAAGGTCTTGCCGCAGAACTCACACGACTTGCTCTTGGCGGGCGGCTGTGGCGGCGGCGTGCCCGCGGGCATGGGTGGCAGCGGTGGCGTGCTGAGAAACGGGGACTTGGGGCTGGGCTGGAAAGGGTTCAGCAGCCGGTGCATAGGGTTGCCACGGCCTGGGGACACAGGTGGCGGCGTGGAGCTGTTGCCAGCCAGTTCTCGCAGCCGCCGCGAGAAGTCCATGGCGGGAGAGTCTATGGCCATGGGGTTCAGGCGCATGACTCGGTCGAAGGCACTGGGGTGCTGGGCCACGAGCCCCATCTCCTCTGCACTGAGGCGGTGTGGGTCCAGGTGATGGCGCGGCGGTGGGCTGAAAAGCGGCGGCGTACCTGGCAGGCGGCCCTCGCCGAAGCCGGGGTGGTCCCGCAGAATGGGGCCCGTCATGCGCAGCAGGTTGAAGGGGTTGCTGTCCCCAAGAAAATTCATGAGTGGGGACTGCGCTACGGCCTCCGGCCCAAGCGGAGGCGGGATGGTGAGCCTGGGCGTGAGCGAGCTGCTGGCCGGCCCGGGCTCCAGGTAGATGCGGAAGCCGTGCGTGTTCTGTGCATGCTGCAGCAGAAACCAGGCGCTGTTGAAGGGCTGCTTGCATGTTGTGCAAATGTAGCTGGAAGGCTCATCTTTACCTGGGGAAACACAAAGGAGAAAAGCAGGGCGTGAGCAGCTTTTGGGAAGCTGGGGTAGCCACAGGGTGGGCAGGCCTCACTGCCTCCGCACACGGCTGAGGACAAGATCTATGAACAGACCCAGGAAAGCCTTGGAGTCATTCGTGCAGCAGAGGGGTAGACAGGCCTCACTCTGACCACCCAGCCGGCAGGAAACAATGGGATCTATGAGTAGTCCCCGGGACTCCAGGGGATCACTTTTGCAGCCTAGGAGTGGACAGGCCTCACTGTCTCTACCCAGACGGCAAGGGACAACAGGATCTATGAGCAAACCCCGGCTCACCAGGGAATGGTTTGCATTCAATAGGCCGGGCTTTGCTCCCCTTAAAAAATGTTCTTATTTTCATCATTTTGGGGACCAGAGAGGAGGGAATGACAATGGTTACAGTATGTAAAAGACAGCCAAGGTAATAAACCTCACCCCTGCACCATCTAGACCAGGATTTTTGACTCAGTCACTGTTGACATATAGACCCCACCCTCATAATTCACTGCTGGGTGAAAAGGAGGTAGAAGGCCTCACATAGTAAATGCTGATATCCCCCACCCTCTACTGATGCACACAGGAAGGTATACACGTCATCAAAAGTCTCCTGTGGGATTAAAAACTCCACCTTATCCTCCCCACGGGGACTACTGACTCCACTGCTTTGCAAACTTAACTTTTTTTTTTTTGAACAGAAATCACTATGAAGCTCTGTGGCAGAATTTATGGATGAGGCCTTACATTCAATTCCCAGCGCTGCTAGAGACCGACATCCAGATAGCGCTATGATACCTTGCCTGCATTTGAGATCTCAGCCACAGGAAATTTCTGTGTCATGGGCCAGTATCTGTGCAGGAAATACCGTCCAATAGAAACCCAGATATGTGAAGCAAGACTAACGCAGTTCAGAAGTCTGTTGTTCTGTGAAAGCCACCCTTACCTATGGCCTCGCACACACCCACAGTGTGGAAATCAGCTCCACAGTCCCTGAGGAGAGCAGAAGGTGAGGGGGGGGGGGGCTCCAGCCTAAAAGAGTGGTTTGATGTCTTCCGCCAGAAGACAAAGGAATGAGAAGAGGTCGCCAAACGTGACAGCAGTCAGGACGGACAGCCACATGTGTTGATTTGTTACAACTGGCTCGGGTGACATCAGTAACAAATGCTAGTGGACATTAGTGGCCCCGAGCCAAAATACCATGCACATGTCAGTTACCGGGGCAGTCGTAAGATGGAGGCTGGACCTTTCGTCTGGAGTGGTTGACCTCGATGTGAGGCCGCATTCTGCCTGCCAGAACCTTCCTAATGCTTTAGATGAGTAAGACAGGCGTGGACAGGCCTGTCTGCCTTCATCGGATGCAGCGGCTCAGAGGGGGTAAGAATAGGCCTCTCATTCCAGACCTGGCACAAAGGATGGCAACCTCAGTCTCGAAAAGCCCCTCTCCTCTGTTTAAACTTGCCTGTATCAAAAAAGACACCAAGTCAAGAGTTTCAAACTCCCCAGCAGAGCCAAACATGAACAGTTACCACGCCCCGCAGCAGACAGCGCGGGCCAGAATGGACCTGACAAGCCCCCATCTTTGCTTACCTCAGCCTACCCAGGGACTTCTATAACCCTGGGTAGATAACACCTTCACTTCCACGAGCTAATTACATTTCCTAGTCGGTTGTATCCCTTGCTGTGTATCTACATTCTAAAGTCTGTCTCGGCCTCAGTTCCCAGTGTGTACCTAAGTCAGGCCTCCACGGCCCACAGAAAAGTACTAATGTCATCGTGGGGCAGGACTGAGATACCCTCTGACCATGGCATCGGCAGACCCAGAGTAAGCAGCACTGGAATCAGAGACATGCTTTTGCAAGGCAGGGATTATCCCATAATCCCCTGATAGTGTATCTGTGGGTTTGGCGTGGTAGGAAGTAAAGCAGAGAGAAGGAGGGGAATAAAAGAATCCTAAAGTCCAGCCTCTTTCTGCTGTATATGTGTATTCCTGTGTGCAGAGAAGTATGCATGTGCATATACATGCTTGTGGAAGCTAGCGGACAACTTTGGGTGTCGTTCCTTACCAAGTACCATCTTAGGCAGGGTCTCTCCTGGGGACCTGAGGCTCACAGACTAGGCGAGACCGACTGGCCAGTATGCCCCAGAGATCTTCCTCTGCCCACCTCCCCAGCACTGAGAATATGAGTGAATGGCTCCACCCCTTGCTTTGTATGTGTATTCTAGGGATTGGACCACCTCTCCAGGCCTCACCCCATTTTTGTAAACTGCCTCAGGAGCACTGGGGATACAGCGCGATGGTAGAGTGCTGGCCTAGAGGACATGAGCTCCTACGTACAATCCTCAGCCCCAGCCCCTCCGGGGAAACAAAGTAGCAGAAAAACAAAAAACCAATCAGGGAAAGCAGAGGCTATTGCCTTCTTCAGGTGTCCTAGCCTGTGTAGACGGGTCTGCACTCCACACAGGACCCCAAGTGTCACAGGCCTGGGCAGCCAAGATGCTCACAATCAGGGCCTTCCTTCAACTAACAGAGAAGCAGTGCCTCCCAAAGTCCTGACACTCCCCCCCCCCCCCAACCCCAGTGCTCAGTTTATTCTCTAATGTGCTTCAGGGACAGGATGCCCTGCCTCAGACAGCTCACACGGAGCTGACCAGAAGACAGGTTTAGACTCCTCACACCGTGTGTGTGTGTGTGTGTCTGTGTGTGTGTGTGTTTCATAAGAATACACGTCCCTTTCAGACACTTTGGAGCTACTAACACAAACGAAATACCACGTCCTAGGAGGTCACAGTTGTTTCTGCAGCCTTCTCTGGGCCCCAGCCACTCTAAGTAATGGATTTATGGCACATGGCTGCTGAGGTCTGGGGTGCTCTTAAGCTGGGCCCCATTGCTTCTCAGTGTCTCCATTTCCTCAAGTAGCTGTGAAGCACTTCCTGCCGCTTTATCTGGTGGCCACACATTTTCTAGATTGTTCTAAGGATACCAGTCAAGCAAAGGGCTAGCCAACAGATACAAAAGCCCAAAGCCGATTAGGTAGCCAAAATAACTGATCACATGCCCACATGTTCCAAAACTCAGACACCTCTTGAAGGTATGTAGGGGTGGATGTCACCTAACTGTGAGGAGGGAAAGAGGGCTGCTTGCTTGTCAAGTCAGATCTTAGGGCCGTTTGTCACCCCAGGGTGAGAGTTATCTTTATCGGAACCCCTAAATGTCAGTACATAGAACTCCAAGATTCACTGTAGGCAGCAGCCTCCCCAGTACCTGAAGGAGGAAAAAAAGTCTCCCAGCATTTGAAGGCCCTCCCTAAGACAACTCCCTTTCCAGCCACCCCCTTCTTGTTTTAAAATAAAAATGTTCATTTCCATATGATGACCTCATGGCTCTCTCTCTTGCCTCGAAATAGCCCTGAGCACAAGACTGCTCACTGTAAGAACGGAACCATGTCAGAGAGACTTTGACGAGCCACTTGGAACATCTCTCTCTTCGAGAACTGAGTAATGTTCCAGATGCAGCGCACTCACAGACGGCTGGCTTTTAGACGTGACAGGAGAGCCTTAGACAGCAGGCTGCTCTGACTCAGGGCTGGCCTCGGCTCATCCCGAACTTTCCCTCATTGTCCCCTCCTCTCATACTCACAGCCACCTGCCCACAGGTGTTCTGGATGTCGTGCAGCAGGAGGTGGCTGCTTTGTTAAGGAACTGGACAGGGTCCCCTGGCCTCACATGGCTGCTGTGGTAGCTGCTAAAGATCCCAAGTGCTGGGTCCTGATTACTTCTGAAGCACCGGTCCTGGCCTACAGACCTAGAAATGCCACTAAACCACACAGAGCAACCCAGAACCCAGGGCCCCGCCATGTCTGTCCTTGCTTCCTCCCTCCCTATTTTCATAGATCTGGAAAGCACACATGAAGCCTTCTCTGTTCTTGCAGCTACCAAGAGGCCATCTTATCATTTTCAAATGCAGACTCTTCCCCCAGATCTGTGCTGACCAGAGGCCCCCACACTCAGGAGCATCACTCAACACGTATGCTTCGCTCGCTAACAGGTCCACCAAACAAATGATGTCACTTCATTGAGTCTTGATTCCCAGTTACTAAAACAGAAAAAGTGCACCTGCCTCCTGGGGGGGGGGGGGGCGGGAGGCAGTGAGGTCCTTCCTGCCTCTGTAAACTGTGCATTGTTGTATAGATGTGGCAGTAGGCATCTTAGATTTTGGGTTTTGTCACCCATCCTTGTATGTAGCTAAGGGTGTTTCGGGGATGCCTTTTGGTTTAACTGTTGGTAAAAAGGCCTGGATGAACTGCAATGCAGCTTGCCTTAAAAATAGCAACTCCATTGAGAAGTCTACAGATGTCGGGGGGTGGGGTACTTCTGTCCACGCAGGAGAACTGGCCCGGGCCTCCTGGACCTGTCAGTAGGCCACAGCACCGCACAGCAGTTTGGCATTTCCACTGCCTCGGCTCATGCCATCCCGCCTCTGAGGGAAGCTGGGTGAGGATCATAAGCACGCTAGATCATGAGGACTTTCAGTTTAAAGAATCGAAGACACAGCCAGGAAGTGGCAGGACCACACCCTCACCATCTTCCCAAGCCCTGTACAGGACCCCAGTGGACTCCGTGCACAACCTGCCAACCACGGGGTCTGTCACCCTTTCCATACGTGTAGAGGTCAGTTTCACAATAACAGTGCTGTCTCAGGGAGGGACACTGATTGTCCTTGGATGGCTGCCCCGTTAGGCCTACTTTCACCCTAACCTGGACAAGCGGAGCCATTTTTCAGAGGAGCCATTTTTCAGAGGAGCCATTTTTCAGAGTCAGAGAGCCTACTGGGAGGCACATGCTACTTGGGGGCCTAGTGAAGGGACCACATGGCACTAAAATGGCTGAACGTGGGGCATGAAGTTTTACCCCGGATGCCTCTCAATGATTGTCCTCACCCAGTACCCAAGCAGTAGGCCAGTTTAGCCTCTACCACCACCAACAACAACTGTTAAGTGCTGTCTCCCTAGCTTCACAATGGCATTAAGTACAACCATTTTTCAGGTGACATATAGGCCCCATGTTCATTTAAAAACTGCTTCCCAGCTAGGTGGTGGTGGCGCACACCTTTAATCCCAGCACTCAGGAGACAAGAGGCAGGAAGATCTCTGTGAGTTCAAGGTCATCCTGGTCTGCAGAGTGAGTTCCAGGACTGACTCCATAGCTACTGAGAAACGCTATCTCGAGTTGTACTCCGATGACGGTAGCACACTGGCCTAGCATGCATGGAGCACATCCTGCCGGTTGCCAAGTCGCTCAATCAGCCCTCAGTCCTGGGAGGTGGAAAGCAGAGTGGAGGAATGACAGAGGGAGCCTCGGACAGTAGGAAATCCGCACCGTGAGCCAGGGATGAGCTAAGAACACCAGGGGCCTCACGCAAGACTCTCCCGGCTCAGAAAGCACAACCTGCCATCAGTGCCACTTCACAGATGACGAAACCGAGGCCTGGAAGAGATAAAGGGATCTGCCTGATGTCCCACAGCTGGCAAGTGGCAGGGAGATATTGTCCTGATAAAAGCTGCTCAAGAGAGAAGTGTCCAGAGCTCAGGAACCTAGGGTGGGGGATAGGGCCCCTATGTCTTCCATCCCAGCTTATGTGCAAATAAGAAAAGTCAAGATCTGTAGGTTTAGGCTATAATTATGGTACATGCGTTCGGCTGATTGGCTCATGAGAATGGAGCAGATCCACAAGCGACCCACAAGCAGGGTGTGACGGCATGGTAGCTGTGACAGCGGCTGTGGGGGTGGGGTTATGATCGCTGACACTTTGTGATGCCCTCAGTGGAACAGACAGATTCTTCTATTGGAATCCTCTTTGGCCTGTGTTTCAGACAGTCTTGAGCAAACACAGGGAGCCTGGGCCTCTCTGCTGCCTGTGGGTCCCAGCACACAAGAGCTCGAGCAGTGGGAACCGGACGGGGCAGGGCTGAAAACAGTCAAGCATAGATAAACCTTTCACTCAATGACAGGCGGGGCTGGTCGCCCTGTGCATGCTTGGTGCTCTTCCGGCAGCTAGATACATTCAGCTCTCAGTCCAAGGGGAGCTGGCGGTTACCTTGTAACTATTTCCTGAAAAGTATGAGTGATGGAGGTGGGGAGATGGCTCAGTCAGGAAAGTGCTTGCCTCTAACAAAATATCCAGGCTCAACGAGGCATGTTAGGAATCCCAGTGTGGGGAAGCAGAGTCCGGAGGCTCCCAGACGTCCATTCACCAGTTAGCCAGTTAGCCTACCCAGGTCGGCAGTTTCTAGGCTTGTCAAGAAAGTTTGAGAAGTAGATAATATTTGAGGTTGTCCTCTGGCCTCTAACACATATGCACCCATACACATGAGCGTGTGCACGCACACATACAAACACGGGGTTGTATGAATGGTGCTGGGGGAAATTTTAGGGCACTAACAGAAGATGCACGGGCTTGACTGCATTGGGGGGGGGGCTATAGAATCTGTATTGCACTGGATTCTGTCCTACACTCCCGTAATAATTGCACACTGTGACCAAATACAGAGGAAAACAAAGGCAATACAGGCACGCGACTAGCTTTGGACTATCTATGTAGACTCCATCTTGTGGCTGGATTCCAAGCTGAGGGCCGGGACTGCAACCCCCACAGTGGTGACCATCATAGGTGTGATTTAGCGTCTGCGCCTTGTGGCCCTGCGGTTCGCTGCAGCCTGGGACATTTCCTTAGTCTTTGCAAACAGAGCTCCTTCAGATCTGCGTGCAGTCAAGTTGATGGACATCAATCATGGAGGTTCGGGGTTCTCATTGGGAAAGGGGAAGCCTTGCTGGGGTTGTTTATTGTAGTCAACCGCCAGGACAGGGTCCTCTGCCCTGTACTTCCTGGGTACAGTACACAGCAGGCGACTCCGAGACACGGAAAAGGCACAGCCTACACCAGCCACCATATTCTGTGTGTTTTCTGTGTGTTTTCCCATGGTATGTGACACAGAAAATGTCACCACCAGGTTTCACGGAGTACCTGTCTTCTGTTCCCAACTGTGATTCCTCACAGTCAGGCCCACTTCATGCTGGTCACCATGCCGGATCCACATTCTCTGAACTCAGCCTTGCTATCTCAGAATCGTCACACGAAGAAGAAGAGTTTTGACCCAAATTCCTTAGGAAAAAAAAAATCAAATCTCGTCACAGGCCAACGGGCCCTACAATCACACAGCTTGTTAACTGGAAAGCCGGAATTCGCACTCAGATCCGTCTGAGCTGGGATCGCTCCGGGTCTTTATTCACAGCTAGCTGCCGCCTCACAAAAGAAGTGCCAACTCTACGGTCTCCAGTCCTGAAGGGGGCCTGGACCACTCAGTGTAGTCACTCCACCTATGCCAGCAAACACCAGACAGCTGGGCAGGCAGGGAAGCCTAGCAGTAAGGGTTGAAGTGCAGAAAAAGGTCAAGAAGAAAGAGGTGTGCCATTGAAGAGACTCTTGCTCTCTCTCCCCCTGTGTGGAACCAGTGTAGCAGAGATGACCATGTGGCTTCATCTACCAGGTGTTAACACACCCTGGGAGAAAAAGCTCTGTGCTCACCACTCTCACCACAGCGGCAAACCAACTGCCACACAGTCGACTCAACAGCCAAGTCTTACTGGAAATGGGACTCTCGCTCCCCTCCCTTCCAGGAGGCCACGGGCTGGGGCATGGGCATAGTGGCCAGCAAAGCATCAGACCCAGAAGACTGTCAGGCTGAGCTGAAGCTGTGAAAGGACTTCAGAGATACTGAGGGAAGACACAGAAAGATTCGGGCTGGGGCTGGAGGTGATAATCCAGCCACACCCGAGAGGATCAGAGGTGCTGAGGTGAGGGAGATGGAACTGCAAGGTAGACTTTGGGAGGACAGGCAGCCGTGATGGAGGACACAGCTCTGCCTGCTGGAGAATGAGAGGGAAGTGGGAGATGCCACAGCCACCCCACAGAATCCAGAAGTTTTACATTCCAGAGCCTTGGACGCAGGGCTGGCCCCACCCACCCACTCAGCCTCCCAAACCACACTAAATACCAAATGTTAAGAATCCGTCTGTTCCCAGGAGTTCCGTATCCAAGGTGGCACTAGGTCTGGAAACCCAGAAACTGTACCTATGTCCCCAGCACCCTTTATCCTTGTGCTGGCCCCTCCCTCTTGCTCTCTTTGCACTCTGCAGGCGTATAAAGGTGAGCCAGGATCCCCGAGCATCCAGACATGGGCTGCTTCCATGGAGATACTGTCCAGCAAGACCTTGGTGCTTATGGGATTCCCAACAAGCGTTCAAGCCACTGGTCCCTAATAAAGAGTGAGTCCTGCAGCTTGGGAGCCCCAGGGAAGACCCTCTGGGGACACCCTAACATTGGCTTTAGACAAGGGAGAAAGAACAGGCTGACAGAGGAAAATAAGAGCATGGGTATGGTACCTTTGATACAAAGAGAGGAATCCCTGGAGGTGTTAGGAAACACTAGAAAGGTTTGGAGCCCATCTGAGGAGAGACTGAAAATGTGTGCAAGCAAAGAAAAAAAGAAACTTAGCCAGATATAGAGTAAACTCCAACTTCTAAAAATCTCAGTGAAAACAGTCAGAGTAAAAAAGAAAAATATTTTTTTCAAGTCCATATGCAAGGCCTTCACACATCAAGAACTGTCTTGTCTAGCAAAACCTCACTATAGCAAAGAATGCCGGTGACGCCCTCGGACAGTTTTCCACTGGATGCCCCTCTACCTTCCCGACTTTGGAGGCAACAATAGAAACACAACATGGGGCCAATCTCTGAAGACCTCTAATGTAGGAGGGGGCTCTCTATCTGTCTCTCAAAAGGTCGATTATCCCAGAAAACCTTTCACTTGACAGCTGAGGGCCCGGAATCCACACCTTCAGGACCAGCGTGGTCTAGGCTAGGCACAGCAGAACGTCAGCTGCAGGCACCATGCGGCCCTATGTCCCAAAACAGCCTGTACTTCAACCGTTCAATTTTGTGGTCGGACCAGGTGCGCGCCGTCAGACTCGGGAAACAGACACCCAGCTCCAAAACAAAGAGAGATCTCGGACGAAGAGGCACATCCGACCGAGGAGGGCGAAAAACACTGGTGTTTGTCACCGACAGGAAGACTGCGGAGGGCAGGATGCACAAGGCACGGGAGGCAGATCCCATGAAATCTGCATGTTGGAGGCGTCTCGGAACCACGCCAACACTCCTCCAGTGGGACTGTCTCTCAGTGTGTGTGTCCTTGTGTGGGCAAGTGCACATGTGTCGGGAGGAGGTGGCCAGAGTGTGTGTGGAGGCCACCTAGGACACTACTCCTCCGGAGCCGTCCATCTTGCATCTGCTCTGTTTTGTTTGGCGACGGGGCCTCTCACTGGCCTGCAGCTTATTCAACAGGCTGGACTAGCTGGTTAGAGAGTTCCAGGCCTGTTTTGGCCTCCCCAGCCCTGAGATCACAGGTTCATGGCACCATGTTTGACTTGGCTTTTTAAAACATAGGTTCTAGGGATCGAAGGCAGGTCCTCAGGCTTGCAAGCAAGAGTTTCACCAAGGGTGCTACCCTCAGCCCCCTCCTGTGAGATGCGAGGTGCCGACGGGCAAATTCATCTGAGCAGTGTGCCATCCCATGCCACCCCCGCCCAGGGAGGGTCTTTCAAAAGCTCTGGAGCAGGAGTTGCATAGAGAATGTGCCAGAAACTGGTAAACCATACTTATCACTTTAATGGCCAAAAGGCAATGAATTCAGGAAACAAACAGAAAAGGCAGGGAGCCACTGCAAGTGTGTGGGGGCGCCCACGTGTGCACCCTGTACTCCCTCACGGCAGCCGAACCTCGCCCAGTGGATGTCCTTCCCTCCTAGGTGACACAGGAGCTCATGTGTCATGGCTTCCTTCCCAGGAAACTCTCCATCCTTCCTCCCTTTCCTTACATCCACAAAAATTTCCACTTTCTACCCCAAGAAGTATGACCAGGGCAGTAAATCTCGTTTTAATGGAGTGTACGTTTAGCTCTGAGGAGATAATTGACGTTATGGAGAGCCTTGACGCCGAGTTATATAGGTTAGCTAATGCAGAGGGGACTCATTACCGACACACTACAAACAAGTCGTAATATATGTATATTGTTCTGAGTGGTGTTATAGCGAAAGTGTTCCGGTCCACGGGGATTGATGAAGCACAAGAAAACAGCAGATCCGCACTTGTAAATTTGTCTCATTTGTCTCTGAAGTTAAAGGTTATTCCCTTGTTCTGAATTTGTAATAAAAACATGCTAGCCCAGGGTTTGTGGAGAATGTTTGAATATTTAAATTGTGTATAATGATAGGCAATTATAGGGTAAAAACTGGACCTTATGAATGGGGGGAGTGCCATGTGCCCCAGAGTGCTTACCCCCATGACTCTTTTATCGTCGATGCATTTTGTACGCACCCCCACCCCCACTCCCACCCCCCCCCCCGCTCCTCCCCCAAGGGTTGAGGTACACACCACATTCCACAGCCACTGAGCAGGGACCAGCTAGAGTCACGTTAGCCTGAGTAGGTGCCCCCCTTTCTCCATTTTGTTTCCTTTGGTATGCAGTGTGTCTCTCTAACCCCAGATGGAAGCTGAGGCAAAAGACTCTTCCTCAGAGCTGGTGTCAGGGCTGCTGTGTGGCTGAGGAGAAGGCAGCCTGGGTGCAAGAAGGGGCCCAACACGGGACATGTATGAATTCCCTCTGGCCCCCTTCCTCCGTGTTCCCACCCCCCCCCAGGAGAGGTTAGCAGAGAACCCCAGCTGTGCCCACAGCCCGGGGCGGGGACAGGGGTGGCGTTGTGGCTCTTCACTGCGGGCCCAGGTGCCCACCTGGTCCCAGCCGCCAGTCTACCCAGGTTAACCAACTACACTGGAAGAGTAACTCCAGCCAGCTTGTCACCAAGCACAAAAGTCATCAGCCAGTGACTGCTCTTTTTTGCACCACAATTAAGACGAATCAATACGACGTGCCACAAATGGTATTTTACTCTCAATAAGAACTGGAGCTGAGTTTATTCAGAATATTTTAGCGCTTCCCCGGGGGATTTTGGGCCGACGCAGATGGCAAATAAAGTACTCAGCCTAAGGCTACAGCACATTATGGTAATTCTGATGTCAGATGTACTTTAATATACAGCTCTATTTAATCACCCCATTATTTCACATTTCCATATGAAAAACCTGCGGCTCTGCTGCACAGCTTTCCCTCCGCCACCGTGCCAAGCTTCCTCCAGCCCTCTGCCGGCAGCCGGGCTGTGGTCATCCTCATCAGGCACGGCCCTCCAGCACTGGAGTTTCCGGGTACCCAGATGAACGATCAGAAAATCAGAGGACTCGGATGCAGGCCAACATCGCCACCGTGGAAGACAGAAGTTAAGCACACGTTCGCACAGAAAACTGAGGAATATGGGGTGACACCACACACACACACACACACACACACACACACACACACACACACACATAGACACACATGGACACACACACACGGACACACGGACACTGACAAGGAAAGAAATGAGTGTCAAACAGTGGTTACACTATGTTTACAACATCTCCTCCTTCAAACACTGACAGCCCTAGCATGGTGACCGCATGGCCAAGCATCCCAGTCCACCACAGCCTGTGACCCACACCAGCTGGACCAACTGGTCCTTTCAGCATCTTGCCCACCACTCTAGGATAGAAGGAAGAACACACAGGCAGCCAGGAGAGCTGGCCCAGTGACAAAGACAGTGGAGATTGGAAGGGGTAGAGCTGGGGAAGCACAGCCCAGAACTGTAAGGTCTGGGGCCAGAAGGTCCCTGGACCTGGATGCTGTAACAGAGAACAGGAAACCATGAAGCTCAGACCCCGGGAGAGGAGGGGTCCTGCGAATTCCACATGTCTGCAGAGCCTCAAGGCTGGCTGCCTGGCCAGCTGGCTGAGAGCTGTCAGAGGAAGCCAGAGTTTTGGCTGGGCCCAGGAAATCACTCTTGTGTAGCCACATGGCGTTCCAAAGAAGCTGGGCACAAACCCCATTGACCACCCAATTCTAGATTTCTTGAAGATGAGTCTGCTGAGAGGCAGTGACACCTGACACCTGGCTCTATAGAACCTCACAATGATAAGTTAATTTCAAGCCATAGAACATGATTATTGGAAATGGTTACAGCACGGGTCATTAGAGCAGGCATTTGCCTGGGAGCAGGCTGAGTTCTAAGAATGGGGGTGCAGAGGGGGTGAAGGACCTCCAAGGAAGGAGGGAAGTGGGGAGGGAGGAGAGTGGGGAAGGAGCAGGAAAGAAAGGAAAGACGGCAAAACCAAGCAAGTCCCAGAGAACATTCCATAGTCACCAGAAAATTCCTAAAAAGACTCTCTCACCAAGACAACTGTCAGAGCCAGGTGCTGGCTCATAACTGTAATCCCAGCACTTGGGAGGCAGGAGAGCTACTCTGAGTTAAAGACCAGCTTGGGCTACATAGTAAGTACAAGGGTAGCCTGGGTTAAAGGGACTTTGTCTCAAAAACAAACAAACAAACAAACAAACAAAACCTCCCAGCATTGTCTTAGGGGCTCAGAATGGGGAAGACTGTAGAGAAAACCAGCTTGATTACTTGAAGTTTCAGGAGCTGGCCTACCTGACCACACAAGTTCTTTGGGTGGTGTCTGGGACAGCCAACTAGCCACCTGGGACCCCTGCTGCCTGCATGGGACACATCAAAGTTACCCTTAAATCCCAGCCAATCATGTAGCATTAAAATGTGCTTTGGGGTAAAATTTGACAGTGGAATTCAATCTCCATTTCTAAGGTCTTAGATTCCTTCCTGTTGTTATTTTGCAACATAAAAAATGAATCTTCACATTCCTGGGCCATTTTCTAGTCTTGGAAAACAGGCTGGACTACTGGTTCTCAATTTCACCCCTTTAGGGGCCTTTGTCTGGAGACATTTTGATTGACACATCTAGAAGGAATGGAGGGAAGCTTCTGGCATCTCTTGGGCAAAGGCCTGGAAAGCCATGATGATGCGCAAGCCATTCCTCCTACACACGCAGTGTGCCCCAACCCCAACTGTCCAGCCCAGGGATGGGAGCAGTTCTGGGCTGTACTCTTCAGCTTCTAGACTGCCCCTTCACCCCACCTGCTGCCCATCTACCAGAAGAGACTTCAGAAAAAAGTGAGAGTAGGGGTGAAGAGGAGAGAGAAGGGAAGGAGAGGTTAGAAGGGACAGCAAGAGGAAGACAGGGTGAAAGAGATTACATTATCTCCCTTTGGTTGACAAAAATCTCAGAGCTGATGGCAGCCTTGAAATCCCATGCCTTGGAAAGGGGGTGGAAGTTTGAAAAGTAAAAGCAGGCAGAGACCCTGTCCCGTAGCCTGCCACCAAGTATCCAGAGCTCGGCGGCCACCAGGGCAGGGCAGGGCAGGGCAGCAAAGGCTGTCCTAGATTCGGCAGCTCAGCTGTGAGCCTTGCAGCGGCTGCTGCATGAGACGAAAACCCAAATACACTTCCTGAAGTCGAAGAGATAAAAATATAGTTTCTGCTGCGTAGACCACTCTTCGCGTTTCTGTGTTACATATGGGGAGGTGGGGGATGACCACGCAAGCATAAGTGATTAAAAAAAAAAATCTAGAGAGATTACATAAAAAGCACAATTAAGGGGCGCTCACCATCGTGGGGCCTTCCAGAGTGTGCCGCTTCTGGGCTATTTTTAGAACAATCACTGAAGTGATTCTTCTTAGTTGTAAAAACACTCCAAATCAGAAAGTCAATTTTTCCTCTATTTGCAGAAGTGAGCTGGCTCCTCTGGACGGAGCGCGCGTGTTTTGCTTGGCGCCTGTTCATAAGACTGTCTTGGCAGCGTTTCCTTGGAGCGCGCACGGTGAACCTGGCTCGCACACACAGTAGCACTTTCATTTGAAGCGCCCCAGCCACGCTTCCCTAATAACAGCCTGGGAACTGCAAAAAAAACGCCCGTGAGCCCAGCCCTTCAAATGGAGAACAGAGCAGGACTCTGGGGCCGGCTCACCACAACAGGGACTTAGGCTCGGGCCTTCAGTCCCGAAATAAGGCTCCCATTAAAAGCGGGAAAACAACGCCAGTAAACTACTTTCTGGCGATACCCACATGCTAACTCTCACCTCCTTACAAACACACACACACACACACACACACATATACAGGCCCACCCTGGCTGGTTCCTTACAGCATCCCACTAGCCCGACGGATGCCTGTGTTTCCAATCACATGGGGCGGACAGACCTGGCTCTCCAGCTTTCCTGCCTTAGCTGCATTTGAACGAGTCTCCTCAACCATGATGTGATTAATACCCTGGACTGAAGATGTAAGAAAGATGCCAGAAAAGGCATGTAAGGGGGTTACGTCTGGTCAGTGCTCTGCAGACACAGCCCCTAAAAGGTAAGACTACAAAGAATAAATGAGTGAGTGATTATAAGGGAATGAATGAGTGACTGAGTGAATAAGGAATGCATGAGCCAATTAGTGATTGACTGGGTGAATGATTAAGTGGTGAATGAATGAATGAATGAATGATTGAATGAGTGAGTAAGTGAATGAATGAATGTAAACCAATAGGACAAGGCTACCAGGTCCCATCTCACAACTACTTGTGAGCAAATTCCTCTCCATCACAGATCTTTTCGTGCCACTTGGCCCTGCAACTGGGAGCTGCCATTCAAAGGAGAACTCGCAGGTACAATTTCCAGTTCCACAGCATCAAGAAATGTAGCTATTTGGGCCTCTCGGAGCTGGCTCGTCACTACCGGCTCTGTTTCACACATTCCCCTTTCTTTCTCTCTCTGTGTTGTTTACAAAGGTTTCATTATGTTTTCAACTAATCAGAAAGGCCCCGCTAATACACAATTAACATGTGATTATAAAAAAAAATTAAAATAGCTTCCAGAAGAAGGAAACGTAATTAAGTAGAGAATGCTTTTCAATAAGAGCTTGCTTTAACCCATTGTCAGAACACAGTCTCCGTTCGTCCACAATGCCTGGAACAGATGCCAAGGGCAGAATGTTAAAAGCAAGTGAAAAAAAAAAAAAAAAGGACATTATTCTGGGGGAATAATAACCACCACTTGGCACAATGCGCCAGGGAACTCAGATTCCGGCAGCAGAGGGGCAACCTCCCCCAATCCACTTAAATGCTGCAAAAATACTTCCCTTCCACAGATGTAAAGGGAATGTCTGTGGCCAAGCCCAGGACAATTGGAACAAGTGTCCAAGGTGTAAGGACAATAGGGCACACACAGTCTTCGGAGCCCACTGCAAGCAGTAGTTCTAGTTCCTGGGAGAAGGGTGTGACTGAGGCATCCCATGCTTACTGCTGGTGACTATTTCCTTTTAAATAAGCTGGGTTCGACTTCCAGAAAGGCTCTGTCTCTCAAGCCAGGATGGATTTGAACAGGATCTTCCTAAGGTCAGTGGGCCGATCATCTCACCCTCTTTCCCTTCATCGCCAGAAATAGTTCTCTATGCCCCCAGATTCACTGGTCCTGAGGCAGGTTGATGGAGCTTCAGACCAGGTTGATGGAGCTTCATGCATTGGAATGCAGGATGGTCTCTGCCCATCCACATGGCCCCAAAAGCAAACTGGAAATCTGAATCCGACAGTTCTCAAAAAGATGTGGGTTTGTGAAAGCTGAGTAATGCCTGACCCGTGATGCATCTGGGGCTCATGGTGGTTCTCCCAAAATGATGGAAAAGAAGGATGCCCAGGGACCTGTCTTCCTTCTATGGAGGCTCAGCCTAGGGCTAGATCCAGGCTTGACCCTCTAGTTCCCCTGTACTGGTCTGGAGGTGATACTGGTGACAGTACCACCAGGAAGAGGCCCGGGGTGTGGTCAGCATGCCATCGTCCTATGTCTGCGCTCTGAGCCTCTCAGAACCCCAGTTCACGTTACCTACATGCTCAGGCAAGGACCCTAACACCACAGTTAAGTGAATGGGCAAGGCACCTAACTTCTCTCAGTCTGTCCCTGGTTGTGAGATTCCCTGTCTATCAAAGAGCCTTGGAGAAAAAAAAAAGATTCAAAGGGTTTCTGGGGGTCTAGTCCCAGGAGGAGGGAAGGAGGCAGCCAGATCCAGGCCTGGAGAATGCACTCAAGAGTCAGCCTTTAATCAAGGGGCATACAGCCTTCCATGGCAACAGCCCAAGGAGGAAGCTAATAGCCAGACACGAGGACGGGCATCTCATCATGTTCACATGGCAATCCCATCTTACCATGGCTCCCAAGGGGTGCGGCAGAGCTAGAGCACAAGAGTACAGCGTATTTTCCCACAAAGCCCCATTGACAGAGGGAGGGCATCTGGAAGGATAGCGCCCCACCCTTCCCACCCTAGCTGGCCTTGGCTCAGAGCCTCGGATGTCCAAGTCTGAGATCCCAGGCTACTGCCACACTAAGGTGAAGGAAAAACCAATGTCTCCTGAAGGTGATGCTCTCTGAAGTGTGCTGAGTGAGCCAGCCTGTGCTCCCTGACCTACACTTGCGAGTACTGTCCAGCAAACCCACCTTAGGTACCCACTGCGGCCAACTCTGACCCACAGCGACTCCCCAACACTCCCCTGGCTTCCTCTGTGGTACATTCCATCACACTTCCATCTCCCACAGTGGACTCAAAGGACGAACGCATTCCTGGCATCCTAACCTGGTTCCACTCTATCCCAGGACACTTCTCTAGGCTCGATACCCTCAACCATATCCTGTTCTCCTGAGGCTTGCTGAGCAGTTCGGAATGCCTTTAGCAATCCCAAGTGAGATTCAGCCACTCTGAATGACTGTCTGAGAATCCAAAGCCCCAAGACATAAAGCAACCTTCCAGAGGCCACACAGTTCACTCCTGTCCCAGGACTTCCGGCATTGAAGCACGTGAAACACGACATGAATACCATCCCTTTGTCTGCACCCCAAGGAGACTCTCATGGGCAGGAGATTGCCCTGCTCACCCCACAATCCTATCACCACACCGCACATAGTAGGTACTCAAGCAATTCTTGCTGGACTCGTCTGAGATGCTCTCCTCCTACCTACCACCCAGAAGAACCTGTTAAAATTCTGCAGTCAGCACCCGCCCCGTGCATCCACACCAGGCAGCAAGAACTGACAATTCTTCCTAGATAAATATCTGGAAAGAAGTCGAGAAACAATTAAAACTAGAAGCTAATAAATGATGAAGAAGCCCAGGAGCCAAGTCCTGGCCCACTTCCCAGTCTTCATTCATGCATCAAAAAAGCCCCAGCGGTCCGAGGCTTTGAGAGGGCAGCTGGGCAGTGGGGCTGTCCAGTGTAATATAAATGGGATGTGATATGATCGAAGGTACTCATTGATTCCCACAGCAGACACTATCTCCCAGTGCCCCCCATCGCCTGCCACATCTCCCCCAGCCAAGTCCCCCTCTCTGGGAACACGTGACAGATGATCTTGTAACCAGGCAACCAGGGGGACGAAAGGTTCCCAAGTTCCTCTACACGACCGAGCAAGCATGGCTGTGCTCTTTGCATGACGGCTACTGGCTGCAAATATCTCTTCTGGGTCTTAAAAAGCAGAGCAGGGACAACATTTAAACACCTCAACCTCCCTGTCAGCACCAGGTGGGCTGACCCATTCTGAAAGTGGCAGCTCCTTGTCCTCTCCAAACAGCTAGACCCCAAAGAGCTGGCAGACACAAGCCCAGGACACTGTCTTTCCAAAACAGCTCTCGCTCTGCAGGAACCCCTCCCTTTCCTGACCATGCTGGGCCCCAGCAGTGACCACAGGCGAGCACCCATCCTCAACATGACTGGGAGGATGACACCTAGTCAGAGTGTATGTACACACCCAGTAAGATGGCAGGTTCTGAAAGGGTCTGGAGGGTCTTATATTACAAGTAAATGAGAGTCCTCTAGAGTCGTGGTGTGCACCCACAACCTCAGAAACCATGACACATCTCGGAGCAGAGGAGACATCCCTGACTTTGGTACCTCAGCTCACCTACTCGGTGTTTTGGGGGTGTTCAGGTTCCTACCTTCAGAGAAGAGAGCTCACTATACTAACCATGGTGCTACAGAGGCTCTGGCTGGAAGTTGTAGAAAGAAAAAGAGCCTACTGTGTGCTGGAACCTTCACTCCTATCCTTGGGGATTTACTCTTACACATGGCAGTTCCCCTATTGCTTTGTTGTTGTTCACAGCTGGAAGAACCGAGATCCGGAACCAGAGCCGGGAGCCCTGGGCCTGCTCTTTTGCCTCCCTGGTCCTTGAGTCCGTGGGTACACAGCCCAGCCTCTGCTCACGGACACCTAATGTAGAGCACATTCTGGATAGAAAGCTTCTGACAGAGTCAGAAGCAAGGAGCAGGGATGTGGGAAGAAAAAGAGCCCCTGAGCAGAGGACACAGCATCAGGGACCCGGCGAGTACCACGCGCCACCCTGGAGGCTAGAGACCCAGTGGCCCCTCCTGCCAATCAGCAGAAGCCGCTATGCAAAGCAGGGTCCCACGCTTTGAATTCGCGGCAGAAATGTCATTTTCTCTCTCTCTCTCTCTAATATCCATAGTTCACCTAATAAAGAAAATGAGAGAAGATGAGAAATTGAAAATTGGAAAGAGAATAATTTTTTCTTTATGTGACAAGACTCTAGCCCCTCTGGGTGTCAGGAGGTGTCGAGGGGCATTCAAGAAGGAAATGAAGACCTTGCTGGTGGGTGGGGGCGGGGGATCACCTGCACAGCCTGGGAACCTCTTCTGATAACATGGCGAGGCCCAGCCGCTCTGGCCCCCACCCAGCCACATGCACAGACTAGATTATTACTACATCTATCTGAGTGTCAGTGGCCAAAGCCAGAGGCTGGTGAAAACTTCCGGTGGAGGAGACTCGGAAGCCATCCTTCAATTTGCCAGCAGCATGAAGGAACCCATCCTTAGAGAGCCGTCTCTCATCTATCCCTGCCCTGGGATCCAGGGCTCTGAGGGACTCTGGGCTCCTGCCTCCCCATTTGGAGCCCCCAGGGGGGTATGGAAATAACACGGGTAAACAGAAGGCACCCCCCAGGACCCAGGGGTGTGGAGCGGTGTTGGGAATCAATCAATCACAGCCCGCTGACACTTAGTATCTTCAGTGCATCCCCATTACTTCTAAGGGCGGAATGGTTTTCTGGGAAGAGAAAAGCAGAGCTAATGAAACCACAAGCTTGGCACAGGCTGCTGGCACAGGGTGCCCAGCCAGAAACTTTCTTTTCCCATCAGCAAAAGTTACTGAAACTCTGGGGGTTGAGGTCACTGAGTTTTCTGCTTTTCAAAGGTCAAATTCGTCTTGAAGGAAACATGAAAGATACAGACAAGGGTACGGGAGAGAACGTAGATGCTAGCATATGTTCTGTTAGACCCAGGAGCGGCCATTAGCTCTGGTGTCAGAACTACACCAGCTACATCCTCACGTGGCAGAATTTGAACCTATTCTTGTCCCTCTTGGCATTTCCCCCATGCCTGGAAATGCCTGTGGTGTTGCCATTTTTAATTGCTGTGTAATGTTCCTTCCTGTGCCTGCTTCCACTGTTCTCTTCTTATGGGAATCTACTGCCTTCCAGTTTCCCACTATCACAAGGATGCCACCAGACTATGTGTACTGATGCACCTCTATGGTCAGTCTTCACAGTGTCCTTGGAGGAGCATCCCTAAGACAATGGCACTGAGTGCTCTTATCACATGCGTCCAACTCTAGTGTACAGCTCCAGACACCCACCCTCAGGCCCCAAGAATACTGGCTTCCCCTAGCAAGGATCAGAACATCAGGAAAAATTTCCCCCTATGTCATGAATTACCCTAGAGAAACATTGTTCACCTAAGACCAGGAGGAGGTGGTCTCTCATTGTTCCTGCCAGGTTCATCGCCGTCTCCCAGGCTGCACTCCAGAAGCGTGCTAGCCCCAGCGACAAGCCTATATACCTCGCCCAGGCTCCCAAGTCACAAAACAATGCTTTGTCCACAAACAATCATGCTTTGAAAAACAAACAGAAAGAGCGTGGCTGGTACTTTCCCAATACTTTTCACTTCCTGGAAATGTGAGATAATGAATAAAAATGTTCATTACTGAATTATTCACTTTTCCTCCCCGACTCACATCCTGGTAATTACCGTGACCAGCCTAATAAAAACTGCTACAAACCGAGGGTCAACTGGCAGTTAGAAGTGTTCATTTTCATTTCAATGTATTCATCTCTGGCTCCTAATGGCCTCATTTTCTCCCATGCTCCTTAATAAATACCACTGAATTACAGGTTAAATAGCTAAATTAAATTATTGCAATTATAGCGTGCAGAGCCCTGAATCCGGGTTTACCTTTCCTAGTTCAATTAGAGGCGAAGTTTCAGCAGCCGCAGAATCCTGATTGCTGTCAATAATCTCAACGCTGAGAGTCTCGCCCAGATATTTGGTGGGGTTTTATTCTCCCTTCTCGTGTCTAAGGGGCTGATTGGAGCGCTCTCCAATGCAACCAAATCACACAATCAAAAGTGGTTTTTGGAAATCGACCACAAGACATAATTGGTTCTTTTCTACTGAAAAGAGAGAAGACTTAGCAGGGTTCTGGCTAGATGCATCGTGAGCGTGTGCGTGTGCGTGCGTGCGTGTGTATGTGTGTGTGTGTGTGTGTGTGTGTGTGTGTATACACAAGCCCCATTTTCTGTAGGAGGAAGTCCATTTCAACACATACAGACAGACCCTCTCTTTCTTGTGCCACCAGCCCAGAGCAATTTTTCTGGTCCACACTAAAGAACTTCTTCATTATTTCAATATATTCTTTGAATGCTTGTTGCTTTTACCTCTCCGCAGGATTAATTATCCAGCATCCCCTATAAGACAGAGTATCTTAATAATACCAAGTGCCTGAGAAGGAAGAAGGGGAAAAAAAACCCTGCCAGTTCTGTTTCCCCAAACTGCTGGCTATGGCAGTCTATTTCTTGTGTAACAGCTCCCCCTGACTTCTCCATCCCTCGGCTTCGGAGGCAACGAATTCTACCACAGACAGGGACTCTTGTCTTTTTTAAACAACAGCACTATGTGCACAAAGCACAAGTAGGTGGCAAAACCTCAAGAGCCACCAACAAGAGTATAGAGAGATCCAAATGTGGTAGGAGTCTCCAGCAGGAGAAGAGCCCTCAGTCCAGGCACTGAAGGCCTGGTCTGGCCAGGGCTAAAGAGACAGCAGATTCCCTGGCCACAAGAGCAGGGGACCCAGTGGAAGAAGCCCATGCCCCCTACACACACACACTGCTGAGTGCCAAGAGCCAGGACCCACTACCCAAGCCAAGGGGCATGAGCAGTTAGCATGATCCTCAGCATATGTGAAAAGCTATAGAAGTCTTCATGCCTGCCGAAGCTCAAAGCCTGTACCACCACCAAGCAGAAGAGGACACCTCCACTTGAGGTCTAGGAGAGGCAAGGCAAGGAGATGGTGCCCAGCCGTCCATGTGTTTAGAGCCACAGCCACAGTCCCTGATCCCTGCAGATCTGCTCCAAAACCTAAACTGCAGTCCCTTCCACACCCTCAGGGTCATATGTCCCTGGCCTAGGGCAAGAGGTTGGTACAGCTGTTGCTGGCCTACCACAGAGCAGGGCAGAAACTGTCAATGGGCCTGGAGTGACCAGAAGGTGACGTCTGTTCTCCATCGACCTCGAGGCTGGGGCCTCCCAGACCAGCACAGAACATACCAGCTCAAATACTGGTAAAGCACTGGCTGCAGAAGGCGTGGCTCCCAGGTCTCTCCTGGATCACACAGGATCACACATGGGACCATGGGCTCAGCCACCCCCAGCAGGCAGGGAGAAGGCAGAACACTGTAGCAAGGCAAGCCAAAAGGGTACATGCTACCCCAGGTTCCCAAAGGGTAAGGCAAGTGGCCAAGGGTCTACGCCAATATGTCTACCGGGAAAGCGACTCTGGTCAGGGATTTCTACCCTAAAGCAAGAGCTGCGCTATCGCTGAAGAAGATGAGGGAATCACATCAGCCAGTAGTTAAAGAGCTGTTACATACCAGGTACCACACAAACACTGATGGAAATGTGGAGGAAAGCATGAAAACATCACACACACACACACACACACACACACACACACATGTGCACTCACATCTAGATTCAGTCATGGCCACAAGCTGAGGAATGTACCAGCACCACCATTATAATCTGTGTCATGGTCCATCTGAGATGTTTCCTCTCCATTTAGAGCTGAGGAACCTCTAGGGCTCAGAGAGGTGAAGCAACGAACCTAGGATCACACAGCAGTACACCACTGAGTCCTTACAAAACAGGTTGTTCTCTGGGAAAGGAGCAACCCATCCTTACCACAGAGCAGTGGTCCTCAGCCTTCCTAATGCTGTGACCCTTTAATACAACTCCTCATGCTGTGGGGACCCCGCAACCACAGAATAGTTCATTGCTACTTCATAACTGTAATTTTGCTACTGTCGTGAGCTGTAATGTAAACATCTGTGTTTTCTAATGGTTTTAAGTGAGCCTGTGAAAGGATCATTCAACCCCAAAGGGGCTGAACCCCACAGGTCGAGAGACACTGCCTTAGAGCAATGTGTTTGCCTTCAGATGCTGCCAGAGGCCCAGGGAACCTTCCCTCTGCATTCCATCCTGGGCACTCTAAGAATGAGCATCGCTGGCTGATGACAGGTCTCAGGAGTCCCTCCTCCCTTGAACCCTGTGCTCTGGGTCTCCTCCAGCTGCTTTGCAGGGTATGAGATGTCTCTGTCCCTGCGAATGTGGCTTGGCACAGCACACAGCTCACTGTCTGCTGGTACCCACACCAAGGTCTCCAGGCAGATGACAGGGAGAAGTGGCAGTCTCAACCACACCAGAGCCCCTTGCTTGGCCTTGCCTAGTAGATCCTTTCCTCATTCCTAGACAATGCCTGACATAGAAGTACAGCAAGATGAGCTCATTCTGGCTCAGTGTCAAAGGAAGACAGTCTGCCGTGGTAGAAAAACATGGTGACAATGCATTCACGGTCAGGCAGCAGAGATGGACGTGGTTCCCAGCTCCCTTCCCAGGTTTTATTCACTCCAGAAGCCCGGCCCATGGGATAGTGCTGCTGCATTCTAGATAGGTCTTCCCTCTTCACTCAACCCTCTCTGAAGACACTGTGGGACACACCCAGAGATGTGTCTCCCCTAGGTGATTAAAGACATGGTCAGGCTGACAGGTATAAACCTTCACACTTGGCAACTCCTTGGACCAAAGAGGGAACTCAGGGGGGATTCATATGATAATTTTTTCCTCTGCAATACACTCGTCTAAGACTGAGGGATGGTGATCTCTCTCTCTGCTGACCACCTGCTGGAGTTTCCATCAGAGAAGGGGTCAAGTGGTGATTTGAATAGCTTCCCAAGGCATACCCAAGAATAGAGAAGCAGACAGCCCAGGCCTGCATAGGGAAGACCCCAGTGCAAGCTCCCTTCTAGAAGGGAACCTAAGAGGATGTCAGGGGTTCATGATACAGGAGGGCAAGGGCTACTCTCTGCTAGACACACACAGCTCAAGAGGCCTGTGGAGAAGGAAGAGGTTACCTCTTAGCTACTGGAGCCCAAATCCAACAGCACTCATGGGTACAGGGAGACTGAACCTCCCCAACATAGAATAACTCAACGTTTAAGACAATGAGATAGGTCTAAAGCTGGCAGAACAAGCCTGAGTCTCAGAGCTTTGGCCTAGCTCTTGTCGGGGAGAAGGTAGACCAGAAGTCTCTATAGCACCACCAAGAGAGTACCTCCCACTCAAGTGCTCTGGGGAAGGGACAGCTACTGAGAAACTATTTCCATGCAGGGCCAGTTCCTGTCCTAACATCTCTACCCTCAGTGGCCAACGCCTATCCCTGTCTGGCAGAATAAACAGCAGTCTTCTGAAGCCCCTACCATGCCAGGGCCGGCACAAGGCTGACTTCAGCCATGCGTGAGCTCAATGAATCCCCTGGAATGAACCCCAGAAGAGGATCCTGGGGATGGAGATGGGAAAGAGCTTCCAGCAGTGACCACTCCACTCCCATGCCAGGCTCTGTTCTTATCTTCTGAGACCTTAGAGGGCACCACGAAAGGCAGAAAGGGCACCAGCTCAGCCTGAATAGAGAAGATTCTAGGATGAGACATCCCCAAATAATGAAGACCTTTCTAGCAGCTGATGACGTCAGTCTAGGACAAGAGATTGCAGAATCCATGTCTTTCCTTTCTTAAAGCTTGGTTGGTGAAGTTAATGGGACAGAGTGAACACACTGGAGCCCTAATGACCGAGGCAAGGAAGAGGGTTTCTTTGCCAGCCCATTGACAGGACATGTATTTCCTGAGTACCTACTCTGTGCTGGACTCTGGGGAGTCCAGCGAAAGACCCTGCCACAGCAGTTCATTCCCATTTGGTGTCCATTCACTATCTGCTCCCTGCACAAATAGGTGGGCTAAGTACATCTTCAGGTCAGGGGTAGGGAGGGACATTAGAAAAGGGACTCCCCACCCCTTCACCCAAGATACCTATAAGGTGTTAACATGGAAGGGATAGAAAGCTGTGAGGCAAGCAAGGAAGTAGGCTCAGCATGTCAAGTCCCTGGGCCAGTATCTCAACTGATGAGCCTCACCAGGCTCTGAGCAGTACCCAGAAAGCCTTACTGCCTCCCATCCTTAACCTCTACAGATGGAAAGACTTTCTTCCTTCCTTCCTTCATTCCTTCCTTCCTTCCTTTCTTCCTTCCTTCGGACTCCCAGCCATTTGCTCAGCCCCAAAGCTTGGATACTCTTAGACTTCCCTGATTAGGCACCTACCTGCCTTAGAATGTAAGAGGCTGTCTTTCATACAATGACTCAGGGTTTCAGCCAAGGGAGCAGAGTCCTGGACCCAGACAACAGTTGTCCAAGGTGTCTAGCCATTCCCAGGAGGTCTCAAATGAAGGGAGGTGGGAGGGAGGTAGGAGGGAGGCCAGAAAACTTGAGACCACCACCACCCCCGTTAGCTAGCCACATCTGAGCTCAACATGTCTGCAGAAGCCAACAGCTATGAGTGAGGTGGGCTAGCCAGAGGGAGGATGCCAGAACGGGACCTCAGAACTCCACCCCTTCACACTGAATGCACACTCCCAAGCCAGTACTCCTGTGACACTCTGCAGTGTAACACAGTGACCGGCCAGCTTCCTCCACCAGCTGCCTCCTCAACTGCCAGGACCAGTGCCAGAATGTGGCGAGGGTCTAGGAACTTCTCCTTTCCTGCCACACACAGGCAGAGACCAACGAGGAAAGGAACACTTTAGACAGATCTGAGGCTCTTCATTCTTGGGTCCCCAGTGATGGCCAGGAAGAACCGTCAGCGTTCCATGTACAAAATACCAAAGCCGTATGGAAAAGCCCTGAACTTTGTCACCTACAGCCACATAAAGCAATCACAGTTTCCTGGTACACAGCCTACAGAAAGCCCACTGTGTGTCACCACTGGGATACAGCCTGTAGCACCGCCCTCCATCAAGGGCATACTTGACCAGATCTGCTAGGCCCCAGATCACCCGCCCATGGACACATGACTTCTCCAGGCAGATAATATACCAGCTACTTCCCAGTTACACCCCTCAGGGCAGGGACAGAGCAGGTTTCAGGTGATCTAGAAAGTCCCTAAGGATCTTGCTGGTGGTCAAGGGAACCCTGAAACTAGTCATGATCATGTTTTAATCCTGGGCTATTTCTTCAGAGCAGAGTGTCTAGTGGATCTGAACCCCCTAACAATCAACCTCTGAGGATACCCCAACTGAGTTGTCCTCACTCTGGGGATCCCCATGTTCTAGCAGGCACATACAACCTAAGGCCCTCAGGCAGCATGGGACCAAGGGTACTTAGTTATGAATGCAGCCCAAACCAAATACAGAATTCTGAGCTTAAAATAGCAAGAGATTTTTGCGGGGCATGGTGGCACATGCCTTTAATCCCAGCACTTGGGAGTCAGAGGCAGGCAGATCTCTGAGTTTGAGGCCAACCTGGTCTACATAGTGAATTCCATAATAGTAAGGGCTATATAGTGAGATCCTGTCTCGAAAGAGAGAGAGAAAAAATTTTTATGAGTATGATTTTTCTTATAACTCAATTTTGCAACTCCCAGGAAATCTCTTTGCCTATGGGAATTTCATTTTGCAATGGCAAGACGTTGAACAGGTCTGTACGTTCAGAGACACTCTGTGCTCCACCCAATGGCTACACTTGTTGCCCACTTCCAGTGTCAGTCAAGTGCAGCTGACAGCCAGGCTGGCTATAGCAGCACCTAGGGAGAGGGAGCAGTGGTGTGAAGGCTCTCCTGCCTGTCTGGCTTGTCCTGGGGAGGCTCAAGGCTACCTGGGATGAGTTTCCTATCCTGAGGAGGAATGATGTCAGTTACACTGCTGTACATCTTCCAGCCAGCAAGGGAGGGCAGAAAGTGGAGTATGTGAACTGAGTGAGAACACGGAGCCAGTGACTTCCCACCCCACAGCCTCTCTCCTCCCCCACCCCCCACCCCCGCCACCAAAGCAAAGGAAGCAGCAGCTCTCGTATCTCTTCCCAGAGCAGCTCAGGTCCCCCTACCAGAGCACATCCCAGATACTACTGACAAATGCCACGAGGCCCAATGTAGAAGGTCCTGGGGGAAGGTAGTGAAGGTCTCCTAGAACTCACCAGAGAGGATAAGACATAGGGAAGGGACACTGAGCCAATGGGCTTACCTAGTGATGCTCAGGATCAGTTTCCTAATTGACCTCCAGGCCCACTCTCTGGGACAGCCATGGAAGAAGGGGCCAGGGTGCAGGACAAGAGAGCAAAGCCTTCCACTTCAGAATGACTCTCAACTGCTGTCAAGATAGGCGTGTGTGTGTGTGCGTGTGTGTGTGTGTGTGTCTGTGTGTGCCATGTGTGTGTGAGAGAGAACACCATAGTCATCTACCACAGCCATGGTCATTATTCTTTACATGCGATCCACAAAGCACAGGCTGTGGACAGGCTGCATGCTTTTGTGGTTTACTGAGGTCATGCCGTGCCCGGGCTGGAGTCTGGAGGCTCTTAACTACAGTCAGGGGTTGAGCAGTCTGGCCCCGCAGAGCCTGAAACACACACTATCTGGATCTTTGACAGCGGCCCTTCTTTCCTTATCTAAAAAAACCTTCGGATGAAACCTCCAGCACTTAAGGCTGATGCACAAATCTTGCTCTCCGCAGCTCATCATTGCCAGCCATGTTTCCCAGTTTTTGCCACGGTTGTCAATAAGAGTCTGTATTCTACTGCAGGGCAGGCTATGGGGACACAGCTTTCCATCCCTTGAGTGTGTGTGTGTGTGTGTGTGTGTGTGTGTGTGGTGTGTGTCTGTATGTGTGTGTGTGTGTGTGTGTGTGTGTTTCTTCCTCAAACATTCAATTGTATGTTTGGAGATGCCCCTCTCTGAAGCACAGTAATTCAACTAGGCTGTCTGGGCAGCAAATCCCAGTGATCATCTTGTCCAAAGATGCTGAAGGCTTGACCCTAAGCTCCAGTCAAAACAAGACTTTGTTTCCCACAGACCAGCAGGTATACCTCACCTTTGGTGAGCCAGGCACAATGTTGATGTAGGGACAGAGATCATGATCCCTGGCCCTCAGTCAGGGTCGGCTTAGAAGAGGACCTCACAGACAGCCACATACAGAACATACTGGACTGCAGCCAGGACAGACACACAGACTGAAGCCCTCAAAAGGACAATGTTCTATTCAGTGCTGAGACACAGGGGTGGCAGTGAGAAGCTCTGACCAGCCCTGCCAGAGGAGGCACTGGCTGGCAAAGCTGGCACCATACAACGCATCTCTCGGAGGGGGGCCTTGACCTTCTAAGTCTCAGTTTACCCATCTCTAAGACAGTGGCCATCACTTCTGCAGGACCCAAAGAGGAGAAGAAGAAAGGAAGCGACCGAACCACGGGTGGAAGGAGGAGGCTCCCGTCGCTCTCTCAGCCCACATTCCTAGTGCACCCTAAGACTCCTTGTTGACACACAGCCTCTGCTGAGATCAGCAGAGAATTCCTGGGTGACTGGAGAACAGGCCATGGCCCTGGGGTGGAAACCCACAGAGACCACAGAGACCATGTGACAGAACAAGGCACAGCCAGTGCTAGGGCAGGATGAGGATAGGCCCTGCCCTGGATGTCATTCCAACGGAGCACCCGGGGAGCACGTGGGACCCCAAGGGAGGAGCAAGCATTTTTGCCGGATCACCATCCCAGCAAGATGCCTGGGCGCCTAGCCCCAGGTTGGGGAGACTCAGCCTCAGTGAGCCAGTTGCTACTTTCGAAGCAGCCAAGAGCCACCTGGAGGGACCCTGGCATTGCTAGTACTGGTGAGATGAGAACCCTGGGGTGGTCCTGGCTGATCCGCCATGCTTCTGCTTCTAAGTCTGGATTCCCCGGGTCAAAGCCTCCCTCCTCTGAGCTCTAAAGTCAAAAGCAAGAAACTGCAATCTATGCAAGCCTGGGGGGTCTGACTTTAACACACACCAGCTCTCGCCAGGGAAGCTATTGTCTAATGTGTCCCTCCCTCCATTCAGGAAAGCCCTGTCAAAGCAAAAGTGAGGCTTCAACTTCTGGCCAGGATGACCAATTATCACTGGCTGCTTGCCTGTCCTCTTGAGCTATCCAGGTCATAGAAGGTGGTGGTCACCTAGTAATGTCTGCCATGGTGCAGGAGGGAGCCGCTCAGACACAAACGTTGGGTGCATGCCTAGCTCAAACGCATCCTCGGCATCCTAGCTCCTTTCAGGAGAAATAAAAAGAGGAGACCAGACCTGGGGGGAAAAAAGGAAGGCTATTGAGCTGTTCCAAAAGAATGCCTGAAACCACTGAAGAAGGAGGGTTGACTAGCTACCCAGATCCCTGGACTCTGAGGGCCCAGTGCAAGCATACAGCTTTCTTAGCCATCTTGTGGGCATTAAGACCTTTGCAGATATCTTCTCTGGAGAGAAACCATTTCAAGGTCTCATTGTCCATCCAGTCACCTCCTAGTACCTTGCCTAGCTTTGTCTAGGTCCAAGAGGCTCCCAGATGAGTACAAGCAGCTCACACGAGGATGGAGAAGCCTACTGTCCAAAGTCAGCCACGACAAGGATTCTCCCTGCTCTGGTTTGGACAAAGTCTGATAAAACTGAGCGGTGGCTTAGGGAGGGCCTCACCCTGGCTGGATGGAGAGGAGGGCAGGCCTTCCCACTCGAGCACAAGGATGTCACTGACGAAAGGGTTTCCAAACCTCAACAAGCCCAGGGTCCCAAGGTGGGGCGCAGCCTTCCCATCATCCCTCAGCGAGGAGGTTGCTGCAGACTCATCAGAATATTACACACAAAACATCTTTATCCCACATATATGGACATTTACCACACAACAAGGTCAATCGTAGCCAGCCTTCCTGGAACCTACCATGTAGCAGCCTTATCCTGAGCCCTGCACACACATGGACTGGCATAACCATTACTTTCTTTGAGCAGAGAAGGAAACTGAGGCTGGAAAATGAAGGTGAAGAGTCACCCAGATTATAACATAGCAAAGCTGGGTCGGGTCAAGGCCCACCTTGCTCCCCCACCACACCCCACCTCAGGCGGTACCATGAGAGCATCAAGAGGTATGGACACCCACCCTGAGCCAGCATCCACTGAACTCCACTGAACCAGAGCAGGGTTGTACACTCTGGTGCTGTTTCTATATCCCACTTCTTTCTGATGCTGTGCATTTACGGCTCTGGACCCCCACTTGAAGGACCACAGCAGGTCCTTGGAGAGGAGCAGAGACATTCCTCATATGGTACATATTGTGCAGAATACATATAAAGACATGCAAACACATAGACAGCCTACACTTGCATCTGAATGCACAGGAGCACACTCTGTGCATGTGTGTACAAGCACATATAAACACACGTGCATAGTCGCATGTGTACACGTGAGCACAGACGTATATCCATACCTATACACTTTTACATCTGCTCATGTGTACATGACATACATAAAAGCATGTCTCTGCATGTTCACATGTTGCAGGTTTATATATGAACTACTAGTGTACCCACATGCTTACACGCATGTATATATACACACACACATCCCTCCTGGACACGCAGGCCCATTGTTTTTCCTTCCAAGGCCCACACATGATCCTGGCCTGCTGGTCCATTTCTCACTCTGAGCTCACATTGAACTTGTCCCCTCCCACCAAAGCGCCCTGCAGCTGGGCCCTCTATCCTAAATCTTTGTTTATTTTATGGAAATTTTAATGAGTAAACGAACTGCCTTTCTAGACTGTGTTTCTCATCACTTTCTTGGGCTTTTTCTTCTAACTCGTGAAAAAGAGGAAACTTCAGCTTAATACAAGTAAATAAAGTTGAACCCCTGCCCACCCCCGCTCCCCACATCCCAAAGAGAAGTGTTATTCCAAACTCAGAAACCACACTCTATATCCCATTCCAAACCCAAAGCCTTTTCCAGGGCAGTCACGGGCTTCATTCACTCATCCTCCCCACCACCACACCCATCTGCCCAAGGTGCCAGAACCTCCTCCTAGCCAAGGGTTCATGTGAGCAGCAGGTGAGCTGCAGCAACTCTCGGAATGAAGAGAAATGGAAGCATGCTCCCCTCCAACCTACAAAACTCAAAGGCTGCACCCAAAGCTGCAGAGACACAATTCGGGTCCAGTTGACAGCTGCACTTGCGGGGGCCAGCATTCAACAACAAGCTGTCCTTGTTCTGGGACAGCCAACACCATAGGAACCAGGTTCCTGACTGCATCTGACCAGGGGTGTCTGTCACAATGGGCTTCTGCTTTGACCTGGGCTCAAGAAGGCCCCAGAAACAATCTACTGCAGTCAGACATCAGCCTGGACATATGGGTTCCCCAGACAAATGAAACAGACCACAACTGGCAGTAACAGGGACTCACAAGGAAGGGGTAGTAGAGGGGACACCAACCTAGTGCCAGGATCAGTGGGAACTTCACTACCACAATCTGTAGCAATGGGTGAGCTTGGACCTGAGAGGTCACAGTAAAAGAAACACACAATTCAGAAACGTTGACATCATGGCCACAATAGTCTCCACATCCTCAGCAGCCTGGCTACTTCTTCCCAAAGTAGATCCACTCACCAGCGCCCCCTCCCCGCTGCTACCAGTGACACTTCTCTGCCTAGGTCCCTCTCTTGATCATCAGGGATGCCTGGGTCCACCCCCACCTGAGCAGAAAACCCCTTAGGGGGAGCAAATCCCCCCTAGTTCTGAGACAGAGCTGGACTCCCATCTCCTTAGAATTCACGTGAGCAGCCAGACATGGAACCTTATCAACCAGACATTAATCATCCACAGCAATTAGATACCCAAGACCACGCGCAGGGAATGTGATGAGCCCAGAGCAGAGGCAGCCTGAAGCGCTACACAGGACCCCCGGGTAAGCGACAGCGAAAGAGGCGAAGGCACAGCATATCCACAGCAGAGGGCTAGGCTACCAAGCGTGGATTACCCAGCAGTGAGGTATAATTGCAAGGACGAGCATGAATGTGATGCTTCCCTTCCAAAACAATTCGAGGAACGTCAAAACTATTCTCCTCTGGGCTGGTGTGACTCATGTTTTTAATAGAAGAACTTAATTTTACTCAGGAGGAATTTGGGCTCAGAAAAACATTGTCTAAGAAACACTCATTTTTATACCCCGGACAACAGGAAGTGTCAGCACCGCCCTGAAAGTAAAAATAAAGATCCTGAGCCAGTCTCCCAGACCTTGCCATGAGCCACGGGGTGTGTTCCCCCCACCAAACACTGAAACTAAGGGCAGTGAAATTCAAAGAGAAAGTGGAGAGTTAAGTCAGACCGGTCCTAGCTCAGCCCAGTGGCCCCCCGGCAAGTCCTGTCACCTCTCGGGGACACATCAGAGCGATACCTGTGGAAGAGACTTGGCAGTGATGCACAGGGGCGCCTGGACCACTCCCCAGAGGGACAGCCTACATGACCAAGTACACAGGCACCCAGCTAAGGTGGATCTTTCTCCTGGTCTCCAAGGAGAGGATGACACAGCTCTCCACATCTACTGACTAGAGACAAGCTGCTCAGTGTGGCCATCTGGAATTGTTCCGTCTAGAAGGGCAGGGTGAACAGGAACAGCACCACAGAGAGACTGAGCCCAGGAGACTGGCCCAGTCAGCCTACTCTGATTCTTAGATTCCAAAGATAGCCTAGGGAACTTGGGATCATGGATCACCATAGATTAGCTGCCTCTCCGGCAAAGGCGATGCAACGGCCCTCCCCGTAGGTTCCCAGTTGGTATGTGCAGAGACCCCAGAATGCACAGACTCCTAGCCTACCTACCTCTCCTTACCGGGACTCCAGCAAGTGACAAGGTTTCCACAAGATCTGAAACTAGGGTATGTGGGCTACAAGCTTCCCACAGGATACTACGGCATTTTCTGTCCCCTTTCCTTCCCAGTGGACCTTCTTATTCACATAGACCCAGCAGGTCCTAGTTGGTACTACCTGTCATCCCGAAGGAGAGGAGGGATCACGGGAGCTGAGTGGACCTGCAGGAGCCCAGGCACCTACCTCCACATGTAAGAGGACTCAGCAGGGGAGTTTCCTGTCTGAGGGTGCTGGGATGAAGGGTGCTATCAGATGTTGGTGTCATACATGCTGGGACTGAGTGTTACTGACCAAGGTCTCTCTGTCCCTGTCCCTCAGTCTCCAGCCCAGTGATGCTACCCTCCCCGCCCCCACCCTGCAATTAAGAACAGATATGCAAATGTCCCTCCCCAAATCTTCCCCAGCCCTGCCCCAGTCAAGGGAGAGGCACTAATTTATAAGTTGCAGATAATGTCACCGACCATTCATCCAAATGTGTCACTAACATCCCATTAGACTGTAATTATTTTTTAATTAAAACTAAGAAAACTGGCATGCCTGAGCCGACTTTATGCATCTGTTATGGGTTAAAATAGCTTTTAAAAAATGTTTCAGAGACCACAGTCTATTGTGGCCGCGGCCTCTGCCAAAGAAAACGCAAGCTTGCTTATTTTCTCCATGGGGCGCAACAGTGCCTGTGTGTGCCGGCACAGAATCGGCTGGCCGTGAAAAGAATTCTAAATAAAACACAAACATGGAATTTGGCAACGCCACAGAAGCAAGCTTAAGACTAATTCCAGCATGCGGACGACACTCACATAGTAAGTCTGGCTCCAGCATAAATGAAACCAGGCACTGTAAAATACCGCGGCAAGTCGGAGCCTCAGTTTAAAGAGACAGGATGCTGACTGCAGGTATCCGAGCTTAGAGAGCCGGCTCGCATTGCCTCCATAAATCCATAGGCTATTAGCTGTCCGCATCCAGCCAATCCCTTCTTAAAGAGATGCATGTTAAGGGAGAAAGGAAGGGTAGATCAAGGAATGAAAACCATCACTTTGCACTTGACTTTCAGCGCTGAGATTTCTGGGGGGGGGGAGTGGGGAGACTGTGCTCTTTATCTCAATTAGAGCAGAAAGGCCCTGAGACCCCAGGCACACAGACCCAAAATGGAAGAGAGGCAGCACGAAATGGGTAGGTGGAAGAGAAGATGCCTAGAAAGGACGGACAGGGCTGGAAGTCAGGGCTGGCTGGAGCCGCACCAGAGGAATATCTCCACCCAGGAAACGGCTGCTGTGACGCTAATTACAGTTATAACAACAATAAAACGTAACAGTGACACCAGGCCAGCTGCTGCTTGAGGCGGTGAGCCGCGTATCAGAGCCAGGGAAGATTCAGCAGGAACATTTCTAAAGTTACCACACCTCAGTTTCCCCATCTGTAAAGTGGGCGTGATAACAAAGCCTTCCTCACAGAGCAGGGCGAGAAATGCTGACGTGAAGCTAGGGGTAAGCGTGGGTCCTGTGATGGCCGACCGGACTCAGTTGGCACCATTCCTATCTTCCAGATGAGGACACAGGCTTGCTCACCCACCCACAATCACAATTTGTCACAGCCAGGACGAGAACTCAACATCCACTTCAAAGTCTTAGGTCTCCCTGTACACATACAGCCATGGGTGGCTAGACTCTGGACTGACCACCGGGTCTTGGCCTAGGTATGGTGATCTCCCCAGTAGGTACTGGGAAGAGAATCTGTCTTCAGAGACACACTCACACCAAGGTCACGGCAGGTTGCAGTGCTAAGCCATGTCAGCATGCACCACAACCCAGGAAGAACACGCCTGTATCAGAGACACATCAGACAGATGGTGCTGTCGTGACAATGTACACTACATTCACATGCAGAATCACAGTACACCTACAAACACCAATATCAACACACATTGGCATGCACACACGCATACAAACACAGACACAGCTACACACCTGCCTACAGGCGCAGGTATGAGCATGCGCATACATACACACCACACAGACACACAGGGCTTTTTATTACAGCGACTACGCCAGGCCCAACAACCCTGGCAGAGGCAATGGGAAAAACAGGGAGATGACATGAAGCAATGTTTGGCTCCCAACAAGAAGACTTAGAGCCCTTTCCCTCAGGCCCCAGTTATCCCTGCAGGTCTGCGAAGGTAGCAGACTGGACTGGTCTCACCACAAGCCCCCACCCACCTTCCCAACCCAGAGCTGAGCCAGCTGTCAACTGGCCAATGCGAGAGCTACCTGTCCAGCTGTGACCAGGATGTCCCTGGCTGCATCACCCATAGAAGCCACAGTCTGACTCTGAAGAACTATTCTTCCAGAAAACACACTTGGGAAGGTAGGGCTGAGGACAGGGCTCCCCAACGTCAGACCCTGCTCCCCCAGAGGCTGTCACCCAACATGGTGACATCACTACATTCTGGTGGGCTCTGAGATCGTCTTCCTGAGATGATGCCTGGCGTCCTAGAAGACATGGGCTAAAAATACTCCTGGCTTCTCAGAGCTGGTTTGCAAAAATAATTATGCTTTCTTAAAAAAAAATAGTTTATAAGCAAATGTGTGTCCAGCTATTTTTAGCTTCTATTCAACTCAGTTAATTTTTTCCTTATAATCATTACAGGCTTTTTGAACCCCCAACTCCAAATACAGCCGCACTCTCTCTAAACTCTTGACTTGACATGAAACTGGTGGGGACAGATGTGACCACACAGCTTGTCATAGAGCCTGAGGAGTACGTGACATTCCTGTGGCCATCTTATCAGGGACCCACTCTGGAGTCCAGCAGGGGAATATCACACAGTGTCTAGAACTGCCCCGGCAGACCTCAGCATCTCCCCAAAGGAACCAAAGTGGGGTTCCTGGCCTGGAGAGGCCTATAGTCCAACAACAAGGGGAATGCGAGGGGATTTGCTAGTGAGACCCCAAATGTTCTACATGCAAGCTATGTGTGACCTTATTTAGAAAAGGGGTCTCTGTAAATAAAATTAAGGACTGTGATATGAGACCACCCTGGTTGGTCTAGGTGAACCCTTAGTCCATTGTCTAAAAGAGGAAGTGGCAGATTGCTGAGGGCAACACGTGGCTACAAAGGTAGGGATTAAGGCGATGTGACCAGAGGCCAAGGGTCTCTTGGAGTTTCTTTTTTTTTTAATATTTATTTATTTATTATGTATACAATATTCTGTTTACGTGCATGCCTGAAGAGGGCACCAGGCCTCATTACAGATGGTTGTGAGCCACCATGTGGTTGCTGGGAATTGAACTCGGGACCTTTGGAAGAGCAGGCAGTGCTCTTAACCGCTGAGCCATCTCTTCAACCCTTGGAGTTTCTTGAAGGTGGATGAAGAGAGGAAGAATCTTCAGCCATAGCCTCTAAAGAAAGCCAACACCTCGGCTTTGAATCTGTCACTTCCTCAACACCCAGCTTATGTTCATTTGCCACAGACAGGCGTGGGACACTCACAAAGGGTACCAGAGAGAAGGCGCAGCCCTGAGCAATCATCTATACAGAAGTATCATAACCACTGTGCCAGTCTACAAGGGACCCAAGGTCACTCACTGGATGCCCTTCCTCCAGTTGCGGGAGTGAGGCTGGCAAAAGGATCCTCTGTGAGTCAGGGAAATCCCTGAGGTTCAGAGAGGGCAATGTGTTACCCTTCTTAACACAGAACTTTTCTGTCACCCAATTTGTCTAGGTTTCACCCCCAAATCTTCATACTGGGTGAAAGTTTAGCTGACTGCTTAAAACCAGCTAACTGAGAAGACCAAGTTGTCATGAGGAGAGTTAAGGGGCCGAGACCCTCACAAAATATTAAATCAAGTAACTCAAAGCAATGCTAAGTCCAAGTCAGTGGGGCCTGGCTTCAAATCACACCCAGGGTGCACTGACTATGAACCTTCAGTCAGTTCCCATCTCTCTGAAGAACATCTTCCTTAGCTCTAAAACCCAACAACTGGAGCCTTGGGCAACATGAGCAGGGCTACAGAATGGGGCAGCCTCTGTCGAAAGGTTGGGCGACTGCCTTCAAACGAAACTCAGGGCCATCTATGATCCAACTGTACCACTTCTAGGTACACACTCCTAAACCTAAAGCAGATGTGTACACCCAGGGTCACAATGGTGGTGTTGACACCAGGCAAAAACGGAAGTTATCCAGTGCCCACTGATGGATGGGTGCAAGAGCAGATGTAATCCATACACACAAGGGATTAGTATACAGTCCTGAAAGGAAAGTCATGATGACGCCTGCTACACGATGAGCCGAGGAACATAGGCACACTCACACACATGCGGTACACTTCATCCCACCCATACAAAGGCCCTGGAGCTGTGGCATTCATACAAACAGGAAGTAGAACGGTGGCTGCCAGGAGCTGGGAGAGGAGAAGTGGAGTTTGATGGGAGACTGAATTCTGTTGGAGATGAGACCGTTCCAGAGATGGAAGAAGGTGACCGCCACATAACTGCAATATACTCCAAACAACTGGAGTGCATGCTTAAAAGCGGTAAATAAACAAATAAATATAAAATGTGGTTAGGATTACAGTTGAATGGTAGAGCATGTCCCCAGCAAGCTCAGGGCTCTAGATGTGGCCATCAGCACCTACCAGAATTGTAAATCTTACATATAGTTATCGACACTAAAAAATATTTCAGGCAGTATAGATGCACCACAAGAGGCGGGCGGATCTCTGAGTTCGAGGCCAGCCTGGTCTACCGAGAGAGTTCCAGGACAACCAGGGCTACACAGGGAAACCCTGTCTCGGGGGAGCAAAAAAGAAACTTCATGGCCCTGCCTTCGAACTACTGTGACCTGCAATCCATCAGGGGCTGAGAATGCCACTCATTTGATATGGTGCTTGTCTAGCGTGCACGAGACCCCAAGACTGATCTCCAGGACCACAGGAACTGGGTGTGGTAGCACAGACCTGCAATGCTAGCCCTGAGAGAGAGGCAGCAGGTTCAAGGCTGATCTAGGCTACCCGAGACCCTCTCTCAAACACAGAATTAAACAAAAGCCTGGGACGTACACACCATGGGCCACCAATCGATGGCTTCTCTTATGATTAAACACAGAATAAATGAGATGGCTAATAAAAACACAAGGAAAGCCAGAGTAACAGAACCAAGTCTAAATGTAACTAAGGCCAGGTTAGCCTCAGTTAGAGTCACAGACACATACACCCTCCCAGCAGAGCAGGCCTCACCCATCAGCCAGTCGTCACCTTATTAAGAGAGGCAATAATTAATGTCCGGTTTTATGAACTGATCCCATCTGCCTGTTTCTACAGATAGTAACTTCAGTTTTGCATTAACCTCCTTGGAGAGGGCCCGAGCCCTCCGACCCCTTCTACAGAAACCATAAAATATAAACGGTCTTATTATCCAGGGCCCATAGGAACACAATGATTCATGTCTGTGCCTCCCCCTACTTCTACCTGCCAGGTAGAAGCTGCAAGAAGCGCAGCAGTACCTGGACTCGGGAAACACCGTCCAGTACCAATCATGCCACATCTCAGATGCCAGAGTCTTCCTCGCTGTGCAATCTGGGAGAAGCCAACCCCCAAGAAGAGTCTGGATTCAAAACGCAGAGGGCCCTAGACAAGGATCTTGTGTGCACTGGGATTGTGAAGACCGCCTAACCGCCACCTGGTGGGACCACTGTTGGATATAAGGACCCCGAGGGAGAAAGAGAAGTCAAGGTTACTGCCTGTGACTACATACCGAGGTAATGTGCCACCTCCTGATATTAAATAATATCCAGAGAGGGAACCACAGAACTGGTCAGGACATGGATCCTCTAAGGTCTAATGGGGACTGGAAAACCTCACACAAAGGGACTTCCCATGACTTCTTCCCACTGCTGGATTAAATTGGTCAGTCTCGATTGTGTCTGGATAAACTGCATTTCATGGTTTCAACTACCGGGAGTTATTGTAACACACCTACAGTAGACAGCCTTTCTCCTTCTGCCCCTGCCAAAGACTGGGAAAACGGAAGTCATTTTATTCACCTTCGCAAGCTCAGGGCTCTGAGTTCAATCCCTAGCAATAGAAGAGTGAGAAAACAAAAAAGTCAAAATCGTAATTCTTATGTATACTTATAATTTTTTATAAAAATCCCATGATCACGTCCTTGTACCATTGCAACATCCAATGAGTCCTCCAACCCATCCCACAACAGCAAACTCGGCTTCTCCCTGAGTGCGGACTGAATTACAGAGTAGGAAGGAAGAAGGCAATCCTCCGCAGACTCCTTGACTATGGACCTGCCATGCATCTCGTCACCTTGTTGGGGCCCCTGAATGTCCAGCAGCATCCTGTGTACCTGCATGCAGACCCTGCCACAATCTCAGGAGAGGCAGATAGCACAAAGACAGCCAATGGAAGGCCGGATTCCCACCCAGACACCCGGTCTTAGGGCAATTTGCCAAACTAGTCCTGTGTGGGGCTCCACCTCTCTTCGCTATGTCCCTCTTAAGTGCAGTCATCCATGAAGGCCCAAGTCAAAGTGACCACTGTCCAAGCAGGATCGAAAGGCAGCCTTTCCCACCTCCTACTCAGGCATCTCCAGCACATTCTGGTTCGCTCACACCCCAGGGTTCCATTTCTAGGTGTGGTCAGTAAGACGAAGAACCCAGGGGATGCTCTGGAGGACGATGTCCGAGCATCAGTTGGTTTCTTACCAGCACGGTCCGTGGATGTCAGGCACGTCCAGCCCCTGCAGCCCAGCAGGAGTGGGGAGGTGACATGCAGAAGCACACCTTCGAGCCCAAGCAGAGGTCAGGCTGCCCCTCTGCGGGTTTGGTGCTGTGTGATCTCGAAAGGGTAGCCTGTGCTCCCTAAGCGGAGCCCACTCAGACAAGACATCAGGCAAGAGCCAGAGCTGGTGCATACTGGGTTTTATAGATCACAGTGCCGGGAGACTGGTCAGCACAGGGCCTCTGTACCCAAGGTCATCCAGCCTAACAGCTTAAGCCCTGGCAACACCCTGGCAGAAGTTTCTCAGTGCCCTCCCAAAGAGGGTATTTTTGCCCCGTTTAACAAGTGAGGAAACTGAGGCTCAGAGGAGAGTGAGCAGTCCCGGGGTCATGCATGCATACCCATTAGCACAGAGACTGGGACCAAGGATGTCCTAGGACTGAGGCTTCCTTTGTTAAAACATGTGAATCATGTCAGCATAATTCAAACAAGAGTCTATGTTGCAGTTCCCAGAGACTGGACAGCAGTCACAGAGGCACGGAGGTCTCAGAATGGGGACATGCACAGGGGAGTGCCCTACAGCAGAGGCAAAGAAAAAAGAAAAAAACTCATCAGAGTCCCAGGGCCACATACATGGCTCAATGTTGTCACAAAGTCCAGTGCACAGGGCATCAAGCCTGGTGGCAACATGGAAATTGGTTTGTAATCATCACCCTTGGCTAACAGGTGTCCTTCACTAGTTCTCAGTGTGAACTCAAGGGGGTCTCAGAACGCAGGCTGGGCATGTGGCACCATCGGAAGAGTGCTTGCCTCACACATATGAAGCCCTGGGTTCAGTCCTTAGCACAGTATAAAACAGGGCACAGTAGTATAGACCTGAAATTCCAGTACTCCCAGTTAAGACTGGAGATCCAAAGTTCAAGGTCATCCTCTGTTTCAAAGGGAGTTCAAGGTCAGTCTGGGATACACGAACTGCTGTCTCAAAATGAAAAGAGAGGCAGTATGGTCTGGTGAGCAGAGCCCGAGAGATGTAAAGTCATTCTTCATGCCAGCCATTCATATCTTACGGTGTCTTCCTCACTGCCTGGCTCACTTGCCCTGTCTAGATATTGAAGTGGTCAGAAGAGATGTCCAATCAGGACCGCTAATCCTGGTTCGTTAAGGGTTGATTTGAACCTCAGGTCACGCATAGCAAACTCCTCTCTGGATAGGATTCCCTCCACGTGGAGGGTGGTAGCCAGCCTCTCCCGCCACTGTCAAATCCCCTTTAGAGGAGCCTGTGGCTGCCTAGCGCTGAGGTCTGTGATGTCCACAGCCAGCGCTGGGTCTTCGCATCCACTAACTGCTTGGAAGTGCTGCATCCAGCGCTGCATTAAAAATTAATTACACATGCTATTTTATTGCCAGTCCATAATGTAATGAGCACCAGCTGTGCTAAACAGCCAAACTCCTTTTTAAGACAGCTATAAAAAAAAAAAAAGGAAGAAAGAAAGAAAAAGAAACTGCTCTTCCAAATGCCTCTCCTGTCAGAGCAGAAAAACAGCAACATCTTGTACAGATCTGAACAGAGTTCTTTGATTTAGCTTTGCCTTCCGAAGGGCCAGCAGAGGGTGACACGGTGTCTGTGGAGGGTGCAGTGGCGTTTGTGTGGCTGGGATGACCCCTTTCATCAGAGGGCAGTCGCCCCCATGAGTCCTGCCCTGATGGGCCAGCTGCAGTCCCTTCCTGACCCCACTGCCCAGAGTGCTGAAAGGTGCGATTTGCCAGTTACATGGACAGTGGCCTTTTTTTTGAGTCCAATAAATACTTGTCAACCTCGGCTACCTCCGCCAACAAGAAGACAAGCATCCTGAACACATCCTTGCAGCTCTCTATGGCCACTGCTGGAAAGCTTCCAGTCAGGGAGGATAGGGCACAGGTCTTGGGCAGGCCCTGGAAGACAGCAGTTACAGTGGGGCCACCCCAAGATGACACAGACACCGGAGTCCATCTAAGAAACTAGCCCCCAGGAACTGGCAACCATGCTGTAAATGTCAGTCATAGGGCAAGACCACCAATGTCTCTGTTGTATAGACATCGTGAAGGGATAAATGACTGAATGATTTTATTTGAGACAGAGACTCACATGGGCCAGGCTAATCTATAAACTTGATGTGTAGCTGGGGATAACCTTGAACTTCTAATCCTCCGGCTTTCATTTCCCAAGTGTGAGAATAACATGCTTGCCCCACATACCTGCTTTACACGATGTGGGACTAGGGATTGAACCCAGAGCTTCACGCCTGCTAGGCAAGCACTCCACCACCTGAACTACATCCCCATTGGGCCCTCTAAACTTTTAATAACTCCACCGAGCCAGCCCCATTGACAAAGGGACCGGGAGAGCTCAGAAAATGTCCCGCCCCCCAAAAGCATTACACCACAATCGAGCTCACAAGTGTGCTGTCACTTCTCCCCAAAGGTCATCACACACCTGCCTCACACTCAGTCCCTACTACATCCTCGTGGCCCTCCACCTTTGGTCCCCATGGAGGCTTGAACGCCACCCTCTCCCCCTGCACCCAGCACACCACACCCACCAGGCAGCGAAAACCAAGTAGAACTGCCAAGCTCTGTCCTCTGGGAGAGTGGCTGCCCTGTGAGCCCCTGCTGCTAATCAAACCCAGTCCAGAAAGAAACTCCAGCTCCATCTTCGTTTTGGTAAGAAATGTGCAGCGCGCAGACCATATCATTAACATAAAACTTCCCGAAATAAGGCCGCTTTCCAGACAGACTGTATTAATCGCATCAAGCCTCCACAGCTAGGGTGGTCTGATTCTAGGCATCCCATTGGAGGGCTCCGGTTATAAAACACACACACACACACACACACACACACACACACAAAACGAACGCTGGGATATAATTGAAGGAGGAGAAGACGATGATTCTACTGTTAAACCCTACTATTTACTTACAGGTATTCTTTTATCTTTATTGTCCCTTTAACCCATGCCAAGAAACCCCAGACTAGTTAAATAACACAGCAAGCACAATTTCAGTAGAAAAGTAAATTGAATTTAACTTTACAAGATTGCCCTGTGATTTCAGCATATACTAATGACTACAACTGACTCCCTCTATTAAATCCAAACACTTCCACTTCCCTGAGCCTGGATGCTGTGTGTTCTTGCGTGAGACCTTGAACTTCGCCAAGCACATGCATTAATCACTCTGGCTGATGACCACTTACAGCTTCTAAATATGCAATGAAGTTTCCCAGTTCCCGTTCCACCGCCTAACGCTGGTGCACCATGAAGCTAGCCAAGAGACTAAATGCTTTTAAGCATGGAAACCAGGGATGCGGTTTAAAGGAAGCTCTCGCCCAGTGCCAGATACGTAACGCCATCAGGTTGCGAAACCCCTTCTGCTAGCGTATGAATCATACCGTCTGCGGGGTTTGTTACATGCCGAGTGCTGTTCTGAATATCTGCCCTAAATGACCTCACGACAAGTCCTCCAAACAACTGTAGAGCATGTCCTATCCGTACGCCCATTTCACAGATGAGAGAAGAGAGAGGCCGAGGGGAGAGAGAATGACTTGGGTGTGGCCACATGGCTAGCTACGTACTTCACCTACTGAGGCAGCCTGATACGTTCTGAAGGCCACTTTTTGACCATGATGCTTCAGAGCAGGAAAAGATTGAGGACAAGATGGAGGCCAGTGGGTTTCAGCTGTCATTTGAGTGTCCTCAGATTCTGCCTTGAGACCCTCGCCAGGCCCAGACCCACAAAGGCCTGACTCGTTCTAGTCCACAGATCCACTCATGCACGGAACCTTGCTTTTCAATAGTACATTCATATACATGTGAGGGGGATTAGTTCTGGGTTTTTGTTTTTAACAGGAAAGGGAGGTGAGGCTTAAAGAGGGACAATGACGTGTTCAAGGTCTCTCTGCTCCTTAGATGGCACGGGATCAGCCAGTTGGCTGTGGCTCTTGCCTGCGCAGCCGCCTTGATAAATCCAGAAAGATCGTTCAGCTGCCAAGAGCACCTTGACTCAAGGCCACAGAGCATCTCTGTGGAATCCACAAAATAATGAGCCCCTGCGTCCCTTCTTCCGGCCAGAAGCATCTGAGGGAAGCGTGGGTGAGGGGTCCCAGCAGAGCCTGGGTGTATCTGGGTAGCTTTCTCTCCTATGAAATCACACCCTTCTATTAAAAAAAAAAAAAAAAACCCAGAGCGTGTTCGTGGGCACGCAATTAACCTGTGCGAAGCTCAGGCCTCCCGAGTTAATTTGAAGAGATAGGTTCAAAGCGCCCTGATCAGAAAAGGGACAGAGCGCACTGAGCAGTGCAGTGCTCCGTCTTTGCGGCCCCTCCTTCCTCGAGGGTTCCTGGCGATTTTATGCCTCCTCTGCAGCTACTAATTAAACAGGCACTAGAAACACTTCAGCAAACAGCCCAGTGCCAGAAACAGAACCAAAGGGACAAAACCCGCTGGAAGAGGACACTTGAATGTGTTGAAACGTATCAGAAAATACAGCACAGGGGTACCGAGCCTGATGCAGGCTAAGTCAACAAAGGCAGAACAAGGGCTAAGAACAGTGCTGGATATGGGGCAAAGGATGGGAAGAAAAACAGCAGGTCCCTTAGGAGCCAGCTCCTAGTGAGGTCCCAGGGCTCACCCTCGCTGCTCCTCCCCTCCCCAGCAGTGGAATCACCACACAAGGGCAGGACGACACAGAGCCCTGAAGTTCATGGTGGCCGCTGTACCACAGATGAAGCAGTCGTTTCCTCTCTGTGTTCCTCCCTTCCTTCCCATGGGCCTCAGGATAGATCTCCATGCCCATACTGTGAGCTGAAGGTAGGCAAGAGACCCACATACTTGACTCTGCCTGTGTCTGCACATGGCCTACAAACTACGTGCCTAAGAACCTACTGTAAACTAAGGCATGAGCAAATCTGAGCTGAGATCTCAGGGTGCTAAAGCTCACCTATAAAGTGGGAAAGAAAAACGTTGGTACAGGCACAGATGCCTCATACATGACAGACAGCTACACTAGGAGAACAAGTAGTGAGGACAGACTGACAGCAGACTCCCTTGGCTGCCAAGGCCCTACAGACCTTGTCTGTCCTCCACTGGGCCCAAGCAGAAGTCATGTGGATAAATGAGCTAATCCCAAGACTAAGGCCCCTTCTTGAATGGGGCTCAGTCGTGGCCTCCCAGTCTTTGTCCCTCCCACTCATTTGTAAAATGGGGACAGGAATGGCTCCTGCTTGCATTTGACACAAAGGCACCAGGAGACCCGGGTCAAATCAAAGGCAGCTCAAGCATCCACTCTGGCAGTTCCTAAGGAGAGCCAGCAGAGGGTTAAGCACACCCCAGTGGCACCCTGAGACAAAGAGATCATGTTTCTACATGCAGAACTTGATCAAGTCCAGCCACAAACACTCAGGCTGAAAGTGCAGCCCCCTAAGTGGGTGCGGGGCTGCGAGGCTACAACATGCATTACAAGGATCCGGGGAACAGGGCAGGTGCCAGACCAGCAGGCACCCCAAGTTGGTGAGCAGGGGCTCCCACAGATTCCCAAAACAGATCTTCCAAGCTACATGAAGCTTCAGTCACCTTGGGGAACAGGCTGGCCAGGAAGGAAGCCTTGTAAGTTGTTTTGGTCTCTGCTGTATGCATGCACTCAAGACATAAGCCCAGTAAGAAACCAGAACTCCTGGTCATGATGTCAGATCCAATGACATAACCACCTGTCAAGGCAGGAGTATGGGGCGAGGGTGGGGGGATGGAGGTGCTGAAGGCTGCCAACCACCCCACTGACAGAGAGACCAGGGAGGTCTTACCCTGGAGCAGGGGCTACTTGTGACCTTGTGCAAAACCAAATCTCCAACAAGAGAGGTCCCTGAGACAGGGTCAATGAAAAGCAAAGCCTGCCCACTCCAAATAGTTTTCTTTTCATAGCTCAACTCAAGAGAAAGCTTGCAACGTGCCTGGCAATGAAGCAGGGACAAATTGAATGTGTACCAGCACTGCAGCCACCCTCTCCCTTCCTGGCCCTGGCCACGGAAACCAGGCCACAGCTGCTCGCCACGTGAGTCTGTGTCAGCATCCTGGCTCCCGAAGCCACAGTGTGTTGCAAACCAGGCCCCGCCATGAGGTTGCAAGGAGGGCCTTCTCCCCTCGACCTCGTGGGGACCCCAGGCCACAGAAGTCTGTGTTTGTGGGGAGAAAGAGCAGGCCCTGTCTCCTGACCACCTGACTGTGGGTGCCCTTTGTGTGACCAGCAGCTTCATTGACCTCCAACAGCAGAGAGGGAACTGGAGCAGGTCTGGGGGGGCTGCCCAGGGCTACCAACCTTCTCAGTCTCCGCCCCAGACTCCACAATGTTTCACTGCTACCCGTGGCCACAGCTTTTTTAAAAGGCTCCTCTTTGGGACGACTTTTTTTTTTCCCCTTCCAAGTTAATGGGCAACACATTGTCCCAAAGAGAAAGTCAGCATTTTGAACAGCTTCAGCACTGTACGCAGACAAGCCAGGAATCCTCTCCTACCCTTGTCTGGGGTGGGTGGCAGAGCGGCAGAGGCAAGGGGTAGAAGAAAACTTCAGATGTTACGTGTTATCCAATTAAACTTGGCTAAACAGCCCAAAGAGATGAAACTTGGAAGTTGGGCAGAGCATTCTGGGAGCGGGACTCTCAGAATTTGGGGGTGGGAGGAATGCACGAAAGCAAAGCGACGGCCCCCTGACACCCTAGGAACTGTCGCGAGTTTACAGTTCAGTTGACATCCTTTGCCACTTCCGCTGCCACCCCCCCCCAAAAAAAAAGCTTTCTGAGAGAGGGAGGGGAGGTGCATCTCCCCTGGGACCCCAGCTTGGGCCACCAGCTCTGCCCGGGGCACAGCCCGCCATCCCAGGAGCCCGCCTCCCCCACCGCAGCGGCTCTGTTACCTGACAACTGACACTGGCATCCAAAGGGAGCCTCCATCTGACCCTCACCCTGAGTCCCGTCGCCCGAGACAGGGCGTGCGCCACAGCAAGGCAGCGGGAAGCAGGGTGGGAGAGCGCCCAGGGCACGCAGAGGTGAAGTAATCACGGATGTGGGAGGGTGGGAAGAGGAGGCAGCTATGGGGGCCATCGCTGGCAGCTGGGCAGGCCTGCACGGCCCTGGAGAAAAAACAATAGAAAAGACCGGTCAGTTGGGCCCTGGACTGTACAAGAGGCTTAGGGCATAGAGGGGGCTCGGGTCACAGGGCTACAGCACAGCCTCCAAGAGGGTTTGGCCTCGAGGACACCAGCCTTTTAGGGATGGCAACTGGCCCACGAGCAAGGGGCAAGGGGTCAAGGTGCACAGTAGAGGGGCTACACCTACAGCTGCCAGATAGTTTCTGAGGACCCTATCTTTCGGGGCCTAGTGCAGGGTGTTAGGGCACAGAAGGTCCGTGAGGGCAGTACTCCCAGTTAAGATTCCCTACGCGGGGTCTTCCGGAACAAACTAGAACAGGCTTCAATTGAGGATTTGTTCTCTCAAAAGATGAGCAACCCCTTTTCGTACAAGGTAGGAAGCTGTACTGTATCAGTATAGGTTCTTTGGACAGGCCCAAGTCACCTCAAGGCTGCTTCCAAGGCTCTGAACCCTGATGACTTCCTGCCTAGCTCATCACCTGAGGCCTCTCTCCGGGCCCTGACAAGCAACACCCAAGCCCCAACAGCTCACGAGATGCCTGACCTCCTCCTCCTCCCTCTACCACAAGAAGACCTAGCATGGCCCAGACCCCTCTTAATGTCTTCACCTCAGCTCAGGAGTTTCCCCACTCCCTCATGTGACAGCCAGTGACAGCAACGAATAGGAGGGCTAGGGAGCTGTTGCCTCGGCCCCACCCGGCCCCACAGTGAGTCTCCAATGCCAGCAAGGCCTGCGTTTGATTTGGCCGTTTATCTTACATGGTTAAGAGACCACCAGGGCAAAACATTTGTGTGAAGCCCTTGCCAAAACCACAAGTGAAGAAGCCCAAATTCCCTGGGTAAATAATCGAGCAGAGAGGCATCGGGGAGACAAGAAAACATCAACAAGAGGATGGGCAGCTAAGCCTCACCAGCCCCGCAGGGGAGGCCAGAGCCTCACCTCCTGGCACCTGCAGATCTGCGCAGGTGGGCATCTGCCTACTCCACAGCCACCACGGGAACTCCCTCCTCCCAGGAGAGCCACAGAACCAGGCGTGCCCAGTAGGAGCCCGAACCCTGTCAATCTACTCCAATCCAGTTTTCCAACATGCCCCTGAGCACAAGGAGGGAGGACACCCACTGCACAGACCCACACAGAGGCCACAGCTGCAGCAAACAGCAAGCCGGAGCCGTTGCGGGTCTCCTCAGAATCCCACTGCCAGCATGTGAGAGAGGCTAAAGGTACTCAGGGCATTTGAGGAGCGTCCCCAGCTTGGAGCTCACCGCTGCCCAGCCAAGAGGCCAGAGCCAGCAGTGACACTGTTGGACCCCACTGAGCATCTAGAGATATGCTCATACAAGGTCTCGGATGTTTCTGGGCTGGCACAGCCCTAGGAGGGTATGGTCAATAAGCCCAATAATGGTTCCAGTACCAAACAGAGAAGAAAGTCACACTGCCGTTTTCTTACGGGACTCAAGTCAAGACGGTCTGAGGCTGTATCATCTAGCTCTCCCAGAAGGCCAGTGCTTGCCTCAAAGTCCATTTGCATCAGACACTGTACTTCACCCTGTCCACTTACGGCCTTGAATTCCTGCGTGGGTCCTCCTTTTAGACCCTGGAGAGCCCAGGATCATCAGAAGCCATCATCGCCAAGTGACTTTGCACTAAGTATAAGACAGCCACCATGCTTAACAGGGAGTGTCACCTCCCACTCCACAGGGGGAAACTGAGGCTCGAGAGGGAGGACATGAACGCAACAGTGACTCCAAAGCTTGGCTATGCTCCATTCCACCTCTATGGTTGCAGCTAGGGTAGAGTGATCAGGATACCTTGCATCCTGAAGCCAAGGGCCACACGGGGTGGAGGAAGACCAAGCACCCTGCGCCTCACTCAGCATACCCATGAATAAAAACAAGAAGGCTTCTGGGTTCTTCACAGGACCGTAACTCAGCCGGCACCGTGTGCCACGGCTGAGATGCCAACAGGGACTCCTCTGAGTTGACTCTGACGGGAAGAATGGCCAAGGAGCAGACAGGAAATGTCATGCTGCTACAGCCTGGATGGATGTCACCGGAGCTGCACCAGAGTCTGTCAAGATGAAGTCACACACCTACATCAAGTGGCGACACTCTGGCTAGACAGGTGGCCACAGGGCCTCATCAGACATGACGACCTCGTTGAAGTCTACCTGCTCCAAGGGCAGGAGGGCGTGGGGCTGACAACCTCTGCCCCCACAGGAAGTCCCCTCAAGACACAGCGTACCTCAGAACTCTGCACACAGAGGCAGCTCTGAAATCCAGCTCCTACAATAGCTGAATGAGAAGCCACCATCCTATAATTCTCTGATGAGCTCCTGGGCAGGCAAATCCATGGAGACTGAGGGTCAATGGGTTACGGGTCTTGTTGTGCAGGGGAGGGGGTGATAATTGAACAGTGGTGATGGCTGTACAACATTGTACATAAACCCAAAGCCACAAATGGGACAAATTAAAGTAAGTTTCACAATATGTGAATCTTAATTTAAAAGAAAATTAACCGTGAGAACCATGTCTCTGGGCCTGTCCCTGCCCACTTTCCAGCCTCAGCCTTCCACTGAGAGGGACGTGATCCCTGGATCCGGGACACAGACGGCTCCTGAGACCTGCTGACAGACAGGACCTGATGCACAGGCACACAGAGGATGTCAGCCTGGGCAGGGGGCGGGGAGGGGGGAAGGGCAGGGGGATAAACAGTAACAGAGGCAAAGGCAGACAAATGAGTTCACATTCCTCCTCAATCATCTCCTAGCATGACCTAAGGTGGTCACTTTTTCTGTCTTCATGTTTTTAAACACAGCCACCACTATCCTTACTCCGAAACCTCATTGATCTCCAGGCCTGGAGCTTTCTGACTCTCCCTCTGCATCCTTCTCACAGCGCCCTGCCTGCCTAAAAGCCTCCACAGGACGCCTTTTTTTTTTTTTTAATCAATCTTTCTGGGCTGGAGCTTAGTGTTTCTTAGGACGCATGAGGTTTTGGGTTCCATTCCCAGCACTTCCAAAATAATGAATAGAAGATGTAGGCCCGTAAGATGGTTCAGCAGGTTAAGGTTTACCCCCCAGAACCCACATGGAGCTGAAATGGAGGACTAACCCACAAAACTGCCCTCCGAGCTTCACACGTGTGTCCACACAGCACACAAACCCACGCACATTCATCATGTACACGCAGGCACAGTAATAATATGCACACTACAATTTTTTAATTTTCTTGTACAAGTCACTTTCTTTTGCAGGCTAAGCCAGTCCAAACAGACCCATGTGCACCAAGGGATGTACAGGCAGAGGGATGCCGCCGCTATCTCAGATTCTAGGACGCCAGTAGCTTAATAATGAAACCCTAGCTGGCTCAAATTTTTATCATAAAAGTACGTTTTAATTAGGAAAGAAATAAAAAATTGATTCTTATATTATGCCATGGCGTAAAGCCTTCCTATGGAGTAAGGATATATTTACTGCCCCCCTCAAACACGTGGAAAGGAGGTTCCAAAGACAAGGTTAGATAGTCTTCTTGGTATCTGCGCCACCTACGAAGGGATATCCAAAAAATCTACCCAAAAGGCCTTTGGCATGTTTGCTAAAAACCCAAACAGGGGCCAAGATCACTGTTAACACCTTTCTGGGGGTAAAGAACTCAGAGGGGCCCTCAAGCCCACGTCTCTCGCAAGCAGTCCCTGCAGAAGCTGGGCTCCATGCCCTGCACATGCGCACTAACCAGCGACACGCCCACCGCCAGGAGCCTGTAGATACAAAAAAATGCCTGGAACCGCCCAGTCCGGGTTGAGGGAAACCAAGTCTTCCCAATGCTGCCTTCCTGGTAGAGTCCTCAGGACGACACTGCAAACGGGAGGTGGTAGAATCCATGTTCCTAGCCCGAGAGGTGGCCTGGCACACACCGTACAGAGAGGTCTATTTTTCTCCCTACTGGTGCCTTTCAACGGATACATTTTTTTAAAGGCGAGAACTCCTACTGATAGTGCAGAAATGAGTCAGAGATCAAAGGAGACAGACAGCCACGCCAGCGCGTGTGAGCGAGGGACTCTGGCGAGGGAACCTGACAATCCCCGCGCCCCTTCCCCCGCCCCCCCTCGTGCCAAGACATTAATTCTCACAAGTCGGAGAAAATTACTATGCATGAATGCAAAAAGCATGATCAGGAGTAATTAACATGGCTTCATATGCAAATTTTATTAATGCAGAAGTACAAAGTCATTATGCAAATGAAACTTACGTCAACTCTCTTGACAAATATTCATCTCTGAGGCTCAAGTTTCTCTTTTTTATTTATTTATTTAATTCTGTCTCCCCCCCCTTTCCTGTTTTTGGGTGGGTTATATTGTTGTTGCTGTTGTTGCTGTTGTTGCTAGCTTTCTGTTTTTGGGGGGGACTGGGTTGGACCAGGAGGACTGGGGAGGGAGGTATGCGGTCTAGTGTCCAGGGAAGAACCAGCAAGCGACAAGGGCTGTTTGACAAGTTTGCTCAGTTGTTTTCAACCAGAGAAATTTATTCTTGCATTGTTGATTTTTTTTTTTAAGTTGTTGGCAGGTATAAGACAGCTCATAGGAGAAGGGAAATTTCAAAAAAAAAAAAAAAAAAAAAAAAGCTATGGGCAGCAGGCAGCCAATCAAAACGCCAGAGCCAGTAATGAGGGCGATTGATGGCTGTTTGGCTTTTACTGCAGGGTAATGAACTAGAATCCAGTCTGAGGAGGGGGGAGAATATGAATATTCATGAGACTGTGCTCCTGCGTTTGATGATTAAAGAAATTTTTAATATTCAAATAAGCGCTTGCCAAGTGATTAACAAAGAACAAGCACGCAGAAATATGGAAATGGGAGCCGGGGAAGATTCGAGAGGCGAACATACTGTGCGGGAGAGGCAGCCCCAAATTTCATAAACAAGATAGGCAGATAACCCAATTCGCACGCAGGCAAATAAAAACATTTGTTTCTGATCACTTAAATATTTTGCCAGCTACTTTGTCTTAAGGATGATAAAAAATGCTGTGTATTAAGAGGGTAGAGAAAAATAACGTAACCAAACGCATTGCTCATATTTAAGAATCATTATCCTGACTCTAGCCCGCCTCCTCCCAGTCTGACAGGAAATTAGATTCTTTTTCCGGTTTAGTAGAGAGAGAGAAGATGGAGGTGAAGCCAGATTACACTTGAAAAGCCAGAGCGTGAGCTGTGGTGGTCCAGAGCCTAGACAGTCACAGGCTGGGCTAGTCCAGAGACCCACGGATTGGGGGGGGACCCTGGAGCCCACAGTCTGGACATCTTGGGGTCTCCGCTCCCTGGCCCCGATCTAAATACAGAGAGTGAGAAAACCAGCTGCCATGGAGAAGAACCTCAGAACCCAACTCCCCTAGCTGGCTGCTGAGGCTAAACTCATACTGTAGCAGCTCCACCGTGGGGCCAGAAGGAAGCACATAATAACGGTATTAGCTGGTAAAATGATCCTGCGGTTAAAAGTCATCTAATTAGCAGCCAATGCCATCCATTCTGGCAATTTCCTATTTCAAAGGGGTGGAGTGGCACCTTAATGGAAACAGGCCTGGTAACCCAGCAGACAAGGCCCGGGCCTGCCGTTGCCAGCCTCTCTCCCACTCCTTTTTGGGGGAAGAGGCAGTAACTGAGATGGGAAAAATAGAAATGATTCTAAGGAAACCTGTCTGTCACTCACTGTCACAGCTATGCAGGTCTGGGGAGCAAAGCTCAACAAGTGAAATAATCCTTTGTCCTTGCATCGTAAGAAATAAACTGTAGCAATAAGACAAAGCAGAAAAGACGAGGGAGAAGGCCAGGCCAGGCCTCCACAAGGGGGCAAGAAAGAAAGTCAGTGAGAGGGTGGCTGACCTCCACGAGGAGGGCGAGGGCTCCCCCACTCCCACCTCTCACTCCTAGCCCCTCAGTCTGAGTCGGAGCCCTCTCTTACCCATCAGTGTATAATGGGCGTCCCATCCTCGGTCTCCAGTCCCTGGCTGACAGGGACGTCGGGTGCATGTGTCCTTTGCAACCAGCGTATAAAGTGGGGTCTCACCAGGAAATGGGGCCACACAGCTGTGCTTACTGAGTTCCTTCCAGACCTTCACATGAGAGACATGAACACAAAATTCAAACCCACCCCTGCCCTTTCTTTACTTCTCAAGGGTTGGTGGCCTTGTAGGCGGCTGGAGGGGACAGAACGCTGGATGCAGGTGAAAGGGCCTGTCCCACTTCTCCATCCACCACCTGCTTAGGACTGAACTGAGAGAAGGCCGCTGTGGGTACCCACGGCAGGGAAGAAAATGGCTGGCCATGGCCTGAAAGAACTCAGGGAAACTGCTCGTGGCTGAGCCTAAAACTACTGTCTCTGCCTCTTCCTGAAATGACCACCCAGGGACACCACTCACAGCCAGTGTGCACAGCTGGACAGCTTTCCTACACCCAGCGTGAAAAGGCTCTGCTACCCTAGGAGAGAACAGCACATCTTTTGGATCCTGAGCCAGGCTGCCTTCCTCCAAGCTCCTCCCTCATCTGGCATCCCTGCATCTGCCAAAGAGCATCACTGTTTTCGCTCCCTGACAGCCATTCCAAGGAAGGGTTAAGAGAGGCACACCAAAACCTGCTGCCTGCCTCCTGCCGGCCTCGGAAAAGGGACCACCATCCCAGGCAGCTGCGTCCAGCCATCAGGTACACAGTGGCACTGCTTCCCAACGTCCAGAAACACTTTTCTCAACGGCTGCCAATCCTAACTTCCTCCAGACATGGGGCTGCTGAAATCCTCTGTACCCACAGCCAAAACAGGGGAGGCTACACCACTTGTTCCAGAATCTTCCAACAGCTTCCCCAAAGGCTCCAGAGGCAGAGGGGAGGGTAGTATGGGTGCCACCAAGGTATCAAGATGGCCCCGAAGCATCCCCTGGATCTACCCAGGGTAAGGTGGAGGAGCTGGCCAGTTGTTTGGACCTCACCATTGCAGCCCCAGATGGACACCTGCTGGGGAAACGTGAAGCCTGTAGGTCTCAGAAGTGCTGGAATGCAGGCCAGCCACAATCAGCTGCTGACAAAGCCTGAGTCTAGTGGCTTTAGCAGCAGCAAACAGGGTGCTCAATCGTGAACCTGGCAGGCACGAGCCCACCAAACTAGGGTCCAGGATTCTGGGAATGACAAGGCCTAGGAGCACCAGAGGAGGAGGCCATGTGTTTGACTAGCTAGAAAAATGTATGTGAGCACATCTATGACACCCAGAGAGAGGCTAGAGAAACAGGCATGCACCACTAGCACGCGTGCATGCACGCGCGCGCACACACACACCCACACACCTGTTTCAGGAACCTAGAAAGGTTAAGCCGTCTGCCTACCCGGAGTCTACAGGGGTCAGAACAAAGCTGGAGCTAAAAGATCCTCTAAATCTAACCCTAAGAAATAGCCAAGGCCTCGCAGAGGAAATCCCTGTTCCCCAGCGTAGGCCTTTTAGCCAAAAGCTAGGGAGCTGCATCAGCCCTTATCAGACTCTGCCCTCCAGTACAAGTCAGTCAATACTTGAGAAATTTTGTCTTGGTTTGCCCTCAGAACAAACGGTTTACCACATGTGTCCATGGAGATCACAGATCCACGGAGATACTACCCACACATGGAAATCAACAGCTGAATACATTGTTTGCATTCCAAGACTGAAAAATTTGAGACCTAGGGGTCAGCACTCTTCGGTACTTTAGCAGATAAAACTTAGGGCCGGACTCCTTCGGCAAGCTGTCACAAATCCCTCCCGTTTCTTTTATTTACAGCTCCAGGGTGGGGGTGGGGGGGGCATACTGAAAATAAGTCACATTACAAGCGAAAAGTCGCAGGAAATGAATTGTCAGGTTCGGGGCCTCCTGGGCGTTTTAAACTAAGGACTCCTTTATCCTCTCCAACAGCATCCACTGTGCCTGACACCGATAACCTGAAAACATTGAAGTTGACCCTTGTCCAAAATCTGATCCTGCAGAAAAGTCGTTCCGGTTAGCAGGTACCAGGAGCTCCCACCTGCTTGAGCCCCGTGGGGAAAACTCAAGAGAATAAACAGAAGCAAGACAGAAGTCAGGGGAAGAAAACAGCACAGATGAAAAGAACGGGGCGGGGGGGGGATGCAGTGCCAACACGGGTTAGTGCAGCGACTGCAGCTCGGGGCATGGAGCACAGCAAAGGCGCACACACGTGGAGCGGCCGGGGGAGGCAAGTCCGCACAGCTGCCCTTCTGCAGGCAGCACCATGAAACTCCACCAAGACAGAAGCAAACTGACAGCCTCTGGGTCAGCAGGAAGACAAGTAAACTTGGTAAAAAGAAAGTTCAAGAAAATCAGATATAAAAAAAAGGATCCCTGCTAGCCCTTAAATACATGTTTTGTTTTTATTGCATGCGCCAGTTAGAAGCAAGTGATCTCTCCTCTTATGATTTTTTTAACAAATTCAGCTCTCCTCAGATTCAGTTGATGACCGTCCCTCCCTTTGATCTCTTTGTACCTTTTTCAAATGGACATAGAATAGCAGGGTTGAACGCTGTGCCTCACGTAAGGACAGGATCTTTCTGTCTCTTTATGTTTCTAAGCTAAGTCTGAAATGTCACTGACTAAAGAACTGAACAGACCTGTAATTACCTTCAACCAAGTAGTCGCTTTACCTCAGTTTTCGGTATGTAGATGGCATTTAGCATACATATTATGAGCCTGCTTTTCAGTCTAGTAGCATTTGGTCGCAACAAAAAAAAAAAAAAAAGGAAGGAGAGAAAGAAAAAAAAATCACCCATTTCCTTTTAAGGGGGACCAAAGAGGACCAAGCACTGACTGTCCCCTTCTTACTTTCTTTCCTGTGAAATCCATTTGCAACTCCTAACACACCAGAGGTGACGTGGGGTATGTGCACAACAAAATATGTACAAACTAACACTTGGTGGGAGTCATTTAGGAAAGATGGTTATCACGTTAACACTGGCAACACTGATGCTTCCAAGTCAATCTAACAGAAACACAGCAGCGGCCATACCAGAGGTCTACATTCAACTAAGGCTTATATACCACTATTTAATGTAATTAAAGATGCTGGCAGCACAGTCCTCAATGGAAATATCTCTACTACAGAGTATTCCCATTAGAAATTGTGGAAAAATCATAGCACGCCTACTTTGATTTTATCGTAATTTATTTATTTTTTTTTTTTTTTTTTTTTTTTGCTGGACCATGGATAGAATTCGGAAAGGAATCCTTCAGAGAACACAGGTCTCAACTTCCTCCAGGAGCAATGTGTTCATCTACCATTCACTTGTTTTTGAAATCGTTTCTTCAATTTTTTTTTCTTTTAAATCTGAAAGTCTGCACTTGGCTGTAATTACCCAGGATGTCCTCTGCCTGACAGAGAGAACTCAACAGGAAAGTGACTTTTTCGGATGCCCCCAAAACATCCCGAGTGAACCGTAGAGGAGGGAAGGCCTGGGGGGCTCACACTGTACAGAAACAATGACAGTGTCAGTGGAGTCCCAAAAGTTCCCACCCTGGCCCAGGGTGAAATTCCTAACTGGTACTTCAGAGGAAGAAGGAAGCAAGTATCATGCAGGAGGACTCTAGAACTAAACAGACCCAAAAACTGAACAGACGGAAAGAAAAAAGAAAATAAAATAAAATCACTGCGCCATATCTCCAAATCTGAGAAAATGAAGTCTCGGGACTGAGAAGGAGGAGCTCGTTTCAGTTCTCAGGGCCCAGAACAGCCTCTGCACCTCCTACGGCCGCCTGCCGCCCTGAGAGAAGCCACCAGCAACAAAAACTCCAGACCGTTCAGCTCTAACCCTGCTTGCTATAAGCCCTGAGCAAAGGCAGCCAGGAAGCTTTTTCCCCCCTCTCCTTCTCTGCTTGCATTTTTAATACCCCTTATTCTACACCCTAATTTCTTTGAGGGGGGGGGGAGGAATCAGTGTCACTAAAAAAACGTCACTCTGTTTTGCAAAATCCAGCAGCTTCCTTGGCAGCAGAAAAGGCTGGCTGGCATTATCCCCTCATTTGACAAAACTACTATTTCTGGGCATGTACTCAAAAACAGGTAGGAAGCAAACGCTGAGAAATAAGGAAGTGGAAAGAGCCAACAGCTTTTTCACTACCAAGAACGCCAAGCGTAAACATGATTTATTTAGCTGTGTGTAACACGCCTGTCCTCCACTCAGCTCCAAGCCCACTTGAGTTTAAGGGAAGGGTGGGTAGGAGGAACAGGAAGGGAAAGCTGGGAAGACAAGACGGAGAGAAGAGGTCACAGTTCCCCAGGGAGGCTGCTGAGCTGAGCGACTCCGGTTGGAGTTTGAGGAGAGCAAGAATATTCTCCCCCAAAATATATGCACGTGTCAAAAGAAAGCAGCCCTAATCTGTGGGTTAATTAAGTAACTGCCACTAACAAAAAAAAAAAATGCAAGAGCCTGTCCGTGCGAACAGAATATGCACGGGCTTCTATGATCTCTGCTGCTCCCTAGCTTTTCCACGCACCATTTGGGCTCCATAGAATTTTGGATTCCAGGTTCAGCCGAGAGAGAGCGCACGGGGAACCTCGATACCTCCCTTGCCCATCTTTGCATGCCCACATGGAACTCACTCAGGTCTGTATTCAATTACAGAGTGCCACACACCTGGCTGAGAGCCTACACTACAATATAGGCCCCCTCTATCTGCAGTCCCACCCCTCTCCAGCTCAGAAGCTGGAACACGGGTTTTGCCTAGGTCCCCGGAGGGAAGATGAGAGTGCACACACCCACCCCGTCCCAAACCCAAGCTGGCAAACACTCGAGACACGCAGCAAGGTCGGTATTGCCTAAAGAGCAGGAGTAGCCTGGAGGCTTTGGGTCCAGTAAGAGGTTATTATTAAAACTCGATTTCAGGTCACCCAGCATTTGCGGAGGGAAAAGAAACCAAACCTCTCTGAGTACAAATTTACAACAAAAAAGGTAAAACGTTGGCTCCCCTGCAGGCCACTGGAGGTCTGAATCTCCCTAGTGAAGGTACCATTTCATAGCCACCAGCTGTGTGCTCGATGGGTACAGATGCCCATTTCAGTGAGCTTTGGTAGGGAGGTAGAGAAAGGAAAAGGAGAATTTCTCCCACAGGGCTGGCCAGAGTTCCTTCTTCACCTGCACTGAGCATGTGAAGGCAACCTGCTGTATGCTTCCCAGTCTATATCCCATCCCCCCACACCCACCCTCTTACCCACCCCCAACTTGCTCCCTGCCCTTCTGAGGCCAGAAGCTAGTATCAGGATAGGAAAGGGCCTTTTCTGGGGTGTTCAGGTCAAGGGCAACAGTAACACCACGAGGCATTAAGATCATGAATCACATGGTGTTCCCCAACAGTAAGGAGCTGGAGGTGGAGGCTGCAGAGAAGGACCTCTAACGTGAATGGGGATGGGTGAGGGGTGTTTTCTAGTGGTATATGCCGCAGCCTCTCCCAGAAGCCCCCAAACGCTTCCTCATTGCATTAAAGACAACACCCTATATATACAAGCAGCTGTTGGATGCCTTTCCTCTTTGCAAATTAGTCACCCCGCCCCCAGGGCCCAAACAATAACAGTCTCGCGGGTATGGTGTCTACGAAATCAGCCATAGCTTTGCTCACCACTGGCTTATGTTCGCTCCTGTGTAGATGGGAACTGTTAAGTAAAATAATACGTCCCCATTCTACAGATACAGGCACTGGCTGAGAGGCTGGCTGGACCTGGGTTCTTGGAGGACAGGACAGGCTCTGGGGCCAAGGGTGAACCCAGTGCCTAAGCCCTGAAGTGGCACCTGACACTCCATCAGCCACAAATACTTATCAAACGCCTAAGCGGGGTGCAGGTGCCCCCGAGGGAAGAAATGCTATAGGAAATCCTACAAAATACGTGGCTGCTTCTCCAAGCAGCAGAAGGGAAAGCGCTGGGCAGTGGTGCTGCAGCAGGCTTCCTCCGCCCCTTCAGCTACCAACCCGATGGTTGCACTGCCACAGGATCCAGCTGACAGAGGGCTCCGTTTCCATGCACACCTCCCACACACTGCTCCGGAACAAAGCCAAGCAAAGCCACCTGTGCCCTGAGGACGCAGCCCAGGGCTCAGAGCCACACAGTCAGGCAGCCCTCTGTCACTCCGGCACCCAGGCATGAAAGATCTAAACACCCTTCCCCCAAGGGATGGGGGTGGGGGGTGTCAGGCCCTGGAGGAAAACCTTCCACTATACAGCCTTAGCTCAAATCTAGAGGGGGAAAAAACCATGCATAATTTTTAAAATCACTTTCAAGTCGTCAAAGTAAAAAAAAAAAAAGTGAAAAAACCGGCTACTTCTTAGGGTGGTAACCTTTATGCCAGCCAACCCCAGGGAACTTGTCCCACAAGCAAAACGTGAACAGGACCCATCCTCTCTAATACCTAGCCTCCAAACACACTAAAATGTTCATTTCTTTTGACTACAAATTTGGGATGTGTACACACACACACACACACACACACACACACACACAGGGTATTTCATCTTTCATTGTATAAAAGAACCCAGGTACGTAAATATTAATCAAACACAGAACCCGCCTTTTCGTCGCAGCCCATTCTGAGGACAGGGTTGTGATCTTTACCCGGATTTACAATATCCAAAGGCAGCTTCTATCTTGTTGGAACTGACATCAACGGACGTCTGAGAAATCCAAGAGCAAGTTCAGGCAGAGAGAAACCCTTCTTGTCCAGGACGGGCAGGTTTCCGTTCCTGGGAACAACTTGCTGCTCCCCAAGGCCTTTCAACAAATAAATTGACAAGTACTTCAGACGCCACCAGAAAAGCCAGTTGCTCGAAGCTCAAATTAGCTAAACCTGGGGGGGGGGGGGTTTCCTTTTTCTTTTGAAGAGCAACTCTTTCTCAAAATGCTAGGAAGGCATGGTTGACACAGGACCCAGAGGTCAGAAAAGCAGTCTGCCGTGTCAAGCCCAAACCATAAGCACACACGAACACACATTTTTAAAACCACTTTGCCTGCTGTTCTAACTCTAGCTCACACCGATTTCTGAATGGTGAGTGGAGAGTTGGGCCCAATCCTAACTGGAAAAGATGCCCCAGTGAAGGCAAATGCTTCATCTTCCACAGGCAAGCAACACTCGCTTTTATTTCAGGAGTACCAGCTCCAGAAGGATGTTGGCCGGTTTTCTTATGAGCTTATTGATTGAGCCCGGCGTGGTGACGCACACCTTTAATCCCAGCACTAGAGAGGCAAGAGCAAGAGTTCGAGGCCAGCCTGGTCTACAGAGTGAGTTCCAAGACAGTCAGGGTAGTTACTCAGAGAAACCCTGTCTCAAAAAAAAAAAAAAAAAAAGAAAAACAAACAAAAAAAAAAACAAGAACAAAACGAACAAAACAAAAGCGTATTGGTTGATACTGAAATTCACCACTGATTGTAATGGCCTCTTGGAGAGCTCTAACAATGAGGTCAATTTTTAAGACGCAGCGTGAGTGCCGAAATTCTAGCAAGGTGATAATTTGCATGCAAATCTCTCTTCTAGAGGTATGGAAAGAGGAAGAGGAAGAGTGGAGGTTCAGAAGGGATCTTACTCCAGTCCCAGGAATCCCGTGCTTTCGTGCTTCTGCCTCATGCCACTGCAGGGTTCCATTCCCACACAATGGGGAAAACTTTTGTCCCGAGTGTTTCAAAGTCACAACCCCAACACCCCCCTTTTCCACTCTGGGGCAGGCCTAGCTGCCCTGCAGGAACTCAAGCATACAGAAGGAATCTCAAGACCTTTGCCTTCCGGTCTCACCTGGATCCTTAGGTGAGATCCAAGGTGAATTTAAGCTCCCTTCTGAGCAATAGCGGCAAAGGAGACAGGGTCCCTGGGCGGCCCCAGAACCCTAAGCAAAAGTCACACGGGCTGGGAGGTCTACCCCTTGCCATGGCAGCTTCCAAGGGGTTCTGAAATGCAATTCCCCAAGCCAGGGGTCACTCGATTCGGCACACATAGTCTGGGCAGAAAGGGGGCGAGCAGTGGGGGTGGGGCGTCCCGTGCACAAAGGGCTCCAAAGCCGGGCGGCCTCCCGCCGTTGACCTTGGGTCTCCGCCTCCATCCCTCTCTTACAGCCCGGGAAAGGGGCTGGCTTGGAGCCAGGAGCGTGCTTGCTGGACTGAGGCTGAGCTGGAGGTGGGGGAGGGTTCCAAGGTGCGGGGGTGGAGGTGGGGGGTCGAGGGAAAAGGGTACATAAAACAAAAGAATAGAATCTAGGGTTTCAGCTCGCTTCGCGGATACCCGGACTGCAACTCCTGCAGGAGCCGGCCCTGGCGGCTGCGACTCGGTGCGCAGTGCCCGAAACCCAAAAGAAAAGTTGCGTGAATCCTCCCCATGGAGTGGCCTTTCGGCTCACCCAGCCCCCACCTCTTTCTCCGACCCCGGCCAAAGCAGGCGGAGAAGAAAGGGGCGCGCCTGCCCCACGAGGCCAGACGCCGACAGGGTCAGCTGCGCCTCCGCCCGCCCTGCGCCCCGCGCGGGCAGCTGGTCTATTAAGCCCCCGAATTATGCATGGACCTGGCGCCCCTCGGCCTCCAGCCCAGGGCGCAATCAACGTGCATGGCGGGGAGGGCGGGCAGGAGTGGCCTGAGGAGGACCGGGCCCGCCCCAAGGCCCGGGAGTGGTGGGGTGGAGGCCCCCAGCAGACCCAGGCGAGCCTGGGGAGGGTCACCCGTAGCCAGAGAGGCCCGGGTGCAGTCACCGAGCAATTGGTGTCCATACCACACTGTGCACCCGGCCAAAACACTGTGCGACCGGCTCTGGGGGAAAGCCATTGTGCTCTCCTGCTGGGTGAGTTGGTGTCAATGGACCCAAACTTCAGAGTGACCTTCAAGGAGACAAGGTCTGAGGTGCACACCACGTGGACCAGGCCGGAGGAGCTCAGTTCCAGCCCCCCCCCAACACACACACACACACACACACACACACACTCTCAGGAGTCTAGGAGAGGGCCTGAGGCCGTGTGGGGGAGGGGCTGCTGGCCGAGAGGCGGGAAAGGATTCTTTCAAGTAGCACCGTCCGGGTGCCTGGAAAATTGCATTAGTGGTACCTTGAGCCAAGAGCCTGAGAAGAGATTCAGTGATGTCTACCCCCACCCTCCGATCCCCATCACAGGCCTCAAAACACCCTGAAACCTTACAGACCACCACCACAACCACGGGCCACTTTCCAGACCACTGTCCTGCGATATGCACACCCCGACCCGAAGCGCGGACCTCCTTTGCGGCTCTGAGAGACTCTGTTTACGAAAATGACTTTCTTTCCCATTTTCTCCCAAGCAAAGGCCAGGTTGGAAAAATTACATGCCTTTGTTGCCCCTTCCCAGCGAATAAAGTCGCCTGGTTTTCAGGGAAAGTTTTACAAGCCAGTGATGCAGAGAAGACCGCACTGTTTAGGTCTCTTAATTGGCTAGCTTTGAACTAAGGTGGGGGTGGGGGCAGACCCAGCTCGGGCTCCAAGAAAGAACTTAGTTCTGGTTTAGGACCCCACAACGGTTTTTCAGCCATTTGCTGGAGGTGGGAAAGGGTCAAGGGAGGATCATCCTGTTTATCTTTAAGGAAGAAGAATGCAGACCCTTGCTTTCACCCTAAACCTAGAATAGTCCCGTCATCCTCAGGAGCCTGTTCCTAAATGCACTCCTACCCTCTCCAGAAATCTGGCCTGCCTTGGAAAAGCTGAAAAGGGACCAATCAGACAGTTCAACGTTTATTCTTGCTGGACGCTAACTGGGATTCGTTTGTGCCTTCATTGGGGGCATGAACCAGGCACTGGGGCTGCAGCCATTTTACAAGGCCATTTAGCCGCTGATCCCTATATCGCGATTGGCCTGCCTCTTTAAGACTTTAAGATTGTGTCCACACTGACGCCCTAAAAGTCTTGGAAACTTCCCTCTGGCTCTAGCCTATGAGCGACAGCTATAATCACACATCTTTAGGTGTGGCTGTTTTGGAGGGGGGGGAGGGGGGGAGCGCGGAATGGTTGCCCTGCCTTGGGAGGTACAACTGAACAGCCTGTCTCGCGTCTACACACCGGGAGTGGGGTCTTTCACCCCAGGAATGAGGTCTAGGTATGCTGTATGGGAAGCCACAAACAGATGACATCCTGGACCTGTGCTTTCCCTCTCAGCACCCCCCTCCCCGGAACTCCGTTTGCCGCCCCCACCCATCAATGGTTTTCATTTTCAATAGAGCAAATTCTTCAGGGAAACTAAACCCCCAAATCCCATATGTAAATGAGTCAAATCCGGGTGGTTGGGTAGGAGGGGCTTAGATGAGACGCTGAGGGGCTTAACAACCTTCTCACATTTAGCTTAGAAGACAGGGAAAATAGAGAGGGAAGGGACCGATTCAAGGCCACACAGCAAGAATATACCTTCCAGGTCTCAGACCCCTGCCCCTCAGCCTGACTCTTTCTCCCTGGACCCAGGAAGCCATCCTACAGCTGCTGGTTACCATCCTACAGCTGGGGAAGCACAGTCAGCAATGGACACATAACCACAGATAAACACAGGACAGGTAGGGGCACTGTCTTCTCAGAATGGCTTCCAGGACACAGTACCCACTGCCCAGCTAGGAGCGGAAAGTCTGTGCCTACCACAGTAAAAACTGGGTCCCACGGAAGGATGGCCCAGTGAAGACCCCTTCGGGGCAGGCGGCAGGAGTCGGGTTCCAGTGAACCACCCACAGACTTAGACACTGCCCTGCCTGTGACTCAGTCGCCACTCCTACAAAACGAAAGTAGCAGCTGACCTACAGCTTTCAGAGGGTGGAGAGAGCAGATGGAACCAAGAACCAAACATGACCATATCTCGGTTTGTTTGCCCTTCTGTAAAGTGGGGTTTGGGTTAACACCTACCGCGCAAGGTTAAAAGATTAAATGGAGGGTTAATCTTTACAAGGCCTTGGACACAGGGCCACACAGCACATACTAAGCTCCAATAAGCATGCATTAAATTGAAACTCCAACAATGAAAACCTCAACCTCCAGTGAAAAGACAGCCCCAGGGGGACAGGAGTGAAGGCCAGGCTGTCTTCTTTGCATAGTCGTGGACACACATCTCCCTAGCTTTGCATGAGACTAACACCACCAGCAGCAACAAACCTTGTCCAACACACACACACACACACACACACACACACACACACATGCACACACATGCACACACACGCATATACAAAATTAAAAAAAAAACTCAAGTCAACTGCTAACTACTGTCAAACAAAAAACAATAACAGACTAAATGTGGCTAAATTCTCCCTCAGAGCCAGGATTCTTTCTTTCCCTCTTCCCTCTCCTCTTTTCTCAGCTGCTGCTGCAAGAATGGGCCAATATGTCATCTAGCAAATAAAGACACACGCCTAACAGGAGGTGGGGAGAAAACCCTTCTAGCTGACCAATGCTTTTTAAATCCATTAAGATTTTGGACTGCAGCTCAGAACTGAGGTCGTGTCTATCACTAGCACTGCCCTGGTCTGTATAGCTAGGGAGCCTCTGTCCCCTGCCATGCAGAAGCTCACCCCAGTAAAGTGGACCCTCTGGGGGAGATGAACGACCCCAAGACTCAGGGTTGGACAGTGATAGTTGGTGATGATGAAATACTTCCCAGGTCTCAGACCCCTGCCCCTCAGCCTGACTCTTTCTCCCTGGACCCAGGAAGCCATCCTACAGCTGCTGGTTACCATCCTACAGCTGGGGCAGCACAGTCAGCAATGGACACATAACCACAGACAGACACAGGACAGGTAGGGGCACTGGCCTCCAGTCAGTGCCCGTCCTGACTCGGGATCATGAGCGCTAACTTCACACAAGTCACCAAGTCGGTGGTGACATTGCCAGCTCCAGCTCTTCCATGTCATCTGTGAGGCCAGCCTTCCTCTGAGTGACCCCCGTAACCACAGCTCCTGGGCTAGGGAATGAGTGCACAGCCACACAACATCGAGTAAAAATTACAGTAAGCAGCCCGTCCTGGAAAGCAATAGACCATCGAGCTGTACAGGGGCTGAGACTCCGAGAATGAACAGCTAATACTTACTCAAACCCACAATTCCACAAAATAAAACAAATGGTTCGTATTTGTGGGTTACAAACAACGGCAACAAGGAGTATAAAATAAAGCAAATCATTTTCACGAGGGAGAAAAAAAAATTTCAACCCAGGCCCATGGAAATTTACATCTTAGAACTCACTCGGCTGCCACCTGTCTCCCCAAAGGCTTCACATGCCAGGGTCAAGTTTTGGGGGCCTGAGGATTCCTGGCTGCATCTAGACTCCAGCATGGGCTTCCAAACTCAGGTCAGATGGGGAATAGAGGTGTTTGGTGCCTGCTACCCCCAGATCTTCCAGGCAACTCACAGAATTCCTCTTGTTAAAAGCCTATGTCAGCTGGCCAGGCCAAGCAGGTCTCGCTCCCCTTTGCTAGGTGACTATGGGCAAGTTCCTTAACTTCCCCAAGAACCTCCCAAACCCGAATTCAAATAGGATTATAAGTATCTATTTGGAGGTTTAAAAATTAAGTAAGAAATCTGAGGACACCCCTCGAGGGCAATGATAAGAAGAATCCAGTGGCGCCTCTATCTGGACCTCCCGGCGGGCCACCCTGAGCCCTGAGGTCAGTCTGCCAACCAGTGTTCACCCAGGGCTATGGTTCCTCAGGCACAACACGGACCTGTTCCTCACTACAGGCAGGACTAATAATTAGTTGTCACGACTTAATAACAAAAAGAGATAATCCATACCACAACATACATGGATTTAACTAATCTTAATTTTGAAGGAAAATAGCAGCTCCCAGTAGATCAAATGCAAGGGTTCTGAGACGCCCTGCAAGTGGGGTTATCTCCAGCTTCCAGCACAAACCACTTAGTTACCTTCTCTCACATCCAGGGTAATGTTTCAGTTTTTCACATTGAATTTTCTATATAGCCTGCAGCAGATATTCTCAGAGCAGCATGGAAATCATGGGGCTCACCAGGACCCCTTTTCTCCAGCAGTGGGCTTCTGAAACCATAAATCAAACCCCTGTCTGTCCAAGGGCTCTCCAGACTCATCCTGGGCCCAGCTCAGGTTTTCCAATGAAGACACATACAGCAAGTACAGCCACTATGGTGATAGCCACCTGTCACCTCCAGGATAGGGATACAACCTCCCGCCATTACTATACTACAGCCTGCATTTCAGAAACCTGACATTTGGGCATTGGGAGTGTTAGGGCTCAAACCTGGGACAAATGACTGAGATGCCCAGTAACATCAAAGTAGAATCAGGTCGCCAGGTTCTCCCAGCATCCCTCAGTTCCTACCTTCCTACCTGTTACAGGGTCCTCCTGGCTGGCATACCTCCGCCCTCCACCCTAAACTATTCCTGCCCAGAGACTTGGCTGGGCTTCCCCTTCCTCCAGTTTCTCTGGCCCTTATATAACTCAGGCATTTTGGCTATGCCCGTCTCTTGGCCAGTTCCTTAGCCCAAGCACCCGTCTAAATGGCATCTCTCTTGCTCTCCTTCCCCCTCGCTCAAACGGGCTTCAGCTCAGCCTGGTCATGTTTACTCTGGACTTTCCCAGACGCTGCTGTCCCTGCCTGCTTTCTCCCTTATATCTGTAATTTTAAAAAGAAAAAGAAAAAAGAAAGAAAAAAGAAAACAAAAAGACCTCAACCCCTTAGGAACAGTCATATTCTTCTTTTGTTTCTTTTTTTAATTCAGGGAAAGAAAAAGATGGCGGCAGCAGATTCCTCCCCGTTGGATCGACCCCCTTTTGAGTATGGACAGGGTGATAACATGAAGAAACAAATTTCCTTTGAAGGCCATCTTAGGAGAAAGCAGAGGGCCAGACTCAGCTCCGAGCCTTTGGGTTCAGTCCGGGGCACACCAAAGTCCCCATCCCCTTCCCAGAATGAGGCACTGTGTGGGACATAACAACATGGCATTAGTGTGATAAAAGATAGAAGGGTGGACTTGAACCCTTGCCCATCTCACCCTGCCGTTGTTCCTCATGTGTGAGTCTCAGAACCCAGTGGAAGCTTCCACAGTTCTCACTAAGCCTTACCCACATGCAGGCCTGAGTCATCGTTAGCACACTGGGAGCAGGGTGGCCTCACGTCCTGTCTTTCCTACACAGCTTCAGACCCCAAATAACTGAAATCCTTTCTCTCCGTCCCCACCCTAGACAACCCCTCAGCAAACCCTGTATCTCCTCATCCCCCACCCGGGTCAGCCTGGGTGCATGGACCTAGCGTCTGAGCAGAGCATTTCTGCTAGAGGCAGAGAGAGGCCATAGGGAGAGGCATCACAAGCTGCACCCAGGACCTCCACGGGTGGGTATTACCGTCCACACCCCTTGCACGCTTGACTCAGACCTCAGTCAAAGGCTTTACTTCCAACCAATCACCATTGTCCCTAGGTGGGCCTTGACAGCCACCAGGAACTTCCTCTACCACAGCAGGTGAGCATGGAGGAGGCCAGCGTCAAGAACAGGGCTGCTATCTCCTCACACAGTCCTCTTGAGAGTAGGTGTTGAATGAATGAATGAATGAATGAATGATGCCCTCCAGGAGCTGAACTTCATAAATTCCTCTCTGTACCTTCCTAATCCTCCATCATTTAAAACAACAAAGAGATTGCAGACTGTTTATAGCCATCTCCAGAATGATATTGCCAAAGAAGGAGCAGGGACAGAGTTCACACCTGGGTTGGATGACTAGTCAAATCTCAGCTCAATTCTCACACTGGGGACACAGTTAAGGACAGGAAAAAAAAAATCTCAACACCTCCATCCATCTCTGGGGCCCTGCTTCTAGAAGTTTCTGGTAGAAAGGAAAGGCTACGGGAAACAAGGGAAGGCTCCAGAACGTGATACACTCTCATTACCACCCCATCATGGACTCAGTCACCCCAGCCAGCCAGAAGCAGTCCTGAGAATCAACAGCCACCTGCTCACCAGCTACTGGCAGGGACCAGCAAGGCCAGTGAAGATGGCCGCAGGACATGGAGCAGCTGGGAAGTGCCCCTGAAGCCACAGCCAGGAGGCAGGAGCAGGGGGCCCACTGAGGCCAGTGTGCCTGCGGCGTGGACAGCAGCTGTAAGGTTTTCCGGAAGCCTGGATATAGAAGACTCCACGATTCCTAGCTCCCCTCTTAAAATATAAAGACTCAATTATCTTTGAGCAGCTTGCTTTACACATGAATTGACACATTTATTTTACAATAAATAACTGAAAGTTATCTGTGTTTCCTTTACTGTTAATCTACACAGAGAAATAATAAACAGGCCTTGTCGACCAAGCTGCAAGGACTGCAGAGTCCTCAGAATTCAATTAAGCTAAAATAATTAATGCTCTCACCATATTAAATTACTTTATACATTTGAGCCACTGATGTTTTATTCTTTAATCTTTCCTTTCTATTAAACGAAGAAAAAAAAAGAAGGAAAGAAAGAAAAGAAAAGTTGGTACCCAAGTAGGGAGGGGCCAGGAGACCCAGGCGTGGAAAAGAAGGATGGATTGGGTCGCAAGAATAAAATGGTCAGTTGCAGCTGACACAGCAGGCAGAGTTCTGTGTGTCTTTGATTAGAAAAACATTTTAAATACTTTGAACAAACGTATCTCTTTAGGCTGCTAAGGGCTTATTCTACCTATGGAAGAAATCCATTCCCCACCTCGCTTCTCTTCCGTGCCACTAAACAGAAGGGCTGAGGACATCTCCCGTCACACATAAATAAAAATACTATGGGCCATTAACAGGGGACGCAGGGCATGTGGGGAGCTGGAGGATAAGGACGAAGCTGCCAGGAGATGAACCGCTTTTTGAAAAAAATCACATTTAGTTGCTTTCTTAAGCAAACTTCCCCACGGTGATCCACAGGCTCTTCTTGGGAAAGACTTCAACACAAAATGAGGATTTGGAGCCTGGGCTCAGGAGATGAAAGTAAATAAAGGCCAGGCACCCCTCAATGTCTGCTGTGCGCTGCTGACACCAGATGTCCCCCCACTTTTGAAATCCACCCCAAGTGGTATGTCTGACAACAACAAGGGACCAGACGCCCTTCTTGCCTTAATGGTGAAGTGTCGTGCTGGCCGTGTTTTTGTGCCTGGTTATGCTGGCATTGTCTTCATACCTGATTCCCACTAAGACACCCACCAGAAAGCAAAGTCTAGGCCAAGATCGTCCATAGGCTCCCCTGCTCCCCACGGGCCAGACTGTGCCTTCAGACATTTGCGGACTGTGCAGTTACTCCCAGCGAACAGATGATTAGCTGGGGGCCAAAGACATGCAACCGGCATGTTTTGGAGGTGGGCTGGCCATGACAATGACTGTCTCTAATGTGAAATCCTGGCCTATGCTGTGTTACCTCCTCAGAACATGCAGTGCCCCAGTGTCCTTGGGGTTCGTGACCCAAACACCACAGGACTGTCTTTATGTTTCCCCATCTGGCTACCTACTTGCATGAGGCCAAGCCAGAAGGAAACTCCGAGAGCAAGTTCCACTGCCGAAGCACCTGTGGAGCCCCTTCTTTCTCTGTTCCCATACCAGGTCTGCTAGGATTACTCACTCCCTATTGACAAAAGAGGAAACTGAGATTCAAACGCATGAAGCAGTCGGCCCAAAGTCCAAAGGCAGAACTTGAACCCTCATCTGCACAAACCCTAAAGCCTGTCTTGCTGTCTCTTTGGGGAAACACAGTAGAACAAGTCTCTCATATTCCCCAGAAGCAAGACCTTTGGTTTGCACAACACACAGAGGATCCCTGGGAGACTCTAGCATGTCACAGTATGGCCAAGAAGGAAAGTCACCAAATGGGTCCATCCCACTGAAAGACACCACTGGTACCTGGGGCTGAGGCTCCATACCTGGTTGTCAGGGTGACAGAACAGCCATCTAGGTAGAACCAAATAGCTAGCCAAAAAAGAATGTCCGTTCTCCCCTAAGGGATCAGAGTTCAGACAGGTTTCCACAAATGGAGGGCCAGGCAAAACAGGAAGCAGGCTTATGGATCAGATGGCCTACCTACTTCCTCTTTTCACAGCTGGGGAAACTGAGTTCCAAGAAAGGAGAGGAGACAAATGTCACATGTAAGTGCCTCGCAGGTACCTTTTGAGTCCTTACAGCAACTGACAGACACCAGGAAGGTCTCCTGAACTCCCTCTTAGAGATGAGAAAAACACTGTTTCCACGTTGGGAATAACAGAGTCCAAACCAAGCCTGGCTTCAAAGCCAGGGACTGAGCCAAGATTACCGACAAAAAGAGGGCCAAGACAACCTCCAAATTTCCATCTTGCAATCCAGGCCACGTCTGGGTTAAGCTCAAGATAAGGTTCCCTCACCAAAAGCAAAGTACCCAACATGCAGCAGTCGGGGCCTCCCTCAGCTGTCTTCCCCAGAGGGCCACAGCCCCAGATAGTGTGACCCAGAGGCCAACTTGAAAGGCCCTGCATCTCCCTAGGAATCAAGGCTCCAAGGTCAGGGGGCAGGACCAGCCGGGGAGGCGGTTTCCGCAGCCACCAGGCGAGCAAATGTCATACCTGCAATGTTCTCCTGCTTGGGACAGATGCCTTTCGTGGGTGACAGTAGGTGGTCATCTTCATCAGGGGTGACCTGGATCCCGATCTCCACTGGCTCCGCCACTCTCCTGAGCTCAGAGCGAGAGGAGGGTGGAGGACTGCCCTTGTCCAGGCCCTTGTCGTAGCAGGCCCCCAGGCCCCCACACTGTTTCTTCTTGTGCTCTATAAAAACCAGGATGTCCCCCAGCGGGAAGTTCATCTGACACTGGCCACAGGTGAGTAGGTCAGGGTCGGGGCCACCCACCATCAGCCCCAGGCTGCTAGGTTCCTCTATCTCCAGACCCTCGTCTTCCTCGAGGATGGCAGCCTCCACATGGTCAGCCTCTGCTGGAGACAGAAAGGAGACAGGGGAGGGGCAGAGAAGACAAAGATGGGCTTAGGTGATCACAGGCACCAACTCCCGCCATCCCTTCCCACTTAAGAAGCAGGCCCCTTTGCTGCCAGTTACTGTGGCTCCCCAAATCCTCCCAGAATTGGAGTTCACCATTCCATCCCATCATAGCCCTGAGGTCATCACAGCAGCACTGATTCTCAGCTCCCTGGAGCACACCTTGCCAATCTCTCCCAACACGCACACCCCGCTGCCAGCAGCATGGGCTGGAAGGCAAGGCTCTCACACTTCAGGGTATCTGAGCATCACTCGGAGAGCGAGCGCCTCACTCCAGATCAATGACTCTGGAAGCCAAACATCGGCATTCTTTAAGCTGCCCCGTTTATTCCAATGGGTGACAAGGGTGAGAAGCAAGGCAGTAGCGCTGGGCCCCAACCCCTCTCTCCATCTGGAGCCGGGCTCTCTCCCCACCAGCTTTCATTCATGTTCTTAGCTTCCCCATTCATGAGCTTCCTACTCGCATTCTTCCACCTGAGTCCTGGCCAGGCACCAAACTGGAAAACAGAAACCCAGAAACCCAGACAGGCGTTAGAAAGCCAGTCCTGCCCGGAGAAAGAAGCAGCCGCGCTCAGAGGGAAGAGTCAGATTCCAGAATGTGAAAGGGAATGCAAACTGACAGGGAGCCGGCTGCCCCACAGGCTGGGCTCCTGCTCAGACCTCCATACCCTCAAAAACTCTCAGGGCTCATCAGTTCACACCGTCCTTTCCTATCGGTCGGTTTTCTTTTCATTTCAAGACAGGGAAAAAAGAAGGGAAAAAAAAAAGGCCTCTTCAGACTCCAAAATCATTGCTTGGCAGATCTCAAACTGCGCTTTCCATGGGTCTGTAGCAGTCAGAGCACTTCCTTTTGCTGTTTGCGTTATTATTTTGGAAGGGGCACAGGACCTAAATATTTTGAAGTCAATAAATGCTTCAAGAATCAGCCACTCCCTCAAGGGACCCTTGGAAAGCCGTACAGCGAGGTAGCCTAATAAATCAAAGGCAGTGGACGGGAGGTTCCCTGTTCCCCTTGGGGTCTGGGCAACCCTGGCTGGAATTCTTCCCTGTCAGCTGGAAAGAAGGCACAAGTAGCCAGGTCTTCACGGGATCTGGGAACAGCCACAGGTCTGACACCGAGGAGGAAGGTAAATCATAAACTATACAGCAATTAGAAAAGGGTAGTGATTGGCACAGCGGAGCTGGAGGGGTGAAGAGGAGGAAGAGGCACTCCATGACAGTGAGGCTATTAACGGGCCAGAGCAAGAGTGGAAACCTGGAGGGAAACAGTCTGTGGCATCTCCAGTGCTACACGGAAGTGGCTGTTTGTGTTTTCTGGGCATAAGCTTGCTCGGGGCCTGTGTGAGTCCGTGTGCAAAACTGACTGCCGCGTCTGAGGCCGGTGACGTAGAAGGTGCCCCTGGAGCCACGCGTGATACAGGGAGAGGAGCAGGTACCGTCAACGGAAATCACACCTTGAGTCTCTGCCCGTGGTCACCAGGAGGCACGCGGGCCCTCTGTGAATTAAATGTTGACAAGCACCCGAAAACGTGGCAGTTCAGAAACACTCCGCAGATATGGAAATCCTAAATCTGTTGTCCGCAGCTGAACAATAATAACAACAACAAAAAAATAATAGGTAAAGGGACAATCCTCACCACACCGCCCAGAAACCATTAATTATACTTGAAAAAGAAATCGGAGGTTTCTTAAAAGGGAGCTTGAAGACAATGCTACGTAATTAATTTACCGATTTATCTTATGAAAAGCTGCCTTGCCATGGTTAAAATGTAATCACAACCTTCAAGCGGAAGGTTTGAGGGAAAGACTGGATTCCTGTAAATCGTTTGTCGGGACGTAAAAGGTAATTATTCGTTGCCTCCTTTCCCTTTAATAATCTAACATTGAGCAATACTGTTTATATTGAAAAGCTTGTACCTTTAATTACCAATTACATATACATAATTTCAGAGCCAAACGAGAGGGCTGTGCGAACAGTCCTTTAGAAATATAAGGCTGGGTTGTGCTTGTCTGCAGAAAGGAAACACTAATAAATGGGAGAAGAAGGCTGTCGAAGTATTATTTGGTCCAAAAAAAGGGGGGGCACAAAGGAAATGGGCTGAAAAGAAAAGAGAAAAAGGAGGGCAAAATAAAATTGAGAATTCAAACGAAGCAAGGTGAGGTGTATCTGTGGTGTGGTTTTTTTCAATGCTCGCCTTGAGCCGGCATGGCAGTGCACCTGGTCCTTACAGCCTTTGATAAAAACAATAAACCCACATCCCCGACCCAATGGTGTGCTCCACAGCCCTTTAATTGAGTCTACCATCAATAATAATAATAATAATAATAATAATAATAATAAAAGTTTTTTTCAACTAAGCCGGACAATTCTCTAGAGTTTGAGTTATGCCCTCTCTGCTAGGAGGGTTCAAGTCACAAAATTTCAACCCGATTCTCTAATTCCAAAGAAACACAGGCTTATATAAAAATTAGTAAATGTCATATATGTCTGCGCAGTATCCCTTCCCTGTCCACATTTTCTTTGACCAAGACACCAAACTGGTATCGTCTTTTGTAATATATAGGTATAGGTCTGTCCATCTGTGTTCAGTCTGTCTTCTCACTTTCCTCATACAGCAAGGCCGTGAGCCCCAGTCATTGGTGTAGTCTCCCCAATTCTGTTTACTAAGCTGTAGTTCTGAATTCTGTGTCTCCCCCTTACAGGCAGCCAACCTGGAGCACCAGAGCCCTACAGACAGGCTAGGCTGTGCCGGCACAGGCTCAGCTCAGAACTCAGGCCTTGCCTTTAGAACTGGGACCCAACCCACTGCCACGACTCAAGGAGTTGGGAGGAGAAGGAACCAGGAAAAAAAATAAAAACTACCTCCCCTCCCACTTCCAGTGTTGAAAGGAAAACTCCCAAGGTGACAGCATGCTCGCCCTGCGAATGCCAAGGAGTGGGGATTCCTCTCCCCACCTCCAGTCTATGGGAGTGGGTCTCTGAACTGAGGCCTGTAGCTAGTGATTCTTTCCTGAGGAAGGCGGCAAGATCATCCCCCAGCATTCAGGCAGCAGAGTCCCACTGAACCCCAACTTCTGGGTAAACCAGGCAGCTGATTGGGCCTGAAAGCTCAGGCAGAGGCTCTGAGAGACACCCCAAAGGCTGTGGTTTCATTTCCGCTAGCAGGCGGATATGGGCTGGGCATGTAGTGTGTGTGTGTGTGTGTGTGTGTGTGTGTGTGTGTGTGTGTGCGTGTCCCTTCTAAGAACTGTATCAATAACAGAGGAAAGAAAAGGGAAAAGAGCCTCTTGGCCAAGTCCTGAGAGAAAGGAGGCTGGCCCTCTGGGAACCCTCCTCGGCAGCCCTGCACTGAAGGCGTAGGTCTGGCCCAGACACTTGCATATCCCAGCCTCCACTTCCATAGGCAGAGAGCCCCACTTGCCACAGGAGAGACAGACCGGTCTTCCAGCCCCAGACTCAACAAACCAGCCCCTCCCTCAGCCTCATCCCACAAACTTGGGCCTTAACAAGCAAGGCACAGGTAAAGCGTTTCTCTGAAAAGATACTTTCAGAGAAAGCCGCGCTTTCCTGAGAAACTCCCGAGTGTCAGGCAGCCTGCAAAATATTACTGCTCTCCATACACCATGAGCCGAAAGCCGAATAAGAACAGCGGTTGCTAAAATGTTTGACTCATTAAAGAGGAAAATGAATGGACGGATGCAGCCAGCAACTTGCTTGAATATGATACCACAGGATTGGAGAGAGTTCTGAAATATTAAATCTAAAGCACGTGAACAAATATATATTTACACACGCGGGGGTGGGGGGGGGAGTTAGATTTTCTTTTACAACAAAACCACATTTTATTTACAAGGCTGGGCCTTCTCCCAGCTGGTAAACGCATTTAGAGGCAATGAAATCAGGCTTCACAAATAATAATGGGCATCATTGTTAAGTGGAAGGGGAAACCCTTGATCCTAAGGCAAACTTCCCATGTCTCAGCCCCACTGGGAAGGAATCTGGGACAGAAGACAGAAGGGGAGAGGAGCTGTTCACACTGGCCCAGTCAAGCAGCCATCAAACCTCCAGTGGGGTTCAGAAGGCCTCCCCTGGCCTGAGAGTTCTCTATGTGCACACAGATCCTAGGGCCCTGCCCGTCCTGGTCCATCAACAACCGCCCTACACCTGCCCTTCAGGGAATTCCAGCCAGAAAATCAGCTACCTGCTATGCTCAGGCCACAGGGTGTGTGCACTGCTACACACACACACACACACTATTGTGCACATGGGCTCATGTTCCCCTTTGCTTCTGTTCAACTCCGAGTCTCTATCCTTAAAGGCTAACCCACAGTCGGTACTGTTTCAATAAGGTAGGTGGAGACAGTAAGGAAGGACGGGGAGAGGGGCTGGCTGTTAAAACAGTGTGCTGCCAACGTCACAGCCCACAGCCGCCATCACAATGCATATGTATGTTTACAAGAAACGTTCAGCATCCAGCGAGCTCTGCCTCCTCTGACTGAAGACTTTCCGCCTGCTTCCGAGGAAGCCAGAGTCTCAGACAGCTAGCCTGTGCCTACCAACAGTCTGCAAAGGGCGCTTCTCACACTGGGCCGGGTGGACACTCTGGAGAGGCCGAGACACCAAGAGCCGCACACAGCCACAGGAAACCCCACCTACACTCACACCTGGCAGAGCCCAACACTTTCTGAACTCCCATCAAATTTTAATTTATTGGATCACAGGGAAAATAACAACCCCAGGGAGGGGAAGGAGGGGGCTGGGTGGGAGAAAGCAGGAATCAATTCTTGGGGGAGAAAGTGATCTATGACTGGATGACGCAAGGCACACCCCGAGGTTTGATGGAGTTCTGCAGCCGAGGGAATATTGATGTGCCCAAAGAGGGCGAGGTGGAGGAGAAACACACACTGGGAGCAAGGCCCACGCTGGGCCACAAAGGGTTAGGCCCCCAACAGCGTTCTGGCAGCTCCCAACTACCAGGATCCAAAGCAGGAACTACACATCTACCCCACTCCCTCTGCCCTGACCGCTGTCCCTCAGTGGGTTTAGAAGAGCAGCAGGTCCCAAGTGTCAGTTCCCAGCATCTCCCTAAGATTCTCCAAGAACCACCTCCCCAGAAGGACAGGGCCATAACACACACATCGGGTTGCCCTCCCCCACTCCCAGCCGCCTGTTTCATTGCCAGCCACAGCACACGACTCAAACTGAAATTTGAAAATTTCACCATTTCTTTTCTTTTGCCTTTTCTCTTTCTTTCTTTCTTTCTTTCTTTCTTTCTTTTGTTGTTTTGTTTTTCAAGACAGGGTTTCTCTGCGTAGTCCTGGCTATCTTAGAACTAGCTCTGTAGACCTGGCTGACCTTGAACTCGGAGATCCGCCTGCCTCTGCCTCTGTGCTAGGATTAAATGCACATGCCACCACACCTGGCCTGAATTTTCATCATTTCTGACAAGTGGGATAAAGACAGACAGAAATCCGTCGTCACAGAATGTGAGGATGGAGTGGGTTTCTCCTCCTGGGAAGCTGGCCGGGATTAGGGCTGATATGACCGCCTAGGGGCACAATGGAGCCTGGACAGCATGCCAGGAAGGTAGGGAGTTTCTGATCCATGAAGACATTGGCTGCAGGGAGAACCCCACTTATACAGCCTTGTTTGACAGACTCTAGGTAGGGAAATTATATGGTGGGGGCAGGGGACCCTTATCTGTGCAGACCGCCCTCTAGCAGCCTGGCCTGGGGGAAAGGTGGGTAGATTAAGATCAGCCCCTAAACACGTCCTAAAGTGCTCAGCGGGCTTAGTCCTTGTCCTCTCTCTCACAGCGCATGGCTCTCCAGAACCCCCAAATCAGGAGGCTGGATCCCCTCAAAACTAAGAACAGACTAAAGAAATTAATACTCAGACATTCTCATAGACCCTCATCATACCAAAAAGTCCAAATGAAAAGCTAAGCCCATGACAAATGAGAATGAATTGACATACGCTTTGATAAATAAAACATCTGCCTATAAAAGAAGAAGAAAAAAAAAATCTATCAACAACAGAACAGCTTCTAAACACATTTGCCCATGAAACTGCAAGTGCCTTCGATCTTCAAGACACAGCGGGGCTAGGAATGATTTGATATAAGACTGTTCACTGCAGCCAAATGAGAGCATTTGTTTTGTTTAATATTTGGGTTTTCAAAGACACAGGGGGAGGATGTCCATGGGTACAATGCACATAAGACTGTCTCCAGGGGGATCCAGATCCTCAGAGGGTACAAGAAGCCCACAAGGGCAGTAGTTTCTTCCCATGTCTCCAAGGTAGAAATTTAAATATGGCTCCGACCCCATCTTCTTCGGTCTGAAGCAATGCCTCCATCTGAGGCACTTGCTAATCGCGGAAATACTGGCTCTCAGCTTTCTTCAGTCTCTCGGCACGCTTTTCTAGAAGGCCCCTTGGAGTGGTTCGCAAATGTATTTGTATTTTAGCAGTTCAGTGAAACAAGGTCGTAAAAAGTTATAGCAAAACAGGATTTTTTTTTTTTACTCTGTTTTTACTTTGAAGTTACTTAATTTTGTGTGGTCTGGCATTTCATTGCAGTAAATAGCTTGAGCCGGCTAATTCCACACCCAAGCAAATTATCAGCTGCCACAGAGAAAGCGAGGGGGAAAAAAAAAAAAGAAAGAAATTCTGGAATTTCAGCGGCTACACAAAAGACTTGCATGTGTCAAAAACGCCAGCACGGGTCCCCGGAACACAACACTGCTCACCATCTAGTGCGCTCTTTCTGCCAGTAAACAAGAGATCGCTATGCCCACCTCTCACCAGCTCCTGAGGAGGGCACAAGATGTATGTCCCCCTGACAGCCTGCTCCCAGCAATCTTTAGGCACATCCTGGGAAAGCTAAGCATTCAAAGGAGGCAGTCCACAAACCAGAGACACGGGGAACTGAATGTGAGCAGATCTCACTGGCCGGTATCTAGCTTCAGTTCGGGAAAGCAGATTTATGAGGTCGGAGAACTGAGGGAGGGCAGAGCACTCAAGACATCCCCCTCCCCCCGCCCAGGCAGGATCATACGAGTCAACTGAGTGCTGAGACAGGACAAAGCCATGATTGGAACAGCTGTATGATGCGGGACCACCATCCCCAGCCTTCTTCTGTCTCCTCCCGACTAAGCAGAAAACAAGTATGCCTAAGGCTAATGAAGTCTTCAGGGCAGGATGCTCAGCCGGCATCAATACCTTGACCATTCAGGGCAGGGTACAGTCTCCCAAAAGAGTCTATTTTCACCTATCCTCCCCAGATGTGACATCAGCATTAACCTAGGGACAAAATCCTTGGAGAGTTTAAGCTAAAAAGAATGCCAACCAGGCAGCCAAAAAGCCCTGGCTCCATGAAAGAGAGAGCTTCTCACAGCCACCACCTGCCCCATCGCCCAACAGATATATCTATTCCCATGAATTGAAAGTCTCTTGGTGTGTAGTCACCGGTCAAGAAGGTCCTCAACTTCCAGGGCAAATGATTGGGGGTCCCTGTAGACTGGATTTAAAAAAAAAATAGTTTTCTGCAGGCCAAAAAGCCACTGCCCAGACCCAAAACTGAAAGGTACTGCATTCTTCAGTTCAGAGCTACCCTCCGTGCTGGCCTCCACCGTGTGCTTACCACTGGCCGGGCTCAGACGTTAAACGAAGTAGAGAAATCATCAGATAAATGGCTGGCCCTCTTCCCCCAGCTGATGACAGCGAAGGCTTTTGTCTGACCTAATTTATTTCTCTTTCAGGTTAGAATAAAAGCATTTTCCCGTGTCAGGGCAAGCTCTTCAGCTCACCCACCGAACTCATGCATAGGACTCCAGCCCGCTGGGCTGGACCTCTAAAGCGAAGACGTTATAGACCTAGCAATCCCACCACCAACACCGCACATATATCCCCCAGTACTAAATCACATGTTTGGGGAGCAATGCAGCCCCATGATACGAAGGGTACTGTTTGGGGTGAAAGGCTGCTGCTGGCCCTGGCAAGCACACACTCCATGCAAACAGGATTGTCCACATGATTTGAGCTATGTTAGGTCTTTAGGGAAAGAGCTGATTCCGCTCAGTTCTGTGGGCTCACTATGGGACGGATGGCACGGAGGGGGCTACGGATCGGACCTGGAAGGATTGCCATTCATCAAGTTGTCTTGGGTCCAGGACTCCCTTAAGCAGCAATTCACAGTGGTATGTTCCCCCCTCCCCACCCCAGGTAACATGCACCAAGATGGACCACCCCTAAAATGGTATTCACTGTTCCCAGACTCCCCAAATGGATTCTGAATACCTTACCAACAAAACAAAATGTTCAGAACGTCAAGACCATGGACAGATCAGGGGACATGTGCTCATTCAGATATAGCAATTTTAATTGTTTAAAAAGAAAAGGAAATTGAAGGAAAAGAAAATACCTCCCCACCTGCCAGGTAAGGGCTTACAAATCGATGGCGATAGCTTGAAAATAGATTTCTCAAACTTATATTCTCATTTTATCCTGCACGAATCTCTGCCGGAAAATCAATATTACAACTTCACGCTTAAGACATTTTGCAGCGACACAAACTGCAGCCGCTGCTGCTGCCGCCGGCCGATGCTGCTGATGGACACGGGTTCCCAGGAATAGCGGAGCCACCACAACCATGACACGGGCACCGAGCGCCCCCTAGCTGACGAGAGGCGCTAGGCGAGGCTTGAAGCATCAGGGTTGCCGTTAATCAAAGCCAATTCCACCGAAAGTTTACTTTGTGAAGTATTTTATCACAACAAGCAACAAAGAGTGCACGGCAATGAGATAGGAGGTGCAAAATGGATACGTAAAGGTTAGGAGGACCGGTCAGGAGTTAGAGTCTGATTAGGTGCTGAAAACCTGCTGGCTGGCTGGCTGGCTGGCTGCTGTAGGAAAACCGGAGTCTGTAACTAGACTGTTTTACATGCATCTATTTCACCTGAGACATAGCTCCAATTATTGCCAAACATGCCGAAAGTCGCCCTTTCTTCCGGCCAAGGAAGACCCGCTGAGACCTTTGGTGGTAAGGAGAAAAGTGCATCCAGTCATCTAATCCTGACCCTCCCAAGTCTCAGTTCCCCAGGAGCAACCATATTCACTCCAGGACTAAAGAATCAACTCGCTTTTCTGTTATGAAGGATCTTGAAGACCAGACAAAAATCTACCAAAGCCCAGGCTCCAAACAATAAACATGCATCTATACAAAAATCTTCAAATAAGAGCGGAGGGAATACCCTTTAAAAAATATTGGGGTTGTTAAAATATGCATATGGCTGCTTTCTCTCCGGTGTGAATTACAGATGAATAAAATCAACCTGGCATAACACCTTTGACAAACACACTTTTATTCTCCCATGGAACCCAAGCTGCTGACATATCACACTTCTAATGACATGGGGTTCCCTTCTGTGCAAAAGGCAGACAAACTTCATTGCCCCTACCTGACTACCAAAAAGACGAAAATAAAAGAGGGCCCAAGTCCTACGAAATTTACCAGGGACACGATTTAGTAAGATAAGTGGGCCATTATAGACATACTGCACTCTAGGGTTCAGGTCATTGTGAATGTAGCCACCTTTAAAACATGCAACAATCACAAACCCTATTTGAAGAGGCTGGTATGAAATTAATACAGCTAGCCTAACTTCTGCAGCTAATTTGAGGTGTCTGGTTGTTGTGCAAAATTATGAAGGCATACAAAAATTACTAGTCTTCCTTGGAAACCTGTTGGTGGGTTATTGAAAAGTTGGCTTAATTAGGGTTCTGTAGTTGACCACTCCGTTTTACCTCCCTTATTTCTTCAGAAAGCCTCGAGCTTCCCCACCGACTGCAAAGTACATTTCCTTCTGCCTGACCCTGCCTGGCGGCATGGCCCTTCCCTCTGCCTGGTAAGAGAGGTTGCCTCTCCTACCCCGCTTCTACCACTGTCCCTGTGTTTTTTTGTGTTTGTTTTTATTAGTGGCTGTCTGTATCTGTCCTCTTGTTTGAAAAGCCGAATCCATCTGGGTCAAACCTTCTGAAACCAGAAGGCCAGGTTTTCCTCTCCAGCTGCCTGCCACTCTGAGCTTCCCCGTCCCCCTTCTTACCTGCCCTGCCTTTAAAATGTAACTAACTCATTATGGGGTCCTTCTCCTACCCCCACACCCAACACACCAAGATCATGGATGCTATGTTTGTGTTTTTCTGGTTTCCTTGGCCATCGGTGATTCTAAGTTGCATCACCCTCAAAGAACGTTAAGCTGCTGCCCCACAGGCCCAAGGCTGTCACCCAACTGAAAACGATACACTACATTTTAGATGGTTCCCTTCACATCTGAAATCTCACATGTGAGCGCCTGTAGGGGCCGTGACAACATCTGCTTACCTGGCCAGGGCTTCAGAGCCCTTGCAACCAGGGCTCCTGCATCCCACAGCTTACTAGCCACATTCCCTGGGCCACGATGGATCTCCTGCATCTCTGTCTTACCACCTCCCGGGTGATGGAGCACAGAAAGGAAAGCAGCGTTTTCTGAGCACTGGCTGGACCACTCTTCTTGCTTAAACCCCTTAAACAATACCCGGGCTCCCAGGGCCCCCGGAAGGCAGGTAGAATTGCTTAGCAGCCTAGTCTCCTGGCCCTCTTTTCTTCCCAACACTTTGCCTTCTCTGCTTCTGCTACAACGTCAGCTGGCTTTTCCCAGCTGCCCTGAGCAAGGGTGAGACAGTGAACCAATGCAGAATGGAAGGGTGTCACACCGAGCACCCCTCACCCCCAGGCCCAGCTGCCACCCGTCCCTCTGGCCCGAGCTTGCTCAGGATGTCCCAGGGATGCCCAGAGAGGGACAGCAAACCTACTTGCCTTTTCCAGAATACCCAACAGCAGATGCTCCTGTGCCGGGCTACCAGCTTCTCCCCCCTTCCCATCGACTCTCTCCCCTCCCCAAAAACAATCTTTACAATTATACAGGGGGTTCCCAGGGGCAAACCGCCTCCTGGACAAATTAAGCTCTGGGAGTATGGATATTTTAACAACTACCTCACCTAAAGGTAGGAAGGGGCTGTGAAATAACCCTTGGCTGTAGCTTACTAAAAGCAAGGAAATAAATGTCAAGTGGTCAAATGCCTCTTGATGAGACTAGGCTCAAATCTGATTGCAAAACATTTTGTTTTAAATACAACCAGCAAGTCTCCTTTGACATTACAACATTGAAAAAATAAAGGCGACTCCTCTTCCCTCCTCCCTTAAAAGGCATCCCTCTCCCAAGAACCTCACTTTAATAAATATATATATATATACCCCCCCAAAATAATAATAGTAAATGCACAAATTCTTACTAACGTGTCTGCGGTAACAAAGGAGAGATGGGAACAGCAATAGCTTCGAGCAGATGGCTCCTGTGCTGGGTTGGAGGGGAGGGGAGAGCCCCTTTATATATTTATTTATTTATTTAAATTCTTTAAAATATAACATAAATATTCGGCTCTCGACCGCAGGGCAGCCAGTCCTAGGCGGCAGCCGTCGCTCACAGCCTTCTACAGCTCCAGCGCGGGGAGCCCGGCCCCGGCGCAGCGAGGTGAGCGAAGGATTGCAAGATTACAACCTGCCTGGGGTCTCGATGGCACCCAGAGGAAATTTTATTTCTATTGCAATAAAAAAATAATAATAAATAAAAAGCAACCGCGACCAAAAGAACGCAGGGAGAGGCTCGAGCAGGCTGTGGCGGCTGGGGCCGGCCCGGAGCTCTCCAAGCCGACCTCGCTGGTACCAGCGCGGAGACCCGGCGGGCTCCGGGAGAACTGCGTACCTGCGCGGCTCGCGCTGGCGTTTTCTTTTCTAAATGAACCCAGCTGGGGCGTTGGAAGCTGCTGCGTGTCTGCCCTGCTGCCTGACTTCGCGTGCCCCGCCACTTGCTTGAAATCCAGCGGATTTGTACCGCGACCTGCCTGTTTATTTAGATGGGGAAGATGAAAGATATTGAGATAGAGAGATGGATAAGAGGTCGATAGGTATTTTTCTCCCCTTCCGTTTTTTTCCTCTTCATTTTTACTGTTATAAGCGCATCCCTCTTTTCCCACTCCTGACAATCTTTTTTTTTTTTTAATTCGTGGCAGGGATTTTTTTTTCACCAACCCAAATCCTCCCCCCACACCTTTTTTTTTCCTTTTAGAGTTGGGGGGGAAGACAAGACCGTCCCAGGAGACGGAGGTGGGGAAATGGGGAGGGGGTGCTCCAGCCCAGCAAACAGCTGCGCAGCTGGATTCTTTTGCAAATAGCGAGAGGAGGGGAGGGGACGGCGGCTTCGGAATCCTAGCACCAGCGCGGCCGGCGCCCGGCCTGGCGGGGCGCAGAAACCGGGTACCCGGAGCCCGCGGCCACCCCCTTGCCCTGCCGGTCCCCGGGTCCGGGGCGCACTTGGGGCTTGGTCAGCCCGCTCCTCCGAGCGCAGACCCACGCGCTCGCCAACTTTTCCCGGCTCCCCCTCCCCCTCCGCTCCTCGGCTCCCTCCCCCTCCTCTCCAAACCCTGCCACCAGCGCGCCGCCGCCACACACGCCGTTTGGAGGGCCGAGCGTCCAGCCGGGCTCGGCGCGCATAGCCGCCTGCAAACCCGCGTCCCCTCCTCGACCCGGAGCCCGCAGCGGCTACCCCAGGCTGCAGAGAAACTTTCCCAGGGCCCCGCGCCCAGCCGCTGCGTCCGGTTTGGTGTCCCCAGCCCCGGGCGCCCGAAGCCCCGGCCGCCGGCCCCTCACGCGCGCCGCAAACACTTACGCGTGATGAGTTCCCTCTGGGACAAGTGCTGCGGGTTGCCCTGTTTGCGGCGGGACATTGCCCCGGCATCTATTCTGGCATCGCCCGGAGAGCTGCACAGATGCGGGTCGGGGAGGGGGTCCGAGCCGCCGCCGCCGCCGCCGCCGCGCCTCCTCCTCTGCCCGGGTTGGTGCCTCTGCCCTTCCTCGCTTCCTCCTCCTCCTCCTCTTCTTCTTCTTCGTCTTTATTTTGCTCTTTCTTCTGGGCTGTGTTTTTGTTTTTGTTTTTGAAAAAAAGAAAAAGCCAGGAAGATGGTTTGGTCTAAAATAGAAAAGGCAAAAATAAATGATAAAACTGCTGTTGCTCGCCGCGGACTGGCTGGTTTCTTTAAAAATATATTCTTTTGGAGGAAAAATATCTCTCACACTTCTTCAAAGTGCTTGGCCTCTTAGACTTGTAAATGTCTTCTTGAAGTTACGCCGGATTTTGCACCGGCCTCTGACACTTTTCTTTCGGGGTCTGGTAGGTGGAACGCGCACTTCCACCCAAGGGGAGGGGGGAGAAAAAATGCAAACAAATTTCAAAAAAGAAGAAAAAAAAAACAAGCAAAGAAAACTTGGGGACTTGTCTCGTACCCCCTCACCCCGCCCCCTCAAAAGCCCAAAAGCAATAAAAAAACTGCCTTGGTTCGGCTCTTTCTGGGTTGTCTGCGCGCTGCCTGCTTTTTTCTTTCTCGGAGGCTGACCCCTCCGAGGCTCTGGGGGACTCCGGGAGCGGCTCCTTCCCGGGTCACCTGGCAGGCTGGCGCCGGCCGGAGGGGCTGCGGTCCCCGCGCGCGCTCCCCAGCACTGCCCGGCTCCGCGGGCCCAGGGGGAGCGGGGCTGCGGGGCGGCTCGCCCAGTGCGCCCGGGTCGGTGCGGGCGTGGACGGGAGCTATAGATTGCAACGTGAAGATGGCGGAGTCCGGGTTCTCCGGGAGCTCTCGGTCTCTCTGTGGCTGGGGCTGCCTCTGTACAATGGGATAAAATTCAAGTTCAAGTGCGGACGTGACGTTTAATCTGCTCTAGAGACAAAAAGACCCAGAGAGTCGGAGCACTGGGGGCGACTAGCGGTGGCTTTTTAACATTGTACCCTGCAAGAGAACAAGAAAGCACACACCGAGACACGCGCGCGCGCACTCACACACACTCGCCAGTGCGCACACCCGCAACCCAGGCCGGCCACACGTGCAAACTGCTGTTTTTGTGAGCTGGTCTTATCCCCAAGCACCGGCTGCGCGAAAGGGGGAGGGGGGAGGAAGCAAATAAAATGAAACCTTTGCCCTCCCCCACTCTCCCTCCCTCAGGAGCAAGACCCCCTGAGAAAGGGGGCGGGGTGCTGTGTGAATGACTGAGGTACACTGAGTCCAAGCGAGTCCAAACCCACCCACTCAGGAAGAGGGGATGGAAATGAAGGGGGGTGTGAATGTACTGGGGAAATATATACCACTGCTTAACTTCCGTGGAAAAGTAGTTACAGTAGGCTTTACTTGGGGGAGGGGGCACGTTTTGTAGAAACTTCCCAAAAAGTGTCTCCATATAAACCGTGGGGATTTGGTCTTCTTAGAGAACAAAATAAAAGATACTAAGAGGGCACAGTGGGGGTCCCATTTTGTTTGACTCTCAGTCCTGAAAGGATCTTTGCCTTTCCGGGCCCCATTAACTTCTAGGGGTCAAGCACTGCCCCGCCCCCACACCCTAGTCTCCTTGGGAAGCACGCGCTAGAGGGGCAGGGGCACTCCACGTGGGAGAAGACTCCGACACAGAGATCCAGAAGTGGGCGTGGCCAGCTATCTGCAGGAGGGTGACTCGGCGAGGAGCCCCCCAATACCCCCCGTGAAATCTCTGCAACCTGGAAGTCGCCCCCCTCCTCCACCGCCCAGGATCGGACTTGAAATTGCTTGTCCGACTGGGAAGGACAGAGCCGCCTTGTCAGCCGTTTGATCTCCAGCCGGCGAGGACAAGGGGAGTTGTGGGGGCCTGCCCGTGGCCCGGGGACAAGGCCAGGCTGCAGTCCCCGAATGCACCGCCCCCTCCCGGCGCTCTCCTCCAGGAGACCAGCTGGGTCTACTGGATAACCTGGCCTCCCGCGGTCGGCGCGCCAGGAGGCTGGACCCCCTCTCCCTTCCCCGGCGGCCAGGGCGGGTCGGGGCCTGGTTAGGGCTGGGCTTTGCTGTGAGCCCGGCTGCACCGGCCTCACCCCGCCCCAGGCCCGGCGCCCCAGCTTCAGCCCAAGGCTTGGCTAGGCTGAAGGCCTCCAGGCGAGCCGCCTCTCTCGGGGCCTGTTCCTCCGGGGGCACCTGGGCTTTTGTTCATCCTGAAAGCCATGGGTGGGGCCATGACACCACCGAAGCTGTGCTAGGAGCAAGGACAGAAGGATCTCTCTTCCCTTCCCACTTCACCCAAAATAAGCACTGCACAATGTGCCCTAGCTTGCAGCTTCCAGCACCGTGGGCTGCAGGGTCCACGGACGGACGCGAGCATGAGCCAAGGAGATGCTGGATGGGGGCGGGTTTGCACCTCCTTCCGCAGGCCGTGTGCAGCTGCCCACCACACACACATGCACCCCTCCACGTGGTCAAAGTCTGGAAACGTCTCCTCTCAAACCATCCCGCCCCACCGGAAAAAAAAATATTTCCAGGAAAGTGGCCAGAGTAGGGAAAAAAAGTAGCCCACACCCACCTTTTAATAAACCTCCCAAGAAATTAATAAACTGGCCTTACTCGCACACCCCCGCTTCAATTTTAAAGATCAATTAGCCTTCTGTTTCGTGGGCCCGCAGATGGGAAGGAAGGCCAGAGAGGGTTAAGATTTTGCCCAAAGACACACAGCACATCAGGGGCAGGTCTGGACTTGAAAACTGCGGCATGCCAGCTGCAGCCTGCCACCTTGGGCGCGAAATTCAAACACGTGGCCCTCACCTTCTGGAGGAGATGGCTACAAGGAAGCAGGACCCGGCCAGAGGCCCAGGACGAGGGAGGAGGAGGAGCTCGCTAAGGAAACAGGGAGCTTAGGGGCCCCGGAGTCAGCTGCCTACTCGAGCACGGATGGGGACCTGGAAAGGGGCAGCGGGAAGCCGCTGCGCAGCCGGGACTGACCCCGAGCACGTCCTCCCGGACTGCGCGCTACCCCGACGGCGGGAAGGCGCGCGCACTGATGGCCGGGTGCAGGACCCGAGCTGTCGCCGCGGCCGCGCGCTCCACCTCGCGGCCGCCGACAAGAGGCCTCAGTGCCCGGGCCTGCGCCTCCTCCTCTCCCTGGAGGCGGCCGGGCGCAGGCAGCGAGCGATCCCAGCTGCCACTCCAGTCTCCTCCTTTTCCCTCTGCCCGTCTGGCACGGCATCATTTGCGCTGAAAGCTGTTAATGTCTGGTCTCACAGCTCCCCCTTTAGTCTTGCTGCGCTCCGTGTCTCGCATTCCCAGCCAGATCAATAGCTGCCTCTCTGCCGACCTTGACCTCTCACTCGACCCCACCCTGCTTAGGCTACTGGCTCCAGGGTACCGACTCTCGCTCTCTCAGCGCTTGCTAGATCAGAGGATCGGACCCGGCCTTTACTCAGGACCCGGGGTCAGGCAGGTGTATCCAAAACTCCCTCAGACCGATCTAGCCATCTACAAAGCCTTGTTTAGAATAAAGGCCATTGCTCCGACTCCCCAAAACACGCACAAGCACACACACAGAGTGCAAGTGACTAACCAAAAGAGGGAAGGTACAAACGTGGGCCTGGACCCCTTGACTATAACCTTAGGCCTACTGTGTGCTCTGCCCTTGAGACAGAACTTAATCAGTTAGAAACAAATGAGAGAGGAAGAATATACATAGAAATGTCACAACGCTTTTTGAAGTCCCAAATATTTCCCTGCTGTTTCTTCCTCGACTTCACACCCCATTCCCAAAGCGACTCCCCAACAGCCTCCATCCCTTTAAGGGTAGGGGAATCGTTCTCAGCAGAGGAATCTTCAGAAATTAAAATTCATTTTGCCGAATCAAAGTGCATTTTTATTAACTTGTGTAGGGTTCTAACTCCCTGTGTGTGCTTTGTGTAACGTGCCACACAGTGGGGGCCGGCTGATCGGACCAGCCCCCATTACAACCCCCCCCAAAAAAATACGTTCTGCTTAAAATTCCTTGAAGGATTCTCAATACTTAGGCACAGACTGGGGCCCGTGGAAGAGTCTGCAATGTTGTCTTTGCCTTCTGAGCTGTTACATTTCATCTTATGTCTTTATGAAAATTTGGAAAGATCTAGAAGTGTCAGTGGAAACGGGAAGTCCTGGAGTCCTTGCAGGAAGAAACTGACATTTCATTTGTTTTTGCTATTTTCTACTTCCCAGGGATCCTCCCTCTGAAATGTAGGCAGATAACTTTGGAGCTGCCTGAGGACCCAACAACACAGCTTACCAAATTACTTTGGGTTTCATTTCTGGTGCTTTAAAAAAAAAAATCCATGCAAAGAGAAGGCGAATCTTCTCATTTTTCACAAGTGTGGGGCAAACTCCGAAGTAAGCTATGCCTGCTGCTTCTTTCTGTTCTCCCAGGCTCTAAACCTTAGCGACTGTGAGGACTCAGAAAATTCAATAAGCACTCTGATGAGAGCACCCACGCCTTCTTTTTGAGAAGAGCCGGCAGCGGAAACTCTAAGCAAGCCCTATACACGTTAGGAAGGCTCCCAAGATGGTCTTGATGCCTTTCCTCGTGATTTAGAATCTTTTCAAATTAATTTATCAGGTACAAGATGTGCGTGTGGTTTATAGAGTTGCTCCTCCCCTCCTTCCTTTGTGCGAGGTCCTCTAGGGTCCAAGTCAGGGTCTCAGGCTTCTCTGCAAACACCTGTGCAGGCTGAACCATCTCTCCAGTGCAGGTTTAGACGGTTCAGAGGTCAAACCCAGACTCACGGGTGGCAAGAGAGGCCGTATTAGCCTTCCTTCACACGCTTGTCCTTCCTGGGTGCGGGGAAGACTTTGCTGGATCACAGCAGGTTTAGGCCTCAGCACCTAAAGGCTAAACAGGACCCTAAAACTCGCCTCTGGGCCTTCTCTGCTCTTCCGTGTGTCCAATTAAAGATCCAGGCTTTTGTTAAGCCAGATGTCACTGCATCTTCTTTTCTGTTTCTTTCTTTTCTTTCAACTAAGGCTTGGACTTGGTACACAGTAGATTTTCAACAATCATTCAACTGCTTGAAATAACCTTAAACAGGCACGGGGGGGGGGGGGGGACACTATACAACAGAGGCATTCCTGACTGCTTTCCTTCCGTCTGCAGCCCTGAAGTCTTAAGTCAGTTTTGCTGCTCCTGATTCATGGTTTATTTTCCTTTAAAAACATTTTAATAAAAAAAAAAGACAAAAAAACCTTGCCCAGTTCCAAGCTCCCTGTATGTGAAAAAAGCCTCACACCCACAGTGAACGTTTCTAACTCTGCCCCTGTCATCAGAAGTGATATTGAATGGCTCAGTGCTAGGGGATCTGGAACTATTTCTACAGCGTTCTCACCTCGTTTGGAATTTTCTTGCCTTGCTAATTTTAATTCTTTAGTTGAGTCATCAATTCAATTTGGGTAGGGAAGCCTCCCTGTTGGGAGCGACCCAGAAGAAGCCTGTACCCTCACCTCTCTCGCAGACCGAGGTCAGAGGGCTGTGTACTTACTTCTCCATGTGTGTAGCACGCAAAGGATCTCTCTGCCAATTTCCTCGGTCTCAGTGTGTCTGGTGTGACTTAGCATGCAGAGGGGGGCCGTTGCCCTGAAGATTTCCGTTTCAGACACACACATGGCGCCCACCCCAGAGCCTGAGTTCAGTGGTCTGGTGACCAAGCAACCTGCCCTATTTAGAGCAGAGGCAAGGGTGTGAGGAGGTTCAGAAGAGTGAAAATGGTTCCTTTGGGGGAAACACCAGGATTCAGAAGGGAATTTTCAGTTCCGACTCTGGCTGTCAGGCTGTAGCTGGGAACTGGGGCGACAAGGAGGTGCCTGGTGATGGGGGGGGAGGGAGGGAAATGGAGGCAGTATAAGGATCACCTTCCCAACAAGGGTTTGATGAGGCTGTGAGGATTAATTAGTTTGTATCCTTAAGCAGTATGAAAAGGAGGAAGTTTCTGGAAATGTTAAGCTTGAGTTGTAGACAAGTTTGATTCAACTGAGAGCGGCCCCCACCCCCAAGGCCCAGGATGTGAAAACTCCTATCTGTTCTGTAATGCACTACAAAGGAAGTGAGGGGGAAGGAGGGCTTCGAGAAGAAAGGAGAAACATGAGTCAGGCTAGCATCCCTCCCAAAAGACGCAAGGCGCAGCTAATGAGAACTCTGCAAGGGGGGCGCTTATCAAAAAAGAAAAAGAGAAAGAAAAGCCAGCCAACACCTTGCTTCCGCGTTGCCTTCCAGAGCTGGGAAAGCAAAAGGAGAGCTCAGCTGGCGTTCGTCGTTCAGAAGCAGCCGCACGCATGCTTTCGAGTGAATGCAGCAAGGATAGCTTGCATCCTAGAAATGTGTCGTCGGTTTTCCCGCTGCTGAGGAGGGAAAGGTTGGCACTGCAGACCCGCTAACAAACCATGCTGGCTGGACAGCGCGGGTCCTGGGGGCGGGGGCGGGGGCGGGGGCGGGGGCGGCAGCATCTCTATGGTGTGTAGAAGTCCTCAGGCGTTCCATATTCAAGAGGTGGAGGCAGGAGAATCAGGTGTTCAAGGTCATCCTCAGGCACATAGCAAGTTCAAGACCAGCCTGGACTGCCTGAAACTCTGTATCAAAAAGAAAAAAAAAGAAAGAGAGAGAGAGAGAGAGAGAGAGAGAGAGGGAAAAGGAGAGAGGAAAAGAAAAAAGAGAAAAAGAAAGGGAGGAGGAAGAAAAAAAGAAAGTAAATATAATATAAAATAAAGCAAAATGTACGTTGGTTTGAAGATGCATTTTGGGTCCCACTTACAAGGCAGACAATTTACCACAACAAAAGACGATGAATTCCACCCAAGGGAGAACTAAGACTCTGAGTTGCAGTACATTCTGATATTAGTTTAATCTGGGTCTTTAAAAAAAATGATTTCACTGTGATCTTAAGCCTTCGGGATCTTTGAAACAACAATGGCTTCTAAAATATAGATGTGGTGATAATATTCCCCATCTAAACTTGCAGCAAAGCCCCCGCCTTGTGCTTGCTTTCTCCCACAAGTCTCTCAGGGGGCACTACCAGGAGCTGAAGAGCCCATTTCCGGCCTGTGTCCAGCTCACCCTGAGGATCTAGAGTCTAACCAGGGCAGATTTATGGTCCACTGTTAAAATCTGCATTCAGACCCCAGATGCAGACGGTGGCTTCGTCAGCTGCTGGGATTCGGCACAGGCTTCTGCAGCTTCGTTATTTCTTTCTGCTTAACAGGGACAATTAGAGAACAGAAGAGTGGGGACGCCTGTTTAGGGACTGGTTCGGTATTGTACCCAGACCACACATTCCGGCTGGGAAGGAAGACAGTAATGTATAAAGCGTTAGTGGATTTAACACTGTGCGCCGTGCTTGGGGGATCGAATTGTCAATGTTTCTGGCAAGAACTCACACTCCAATTGAAATCTATCACACACCTTAATTAGCTCCGGGTACCTAAATGCACCCAACCCAGAGGCAAGTTGGAAAGCAGAGGAAGAGGGCAGGAGTTGGCAAAGAGGCAATGCGGAACCTGCCTCTGGGGGCTTAGGGCCCCCGTGTTCAGAATGGACTGCATCAGCCACCAGGCTAAGGGGACAAACGTGACTCACCACCCCCGCCCCAGAGAACACAGAGAAAGGACGCTGATGGAAGGCGTTTGGATGGCTCGACCCTCGTTGACTAAAGAGATGAGAAGAGGCCGTGGTGACACAAAGCTGTCGCCGACAGTAACTGGAGCCTTTTTTTTTTTTTCTGAGCCAACCATCCCACCTGGACCTCGGCACAAATTATTGTTTTCAATTACCACCTGTGTATTCCTTCCCATGCAACTTATTGATGTAAAATTACTGCTACAGCGGTATAAATAAGTTATACCGCAGTTGTAAAATGGAAGAAATTTTGTTGTAGCAATTATGTTCAGCAAGATGACAAAATAAATTTCCAGAGCTGTGCCTGCAGTAACCTGGGGAATTTAAACCTCATAATTTCCATTCATTTCAGATAATTTGGAGTAATTTCTATATGTAATAACTTTGTAATGAAAAACAGCAGTACTGAAGTGATTTCACTCTGTTTTCTCCTCCTATGGTATACATGGCACAAAATAAATGATAAAAATAATATTTCCTTTTTATATGTGTGTGTGTTGAGTAATTCCTTCAGTAAAAATCATAAACTAATACCCAGACTAAATCTCTGTCCACAAAATGAAAAATAAATTGAGTTAAAGAAAGTGAGAGAGAATGGGAGGCTTTGGATGTTTTATTGTGACTTTATTGAGTTGTCTGAATCTCAGGCTCTTCCTGATCTCTGAAGGTTACTGTTCCCAAGCAAGAGATGCAGAGAGGCAAGAACCCTAGACTGTCATGGGGGACCTGCAGGGAGACCCTCCAAGACTGAAAGACCTCTCCCAGGTGGCCACTTCTCAGCCTGAGCATGTTCCGATAGTCTCTCCTGCCTTGGGGAGCAGGCTCAGAGGAATGGCTGACTCCCATCACTGTCCCTTTCAAAAAAAGAAAAAAAAAGTTAGATTTACTTATTCCTTATTTGTGCATATGGCTGTTCTGCTTGCATGCGCGTTTGTATACCATGTATGTAGCTGGCGCCTGCAGAGGTCAGAAAATGGCATCCGATCCCCTAGAACTAGAGTTATGGGTGGTTGTGAGCCTCGTTTGGGGCTTGGAATGGAATCTGAGTCCTCTTCAAGAGAAGCAAATAGCCTTAACCACCAAGCCATCTCTTCAGCGCCTGCACCAAGTCTCTAACAGCAATGTTCCCTGACACTAGGAAGGACCTGTTAGGTTGGACAGTGGCCTAGTAGGTTCTGACATATTTCCTCTTTTAATTAAAGACTTGGCAAGGTGGCGTTGTGCTCCCCCCGCTGCTCTGGTGCCCTGCCAGACCTCTGCCAGTGACACATGCGACTGATGTGCACAGCCTCTGAACGCCACACGTTATTCGTCAGAAGCTCCCACTGAGCTGTTAGAGGGTGACAGGAATTACAGCATCTGCATTAGCTCCAGGCTCCGTGCAATTAGCCTCCGCCACCACCACGGCGTCCATCAAGAGTTCTACTAAGTGGAAAACGGAGGCTAGGTCTAGAGCTGGACTTCAGAAGTGATGGGCAGACCTGTAGGCAGGCTTCTCCTATGAGCCCCGAGGGCTCCCTACTGCCTGGGATGAGAGCTACTTCCTAGCCTGCAAACCCTGCCCTCCCCCTATGCTTCCAGGAGGCAGATAGATGGGCACAGGCTCAGAAAAGGTACCCACTTGCTGAGCAGTGTAGGGAAATACATGATTGTCTCTGAGCTAGGTTCTCCTTGATGCACAGCCTCAGCACACCTGCGAACCGGCAGTTCCAGTCTCTGCCACACAGAAGCCCCATTATAGGCACCCTGCGACTTCTCCTTGGACACACTTTAAGAAGCACTCTGTGGCTGAGATAGCAATTCTATTTACTAGCTAATACCCAGGATTCTAGTTCAAAGAAACCTAAACTCAATCCATCACTCCAGTGACATCAAACAAAAGACAATGACAGCTGTCTAGATTGGAGACATTCCAGCCCCCCGACATGTATACTTGTGGCTGTGTGTCCCTCTTACTGAGTTCACCACTGCAATCCTCTCCAGGCCTCCTGAATCACAGAGAGACTATCTAAATATGTGTGTCAAGGGTTTGTATTAGCTCATTCTGGAAAGAAAGACACCATTCCCATTAGACAGAGGATGCTAAAGCCAGGCTCCCAGACACAGAACTCCAATCCCCCGGGCCTGTCTCCACAAAATCATAGCCCCGTCCTCCACCCAGCCAATTCCAACCATCCTCCAAGCAAGAAGAGGGTACCAGAGACATCACTAGGCCTAGGACTAGAATAGGGGTACCAAAAAGTCTACAGTGGATCAGGACATGAAGGAGAGAAAGGAAAAGTTCAAAGGTAAACCAGTTCTGGGGCCTGGAGAAATAGCTCAGAGGTTAAGAGCACTGACTGCTCTTCCAGAGGACCTGGGTTCAATTCCCAGCACCACATGGCAGCTCACAACTGTCTGTAACTCTAGATCCAGAGGATCTGACACCCTCACACAGATATGCACGAAGGCAAAACACCAATTAATATAAAATGAAATTAAATAAATTTTTAAAAAAACAGTTCTGAACTGTGCAAGGATATCTGCTTAAAGGAAAAGACTGAGCAGGCTTATGGGTACTAAAGTCAAGGTCATGGCCAGGAGAACAAACCACAGGAAGTGGTGAGGGATGGAAGATGCAAGTACCTAAGGCATCATCTCAGACAGAACAAACCAAGGAAATAAATGGACTCGGAGTCCACGGGGCCCAGCAGAAGCTTCTGATGGTGAACTTTCAGACAGGAAATCTCCTGCCGCTGGAATAGAGTTTGGAAGCAAACAACATCCTTTTCCCCTTAGGTTGGGTTTGTCCTTCCTAGAAAGATGGTGTGCAGGGTGGGCACCAACACGGTGCCTGCATCGTCACGGACCTGTGTTCGAGTCCATGTTGCATCTGCCATAAACTCGGCGCCCTGGGGGCAAACAGCTGGCCTTCTAAGCACTCCAGGTTCTCCCATGTCAGGCTCCAGCCTCAGTCAGGAGTTCCGCAGGTAACCACGCAGAAAGCCCCAGGTCAGGACACAGCACAGTATAGGCATTTAACAAATTACGGATAATTCGATGGAGGTCCATGCCCAATGTTCAGTTGTACAGGAATTCACATTCAGCTCAATCCATGGCACACACCTCAACATTCTCATTCAAAAGGCCAAATTTCTCCAGATCCTGTGAATACATTCAGCTAGCATCGATAAAGCAGCTTGCAATGGCCCGTCTGGGTTACTGTAGCAAAATACCCGGAGCTGGCAACTGACACAGAATTAAAATACATTTCTCACAGCTCTGGAGGGTAAAAGTCAAAGGTCAAAGGTCAGCAAGGATTCCCACGATGGTGCTGTGTCTGCTAGAGAAAACCAATACTATATCTCATATGGTAAAGGCAAAGAGAAGGGTCCCTTCTCTTTAAGGTGCTAACCATTTGTGATGAGGGAGCTCCCTTGATTCAACCCCCTCCTACCTCTTAATGTCATGTAATAAGGAAGAAGAATCAATACGAATTTTGAAGGGCGCATGTATAAGCCATCCACATCTGCTCAGTACTATAAACCAGGCTGAAGTTCAAGGATATGCAGAGGAAAAATGACTCAAGTCAGTACCTCCAGCTGCCTAACCGGGCTGAGCTTCTTAAAGCAGACTGTTCAGGCTCCACCCACTCGCCTCCGTCTGTGACTGACACATTCTGGTGTATCAAAGTCTCAGCTATCTAGGTCTTAATATAAAAGATCAAATACATCTGCAGACTGGGAAAACCATACCCGTGGACAGTGGCAAGAAAGAATGTCTCTGTGGCTAGCGGGTATCCTCTCGGAAATGAGGAGGGCTGGTCACCATTGTGCCTTTTCTCTTGGTCACTGAGTTTGCAAAGGACTGCACTTGTGGTTTTTATGATCCAAACCCCAAAATTAAAAATTTAAATTTACAGCAGCTGAACCATTTGTTTCAGAGAGGGAAGACACATACACACACACACACACACACACACACAGAGAGAGAGAGAGAGAGAGAGAGAGAGAGAGAGAGAGAACTACGACTATTGGAGGGGGGAAGACTAGACAGAGATTTGGAAATGACAACCGCCATTTTGTTAGGATTATGGGATTAAAGAGGCTTTTAAACAACTTTATTATTCAAGCCACCTGCCCTGGTACTGAAGTCTTAAATCTTGCATGTTTTCTTCTTTCATTTTCTTTCTTTCTTTCTCTCTTTTTTAGACAAGATCTTTCTATATAGCTTGGGTTGGCCTCAAGTTTTCAATCCTCCTGCCTCAGCCTCCCTAGTGTTGGAGTCACAGACATGTGCCCCCATGTCTAGGCTTCACCATACATTGTTGGAGTCTTGTGCAACACTTCTTCATCCAGAATCAGGCAACGGTGACTGTTGTGTGAAACAAGGGAATGTGACCTTGAGCTCCATCCTGGTGCAGAGGGGACTGCAGGACTTGGCTGGATGGGACCTTGAGTAAGAAACAGCCCCCTTCCTGTCCTTAGCTTCTACACAGGGCCCTTGACCACCAAGTTGGCTGGTTTGAATGCCCTCCTGGGGACAGTGGCAGAGCCTAGTGGCCTTGCCCTCTTCCTGCACACAAAGTAGCCTGGCTGGGCTCGCTGCCGGGCGAGCTCAGGGTACAGACATGCAGACATTCAAAGTGAGGAATGTCCTCCCGGGCCTCCTCCTCCTTCCCACCTTCTGTCATCCGGGGAGATAATTCATTTATGCAGTGCTCACAGAAGACTGACATTTTTAACTTTTTTAGCAGAATAAATTTATAAGGTAAATTAGGGGGTGGGAGCCCGAGTGTCCTAGGCAGATTCAAACTGGTAATTACAGAGGGCCTAATTATGCATTCTCTACAGAGCCTTCTGGAATGGGGACGGCTACAGGGTGGCTCCTGTTCTTCCTGCAGAGGACAGTCCCCCTGAATCTCCTGGAAGCTTTGCACCAAACCTTCGAGAAGCCTTTGCTTCCATCTCTGAGCTTTCTCTGGAGGACCTCACATCCTCAACTTCCACAAGACGGCGGAGCAAATTCTCACCTTCTTCAGAGGACCCTGAGGCCCTCCTCCACCCCAATGCCACCAAGAGCCAGGAGCCCCGATGCCCTTATACCCTGGGTCTCAACTTAATAAAGGAAACAGCACAATGGCAAATAGGGAATCTGAGATCTTCTTCTGTCCGTCTCCCCGAGGTCCATCCTTGTTCACCAACTTGTCTGCAAAACCCAGAGCATTGAGGAGACAGGATCTATGCTGCCTTCTCCAGCCCATCAGAACTTTGGCTTGGCCTCAGTAAGCCAATGAACAAGCAGGCATGGAAGAAGGGAGAGAAAGGGAGGGAGGGAGGGAGGGAGGGAGGGAGGGAGGGAGGGAGGGAAGGAGGAAGGGGAGTGGAAAGAAGAGGGGCCAGTAAAAAGTGCCTTGTGATCCTCACTGAAAAACACACAAGCTGGCCTCAGCTAAGCAGCTGTTTGGTTGCAGGGGAGCCACGCCCTTCCCACACGGTACAGGGCATACCAGCTTTGAAGGAGCGAATACATCTTGAACATGAAGCTCTCTTTTCTCCACATCTCCCATTCATTTCCCACTATGCTCTCTGCTCCCAGGCATCTTGTCACTCACTGTGTGTCATTCTCCATCACAAACCCAATCGTACCCCCGCCCATGTGTCAAGGGTCCTAAAGCCCTTATATTTGTCACTCTCGTGGTGCTGTAGCAAAACATCTGACCTTAAAGTTAAAGGGTTCACTGTGGTCCAGCTTCACAGCTTCATTCGGTCTGTCATGAAGGACAACAGGACGTGCGGTGAGCAGAGACACTCACGTCACAGAAGCCTGGAAGCAGGGAGCAAGGATGCCCGTGCTTGCTCTTAGCTTCCTCTTCTATTCTACCAGGACTCCAGCCTGAGTTCTGTATTTGTTAATCCTCTCTGGAACACCTACGAGGACATTTGACATCTACCTGCTCACTGCCCCACACTGTCGTCCCAACATGGAAATTCATCCGCACAGGATTGCAGGCTGAGGCCGAAGGTTTTGGAAAGCAGGCTGACAGAAATAAAGCTTGCCCTCACAAGAGAACATTAACAAGAGCTGCCAGATGCCCAAGAGCAATATCAGCTAGACAGCGGATATTCTGGCTCATGCCATTCAGACTTACCCTGATGCCCCATCCGGAACCCCCAAAGAGTCCCCACACGGCCCCTGCACCTAGCTCAGGCTTCAGTTACTACCACAGGATTTGGTTTAAATAAGAACTCAGTACAGGAAACACTGGGGCTGAAGGACATTCACTGTGGTCCTCAAATCACACCCTCCCTGTGACCACATAACCAGCATCGACATGAGGCCGATCCTAAAGCAAGACTCTCAGCCCTGAACCTTTGCAGGCCCTGAGGTGTCAGCTTTGGGGTATGCGGTCAGGTTTCATTTTCATTGTATAGAGCAGTGGTTCTTAACCTTCCTAACTCTGTGACCCTTTAACGCAGTTCCCTCAGGTCGTGGGGACCCCCCAATCATAAAACTATTTTCATTGCTACTTCAAAACTATAATTTTGCTACTGCTATGAATCATAATGTAAATATCGGATACGCAACCCCAGAGGGGTCGCGACCCATAGGTTGGGAACCACTGGTGTAGAGACCGAAAAGGCAAGGGCTCCAAGGCGGGAAGAGCCTCTTCACTGCAGCACGGAGTCCCACACACTGCCTTTGGTTGAGACCTGACCTACTTTCTCCTGAGAACTGTTTCGAGGTAACATTCGCACTCACAGCCCCCCAACCTAGTTCCCGCAGGGAGAAGGACTAAGGACACCTCTTGGTCCTGTTGCTGAGCAGCCCTATCCCAGTGCCCACCCAAGAAGAGCCATTGCTTGACTCTGCCTCCCTAGCAGACCAATAGAGAATTCACACTTCTAACAAGTGCTGGGGTCATACTAGGCCACCATCTGCAGCAGCTTTGATCAAACACAGCAGGCTGATAGAGCTTAGGGGTCAGACTGTGACCTTCACAGGGAGTGGAGTGCAGGGCCGGGACTGTGACTCTACAGGGCACTGGGCACTGGTCACACATGTGACTTCTGTCCCCCCCGGTTCAACAGAGTCCCGCTCAACACACACACACACACACACACACACACACACACACACACACACACACAGTATGGGAGCCACGTTGGACAGCTTTGCCAAGGAAGCCCAGCCAGCAGAGGCAGACACGAGTCCTCACCCTGTCTACCTCCTTGGTCAGGATGAGCCACGCTGTGCTCATCAACCCCTACATCCACTGGACTCACACTAGGAACATTCAGATCTTTGCTTACGCCTTTCTTTGAGGGCTTTCTACAGCCCTCTTGCTCTGCTGGGCTCCAGGACCACCCCCACGTGGGAAGGAGTCGGGGAAGTCACAGCAGCTCTTAAACTCAGAAGTGGCACCTTGCTCTCGTGCTCACAGTCTATTGGCCAGAACTAGTCACATGACACAATGTAACTGCAAAGGAAGCTGGGAAATGTATGCAAGCAGGTGCATATCAAAATGCCTATGTATTGCTCTAGGAGTGTGCTGAGATGCCCAGAGGGAAATGGAAGGGAAAAAAGCCTTCACAGCTCAACTAGGGACCAGGTCATGGGTGAAGGAACAAAAGAAGGGCCAGGCTTTATCACTAACTACGTCTAAGATTTTGCTTTCTGGGCCACTCGGGTTTTCTCTTCGCACCCTCTATGGAGTGTGGCGGGGTTTCTTTACCACACGCTCACTGAGCTGGCCCCTCCCCACAGGAGAAGGCTGGGGACTTCCTGCCTGCAGAGACGTCTTGGTCTAGAAGCTGCTTCCTTTCTGGTGCTATCTGCCACCAGGAGCGGACACCAATGAGAGATTTAAAGGTGATCTGTTCACTCCTTATGAAAAGTAGCTCACAGACAGGGCCCGTCGAATCCCAAAACTTGTCCATTAGACTTGTCAATCAGGAGTCTTAAAAGTTTTGTGAGGTGGGTGTTAAAGAAAATGTAACGACACCCAGCCTTCCCCTTCAAAGCCCTCCAAACGTGTTTGATGGACAGATCTGGAACAGAAATTCTAAGCTAGAAAGAGCCAGGATATAATGCAGTCCACCTACCTAAAGGAGGAGTCGGAGGCCAAGCGGTGGCAGGGATGGTACGTACCCAGGGCAATGTGAGCCTGGAGGCAGGCCTCATGCCCTGATTTCCAGACCTGTGTCAATATCTCTACCCCCCACCACACACATACACACATGTACCCCAACTTCTTTTCCTTACCTATCTCAATCTGCCAAGGAACGAAAGGGAACCATGTTTGGGGAAGCATAGAAATCAGTCTCAGTCAGCCTGACAAGGGCTGGAGATGGTGGGTGCAGCTACCCTGGATGACACTAGGTGATGGAATGGGTAGGAGCATTGTAGAGACTCTTTGGCCACCAAAGAGTGGGGAGGAGTCACTCATTCCTCACAGTCTGAATGCAAGGAAGTCTAAGATGAAGCTGCTAGTGTAGTGGTTCTCCACCTGCGGGTCGCGACCCCACCGGTATTCGAATGACCCTTTCCCAGGGCTTGCACATCAGATATTTACATTATAATTCGTAACAGTAGCAGAATTACAGTTATGAAGTAGCAACAAGCTCATTTCGTGGTCAGGGCTCACCACAGCATGAGGATCTGTACTGAAGGGTCGTGGCTTTGGGAAGGTCGAGAACGGCCGCTCCAGCCCATGCAGGGTCTAGCAAGCACCCAGGGTCCAGCCTGCCGACATTTTCCTGATGGGCCCTCAGCAGTGAGGAGACAGCAGGGCAGTTGTGTCTCCTCTGGCAAGGCCACTAATCCATGACACACAAAGCCAGCCGGTGCAACTCTCCCTTTGTCAACTCGCCCTCAAACACATCAGTATCAAGCCATGGCCTTCCTTTCTTATTCATCCCCAGGATCTCACATTGAAGTCCTAATTTTGAAAGTCCCACAGTCTTTACAAATCCAAACATGTTACAATTTTAGTCTTTAAAGTACCCAATCTCTTTTAAAAGTTCAGGTTTCATCTGTGGGCTCTTTAAAAATCAAAATTAAATTAAATACTTTCTTCAAGAGGGAAGAAGCAGGATACCGTCCAAATCTGAACCAAGCAAAACCAAAATCCAGTTATCTGAATGTCCAGTTATCTGGGATTCACCTCACAATCCTCTGGGCTCCTCCACGGGACTTGGGTCGCTTCTCCAGCTCCACCCTGTGCAGCACACCATGGCCTTGTCTTCTGGGATCTGACTGGTCTCACTGCTGCTGCTGTTCTTGGTGGTCACACCACGGTGCTGGCATCTCCAAAATGCCGATTCTTCTGCTGCAACTGAACTGTGCTTTCACCAGTAGCCTCTCCTAGGCTCTACTCACGGTGCTAAGCCTCGCTTCTCTCCATGACCCCTTCAGTCCTGGGCTTTCAACTGCTACCAAGGCTGCACCCTCACCAATGGCCTCTCCTGGCCGCTCACAACGCCAGGCTGTTCTCCATAACCCTTTATGGCTTCAAAACCAGTACCACCTGGATGACTCCTTCACATTACCAAGCCTGATTGCCCACATGACATACAACCTGGCTGCCTCTGGAACACAGTTTCTCTGTGCTCTCAGGAAACACTTCCCCGAAGATTTAATTTTAGTTATTCTTGTTTCTTCTTACCCACCACTAATTTCTTAGCTCCAGATGACCAGCATTAAGTAGCCCATCAAAACAAAGTCCCTCTTTGGTGATTCTGGTTATCTTGTTAAGCACAGCTGATTCTTCAGCCTCGGCTAACCAGAACCACAGAATCTTAATTCAAAATAACAAATGGCCCTGATTGAGTCTTTAAACTTCCCTCGGCTGTGTCACAAGCCAGGCCTCCATCTCATGCACTGCTCTCAACGTTCTTGTCTTCCAAGCGCCTAAAAAATGTCCCACAGAGCTCATAACACTCAGTGATTCTTCTAGCCCAAAGTTTCAAATTCCTTCCATAATCCTCCCCAAAACACTGTCATGTCTGTCACAGCAATACCCCTCTACGCGGGTACCAGTTTGTCTTAGTTTGGGTTTCTATTGCAATGAAAGGCCATGACCAAAAAACAAGTTGGGGAGAAAAGGGTTTATTCAGCTTATACCTCAGCAAGGCTGTTCATCACCAAAGGAATTCAGGACACAAACTTAAACAGGGCAGGAACAAAGAGGTAGGAGCTGATGCAGAAGCCATGGAGGGGCGCTGCCTACTGGCTTGCTTCCTATGGCTTGTTCAACCTGCTTTCTTATAGAACCCAGGACCACACAGCCTGGAATGGCACCACCCATGATGGACTGGGCCCTCACACATCAGTCTCTAATTGAGAAGATGCCCTACAACTGGATCTCATGGAGGCATTTCCTCAACTGAGGCTCTTCCCTCTCTGATGATTCTACCTTGCATCAGATTGACACATAAAACCAGCCAGCACAAATGCAGATCATGTACAACGCTGTTCTAGTGGAAACGATATCACTTCGAGTATGAAATAAAGCCCAGACAATAATCTGTGTCGGAGATTGTGCCCTCATCGTACTCTACTGGCTTCACCATCACTCCCTGCTTTTCCATCATCACTCAAGTCGTGCCTCAGGGCCTTTGCACCTGCCATATCCTGTCCCTGGTCTCCTTTCTTTCAGAATTCTGCAAGCCAGTTCCACAGGTCTCTAACAAGATCTTCCTGGTCAGACTACTTTTCACTGAAATTCCAGCATCTTAGATTAAGTGTGGAGACGCCTTGGAAAGTGTCATTTATCAAAACTGACACAAGAAGAAACAGAGAAAAACTAGAGTCATTTAGCACTGGAGAGAGTTTATGGCCCTCCCCCTCTTTCCCTGTCTGACCTGACCCCAAAAAACTATTCTCAAATGTTTAACTTGTGAATTCCTTTAAACACTTAAGGAAGAGGTACCAACTTTACACTCATTTCTAGAAAATGGAATAAAAAGGAAACTCTACTGCGCTCATTTTGTGAGAATTAACTATGATCAAAACCTAACAAGGATGCTACCAGAAAAGAGAATTGAGGAACTTTAACCCTCATGCACCTAGATGACAGAGTCCAAACAAAGAATTAAAAATTAAGTCCCAAGATGGACCATCATGAGTAAGTGGGGTGTGTTGACTGATCACTCAATGTATGATGCCCTTATGTAGAAAAGTTTCTGGAATATAGTATTAAGAGAAAGGTATGAGTGTCCATAGAATACTGCATTTAGGGTAAGAGGAAAAGAAAGAAATGAAAAATAAATAATTAGGCTAGAGACATGGCTCAATAAATAAAGCATTGCAGTGCATGCTTGAAGTCCTGAGTTTGAATCCCTAGACCTAGTAAATCAGGCATCTGTAGCCCCAGTGCTGAGATGAGGAAATGGAGGCAGGGGAATGTCTAGAAGCTTTTGGTTCAGCTCTTCTGCTATATTCAGCACTGATCAGCAAGACATCCTGACTCAAACAAGATGGAAGGCAAGAACTGACATCTGAGGGTATTCTCTGCCACAACTCACCATGGCACACACATGTGAGCACACAAACACACCACTTACATCTGTGTACTTGAACAAACAGAAGCAGGAAGGTACAGTGGGACAGAAGGTGAGTCAGTTTCTGGGCTAGTTGATTTCCTCTACCCTAAGAGGGAACCACAGATGCACAGGCAGTTCCTTCCTACAGTTTCAGCCCAAGATCAAGGTGTCAGCACAGCTGGTTTCTCTGAGGTTTTGTCCCTCAACGTAGACAGCATCTTCCTTTATTCAGATACCCACAATTTGGATGAAGGTTCACCCTTATGATCTAGTGTAAGATAGCCAAGTGTAATGATATGTGTCTATAATCTCAGCATTGGGGAGGTGGAGGCAGGTGAATGCCTGAAACTCAATGATTAACCAGGCTAGACTAGTTAGTGAGCTCCAGGTCAGTGAGAGACCCTACCTCAAGATAGATAGATAGATAGATAGATAGATAGATAGATAGATAGATAGATAGATAGATCCATAGCATCATAGCATTTGGGGAACAACAGCATGGGTCACACACATGTACACTCACAACAAAGACACATAAGCTGTGTCTCCAAGTACAGCCACTATCCGAGGAGACCTGCATTTCAGCACATGAATTGGAAGAGACTGCAGACAGTCCCTCCAGCTTTGTGGGAGGCAGAGAGGGAGGCAAGGCTGTGCACTTAATACTTGCTGTTGTACGTCATGTGATCCTGACCACGTTCCCATTCCACATGCCTGAAAAGGAAGTCAACAAGAATCAGAGAGGGGCCTGAAGTTGTCTGTGGTGCAAAGCTAAATTTCAAACAAATAGCATAGCACACTACAGGAGAAATCTAGTAACATTTGACACAACATTTGGGTTATACACCCTCAGAAAATGGACTAAAAGCTCTAGAGAAATACTAAACGCTAGCTAGCTGGCTCCCTTTTTGCAGAGAAAGGGATTAGCAATTCTGAAACTACTGTGTTCATCTAAGATCAGACAAACACGAGAACATGTTGTGAGAACAGAAGCCAGTGCTGTCGCTGGGGGAAAGAAAGCTGCAAATGTGAAAAGGGAGAGAGAGATGTCCGTGTGGTGTTTCCGAGGATTGGAGATATCAGTGTGAAGTTACATATTTCAATACAGAGGAGGGAAAGGGGAGAAGGCAGGGATGGAGGGAGGAAGGGAGGGGAGAAGGAAGGGAAGAAGACACTAGAAGAAGAACAGATGATAGATAGAAGATAGATAGATAGATAGATAGATAGATAGATAGATAGATAGATAGATAGATGATGGATGGATAGGTAGATGGATGGATGGATGGATGGATGGATGGATGGATGGATGGATGGATGGATGGATGGATGAGTGAGTGGGTGGATGGGTGGATGGATAGACAGACAGACAGATAGATAGATGGATAAATGGATGGATGGATATACAGACAGACAGACAGATAAATAGATGGATGGATAAATAGATAGATGGCAGATGGATAGATAGATAGATAATGGATGGATGGATGGATGGGTGGATGGATGGATAGAGGATAGATGGTGAGAGAGAGAGAGAGGGAGAGAGAGAGAGAGAGAGAGAGAGAGAGAGAGGGAGGTAGTTTGAAAATGTATGCCCCCCCCATGAACTCATGTGTTTAAATTCTTGGCCTATAGTGAGTGACACCATTAGGAGGTATGACCTTGTTGGAGTAGGTATAGCCTTGTTGGTGGACGTGTCTTGCTGTTGGGGCAGACTTTGAGGTCTCCTAAGCTCAAACTACACCAAGTGTCACAGTTCACTTCCTGTTGCCTGCAGATCAAGAGGAGATCTCTAAGTTCCTTCTGTAGCACCATGTCGGCTGGCATGCAGCCATGTCTCATGATGAGGATAATGAACTAAACCTCTGAAACTGTAAGCTACCCCGAATTAAATGTTTTCCTTTATAAGAGTTGCCGTGGTCATGGTATTTCTTCAAATCAAAAAATTCTAAGACAGACATCTAAGATGAAGATGATGATGATGTAGATAGATAGATAGATAGATAGATATACAGATAGCATATATGATAGCTAGCTAAATAGATAAGTGGTAGATGTTTGATAAATTGATAAATAATAGCTATACAAATAGATGGAAAGATAATAGATGATATATGACATTTAGACAAACCAACACATGACTGATAATGTTAGACAGATAGATTAAATAATAGATGATAAATAGATGGATAGACAGACAGACAGGCAGGCAGATAAATAATAGGCAGATCGATTATGGAATAACAGATAAATGATAGATGATTGTTACACTGATGATAGGTAAATAAAAAGATAGATGATAAATGTTATTTTGATAAATAACCACATGATTGATGATTGATGAATATGTGATAGATGGATGGATGGATGGATGGATGGATGGATGGATGGATGGATGGATAGATGGATGGATGAATGGATGGATGGATGGATGGATGGAAAATGAACAGACAGATTATAGATAGGTAGATAGTGGTAGGTAAAAAAAAATGATTATTAGGTTAATAGTTTGGAATGAAGGACCAAGCTATAACAAATTTGACATCAAAAGTAGGGGTTGTCCTGGCAGAGAAGCTGCTCTCTGCAGGGCAGGAACGGCAGTTAATGCAGAGGCTGACTCTAAACTGGCCCAAGGGTTGAGAATAAGTGACTGCCTAAGTGCTCAGCCCTAAGTGGACCATCTTTATCAAACCCCACCCCTGCCCAAGACGCAGAGAAGATGGTGAAAGGTGGTACAGAAAGAACTGGAGAGCCAGAGGATGGGGAGGGGTGCTGTGCCTGTCTTCTGCTGGAACTCACTGCAGCTGTGGTCACCTGCACACCACCAGGACAAGACCAGTCAACATTCCAGCTAACTGAACTCCATGGGTTACCAGACAAAAGAAGGGATGGGGAGCAAGGGAGAGGTGGGCATGTTGGGGTGCCTGTGTGAGTGGAAGGGGAGAATTGTGGTGGATACGATCAACATACATTGTTTATTACATATGAGATTGTCAATGAATACATAAAAGATTTTTTAAAAAAAAACAGTAGTTTTGACCAGGATGGAAATCTCCAATAGAATTTTGTTATCTAGTGACAGGTCACGTTGTTTCTGGGTGGGTTGTAAGGAGAGGGCTCCCCAAGTACTTGTCTATAGCTTATTCAAGACAGTTAAGACCATATGAAAGTTGGCATGGTTTTTCTTAATACCATGCATCACCAGTTATAATGCCAGTGGCTTACTCTCCTCTCAGAAAAAAAAAATCCCACAGCATTTTTTTCACTGAGTTATAGACTTCGGGTCTAATTAATGTGTGTATGTGATATTTTCACTTATTCACAAGAACTTTTTTTACATAATAAAAAGTTTATTTTTTAAAAAAGACAAATTTGCTAGTTTGGTTATAAATAATTGTGTCTGTTACGGTTGAGATAGCATAACCTGGCCATCACCATCACAATAGCATATTTTATTATCTATTATTTGACAAATATTGTATCCTAGATGAAAGTTCCAGACAAAGTCTGTAACCAACACCTCAGAATAAAATTGGGTTTGTGCATCTATTGAGAAAGTATGTTCAGATTGGCAACTTGAGGGGTTTATATAGTATATTTGTTTGAAAAGTGTAAGTTTTAGTTTATTAAATATGTTACTGAATGTAAATAGCTTTAGCGTTAATTTTCCTTTTACAACTGTTGTCCGATTATTACAGAAATAACTTCATTGCATCAAGAGACACCGTTAAGCTGGTTTGCCTCGGGTGTTGAACATGTTAGGTGTGATGGTTAGGTTAGCTGTCAGTGTGGCAGACTCCAGAAACCCCCGGGAGACAGGAGTCTCAGCATCATTGGGAGAGTATCTTAGTTGTGTTCATTAAGCAGGCAGACATGCCCACTGTGGGCAGCATCATTCCCTGGCTGGGATCCTGGACTGTGTTAGTGGAGAAGAGGAGCTGAGCAGGGGCAGGCGTCAGCCACTTTCCACTTCTTGATAGGAGGACACAATACGGCCAACTCCTGCAAGTTCCTGCTGCCTTGTCTCCCTCACCAGGATGGACTGTGCACTTGAACAGTCGTAATAAATCATTTCTCCCTTTTGTCAGAGTATTTATCACAGCAGCAGGAAAAGAAACTCAAACAGGAGATGTGCCACTGTCTAACTCACAAACTGCTATGCCAATTAAATAAGGAGGCATATATGAACTCCCGGGCTCAGTGTCATGTATACAGCTGGTGCTCAATGCATGGTGAGTTTTGCTATTGGCATCCATACCCACCTTCCTCAGCATTTGTCCCTCTAGCTACAGATTTTATTTGATAAATTGAACTTAACATTGAGATTCAAAGTCCCAAGGGTTTGCCCAGATTGGCACCCCCTGGTGTTTAATATGCATTATCTAATTCAAACACTGCAAAGACTCTCTTCATCCCTGTTGCCTCAGACCCCGTAGCTGATAACCAGAGGTCTTGCGATCAAACCTAATTGCACTGATATTACGTTTCTCCTTGGAGCCATCCTACATGTCACTGTGTCCGCCATTGTCAATATTGTCATCATCTTCAGCACTATCGCTAGCAGGCACACCCGATGTACATGCGTGCACCAGGGACCTTCACCCCGGCTTTCATATGGTCTACACAAAATGACTTAGAAACGCACGTTGAACACTTTCTTGTTCTTCTCAAACCTTCTTGCATCTGGGGTCATTTTCCACCTGCTTGAAATATATTCATTAGAATTCCTTAAGAGAGGCTCTTCATTCTCTTAAGAAATTGGTAACACAACCCAGATGCCACAGGCAGAGACCATGTTAACTATGCTTATACTCATCACTGTAGGTCCAATTCTAGTATACTACCAGACACTTGGCAAACGGATGGATAGATGGATGGATGGATGGATGGATGGATGGATGGATGGATGGATGGATGGATTAGGGTATAAATAGAGAATGGATGGGTAGATGAACAGATGATTGATAGATGGGTGGGTAGGTAAATAGGTGGATGGACAGATGATGGATGAGTGGGTCGTTGGGTTGATGGGTGGATAGTTGAATATAAATTAGTAGGTAGATGATGTGGGGATAGGTAGGTAGGTGAGTTAGTGGATGGGTGGAGAATGTATGGATAAATGTGTAGAGGACAGATGGATGGATGGATGGATGGATGGATGGATGGATGAATGCATGGATGGGTTATGAATTGGTAGAGGATGGAAGGATGGATGGGTGGATGGATGGGTGGGTGGGTAGAGGATGAATGCATGGCTCCATGGATAGATGAATTAATGGGTTAATGGATGGGTAGAAGATAGATGGATGGATGAAGCCTATTGTCAAAGTCACTTTAAACTCAGGAATCCAGACAACATGGTGACTGAGTCCCCTGGGTTGCTGTTGGCTACTCCCTCACTCACAGGACTCCATTCTTGTCTTTTAAGGCTATCTTGATATTCTCTGAGCACCCAGCCACTGTCCTGACGAACCCCACTTCACCACCTGAAAACCCAAACACAGCTTCCCAGTGTGACTAGTAACTGAAGGAGGCCTGATGTCAGTTGCTTCTTGACCTCACAGTGTGGAAGATTTATCATTCCTATAGGTAATGGGGACAGAAGTATCTGATTGTTTTTGTTTATTCAAGACAGTTTCTCTGTGTAGGCCTGGCTGTCCTGGAACACACTCTGTAGACCAGGCTGGCCTTGAACTCAGAGATCCTCCTGCCTCTGCCTCGCAAGTGCTAGGATTAAAGACTTGTACTACCATGCCCAACCAAAGACATGTATGACTATGCCCAAGTGTCTGGTTCTTTAGCTGCTTCTGGAAACACGTTCCCCTCTAGGCCCTTAGCCATGAAGACGACAAGTGAAGAGATGATCAGAGACAAAAGATGCAGCTAGGCCAGACACGGTGATGCACCAAGACCAGACACAGTAATGCAGCTAGGCCAGACACGGTATTGCATCAAGACCAAACACAGTGATGCAGCTAGGCCAGACATGGTGATGCAACTAGGCCAGACACGGTGATGCATCAAGACCAGATACAGTGATGCATCAAGACCAGACACAGTGATGCAGCTAGGCCAGACACGGTGATGCATCAAGACCAGATACAGTGATGCATCAAGACCAGACACAGTGATGCAGCTAGACCAGACACAGTGATGCAGCTAGGCCAGACACGGTGATGCAGCTAGGCCAGACATGGTGATGCATCAAGACCAGACACAGTGATGCAGCTAGGCCAGACATGGTGATGCAACTAGGCCAGACATGGTGATGCATCAAGACCAGACACAGTGATGCATCAAGACCAGACACAGTGATGCAGCTAGGCCAGATAGGGTGATGCATCAAGACCAGACACAGTGATGCAGCTAGGCCAGACACGGTGATGCATCAAGACCAGACACAGTGATGCAGCTAGGCCAGATATGGTGATGCATCAAGACCAGACACAGTGATGCATCAAGACCAGACACAGTGATGCAGCTAGGCCAGACACGGTGATGCATCAAGACCAGACACAGTGATGCAGCTAGGCCAGACACGGTGATGCATCAAGACCAGACACAGTGATGCAGCTAGGCCAGACACGGTGATGCATCAAGACCAGACACAGTGATGCATCAAGACCAGACACGGTGATGCAGCTAGGCCAGACACAGTGATGCATCAAGACCAGACACAGTGATGCAGCTAGGCCAGACATGGTGATGCATCAAGACCAGACACAGTGATGCAGCTAGGCCAGACATGGTGATGCAACTAGGCCAGACACGGTGATACATCAAGACCAGACACAGTGATGCAGCTAGGCCAGACACGGTGATGCATCAAGACCAGACACAGTGATGCAGCTAGGCCAGACATGGTGATGCATCAAGACCAGACACAGTGATGCAGCTAGGCCAGACATGGTGATGCAACTAGGCCAGACACAGTGATGCATCAAGACCAGACACAGTGATGCAGCTAGGCCAGACATGGTGATGCAACTAGGCCAGAAACGGTGATGCATCAAGACCAGACACAGTGATGCAGCTAGGCCAGACATGGTGATGCATCAAGACCAGACACAGTGATGCAGCTAGGCCAGACATGGTGATGCAGCTAGGCCAGACACGGTGATGCAGCTAGGCCAGACATGGTGATGCATCAAGACCAGACACAGTGATGCAGCTAGACCAGACACAGTGATGCAGCTAGGCCAGACATGGTGATGCAACTAGGCCAGACACGGTGATGCAGCTAGGCCAGACATGGTGATGCAACTAGGCCAGACACGGTGATGCATCAAGACCAGACACAGCGATGCATCAAGACCAGACACAGTGATGCAGTTAGGCCAGACATGGTGATGCATCAAGACCAGACACAGTGATGCAGCTAGGCCAGACATGGTGATGCAGCTATGCCAGACATGGTGATGCAGCTAGGCCAGACATGGTGATGCAGCTAGGCCAGACATGGTGATGCAGCTAGGCCAGACATGGTGATGCAGCTAGGCCAGACACAGTGATGCAGCTAGGCCAGACATGGTGATGCGCACCGATAATCCCAGACCTCCAGGATCCGCAGCAGGAAGACCAGGAGTTTGGAGCCAGTGTGGGCCATGTGACAAAGTCTAGGCCATTCTGGGACATTGTCTCAAGACAAAACCAAAGATGGACTGAAAGAAAGAGAAAACTGATGCTATGTCATTCAGTTCCCTGGTCTATACACACTAACGTGCTCTCTGGAACTTACCCTTCGTTATTCGAAGTCAGACAGATCCTAGCTAACCCAGGAAGCGCTGCACAGTGGCATTGGGAGTGAGACTAAGGAATGACCTCTTCTACCTATTCCTCTTCAGGCACCTAGCAGTACAGGATGTCTCCGTGCCTCATCTTCACCCACCTTTCTCTTAGTTGGTCATTGTCATGACTTCTGGCCAGATGCTCTGGCTCCCAAGTGACATGGGAAAAAGGTGAGGATTGACTCACAGTCATGCGTCGCCTTAGTATGAACAAGGAGCACTGGGCTTTCTGAAGGTTTCCCTGGCCTGCTCCATTATAGCCACTGGCCACTGTCTCTAAGTATGTAGAATGGGACCATCGCTTCCTCCCCTCAGGAAATGACATCCAAACTCAGTTTCAGGGCCTACCCCAAATCACGCTGCCACCGGCCACGGTGCAGAAACAGTGAAGTGTGCCATTGAACCCAAGATTACTATTCCCGGGCGGGGTAAGCAGAAGACTCAGATGTGAGTGGCCTGTCTCTGTCATTGACTGGTGGGGCACTGGAGGGCATTATCCGGCCTCTATGAACGTGAGAACGTATTTGGTCAGTGCATGTGGTACTTATTAGCTTAGTACTCGGGCAGATGGAAAACAGATGAACGGGATGAGCAGGCTGAGACAAGAAGGCAGATTCCGCCGCAGGGAGACCTGAAGCAGTCAGCAAGGGCCTGGGACTGAGGGAGAAGACCTGCTCTTTGGTAGGATAAAGGGGTCTGTGAATTGGCACGGGTGCCACACCGGCATAGAACTATCCACAGGGATACGTAAAAATGGGTCATATGCAAACCGCAGGAAATCCCAGTTAGCCTCTTTTTGTCTAGTTCCTAGCATCTCAACCTGTAGGTCATGACCCCCATCTGGGGTCACATTCCAGAGAATGGGTGTCTTAGTCACTGTTCTGTTGCTGTGAAGCGACACCATGATCACGGCAGCTCACAAAGAAAAGCATTTGATTGGGGCTTGTTTGCAGTTTCAGAGATTTAGACCACACACACCCTGACAGTGAGCACGGCAGCATGAGGGCAGACACAGTGCCGACGAGGTAGATGAGAGCTCTACATCCAGACCTGAAGGCAGCAGAAAGAGAGAGAGCCACTGGGCCTGGCTTGGGCTTCTAAGCCCTCAAAGCCCACCCAAAGTGGCACACTTCCTCCAACAAGGTCACACCTTCTCATTCTTTTAAACAATGCCACTCCCGGTTGGCTAAGAATTCTAATATATGAGCCTGTGGGGCCCATTATTATTCAGGCCACCCCAGTGGGTATGAGGAGGTCACAAAAAACCTGGCAACAGTAAAGGGCTTCTAAATGTGTCAATAAACAAAAATTAATTAAAAATCAAATGCATCAGAAACCCATGGAGTTGCTGGCCATGCTTGCCTGTGTGGTATTGCGTGGCCTCGCTGCAACCTTGCTCTGAACACACGGCATGCTCACATGACACCCACACATTGTCACACCATACAACACCAACCGATCATGCTGGAGACAACTTAAGATCAGATTAAAGACTACTGTTAGTTCCCTGTTTGCTTGTTTGCTTTTCTTGCAATACTGCGGCTCGACCTAGGACCTCATGCATATGAAGCAAGTATTCTACCACCAAGCTGCAGCTGCAGTCCTATTGTATTTGAAGAATTGCAGTGCTTTTGCTTCTTATATACTTTTCAGCACATAACATAATGGTTAATTACAGAGAACAATGTTTCTCTACTGTCATTCCTCAACATGTAGGTATCCATTTATTATATATGTTATAATGTTTGGTTTTAAAAATTACCATTTGAGGGGCTGGAGAGATGGCTCAGTGGTTAAGAACATTGGCTATTTTTCCAAAGGACCCAGGTTCAATGCCCAGCTCCCACATGGCAGCTCACAATTGCCTTTAGCTCCAGTTCCATGGGATCTGACATCCTCACACAGGCATACATGCAAGCAAAACACCAATGCACACAAAATAAAAATAAATAAATTTTTAAAAATTTGCTATTTGCTGCTTAGGCATGATGATTCACACCTTTGGTACCAGCAATTAGGAGGCAGAGGTAGGTGGATCTCTGTGAGTTCGAGGCCAGCCTACTCTATTTAAGGGAGTTCCGGGGCAGACAGTGCTGTGTCGAAAGAGCTTGTCTCAAAAAAACAAAAACAAAACAAAACGAAAATTGCTGTTTGCGTTGTTGATTTGAGTTTCATTCAAAAACCTACTGTTAAATAAATTTTGGCTAAGAATTTCTAGCAGCTTCTGAAATGGTCCTAAGCTTATTTCTGTTGTACACTGTATTGGTCACCTTTCTGTTGTTTGATAAAATGCCATGACCAAAGCAGCTTAGATGAGAAAGCTTATTTGGGCTTGTGATTCCAAGAAGATGAGAATCCATCATGGAAGGAAGTATAGCAACAATCATCAGCCATGGGGGCAGGAACAGGAGCAGGGAGCAAACTGGAAAGAGGCAAAGATCTCTTTTTAACTCTCAAAACCCATCCCCTGTGGCATACTTCCTCCAGAAAACAGCGCCACCTACTGGGGCCAGAGTGTTCAAATGCCCAAGACTATGGGGAACATTTCTCATTCAAACCACCACATATGCTAAATATTTATTCAAAGCAGCATTCTTAACATTAACAATTATTAAATCAAACTATTAACCAACTGAAGATACTGGATATTCTCTGCATCCTGCAAATTTCAAAACATTCACTCAAGGTTTAATTCTTCATGTTAAAACGAGCAAGCACACCCTTCTAATTAATATGCAACTTTGTCTTGATTTTTAACAAATGATAAAATAATATGTGTACTATAGGACTGATTTAAATTAACTTTTTGGTGGTTTATTATTGATAAATGTTTGACTGGTATACCTATTTTAAACACCTATACATAGGGCTCACATTTTAAAAAGAATTCTTGGGTGAGGGCCAATGAGATGGCTCAGGGATAAAGAAGCTTGCCACCAAGCCTGAGGACCTGAGTTCAATCCCAGGAACCCACATGATGGAAGGTGTCCTTCAAGGTGTCTCTGACCTCTGTACATGTACCATAACCTGTATTCTCCTCATCCCCCAATAAAACAAATACATGTATTTCTGCATTTCTTGGATGAAAAGGATCACTAGTAGAAAAAATATTGAGCAAGTCCACCTCTTTGTGTTGCTGTTTCTGTTGGTAAAATGGGAGCTGTGAAGCCCCTACCCAGGCACTATGAGAATGAAAAAAGGGTTGTGGCCATGGGCAAGCTTGCTTTTGACAACGTATTTGGCTATGAGGAAATATGGTAGAGGGGAAGGAGGGGGCTCTTCTGCTACTTTTGCAACTTCTGTATCAATAGTTGTTTCCAAAAATAATTTTTTAAACGTAAGCACCCATACACAAAAATCCTTCAGAAATACAGAGGTCCCTGTGGCTGGCGCAGATGCCTTGTAAAATGGCTTCCACTATTCACTCTTGAGAGACTGCACTTGCCAACAGACCTGCGGCCAGATTGTTTATTGCATCCATAAAGACCCACCTGGATTAACTAAAATTCGTTTTGAAATGTGTTGATAACTATATTTCAGTATCATTAGCTTCCTTTCAATCCTCCAGCTTTGTCTTGGGGCCTCCAGAGAGCACATTTCTGGCAAGAGGCTCCCAGCTGCCCCAGGTCCAGGGCGCAAAGCCTTTGACACTGCCCTGGGGCCCAGATAGTCTGTGAGCCACCTGCTTGGGTGAGGAGCTGAGGTCCGGACAGGGGGTTGGCGAGACCATGAGGCCTCTAAATCCCAGCCCACTTGGAAGGAAGGGAGCTCTATCGGGAGAAGGAAGTGCTCATGTCCCCCTGGCCCATGGCCACCTCAAGTGCATGTTTACTCTGCCAGGTGGAGTCCACACCAGGTCCACTCTGGGGCTGCACGGTGGCCTTTGAGACTGAGAACAATGACACATTGTGGCCCAGCTACAGATAAAAGAGAAAACTTGGCCCAACTGCCAAGAAAAAGCGACTGTCCTTCGATATTAATGCCCAAGGCGTGCCTGCCCACACCCTGGCACTTTCGCCTTTCTGGCCGTTGTGTGGAAGGTGATCCCGCTGCTGCTAATGGGGGTGCAAAGGCCAGCGTGCCGGGCACTTTATTGTCAGCTGCTTCAATAATCTTTAACCTTCGCTGGCCAAAGGGCTGAAACCCAGAAAGACTAAACAAACATGGGTTGGGCCCAGAGGAGGGTGACTCAAGAAAGCCGGGCTGCAGGAGCCAGTAGGCACCCCATCTTCCCCAAGTCCTAATGATGCCCCAAAGTCCACAAAAAGGGTCTGAACACTTGCAGCAAGGTCTGAAGCCCCACTGTCAGGATGCCATCAGCATCTCTCTTTGGGGGTGGTGAGATACAGGATACCTGGGCAATGGCAGCTAGCTTTGTGCTGCAGTTGCAAACTGGGAGAGCTGATGCCACACTGACCATAGCCAGGCCTGGTCTGGGGTTGAGGCTCTGTGGAAGTATTCCATCAAACAGTGAAAACAGATAAATGAGTCATCAGATATGCCCCGGCCTAGGGCTGGTTCGGCCCACCAGGCAGCCTCAATTTCCTCCCCTGAACAATGGGTACACCATTCCTCCCAGCATCATGGCCAGCAGCTGCCTCTCGGGGAACATTTGTTATTAGCAAGGACATCCCTTGCTTGAGTTCTCTTAGTGCCTGGGTAGGGGGCTTCACAGGCCGTATTTTACAAACAGGAAACACAGAGAGACGAATTTGCCTGATGGTGATACCAAGTTCTGCAGCCAAGTCTCCATGAAGCCCAAACTGCCCTCTTTCCTCTCCATTACATATGGAAGTACAAAGCTTGGCCAAGATGACTCAAATCCCTTACTCGGTAGCTATGCGGTCATGTCCTCCGAAACTGCGGGAGATCGTCGCCCATCCGCGGGGATTATTCAGTGGAGGGCCAGAGGTCAGCATCATATACTTCCTCAATCTTCAATCACTCGCCGTCATATTTTTTGAGACAGGCTCTCTCACTGAACCTGAAATCATTGATTCGGTCAGAGTGGCTGTCCATGGAGCCCCAGAGACCCTCCCATCTCCACCGCCGCCCCTCTGAGATCACAGGGGCATGTCACTTTTTCATGGATGCTGGGGATCTATCTGAACTCAGGTGCCCACGCTTTCAGAGCAAGCCCTTCACCCATGGAGCCACCTCTCCAGCCTGCAGTGACTCTTTTCGCCCCGTCATTAGAAGACTTGAACACAGCACCAGGATCTGAATCCATTTTAAGACACAGAGATGGAAATTCAAGAGTCTCTCGGGGTCCCTTCCCATCTAACAAGAATAGCCACCATGCACGAGAAAGACAAAAAGAACTAATCCAAGCCCATCCCACTCTCCAAGGAGCAAGAGCTTGCTGAGAGGGGTGAGGGGCACCAAAGGCTGCCAGGGACACTTTTAGCCTAGAATATGAATCCCCTTGTTGTAGCACTGAGTTTCTCATGCCTCAGCCTTGCTCACACAACGTCCCCTCTCTGACCACCCAGGGCTGGGCCTGCCAAACCTTCCCACCCCTACTGATAAGGTCTCCTTCCACACCTGGGGCAGAAGGTCACAAAAAAGAATCCAGCAGCAGTTGAAGAAGGGTTATGGTCCTGGGGATCTGTACAGGGTGAGGCATGGGGAGGGAGAGATAAGAGTGGACAATAAAAGACAGTCAGGAAAGGGGGGCGGGCAGAGAGTGCGGCCATGCGGTGCCATCGCTTTATGACCATGAGGGACACGCTAACAGCCAGCCACACTAGCCTTATCTCCCCGTTCTGATCTGTAAATGATCACCCAGAGCCCACCAGCGGCCTCCAGGACGACAGCTGCACTGGCCACACAATGGAACGGAGCCATAGGGCACTGGAACTCCCGGGTCAGAAAGGCAGAGAGCCTGGCTCTCTCTGCCAACTACCCTGGGCTCTGCTCACAGGCTGGGAGGCTGCAATGCCTGCAGCTGCTGGGCGGCAGGTCACTAAAGAGTCTCTAGAAAGCCCAGGGTTGAAGGAATCCATGACTCACGCCAGATGGGGATCCAGGAATATCACACTGCTGTTCTTTATAGTCATTTTTTATAGGGTTAACCATGGTTGGACCAGGCTCTGGACATCTTCATGGTCTTGGCAGCATCCAAACTAGTACAAAGCATGGAGAAGAGGCAACATCATGGTGAATGATCCGTAGTGATCCCAGCAACAGGCCTGTGAGGTATGTCCCGTGTCTGAGCGCCATGGGAACGCACCTCCAATTCTCAGAGTGGACCTATACTGCCTGACCCCTGCTGTGCTCTGAAGCCTACTCAGAACTCCTCAGGAGCTGAGCAGGACAGGGGCCTTGCAGCCAGCCACCTTGATGCCCTCTCCAGAGTCTTCTTGAAATGTGTGGCAATGTCAAAGATATGAAGACAGGCCTCTCTTTTGTGTGCATGTGTTCTTGTGTGTTTGCATGTGGCAGCAAGGGCGGAAGGCTGCATGTGCTCATGCGTGTATACACATGTCGAGGCAAGAGAGCCACATCCGGTCTCTTCCTCCATCACTCTCCACCTTAGTTTTTGAGGCAAGGTCTCTTATTGATTCGGCTGGACTGGCTGGTCAGCAAGCTTCCTCTTTCCTGCCTCCCCAGCATTGGGATTACATGCATACACCCCTGCACCTGGCTTTTAAGTGGGTTCTGAAGATCCTCATGCCAAACCATCCCTCCACCCTCTACAAAGTGGAGCCTCTCTGACATCCTAGGATCAGCAGTCTGGACCAGAGCTCCCTGGGGCAGCTTCTATAGCCCTGTCTGCCTCGGAATCTACTCCCCTCGGTGTGACTCTGGAATTCAGGATGCAGCTTGGCCTTATCACTAGCCCACTGGTGGGTCCCTGCAGATGGGAACTGGGGAAGAGCCTGGCATTTCTTCTCTGCTCTCATCTTCAGGGACCTCGAGGAGCTGGTAAGAGCTGTGCCCTCCTGTAGCAACAGCTTCCACCAGGAGACTTCCTTGACCCCACCTCACGCTCCTCCACTGAGGAAGGACCCATCGCTCCAGTCACTCAGCACCCGTGGTTTCTGACGACAGAAGCTTTCCTGGTGGCTCCTTCGATCCCACTCACACCTCTGTAAGAACACTCTGAGGGAATGTCCACATCGGTGGTGGAAATAAATTAGCATGGCTATTATGGAAAACGATGTGAAAGGTCCTCAAAAAAAAAAAATAGAGCTAACCATAGAATAGAATGGTCGTATGATCTTGTCATTCCTCTTCGGGGGATACATCCAAAGGAAACAAAATTAAAAAATAAAAAAAAGGACGTCTGCATCCAAACTCAGCACAGCAGCACTATTCAGTGTTCCTAAGAGAGAAGCAGCCTAGGCACCCACTGATAGATGCATGGAAAAAAAAAATGTGGTACCTGTATGCAATGGAATATTACTCAACCAGAAAAAAGAATGGAAGCCTGTCTTGCAGCTATGTAGATGGAACTGGAGGACACTGTGTTAAGAGAACTAAGCCATATAGAGAAATGCAGACATTGCATGCTCTCACCCATAAGCGGAAGGGAAAACTGACCCCATGGAAGCAGAGAACCATACGGTGATTACCAGAGGCCAGGGGGAGCAAGGAGACAGAAGAGGACAGGGAGAAGATGCTAGAGGGTGCAGAACATCTCTGCATCTGTAGCACAGTAAGGTAAATTAGTTTCTTGTTCCTAAGTAGCTTCTACAGAGATTTTAAAACATATTCCCAACACAAAGAAATAAGTGGTTGAGGTGATGAATGACCTTTATCTCATCTTTGTGTGACAGATGCATGCTTGAAACGCTGCTCTGCAGGGCTGGAAGGTGGTGCGGCTATTAAGAGCTCACACTGCCTTTGCAGAGAACTTGAGTTCTGCTCCCAACACCCACATTGGACAGCTCGTAACTGCCTGTCATCTAACTTCAGATCTCGGGGATCGAAAGCCCTCTTTTGGCCTCTTGGAGTACCTGAACTCATGTGTGCGCTCGCGCATGTGCACACACACACAGAGAGAGAGAGAGAGAGAGAGAGAGAGAGAGAGAGAGAGAGAGAGAGAGAATGTGCACACACACACACACACAGAGAGAGAGAGAGAGAGAGAGAGAGAGAGAGAGGCGGAGACAGAACGATGCAATATAGATACATAATTAAAAACAAAACAAGAAGAGATGTGATAATGAAATCTCTCTCTCTCTCTCTCTCTCTCTCTCTCTCTCTCTCTCTCTCGTGTGTGTGTGTGTGTGTGTGTGTGTGTGTGTGTGTGTGTGTGTGTGTGTTCCAAGACAGGGTTTCTCTGTGTAGCCCTGGCTGTCCTGGAACTTGCTTTGTAGACCAGGCTGGTTTCGAACTCACAGAGATCCACCTGCCTCTACCTCCTAAATGCTGAATTAAAGGTGTGTGCCACTGCAGCCCGGCTCTTAATCAATGTATTTTTAAGTTAAGTTCCTGTACTCCTTGCTTGCTTGGAATATTGCTTTACTGAGTAGCCATGACAGCCAGAGACCCCTGAGGGAGGTGGGGAGGCTGAGAGCCCAGCCCCCCCCAGCCCCACCCTCTCTGCCAGCAATGACAGGAACAGTGGGGTTGCAGGAAGAGGCCAGCGTCCTCCCTCCATCCTGTCCCAAGCGAGCTCACAGAAGCTAAGTTGTCCTCTCTGGCGAGTCATCTCTGTGGGTTTTCAGATCTGCCCCAATCGGGTCTCTCTAGAGAGAGGCAAGAGAGTGAGCAAGGCTGCAGGGAGTGGCAACAGAGCCAGGCGCTAGACTCTGGGCGCTAGACTCTACCTGACACAGCAGCCTGGGAGAGGAGGGGAGGCAGGCAGGAGCCCTCCGTCCCAACAGGAAGCTCTGTGGCTCCTGTACTCACACCACTCCCCGTGAGGGCTGTGGGGGATGCCTGCAGCTCCGAGTTCATGGAGTCCTCGGTGAGCCGGGATCTGAACATGAGGGCAGGTGGTTTAGCTGCCCTGGATTTTGCCCAAGGGATCGGAAGACGAAAGGAGATATGTGACCCTGAGAAGGTAGAGGCAAAGTCATTTGGTTTTGAGCCCAGGCCAGACATGCAGGGTCAGAGCTCAGGTCCAACTGTCTACAGCGAGGTTTGAAAAACTGAGGGAACGCAAACAAGCGACCTAGACGCACTGCGGTGACCCGCACCACCTCCTTCCGTGCCCTCTTTGGAGACACATTTGCATCCATTGTCCTGTGCTAATTAATTAATATGCAGATTCTAGAGAACTGCAGTTATTACCAGGGCAACTAGAAGAGGAGCATAGCCGAGCCACCAAGACAAAGCGAACAGGATGCCAGGCATATGTGCCTTGGAAGCCTAAAGACGGGGACTGAACCCCCACTTAAACATTAAATGTGCACCTACTGTGCGCCAAGTCCCTAACAGAACTTCCCAGACACTGTCTATTCTAATCCTCATCTTGAACTCATCTCCCACAAAATAACTCTGCGTTCCTCTGAATCCTGGGTTTCTCCTAAAAATCTCCAGACTGAGGACAGAGCGAATCAGTATTCAGAATAGAATGTGTCGTAAACTGTGTGTCTGAAAGATGGGTGTAGAAGCACACACCTTTGATCCCAGCACTTAAGAAGTAGGGGAGGGAAGATTTCTGAGTTTAAGGCCACCCTGGCCTACAAAGAGAGTTCCAGGACCACCAGGGCTACACAGAGAAACCCTGTCCTCGGAAAACAAACAGCAGCAGCAACAACCCCGTGTCCCACCCACACGCGGTGGGCCTGAGTCCCTCCAGGCTTCGCGGACCAAGCTTGGAAAGAGGAATCCCTGGAAAACATTTCCTTGGAAATAAAGTCATTTGGGTCTGATTTTATGGTGGTGGTGGGGACACTGTGTTGTTTTTTTGTTTTTTTGTTTGTTTTTTTCCTTTTAACAAAAGCAGTAGGCTAGCAAGTCTCATTTTGTAGAAAGCCAGTCGATGGGGATTTATTGTGGTACCGCATGCCAGTGGAAGTGAAGCAGCCCCGGGTGAACCCCGGAAGTCTGAAATCAGATAAGGCAAGCTACCCTCCAGCACCCCATTGTAAAGTCCAGAGACCTTCCTTTATCCACGTGTGGGTGAGGCAGAGACCATGGTGCGCAAGTTAGCTCTTGCCACAAGGGGGCGCCACTAAAGCTTATAAATTGGTCCTGTGGCTTGGTGACATAGTAGCGTCTGGTTTCCCCTGGCAGAGTTATGGTGAAAAGAGTTAGTGGTTGACACAAGAGGACTCGGGTGGGCATGTAGGCCCTGGGAAGGACTCTGGGGGGCTCACCTGATCAGCTGAATGGAAATGACTAAGATGGCAATCAGTTACCTTGGTGTTTGGGTGGCTTTTTAGGGACACAGGGAGGTCAACGGTGAGCCCTCAGGACAGTTGCAATGTGGTCTGCAGAGCTGTGCACAGAGGAGCACCCTTCCTCCGCCCCTCCAGGCCTAGAAGCTGCAGAGAGGTCAGAGCCTGGGCCAGCTAGCTGACCACACAGACCATGGTCAGGGACAGATCTTTGTAGAAGTGAGAAAACACCCGTGAGCTAAGCACATCTGAGTTCTCACCTCCTCCCACCAAAGTGCCTCTGTTTCCGGGCCTGCTCTGGCCTAAGTCCTCCAAACCCTGACCTGTCATGTCCAAAGGAGGACAGCCTTGGCCTCTGACAGCCAGGTAGCTGAGAGATGATCCCTTCCAGAGATTTCCTGGTGACTTTGCGAGGGTTCGACCCTGCCAGGGTTCATCCAGAGGTCAAAGTGCAGAGGTGCAAGCAAGCCCCTAGCCTGCCCTCAGGGAAGGACCTTGGACTCCCTGGTACCCTCCCCTGCCAGATGTCAGGATCCCATCCAGCTCACTCGCTCAGAAGGTGCACTGGCCTGGCCTGGCCTTCTCTTCTAGAGAAAAGAGCCAAGCCAGGCATAGTGGTGAACAAACTCTGTTAGTACCAGCATTTGGGAAGCAGAGGCAGGAGGATCTCTGTGAGTCCAAGGCCAGCCTGGTCTACAGAGAAAAGAGACAGTGGACACTTCTGTTAGCAGGTCAAGGACACCTGGCCTGCTCAGGCAGTGTAGCTTTGATGTCCTCCTGACAATCTTGCCTGCCTGTGGGTGGTCAGTAGGGTGGCCAGGCTCAAGCCCACCACGGAGTCCTGGGAACAGGGCTGGAGCCAGATTAGCACCTGCTGCTTTGATGCCAAACAACGTTGGTGTTTAGTCTCCAAGACAGGTTGGGCTTGCTACCAGCGGTTTGCTGGGGCTGGACAGATACACAGGCACGCACACCTGTGTGTGCACACATGCTCACACACACCTTCCAAGCATGCCGAGAGGCCCCGGAAGATGGTCCGTGCTGCTGCTGTGGAGATGTCTGGAGCATTCCTGTCTGTCTCTCTCTAGCCAGACCCTGGCCACAGTGATGCCTTCCTCCTCAGTCCAGAACCTCCTCAGTCCAGGACCTCCTCCCCAAGTTGAAACCCAGGCTGAGTCAACTACACTTTTTCCAAGCATGTCCCTTTTGTCAGCCTGGCCTGGTGACCAAGGAAGCCCCTTCAGGAACCAAAGTAGCCTTATGAGCCATAGGCCTGGACCCAGTGTCTAGCCTCACCTGACTACCGAACCTGAGCGAGTTCAGCAAAGCACAGCTTGTAGCGCTGATCCCCAAGCTCTTGTGTGTCCACATCTTAGACGCACATATGAGTGGAAACCCACCTCTACCAACTCCACCAAGCCAACCAGACTCCAGTCATTTGCCACTGCCTCCTGGGAGTCCTGCCTGGATCATTGCAGGAAGCCAACACTCTCTCTGTCTGACCACTTCCCCTTGTCACCCTCTCATCTATCTACCTTTCATCTGCACGCCTCCCTGAGGGCAGGGGCTGGTGCGGACCGGCTGTCCATCATCGGAGCCTACCCAGAGCTGCAGCCTAGAGATAGGCGGGCGTGGATGGAAGGGGAAGGATGCTGGAAGGGCAAGCTGCCTCTGGGCTTCCGCGACAAGAGCTGCATCTCCCGGCAACGGGAGGAGGATGCTGACTTCCCCATATGTTTACCGTTCTCCTCTTCTCCCCAGCCTTAGCCTAAGGAGCAAACTTGGGGTTTGGCAGCGACCCCAGGACTCCGTGCTTCTGTGATCCTTCCAAGGCTCCAGGCGGCGGTGTCTTCTTGCTTGGGGGAGTTTGCATCCTGATTTGGGGGAGGGAGCTGGAACTGGAGACTCTTGTGAAGGGATAGCCTCCTCCCCACACAGACCCTCCCTCCAGACACACCTTTTCCTGGCTCCAGTCCCCTGAGGGGCTGGGTGGGGGAGAGAAGACAGCATTTGCAAGCAGGTCTGTGAGAACCAATCACCCTGAGCCAAGGGCCTGCTGCCTTGTTCTTGCCCAGTGAGCTGGCTCATTAAGTGGCATAGCTGTCCCAGCTTCATCTGACTGGCTGGCATCCCCAGTTCACTTCCTGTCCTTACTCTGCTCTTGACCCGGTCCTCCTGACTCCTCCCATGACTCTTACAGTACCTACAACCCTCCAAGCTTCTACCTGCTGAGGCTCTGACCCCTCCCAGGTACCCGTGAACATTCCTAGAATCCACTGTGTGGGCTGGCCTCACTCTGGCCCAGACCCAGCATACCTGGTACACGTGTTACACTGCACACATTCCTGTCCACCAAAACTGGCATGCGCATGCGTCTGTAAAACCATCTAAGCAGAGCCCGTTCTCCAACCCTTGGGAACCTCATATGGATGTAGAGGTTGCAGCTGGGATCCATTGTCCTTATTGGCAGAAAGGATTGGTAGCCCCTACCCAGCAAAGACTCAGTTAACTCAGAGACCACACACTCCGGCGGCCCAGCTTGAGCTGGGAAGCGACAGGCTACCTACAGTGCTGCATTGGAGGTCCCAGGGCGTCCACCTCCCCGCTGCATTCAACACTGTCTCCAAACTAACACGTTTCCAGGGCTCACGTTTAAGAACCCAGACTCGGCGAAACCTTAATTTGAGTCCAAACTCCGCTCATATTGTCTGTGAGAAGTGCTTTTAACCCTGAGTCTCAGCTCTGACATCGGCAAAATGGGGACAGTAGTAAAGATTTTTTTTCTTCACTCGTTTGTTTTGTTCAGGACTCAGTTCTCCCCTTCCACCACGCAGGCCCAAGGACTGAACTACGGAGCAAAGATGCTCTTCCTTCACGCACTCCTGAAGCCGGGATGTTCCGCCCCACCACCGCACTACGACATTGCGGAAATTGAACTGAACACTCAAATATTTCGTCACATCTATGAGAAAGTACTGAATACACAAGGTTACCCCTGGCCTTAAATGTTAATTGGAAAATTCCAAAAACAACTCGAAAGCTTTAAAACTGTTTTTTTTTTTTTTTGTTCTATCACATTATTATAACTCTCGTATTTCGTTAGTTACTGTTCATCTCTTACTGGGCCCTGATACATAAAGTAAACAGTGTTATCAGCATGCACGGACAAGAAAACACTGTATACACAAGGCCAGTGACTCTCACTGGTTTTAGGCATCTGAGGAATCCCTTGAAATATATTTTCCTGCAGGCTATGCATTTCCCTGTGGGTAAGAGAGAACTGTATGTAAAGACAATCTTATGCGAACTCAAGAGCAAAGCAAAGGGGCACAGAAGAGGACTCTCTGGAGTTGGATCAACGGCTTCCCTGCCTCCCTCACCAATAGCACATCACTTGCTTTTAAAAATGGCATTTGTGCCACCCAAGAAGAAACAAAAAATACTTCTTTTTTGCCAGATTTATTTCTTTTTATTTTATGTGTTTGCCTGTATGTGTGTATATATACTTTGTGTGTGCAGTACCCAAGGAGGCCAGAGAGAGCGCTGGATCCTGGGTGGCTGTGAGTCACCATGTGGGTGCTAGGAACCAACTCCTGGTCCTCTACCAGAACAATACATGTTCTTAACCTCTCGGCCATCTCTTCAGTCCTGAAGCAATGAATGTACCTCCCTCCAGAAACCTCATCTGCTTCCATCGAGCCCCCCACTCTAAGGGCAGGACCCCTCAGAATCAGCACATGTTAGTGATCAACTCCTGAGCGAGGCCTGAGCTGGGCCCGCCCCCCAGAACCTTCCACTGTCCGTACTGTTGCAGAGGTGTTAGAGATGGGAGCTTCAAGTCTGTGGCTGTAGCCACAGAGTCAGTCAGGATCTCAGGTGAAAACAGAGGCCATGGGTCACCAGTGCTCTCAGCAGGAAGAGATGGGCAAATCCCAAGAGCCTCAGCTGAGAGATTAAGCCAAATACCCTGCTGCCAGCAATCTGGGCTTCCAGACAGCTCCAGAGCCAACAAAACGCCAAAATGCAGTTCAAAGGTCATCGGGGAAACATCCTTGACTCTTTTTTTCCACGGAGTCTTCTTCACCTATTCAGGTTCTTGATGGATTCACCTATGTGTGGAGAACCACCTGCCTATTCCTAGTCTACTCCTCACCCAGAGACGCTTGGGCACCCAGGGACAGCCCAGCATCCAAGCAGTCTGACCTTGACCTGCTGACAACTTTTTCTTTCTGAATTGCATTGTGCTAAGCCTGCACGGAGTTCTTGGTGTGCTCTGTGTATGGGGGATGCTGACATCACACACTTCCACCCTCTGTATGTAAGGTGCCATGTGTAGCAAGCATCCAACTCAATTGTTCACTTCCACATGAACAGTAAACAAGATTCCATTTCAAGGTCATCTCAGTTCAAGGCCGTCTGTGTAGCCCTTGCAGACGTCTGACGTCCCCCACTGGTGGTTTCGCTTCATCTTCTTACCACTGCTTTCCCTTCGATTCCCTGGATTCCTCCAGATCTGGAGGGACGAGAAGAGACTAGGAACGGGGTCTGGCTTCCTGACACACTTCCTCTCGGCACAAATTCCTTGCATGTGTTCGGCTGTGTGTGCCAGCCTTAGGGGGCTTCCCACCAGAACCTCCCCAAGGCAGAATGCCTCGACTCCATCCTCCTCCCTGGACCCACTCCCTCTGCTGTTCTTCCTGCTCTTCAGACAGGCCGTGTTAACTGAGCATGATCCAGCTTATGTGGATCCAGTGGCATGTTTCCCGACAAGTCTGGGCGACCCTGCTTTTCTCCTTTGTGTTTCCATGTAGCTCCCAACGCAAGATATCTTGAGCCAGGAGCACATGAACCTTCAGAGGATATGCCAACGTCATAAGCACCCAATAGGAAATATAGTTCTGGTTGGGAGCTGATAAGCCCCTAAACCACCCGAAGCTACACCAGCCTAACCTGTGACCCAGCTAGATGTGAGAGGCAAGCATCCTGAACACAAAGCAGGGAATTCTGGGCTATTGCCCATCTGCAAAGATTACCATGAGACTCAAACATCCACTTCACCTTCAGGGCTTCTTCCCACGACGGCCAGGGCCCTACCTGTCAATCTGAGATTTAGTCTCCTCCCAGGACTAAGCAAGTAAGCTGGCTGGTGCTGTCGTGAGCAGAAGAGGCTCAGCTAGGATCCAATCCGCCCCAGAAGAAGCATTTGTCCTTTTGTTCAACAACAGCCAAGGTTTGCTTATTGAGGGAGCTGAGAACAACATCACCCACACACTTGAAGCTCGCACAAAAGCTGGTCTTTCAGGGATGCCAATTTAGTAGTGAGCAGGCTGGAAAGAGAGATTTGGTCTTCAAAAAGCAAACAGACAAATACTAGATGGAGACAAACAACCGACCGATTGCCTGTACTGTACAGAATGTCGAGCGACCCTTGCCAGGCCAGCAGAGGAAGCGTGTGTGATCAGGTCTTTGCATCAGCTCTGAGATCCAATGTCATCTCATTGCTTAGGGTCCCCCAGATTGTGACAGATTCTCTGCGCAAAGACGATATAAATTCCGCAGGCACTCCCCAGTAGCAATCAAGTTAAACCAAGCCCTAAACTTCCAAGTCAGGAATCACTGTGACAGATCATCTAAGCTTGATAACTTTGTCCATGTTTACATTTGGGGAAACTGAGGCCCATCAAGGAAAATGACTTGTCAGAGGCAGAATCTTGCTTGATCAGTGAAATCAGCTGGAGAACTCTGTGGGCCTGCCATGGGATCCCCCCACCCTGCCACAAGCCTTGGGAAGCTCCCGACACTCAGCTTACGACCACGTGTGAGATGGGTTGGTCCGGGCAAAGGGACATGACTCCATGTCTGCAGCCCCAAAGTCACATTCACCCTACTCTGGATCATGTTGGAGGTCTAGCCATCCAGGGCGGTGACACCACACTGTTCACTGAACGGCCCCAGGAAAACAGACCCGGGTTTCAAGGGGACCACCCTTCTGTTACTGAGACAAGAACAGGGAGGGGGCGGTGAAGGGACAATTCTACATGGAAGCTGAAGACACGCTGGCCTGGGTAGTGTCTGGAATCCAGGCTGCCCGGTTAAGCCCTCCAACAAGATGCAACATGCTGCTGGCGTCTCCTGGGTCTTCCGGCTGATCAAGGGCTGGTCCAAGGAGACAGAGGAGGTGGATTCCAGAAATTTTATCTTTCAACATTTAAGAGATGGAGCCTAGGGAGGTGGGAGGGAAATTCCTTCCTGTTTCTTTAAGTGGCTACATTTCTTTAGCAGAGCTAAACAGGCCATCTTAATACTTTTGTTCTCACTCATCAGGCATCCAAGAGGCTATGGACACCTATCGTGGGCAGGCCAGCAGCCATGGGCGCACAGGACTGGACGGACACAATCATGCATGTATCCCTGTCTCTGCTGGGGACCCCCCCTCAGAGACACCTGTCTTTGCTGTATCTCCCCTACTCCCCTACACACACACACACACACACACACACACACACACCATCTGCTGAGTGCTTACAGCAGAGAACAAGCCAGCCAGACTAGGATCTCGACCGTAAACAAGTTAAGATGAGGTCATCAGGTCTCCTGAAGGTGGGTCTCATCTAACAGGACACTGTCCTTCCAGATGGGGACATCTAGACACAGAGGCAGCCTACAGGGAGCGTGCCAGGTCGAGATGAAATTGGGATGGAGTGAGGCAAGCCAAGCTCTGAGGAAGAGGGCCAGAAGTCTACCTAGCACCAGATGGAGGCCCAAACAGATCCTTCCTGAGAGGCCTGGGAACCAAACTGACCCTCAGCTCCTGACCCCAGAACTGTGAGAGCGTCTCTGCTAAGCTGCCTGACGTGTGGCGTGGTGATGCAGCAATCTTATCAAATGACTCTGAGCTAAGACGCTGGTAGGGATCGGTGATTGTGGAGCATGTGCATGGCAGGGGACACAGGCAGCTTGACCCGCAGGAGGAGGGCTCTGGTATCAAACACACGTGACAGCAGCCGCACTTACAGGACGTTGGAAGTCATCTAGACTTATGCACTTGATTGACAGTGGGAGACACAGTGGGACCAGAAAGCTGGCTGGCGTGGCGTGTGACCTGAGCCCAGGTCCAGAGCCTGTGCTTGTGAACTGCAAAGACCCCAGCTCCGCCCCTTATCAATAATAACATTTATGCAGATATCCCACTTCTCTGGACCTCAGTTTCCCCATATGAAGACCGGAACTGTTGTCGCCTTCCTCAAGAAGAAATGGGGAAGGTGAAGGACTGGGGAGGTTTCTCTATATCCTGCAGAGGGGCCACCCCAGCCTCTCTCACTGTCTCATCTTCTAGCCCCAGAACCCTCTTGAGCAAAACCCATCCCTGGCTCCCACTGCCTGTGAGGAGACCCCATCTCCTGCAGGTTTACCTGGTACTCACTAGGCCCCACCTCTCCTTGGACCTGAACATACCTGGGTTTAAACTATATGCCATCAAATTTTGGGCATGCCGCACTGGGTCACTGGTCATTCATTTCCCCACCTCTCCACAGGAAGGGAAGTTCAGGGACTATGGAACCCTAAAGAAAGTTCCTCATAACTTGGAAACTATACTCAGAAAGAGAGCAACCTGTGAACAGCTTGCCACAAAGCCACCGAGGTGCTTGAACAAGGTGTCAAGTACCTGCCATTGCAGAGAGACTGTTGGGAGCTAGGGAAGGGCAGGCACACAGACCTGAGGTCTGCCCTGTACAACTCACAAGCAAGGTCACCAAGAAGGTAAACGTAGAAGGCGTGTCTCCTTCCAAGCTGGTGCACTGCTTTCGAAGTTCACAGGGCACTTTAACCCTGAGGTGAGGCTACCTCGCCAGTTGTTGGCCTCAAATTCATTAAATAGGGCAGGTAAAGGGTGGTGCCAGCTGATGTCAAAGTGGCAAAGCTTTCTCCTTCCTCAGGACACCTTTTGATGCAAACATCTGCAGGTGGCCTGTGTGAATGACATGTGGGTATGTATACACACACACACACACACACACGCACAGAGAGAGACAGAGACAGAGACAGAGAGACAGACACACACACAAACACACACACACACAGAGAGAGAGAGAGAGAGAGAGAGACAGAGAGAGAGAGAGAGACAGAGAGAGAGAGAGACTCTGAGAGCAGATGGCATTACAAGGTTTCCACAGCACCCTAAAAGGCAAGGGGGGATCTGAGTGACTCCACCTTTGGGGTGGGCCCTGGTGGCCATCCATGTGCCAAGACAGAGGTGATCGCCAGAGAGCAGCAGGGAAGGATACAGGCATGGCCTCGGCTCCATCAGGAACACAGGACTCCTGGAAGTGGGATTTGCTCCCTGGGCAAGTAGTAAAGGACCACTCCTTGCCACCCCACCCAAGGCCCAGGGCAGAGGATGAGACAGGCCATCTTCATGCTTGGAGAGCTGGTGGTCAGCAGCCAAGGGATGACAGGGTCACCGAAGAAGAAGGGCAGGAGACTACCAGTACAGTTTTGGAAGTGAGGCAGAAAGAACTTCCAGGACCTAAGTAACTTGGGCAGGCCAGAGCTCTGCGGGGAGGCGGAGCGAGTCGCCTGGCACTTGGTGCAGGCTTGCTTGAGTCAGGTGGGCTCCTGGCAAGGAAACCCTCTCTACTGGCGCCCCTGGCTCAGAGCACCCAGACGAGGAACCTCCCTCGCTCCCAGCTCACAGTTTGCTTTCTGGGCAACCTTTACCAGCTGCGAGTTCCATGCTCACAGGAGACTCGGGGTGTCGTGCTGACATTTCAACTTCTCCAAGCTGCTTGTCACCTCCATGTTTTATTTCTACGCAGCATGTTAGAGGGTGGTATCTGGCCAGCCACAGAGCCCACTGAGCAGGTCTGGCCTTTTCTTGGGGAACATTTGAAAGGTTCTTGGCAGGACCCCGAATACAAAGCTGGAAACACTCCAGAGGGGGAAGGAAGAGAGCTGCAGAAAACACGGAGACTCTCCCGAGCGCCTCCGATCTAAGGGAGACCACCTGCTGGCAGCCTCCACCACCGCCAGGTGCATACAGGCAGTGGAACAGACCTGCAAAGACAACCAACCCACGGAAGCTGTACGATCAGAAGGAAGTGGCAGGACCCGGCTCGAGAGGAGCCAAGCCCTGGTGGCACCTCTACTGTTTCCATCTCTGCGAGATGCATGTCTGATGCTGAGTGCCTCTGAGCTCCCATCTTGTCCCCTCCTGAAGTGAGGTAGTTAGAAACAGGTCCCCCTCCCGAAGTGAGGTAGTTAGAAACAGGTCACAAGGCTCTTGGCTTTGTCAAAGACACTTTCAGTAGGCTAGGAAAATGCCACCGGGACAGGAGGGATTAGTGTTGTCATTAGGACCAGACACAGTGTAAAGAAAAACCTGAGTCCCCAAGTCCCCACTGCCCACTGAATGGGACAGTTCCCTGACTGAGGACCTAGGCAGGGACCTACACTGGCCACCTTCACTGACTCTGTGGCTGCGAGAGCAAAAGCCAAGCTATTTAGAACTCACACACAAGTCTGTGTTCTGCAAGCTCACAGGACAGAGCTTTGGCCCCGGGAGGAGGGGACATCACTTAGTGTGGGTTGGGACTCAAAAGTGACAAGTGGGTTGGACAAGAAGCAGGTCAGCTTTTGGAGCCTGAAGAAGGATAACAACTCAAGTCAGGTGTAAAGGGCGGGAGAAAGATGGAGGCTTGGGATGGGAGACATGGGAACCAAGGAGAGCTTAGTTCCTAAGATATTTAAATATTTAGTGGTAAGGAGTCAGATGGAAGGAGTCAGGAGAAAGTGAAGGAGGAAGGTAATTGATGCCTTATGTAAGGTCCTAAGGACCTAGGAAGCTATGTATGGTGAAGGAACCAACCCAGTGTAGAAGACACTTCTCACAGGGCTGTTCTCACATGATAGCTTTGTGGATGGATGTGTGCGGGCACAAATACATGTATCTGATGTGTGGACATGTATGAGGGTATGCAACTGGAAGACCCATGTTTGGGGCTCTCTCGCGCACACTCTCTCTCGCATCTCTCTCTCTCTCTCTCTCTCTCTCTCTCTCTCTCTCACACACACACACACACACACACACACACACACACCAACACACCAGCACACCAGCCCCAGGTTTGCAGACAGGTGCTGCTGTGCCCAGCTTTTACGTGGGTGTTGGAGATCTGAACTCAGGTCACACGCTTGTGAAACGAGTGCCTTAGCCATCTGCATAGCCTGTGATTAAGTAGCTTTAGGTCCTTTCTTTGCTTTTTGGTTGTCTTTGGGGGGGGCATTGAGACAGAGTTTGTCTGTGTGGCAGTCTTAGCTGTCCTGGAACTTAGCTCTATAGTCCAGGCTGGCCTCAAACTCACAGAGATCTGCCTGCCTCTGCCTCCTGAGTGCTGGGATTAAAGGTGTGCACCACCCAGCTGGGATCCTGCTTTCTTTTCTTCCTTTTTTTTCCTTTCTTTTATTTATTTATGCATTTTTTGTTTTTGTTTAGGTCTTTTCAGTGCCTTGAAAGAGTTATAATTTGCGCAACTACACAGAGCTGAAAGTTCTCTCTCTCTCTCTCTCTCTCTCTCTCTCTCTCTCTTTCTCTCTGTGTGTGTGTGTGTGTGTGTGTGTGTGTGTGTGTGTGTGTGTGTGCATGTATGTGGGTACAGTGTAGAGGAGGTCAGAGGTCAACTTTTGGGAATCAGTTTCAATCCACAATGTGGATTTGTGGATTCTGGGTCTTCAACTTTGGTGGCAAGTACCTTTGCACATTAAATCATCTCACCAGGCCTTGTGAAAGTTTGCGAACTTTTAAATGAAAATTTCAATGTTTCTGTAATTTTGTCAATGGTCCTACCAGCTGGAAGATGGGAAGGGCTATGGGAGAGGATAGTGGGAGAATGGAATGAATGAAAACAAAGTATAATATCACGTGTGTGTAAAGATGTCATGAGGAAACGCAACACTTTGTACACTAACCTAAAAATTATTAGAAAACAATGGGTTGGGCATGGTAGGGCACACCAGCACTCAGGAGGCAGAGGCAGGAGGATCTCCACGGTGAGTTCAAGGCCAGTCTGGTCTACAGAGTCAGATATGGTCTCAAAACCCCAAACAAAACATAACAAAAATGAATAGAAATCATGACTTTTGCTAGTCTGTGGTGTCCTTACCGTTGTCCGCTTTCATTTGAATTATCAAAGTAACAGCACAGTTTCATATGGACCCATGTGTAATTCTTCTGCATACAAGTTCCCTGCAATCATATTCCCTCCATGCCTTAGTGGCACTGTCAGTATTGTTGGCTTTTTGTTTTGCTGTTGTTGTTGTTTGGTTTTGTTTTTGTTTGTTTGGTTGGGTTTTTTTTCTGAGATGGGGCTTCTCTGTGTAGCCCTGGCTGTCCTGGAACTCACTGGGTAGACCTGGCTGGCCTCATAGAGATCCACCTGCCTCTGCCTCCTGATATTTTATTTAACTAGAGTGGCACAAGCCCGATGTGATGGCATAGGCCCATGACCCTAACACTCAGGAGGCACAAGAGTCAGGAGTTCAAATCCAGCACAGGTTATATGATACCCACTCTTGGAAAAACGAAAACACTCAGAGTTCTCTGGAGTCGGTTTTTTCTCTAGTGTTAGAATCAGTTCGCATTCTTTAGCTGTCGTCCGTCAAGTCCTTAGGTTCTGCCATTTTATCAGGGCGCTTTCTCCCCCTCTAAATTACTGAGTCAAATACTTAATGTGTGTCTTAGAGTTCTTTTCTGATACACAATGTATCTGATACTAAGACTGTCTGGAAGGATAACTTTCATCTTGTAGTATTTAGTGTTTTTATTTATTTAACAAATTATCAGCAAACTGCACTCTGTCCCAGGTTCCAGCAGTCATTAAGGGAAGTTCTGTAATTTGGTTACTTGTGGTTTACTCTAGTGAGAAAGTGTGATCTGTGAAATATATTTCAGTAGGATTTTTAAGACCTAATATGTTCTTGGTCCTGGTCAGTATCATTGATACTTAAACACAAGGTTGCCATATTGATAGTTATTGCAACGGCTGCTGCTTTCTTGCCAGCTAGCTTCATTTCACTTGAAACAATGTATCCACTCACCAAGAATTGCTGTCACTCCAACTATGCCTAATGGTTTTTGCCTTAGAAAGTCTGAGTTTGTGTTATATCAGTCTTTTCTGTCTTGTATTGGAATCTACTTAAAGTGAACTCAACATATTTTTCACTTGAACTTGCCCAATATGATTTCTTTAAATTCCTTATCTGTCATTATGTGTGTCTGAGTGGGTATGTGCATGTGGGTGCAGTGCCCAGAGAGGCCAGAAGAAGGCACCATCTTCCCCCTGAAGCAGAAGTTACAGGTTTTATGAGCTACCCCATCAATGTGGGTGCTGGGAACTAAACTTGGGTCTTCCATAAGAGCAGCAAGTGCTATTAACCAATGAGCTATCTCTCCAGGCCTCAGTACACCTTTCTTTCTTTCTCTTTCTTTCTTTCTTTCTTTCTTTCTTTCTTTCTTTCTTTCTTTCTTTCTTTCTGTCTGTCTGTCTGTCTGTCTGTCTGTCTGTCTCTCTCTCTCTCTCTCTCTCTCTCTCTCTCTCTCACACACACACACACACACACACACACACACACACGGGAACCTGAGCCGCTGTCTCTTCTCATTGTGTCCTACTCTCCTAAGACTGTCCTCACCTGCCATTCCTTGCCACCACACCTCTCACCACAAGTCGCACCCTTGTCCCCAGGGACAGTTGCTCCACTCAGCTCATTGTTGGTGAAGGGTCACCTCCTCCAGGAAGCCCTCCCAAGTTTCATGGCACTCCTTGCCCCCTCTATGGCATAAGTTCTTCGGAGAAAAGGTTTTGTGATTTTCTTGGGGTTTTTTGTTTGTTTGTTTGTTTTTACAGTTGTTTTCCCCAGAGCTAATACAGTTTCCAGATTTCATCTCAGCATATGGCTCTGCCCACAGCAAATGTCCTTTAGAAGAGAGAAAGGGTGTGATGACCTTGGGCACTTCAGGGTGCGGGGAGTCTTGGCTACGTGATTCTAAATGGTTCTTCATTCACTAAAAGTAACAAGGCAGAGCTAGACAAACCTTCGTCGTTGGTTCCCTGAGCATGTCATGCCCCGTCCAGATCCTCATGCTCGTGGCCTTAGAGTCTCCCACATACCGTTGGATGAGGGCCTGCTGTGTCCTCTCAGAACCCCAAACCCCTGTCACTCTGGAAAGTCCCCTTAATCCAGTTTTTGAGTTTCTGTCTCTGCCATGTAACCACCCCTCTCTTGGAGGAAAAGCAGATGGGATTAGCAGATTGCAGCCACCAGAGATCTGCATGTGCCTCGGAGCAGACAGGTTCTCCAGCTGCCCCGGGGAGGGAACTGGGAGCCTGCAATGCCCTCCTTGTTCAGAAGTCATCTCGCTTGGGTCAGTGGGTAAAGACGCTTGCTGTCAAGTCTGATGGCCAGAGTTCAGTAACCAGAGCCCCCAAAATAAAAGAAGAGGAGAAAAGAAAAAAGCTCCCACAGGTTGTTGACTTCTGCATGCTCTCTCTCTCTCTCTCTCTCTCTCTCTCTCTCTCTCTCTCTCTCTCTCTCACACACACACACACACACACACACACACACATGTACAATAAATAAATAAATGTTTAAAAAGTCTTTAATCAATCAGCTTGCTCGACATATCAAGACAGGGTGGAGTGTGTGTCCAAGTACACATGACTAATTTCCCAATGTAACACACCTCACCTCAGAAATGAACATCTCAGAAATGAAGGAAACCCTTTACTCCTGCACATGACATACACAGGGGAGGATCAAACCCAGGACTTCAATATGAATGATATGAGGTCATCAAGAATGTGGGCTCGCCAGGTGGTGGCACGCGCCTTTAATTCCAGCACTAGGAAGGCAGAGATAGGTGGACATCTGTGAGTTCGAGGCCAGCTTTGTCTACAAGAGCTAAGAGCTAGTTCCAGGACAGGCTCCAAAGCTAAAGAGAAACCCTGTCTAAAAAAAAAAAAAATCCCAGCCATCACATCCACACTCCAAGAAGCGGGTGGGGGGTGTGTGTAAAAATATTCCTGCTCTTTACAAAGGACTTCCCGGAAGTACCACAGGACATTTCTGCTTATATTTCATTGGCTGCAAGGGAAATATGTGTGACAGCCCCACATAAGGTTAGCTGACAAGAGATTCTCCCAGGGACTTCTAATGGGGGAACATGATTGGCACTCTTGGGTTGCTGTGGCATTGCCTGATTCAACCACGCTGATACAAAAAGAGAAATCTATGGCTGGAGAGATGGCTCAGTGGTTAAGAGCATGTACTGCTCTTCCAAAGGATCTGAGTTCAATTCCCAACACCCACATCAGGTAGCTCACAATCACCTGTGACTCCAGTTCCAGGGGGATCTAATGCCTCTGGCCTCTGCAGGCACGGCACATATGTGCACAGATACACACATACCCATAACTAAAAATAATTTTGAAAATAAAATATTGAAAAAAGAAAAATCTAAAAAGATGTCCTTGTAAGTACCATGATTGGACTGTAGGACCATCTTTCTGGAATGACTGCCACACAGACCTCCAACCTCAGGGAGCATGTCTGAGGCCCTCTGGTGGGGATGAGAACCCTGGGTCTTGGCAGAGTCCCCTCTTGAAGCTCGTGGCTCATGACCAGAAACTTTGGGAATGGAAGAACATGTTACTCTGGGACCCCTGGAAAAGAGGAACTTTGAGCCTGATTGATTTAAACACTCAAAGAGATGTGTGTCTAGAATATGTTCTGATCAGCTGGGAAAGAATGCAAGCGCTGTATATGTAAGAGCTGGGCTCGGTCTCTGTGGCCTGAACTCCTTTCCACTGGGGAATCCTGAGTAGACCAATCAGAACAGGAACTACAGCATGCCGGGGTATGAAATCTTCCTCTCTGGCCTTATATGAGACACAAAGAGACAGAGCCCTGAGGTGTGGTGCTGTGGAATGATCTTTCTGGACACTGTGGATATGTACCCCCTCGTTGGTCAATAATAAAAGCTGTTTGACCAATAGCCAGGCAGGATAAGGTTAGGGGGGGGAACACTCGGGATGGGGGTAGTCAGAGAGATGCCAGCCAGCCACCCAACAAGCAGGACATGGAGAGAATGAGGTAACAAGCCTTGAGCCACATGGCAAAACCTAGCTAGAAATGTGAGCTAATTTAAAAATAAGCCTGAGCTATTGGTTGAGCGTTAATACTTAATATAAGCCTCTGAGTGATTATCTGGGAGCGGCTGCTGAACAGGGCGGGGCAGAGAAACTGGTTTACAGTATGGAGCCTGCGACACTTAGAGGCCCAATGTGTGCACAAGGCACATACCCAGGGCCACCTTTCTTTGCAGAGGAGAGGTGAAGCCACAGAGCCTCCATAAAGACAATTCCACCCTGGGTGGCAGGTGGAAGACAGACTCCCACTGTGTTTGAACCTGGAAGGCCCATTCCCAAGGAGCCAGGACCCACAAAGAGAATTCCAGTGACTCTCACGCCAGGCCTACCTAAACCTGGAGCACCTCAGTTCAGCCAAGGGAGAAGTTGCAGGAATACAAGTAGGACCAGCCATTTCCTGGGCACAGGGATGGGATAAAGTCTGACCTGGCATGAAATAATCCCATTTCTCAGAAGAAACATGCCAGGTAGAGTATTCTGAAGTCCTCCATGACTGCCCCAGAGGCCAGTGATGGAGCTGGGCATGAGTGGATCCATGGAAATGGTCCAACAACGGTGCTCAAGGACCGGACCCTGGACACCAGGGGAGTCTTGGTTCATCTAATGCCTGGAGAGTCTGTCCCCATCTACCTGTGGGCTAGCTGGTTCCTGGAGCAGCCCCGTGGGAATGCCCTGCTTTGACAAGCTGATGGAAACATGTACAGGGATGAAAAAACCATGCGGGGTGTGTTATGGTGTCTAAGCTGTGTCCTAGCCTCCAAGCAACTGTCTACCCCGGGCCTGTGTTTCCTCGTCAACAAAGTGAAGGCATGGAAGCTACCTGTGACTTCCCGTGGCATGATCTTAGGCTTCTAACTATGACTCCCTGCAAAGTGCTGGACCCTGAATCCTGGGCACAAGTGAGCATTTTGTTGCATTGTATTTTTAGGTAACTGTGTAGCAGACTCCAGGGATCTGGGGTAACCCACTGAAAAATGCTTCTTGCAGCTCAGACATTTTCATCCCGATGAGCCAGATGTGAAATCACAAAGGTTGGTGCAACCAGGTATTCCTGCATACCCTGGTTGTGGCACCTGCCCTGGGCACGGAGACACAGAAGTCTCCAACACTTCCTCTCTAACTCCATGGTGACCCTGGGACTGTGGAGAGAAGGAGATTGTGGCCTTGTGATATCTGGAGTAAAAGTAATTACTACAGGTTAGTGACTGCATGTGCGTTTGGTCTAACCCTGAGTCTAATGGAGAAATATCCCCAGGCAGGCAACTTTAGTACCTTTGTGGATACAGCTCAGCTTGCCTGCATTGCAAACCATTAGGTATGTGAGAAGCCTTCTGCCCACTTACGACTCCATCACCCCATTTAACCAATGCATTATACTTCATCCTGAGCACTGTTTTCTGGGGTGCAAGATGGGGCAAAGCTGTGTAGAACACAATGGGGTTTTGCAGGGTCTTGGGATGTTTGTTACGGTCGTGCGACTCTCAGTGGGGACCTCCATGGTTTCCTCATCCATAAAACATTCCATGTGCCCAGGGTGGCTCTGGAGCTGGGCGAGTGTGAGGCCACTTGCTCACATATCAGCAGAACTGTGAGCAGAGCAAAAGGGATGCTGGCCCTCAACTGAATCGTTCCCTTTCCTTTCTGTTCAGTCCAGGACCCCAGCCCATGGGATGGTACCGGCCACATTCAGGGTGGACCAGTTAATTCTTTCCACAAAGATACACCCAAAGGTGTGCCTCATTAACGCTCTAGGTGGTTCGTCATCTGATCCAGCTGGCAATGGACATTTACCTAGACCCCTGTGTCACCCAACAACAGCTCATCAGCCAGCACAACAGTCTGTAGCAGGATGTCTGGGAACAATTCTCTTTTGACCAAGGGTTCTTATGCAAATGAGAAAGACAGACTTATGTTAGTTCACTCAGACAGAGGGACAGAGCCCACCGTAGCTATAGAAAGCGGCGCCGCACTCAAAGCTTCAGCTGAGCAGCATTTCTTATCAAGTCAACGTTTTCAGCTTTGTGGGTCACAGCTACACAAGTTTGCCATGGCGGTGTCACAGAAGCCAGGGACCACGTAAGTTCATTCCCGTAGAACTTGATCTGTAGAGGCAGGGGTGGGCTGGGTGTGGCTCCCTGACCCTTGGTTCAGGGTGACGCCAGCTGCTGCTACCATCAAGGAGTCTGTACAGCTTGATGAGAGAACCTTGTGTGCCTCTGTGTGTGTGTGTGTGTGTGTGTGTGTGTGTGTGTGCGCGCGCACGCACACATACACACACGAGCATGCAGATATGGAGGCCAGAAGTTGATGTCAACTGTCTTCAACTCTCCATTTGTTTGTTTGTTGAGACAGACTCTCACCTAACCTGGAGCTCAACAACTCAGCTAGTCCTGCTGGCTGCAAGCGCCAGGAACTGTCTATCTTGGCCTCCAGAGCATGTGGTTGCAGATGCACATTGATGTATGTACTGGGGATCCAAACTCAGATCCTCAGACTGCACAGCAAACCCTTGCCCTACTGAACCATTCCCCCCCCCCGCCACATACACACATCCCTAAACAGGTGTTTCTGGCCAGCGGAAGCTCTCCCCAAAGTTTGAATTCAGACCCAAGACCTCTGTCACCTTAGGCCCCATTACTACAGAGGGAGATTGCATGTGTTGATATCCAGTCCAAGAAAGGGGGTCACCCTTTGCTTCTTTACTTGGCGATGTCCTGGATTGCTTCCGAGATGTCCCTGAGAAGAACAGTCATGGCTAACAAACGCAGAGAGAGTCAGGAGGACATCTTCCCACCATAGCTTGGGTGGACACCTGACTGACAAGGGGAAGGGACATCGTAGTTCCCTCCCCTTATCTGTAGGTGACAAATACCAAGACACCCCCCTCCAAGGGAGACAGAGGTACCGAACACCATAAACACCAGTCATTCCAATAACTATGGTAAAGCTGAACTCCTAAATCAGGCACAATAATACATTAAAACAGTAGCTACTAATAAAATAGCTAACTATAATAACAGACTATAATAAGTTAGGAGCATGTGGCCTTTCACTAACCGTACCATCATTCCTGCCGTGACGTCATGGACGTCATGACGTCATGGACCTGTGTGTGCTCCATGAGCTGAGTTGACATGAATGATGCAGGCCTTAGGAACAAGCATGGACTGCCACGGACAACCTGAAGAGACATCGGCAGGAGGCACAGACTGCTCCCTGCCAGTCTGGATCATCCAAGAGTGAAGCCACTGGGTGGGTAGCATACACGGTGGATACACTGAGTCCAAGGATCTTTTATGTCCTAGTAGGGCTGGAACAGGTCCACCCAAGAGTGTGTACAAATAAGTCTAAGGACCTCTGGCGGGTCCTCAGAACAACACACAATGTACATTGCTTATTCCTTCAGTTTTCCACCATCTATTTTTGTTGGGTATCTGAAATCTCATAAATCAAAGCTTGGAGTAGGGGAGTCTACGGCGCCAGACACGCTGATAAGGCTTGGAAAGAAATACTCCCCCCTGGGAGGGGTCGCTGAGGCTGCTGGGACCCTAGAGGGAAGGAAGGGCATTCCTAAGAGAAAAGAGGAGTGTGGCTCCCTAGGTTAAGCAGGAAGCAGGCAGGGTGGAGGACTCTCCCAGCTGGGAGCACTCCGTGAGCAGTCTTCCGGCAAAGGCTTGTCTCTGGGACTGAGGACAGCCAGAGGGAGACGTTATTCAGTGTGTGCCACGGGAAGATGAGACTCTTGACCATCTGTAGCACGGGTGAGAGAAGCGTCAGAGACAAGGGAATCAAAGCGTCCTGTCAGCATCTTGGCAGGCAGTAGTGGGGGTGGGGGAGACCCCAGAGGGAAGATTCTGGATTTCTCTAAGAGGTAAAAAGCAGGCGGTTAAGGGTGGTTGGAGATGCATAGGCTCTGAGCTGAATGACTTCGGTGGATATGAGACCATCTTAGAAAGCCCAGAGAAGCAGGCCTACGAATGGGAATGACTTTTCTGATGTGGGGAGCCTGCGGTGTCTATGAAAACAGCCAGGAGGCAGGAGGATGCTGGGAAGTGAGGGCATGGGCAGCTCAGGTCACAGGTCCCACTCTGCATCCAGAGCCACCGGGAACTTGCATCCACCCCACCCACTGGCCTGCATGCACGGGGAGGCCATCTGGAGGGAAGCCAGGTCATGGCACAGCAACGGGACACATCATAGTTTCTACCCAGGAATATTAATTTCAAACAGGTGGGAAATACAGGCCACGGGGAGTAGACAGGAAGAGACCTGGGCGCCCATTCATCAGGGGTTCAGATCGGCCAGACCAGATGTTCTGAAAAAAATGCAAAGAATTTCATAATTTATCCCGCAGACAAGAAGTGGAGAAGGTCGGGGCAGGCGGCCTGGAGTTTCAGGTCAGACAGGAATTCTGGGGCAAGAGGGCACTGAATGCTACTTCCCATTTCCAGGTGAGGACAAGCAATGCCAGACACAGCCCACCAGGCCTTCTTGGAGGACAGGAACAAGACTGCCATGGAAAAGCAATAACACCTGTATCCGAGGTCCTTCCATCCATCCTCAGGGGGGAACCTGATGATCCAGACATTCACCATTCCCTCTAGGGTGCTTATGACTATGAAACTGTAGGCCAAAATGGGCCAGCTCACACCCTCTGTCCAGCCCACGCTCTCTGGCTAACCCACACTCTCTGGCCAGCCCACGCTCTCTGGCTAACCCACGCTCTCTGGCCAGCCCACGCTCTCTGACCAGCCCACGCTCTCCGGCTAACCCACACTCTCTGGCTAACCCACGCTCTCTGGCTAACCCACGCTCTCTGGTCAACCCACGCTCTCTGGCTAACCCACAATCTCTGGCCAGCCCACGCTCTCTGGCCAGCCCACGCTCTTTCTCTGGCCAGCCCACGCTCTTTCTCTGGCCAGCCCACGCTCTCTGGCCAGCCCACGCTCTCTGGCTATCCCATACTCTCCAGCCAGCCCCGCAAGCCTCCTGTGGCCCTGGCCATGTGGTCTCACTCTCCCAAGCTCAGGTAGAAAAGCCTGGGAAGAGGTGAGCAGTGTGCCAGATCCCATGCTGTATACAACAGAACCCAGAAGGGCATCTCAACCCAAGCATTGACTGAAGAACTGAGATTTAAAAACCCAGGGTATCTGGCCAGTGAGATGGCTAAGCAAATAAAGACATTTGCTACACAAGTCTGATGGCCCAAGTTCAACCCCCAGAACCTATACAAAGGTGGACAGAGAGAACTGACTCCATGAAATTGTCCTCTAACCACCACACACACTGCGACAACCGCGGCACACGTCTGGCCCCCACACCACACACATGCACAATGACACTACATGTTTTAATCAATTTTTTAAAATTTTTAATTGTGTGTGTGGTGGGGGTATGGCATGGGTGTGTATGTGTATATGTGGTGTGTGTGTGCACACGCACATGCACGGATCACCTGGAACTGGAGTTATAGGCAGTTGTGAGGTCCCAACGTGGGTGCTGGGGATCAAATCTGAGTCTTTCGTAAGAATAGTGCATGCTCTTAACAGCTCAACTATCTCTCCAGCCCCCAGGAAATAATTTTTCAAACGTGAAATAAGTAGATAAAAGCCCTGGTTTCTGTCTCAGGCCCATCTCTTTTGCTGTAATAAAACAAAAGGCAGCTTGGAGAGAAAGGCTTATATCCGCTCACAGTTCCAGGCTGTCATCCACAGGCACAAGGAAGTGAAGGCAGGCACTTGAAAGAGGTCACAACACAGCCACAGTCAAGGGCAGAGAGAGAAACGCTTGCACCCTGGACTCAGTTCACTTCCTCCATTCCTATGTAATCCGGCACCCAAACCGAAGGAATGGTACTGCCCAATTGTAGACATCAATTAACATAAACGAGATCATCCCCCACAGACGTACCCACAGGCCAACCTGATCTCCAGGCCCGAAAGAGACTCTCTTCCCTGGGTGATTCTAGATCGTGCCAAGCTGGCAAGTAAGTCAACCATCAGCTTCCACACTTCCATCGAGAGCAAAACTCTGACAAAGGAGAGCCCAGGTGGGTCCTCAGAAGCTCACATCGATCCCCTCAGGCTGACTAACCCTGGAGTCTGAGCCGCGGTTGATGAGAGGCTGCCTGACTGACAGAATCACAGTGCAGTACTTTATCCCAATCAGCCAGAAGCAGGGCTGGGGCTTTTATAGTTCCAGCAGAGCCTTGTGTCCTGAAAAGATGGGACCTGTCAGCGTATCAGGCATGAGTTCAAACTGAGCCTGGGACATGTGTGAAGGGAGACTGGTAAGGAAGGGTTGAGAATCAAGATAACCGTCGCTACTCCTTAAAAAAGGATGTCATTCGGGAGATGGCTCGGTGCATAAAACACCTCTCTCACGAACAGGAGGAGCCCAGCTTGACGCGCAAAACCCACAGGAAAATGTCTCTAGCAGTGACATATACTGGGGAAACTGAGACCGGGGGATTTCTGGATCTCATTGGCCAACCACTCTAACATAAATAGTGATCTTTAAGACCCGCGAGAGATAATGTTTCTAAAGCAATATCCAAGGTTGTCTTCTGGCCTCCACACAAGTATATATATATATATATATATATATATATATGTGTGTGTGTGTGTGTGTGTGTGTGTGTGTGTGTGTGTGTGTGTATGTATATGTATGTATATGTATATATACATATATATATATATCCAGTACACTCACTACAAACACACACAGAAATAAAGGGACTCATTTGAAGTCGCCAGCTCATCATATTGAGCCTTCCCTCACCAACTGCGTGCCCAGGGAAAACTCAGGCATAGCCAGTACCTTAGGGTAGGCAGTTGCCAGTCACAAGGCCAACAAGACAGAACGAAAAGTACAGGGTCCACAGGACAGACCGCAGTCCTGGCTCTATATTATAGGACCCCAAAGGGGCAATAAGAGAGCCAGGCAGGGCACAAGAGACTGACTCCCTACCAGCCGCAAGGTCAGCACTGTTGGATCCCAGTTCCTGGAAGGACGGACTCAGTCTTCAGAGCTTGCTTGCCACTTAGGGGCCTGATAGGTGTATGCTGACGGGTGTGGGGAAGGATTGTTGGAAGCAGAGCGTGGAGAAGGACGAGAGAAAGAGAGCTCACAGTAAACCACTCAGTCATCTTCCAGGGTGGCTTGTCTTAGGGGTCCCTAGAGGGAAGAAGTCCAAGCCCCAATTCTGTATTGAGCCTGGCCTTGCTCTCTTTAGGCCTGGGACCCCCTCATCTGTAACACTGACTCCCACAGCACTCACTACCTTCCTGCTAATTTGCAGACTCCCTGATCGGGCCTGGTCTCTGTGGTGTAAGTTTTGTCCCCATCCCAGGGCACACGGGGACTCTTGGGTGACCATTTGTTGAGCGAAAAATTAAAGGAACGGGTAGGCTATTCAGGATTTCAGAGCTGGCATGTTGGGGAGTGGGGGCTGAGGCTGGGTGGAGGGAGTAGAACTGAGGCTTCCTCCTCCTCCTCTGCCCCCCACAGGCCTCCTCGTCCTGAGTGGCTGGGTCCCAGCGAGGGAGCCAGCAGACCAGCAGCGTCCCGGCTGCCGGGAGCAGTGACTCAGCCGCCATCTGTTATTTAACGAGAAGATGACAAGCCAATTGGCGAGCATCCCCCCTTCTCTTTAATATGGCAAATCGAAAAATGTGACTCTCTTGATCTGTATTTCTGACTCGCTCCCTCTTACTTCTTCTCGTTCCACAGTAAACAGGGACAGGATTTGCCAGGGGACCCTCTGGAGACTCCTTGGTGCTGAGCATTGTCTTTTGCTAAAGGTGAGGCAGGTCCTGCCCAAGTCACACCCTCCCTAGCACTGCCAGGGGACTGGGTCAGCGCCAGTCCAAAACCACAACCCCACTTCAGAGAGGATAGGCTGCTGTGGTTGATGACAAACTGGTTATACAGGACAGGCAAGGTCGGAGGCTGCACCTTGGGTTAGGACAGAAGGTGGGAAGAAGTTCACTCCAAGCTAGTCCCATAGTTGACCCTGGGTGTGCCTTTGGAAGTCTGGGCCTCCGTCTGCAGAGAGGCATGGCTAAGCCCCAGTGTTCTGAAGTTAGCTCTAAAGCTGAGGTCCTTCCTTTGGGACAAGGTTTCCGAGGTCTGGCAGAGATCCATATACCTCTTGTTGAGTAAGTCTTGGGTCTAGGCATGTGTCTTAGAGAGGAAGGGGGCAGCCACCAGGTGTAAGAACTATCTACCAGAGAGAAGCATCTGGAAAGGAAGCCCCAAAATTGCCAGCCATGAGTGGTGACGGCCACCTCTTCCTACTCAGAGGTCAGCAGTAAGTCGTATGCAGCTTTGCTATAGAACATGTAATGTTCCTATTGCTAGAAGAGTCCACTCTCTATCCTCTGGAGTTAGCGTGTTCTCTATCTATCTATCTATCTATCTATCTATCTATCTATCTATCTATCATCTATCTTGCTGTGTTTGAAATGGGGTCTTATGCAGATTGATCTCAAGCTCACTGTGTAGACAAAGATGGACTGAACTCCTAAAGGTCCTGTTGAAGCCCCCCTAATGCTGGGATTACAGTTGTGTAACACTGTGTACCTCAACTGGGTCCCCCTTGGTCCTTCCGGGCTCGCAGTATACAGGAACTCTAGCCCCACAAATTTTTTTTTTTATCATAGCTTCTAGCTCAGGGAGCCACACAGTGCATCCATAAATAGAACGTTTATTTAGAAATTAAACAAACCAGGGTTTCATTCTACGTGAATGAAGGAACCCCTTTAAAATTCAGTTTCAGAGGCAGGTGGATCTCTATGAGTTCAAGGTCGGCCTAGTCTGCAGAGTGAGTTCCAGAATGGCCAGGGCTACACAGAGAAGCCTTGTCTTGAAAAACAAGGAACAACAGCAACAAAAGGACAAGGAGTCTCAGTTTCCCCCCCGGATCAACGGGGCTCAAATGTTAACCCACAATGGCACAGTGAGCCCGAACAAATGGAAGGGTTGGGGGCTACTGTCTGAGAACCTAGCCTTTGTCCTCCTTGGTGTCAAGTCTCTTCACCCCTAAATCTGGCCACCAGCTCTCCTTCCTGCCTGGACAGAGGACCTGGGGGGCAGGAGGGGCTGAGACATGGCCACGTGCTCTGCCTCAGTCCAAAAGCCCTACTCACATGACCATCGACAGTGGATTGATGAAATTAAGCACAGATGGTTACTTTGTTGTTGTTCTTTGAACTGGCAGCTGCTGGTATAAAAATAAATTAAATTAAATTTCACATAAGTCAGACTTTTTTTTTGTATTTTTTCAAAATGATCTAAGTTTCTCTGTGTTGCTGTCGTTAGATTGTTTTCTTTCTCTTTAACATACGGAGGCAGAGAAAACTCCAGGGCACTGGAAACACGAAGGGGAGGCTCATCCCTCCCTTGCACAGCCACCTCCTTGGCGTCCTCAAAGGCCGGAGAGGTAACTGTGCCGGCTGGTAGGCCACAGACGCCTGGTGTCAATCTGGAGGGGGCTGCGCACCAGCCCTGTGAGCCTGGGCAAGTCCTTCAGCTTCTCTATTTCCTTTACTGTCCCCTGAAGGAGATAAGAATAATGGCCCCTTGGGGTAAGGAGTAGAGAATTGCGCCTGGTTCCTAGTGTTTCATGCTCTCAGCGCGGGTTGTCAGTACCTTGGAAACTGTAAGCAAACATGGCATCTTTACATACGGAAGCATCACCATGGGGTGCATGGAAAGACACCCCCTGTGCCCACCTGGTATCCAGAAGACTCTCAGAACCCACTCCCCGAAACCAGTCCTTGCTCATCCACAGTCCCCTCTGCCTCTCCGAGCCTCCCTTCCACCTGCAGCACCCCGGACAGAAATCCAGCATTTGCAGGGAGGGGAAGTGGGGAGTTGGCCTGGTATTCACTGGCAGTCCTGTAACTGCAGTTCTCATTCATCCTCGGTCCCTAGAAACTCCTTTCTCCTCTCCACGGCCAGGCCTGGAGCCACCCATTCTAGAACACACTGCCTCCTGCCCCTGGTAACAAGAGTCTTACAGAGAGCATTTAGCCCCGGTGGCGAATCAAAGCCCCTTAGGAGCGGGCGCGTGCCACGTTTGCTGACTCCTGAGGAAAGTGGTCTGGAAAGAGACAATGTAGCCAGGCAGGGGGGAGGGGCAGTAGAGGTGGGAGAAATGCCCCCAGGCACCTACAACTCTTCCCACAGTCCAGCTGTCCGTCCCCCCTCCCCCTACCCGGGCTGCACCCTTCCCTTCTGCCCACGCCAGCCCCACCCACTGCCTGCCGCTGTGACCAGATTGTTCTGTAAGTTGCTAGCTGACCATCCAGGGAGACAGCATCACTGCATTACACAGTAGCACGCTGAGAACGGGGGACGCACACCCTGAATTGCCTGAGAGAAGTGGCAGGAAGACTGGGTGCCTGGGGATGTGAGGAGGGGGAGGGGCTCCATACGGGTGTGGAAAAAGGAGAGAGGTGGGGAAACTGATCAAGCATGTCGAGGGGGACGGGGGCAGCAAAGGGAAAAGCCCTGGAGGCAGCAAACCAGACAGTGGAAGCCCAAGGGTACCATGAGGACTAAAGGCTCCCCTGTGATCAGTAGTAGCCAGAGCAGTCACACGCATGCTCGTCCACCTGTAGCCCCGGCACAGGCCATCAACCCACAAGGCGTCCTGAGGATGAATACTTAGGCCTCCCCCTGCTCAGCATCAGTCCCACTGCCCCAAGAGAGCGGAGGTCCTGCGTAGGTTATAGCAGAGACATTTCTGACTTCCGGGAAGAGGACAGGGAAAGTGGCAGGCAGACCAGACAGGATACCACAGCAACAAGCCAAAGGCAACCTAGGGATGTAAAAGCCAAGATGGAGGGTGGAGGCAGGAGAGAAATTTGACATCCAAGGTTGCGAGAGGAGTTGGTTCTGGACAGTTAATCTATCTATACTAGCCAGATGGAGCCCCAAGCCTGTCAGGGACATATTCTGACACCCTTCTCATCCAGAGGGGCCCAGTACAGCCCTGAGGAGGATAGGCTAGCTCACAGAGGGTATTAAGGGTTGACAGGGAAAGAGGATTTCCTAAAAACATCTTCCTAAGACCTGGGGTGGGAGCAGAACACTTCTCTGACCTTGGACAAGGGCCCTGCCATCAGTGGGCCTCCGGGTGGCTCAGGATGCTATCAAAACACCTCAGATTGAGGGACTTACTAACAGCAAGCGCTGACCTGCCTTGGTGGCAAAAACTAGGAGTCCAGGAGCCAGGAGCCTGCAAAGTCAGAGCCCGGTGAGGAGCTGTGTTCTAGTCTGGAAACACCCAGCCATTTTAACCTTTAGATTTATAAGTCTATCTTTTCTAAGACAGGGTCTATGCTTACAGCCTTCCAATGTTTTTCTTTAAGCTCCTGGTTTTCTTTATTAATACCACAAGACATAATAGCATTAATAATAAATTTAATATTAGAAAGAAAGAAGGAAGGGTGGGAAGGAAAAAGGAGAGAGGGAGGAACAAAGGAAGTCAATGGACCCCACACACACACAAGGGTGTTAATCCACACATTCAGACTCTGCTCTCAGAATGGGTCACCTGCTGAAAATAGCACCCCTGGGAAGAAAGAGGTCAGCATTCAGGCTGAGGGGTGGGGGAACATGGACATTCCGTCTAAGGCAACATCCATAAAAACGAATTACATGGATAGGAGCCATAGATTCCGGTTTATTTCAGAAGCAGCTGGGCCTCGCTGCAAGTCTACTACACCCACTACGTGTGTGGAAATGACAGTCCGTCCTGCTCCTGTGAGAGGATCCAGAACTCCCTCTACCGAGGGGGCGGAGCTGAGTCTGGCCCTCCTCCCCCATCTAGGCAAAGCCACGGTGAACACTGTCAGCCTGGAGGCCTCAAGAATCGCCCAGAAGCAAAGCTCTAGGCTTGTCTGTAAGGAACTTTCTTGATCATATTAGCTGAGGTAGAGCGGTCCGCCCTAAAGGTTGGTGGTATCATTTGATAAGCCAGGCTCCTAAGCTGCGTAAAGAGAAAGCTATCCTTGGTGTAGTGGAGCACAGCTCTCATTCCAGAACCTATGAGGCAGAAGTAGGTGCACCTCTGTGGGTGCTGTGGGACAATGGTCTTGTATCCTGTCACTTGTATTGTTTTTAATAAAATGCTGATTGGCCAGTAGCCAGGCAGGAAGTATAGTTGGGGCACCGAGAACAGGAGAATCCTGGGAAGAGAAAAGCTCATTCTGCAGTCATTGTCTGGACACAGAGGAAGCAAGATGTGACTGCCTCGCCATCAAAGGTACCAAGCCACGTGGCTAGCACAGACAAGAATTATGGGCTAATATAAGTTATAAGAGTTAATAAGAAGCCTGAGCTAATAGGCCAATCAGTTTATAATTAATGTAAACCTCTGTGTGTCTCTTTGGGACTGAACAACTGCAGGACTGGGTGGGACAGAAAACTCTGTCAACATGAGTTTGAGGCCAGCCTGGTCTACATAGAGAGTTCCAGGTCGGATGAGGACCCTGTCTCCAAAAATATAAGTAAATAAGTAATTAAAACTAAAACAAGAAAAAGTGAGCCAAGTAGTCCATCTCCCTCTCCGCATCCTGTCGCTGAGGGCTGTGCAAGCAGCCACCTCGAGCTGTGAGGAGGATGAACGACTCCTTCCTCACCTCGCTTTTGATCTCAGCAGCCCTCAGAGTGGGCACATAGTTACGTCAGGACTGCTGATCCCCAGGGGAGGAGGAGTCCTGAAGGTGAAGTAGCACCAAAGGCCACGAGACCAGCAGCCCTAAGTAACCAGCCAGGGCAGCAGGTTCCTGGGATGGAGACCAGGGCAGAACCGAAGAGCTGAAACACAGACCTGGGGTCCAGCAACCAGAGAAAAGTTCACCACCAACCAAACTTGGCCCAGTGAAAAGGAGCGCAGGCCTCCCTCCTCCCTTACGGCACCTGGGACGTCCCAGGGAACCTAGGAAAGCACCCTGGGCCAACAGTCAGAAAAGGTAGGGAAGCCTTACTGTCCACAGCGTTCCCTGTCACATCTGGCTGTGTGATCAAAAACATCTCACACCACTGCCGGCTAAAACAGAAGCCACTGGTCACCACTGCCCACAGAACTCTTGAAACTGTAGCTGGTACAAGAGAGGGACTGGAAAAAGCCCATACTCACATTTTATTTCATTTAAATTAGCTTTCATTGAAATAACTCCGTGTGGCTAATAGCTTCCATGCTGACTGCACAGCTTCAGACTGAGAGCTTCCTTTTTTCCAATCTATAAACCAGGAATCCTGACCACTCAGAGAGTTGATGGATCATAATAACTAAAGAATGGTGATGATAATCATTGGCCATAAAGGAACATCATGAAATAAAGGCCAGTCAAGAAACGCTGAGGACTCCAGAGAGTCATCTTTTGTTCATTTCTTTCACTGGGTCAGACCCACAGGAAGTCCCGGTCGTCAGGCACAGAACAGGAAGGAGCAGGTCTCATGTTCAAGGAGTCCACTAAGGGCTTGGTCGCCCCATAAAATGACTGCCACCATTAACTCAATGAACAGAAGGACAGCCAGCAAAGTGAAAGGCAATGCCACCCGAGATGGAGTTGGTGGTCCAAACCTTCTCTTGCCCACAATATTAACTCTAGCCGAGAGCCTCCTACATGTGGAACTTCTAGAAGCCAACTTTGGGAGCCCCTACTCCAGACCAGCCAGGTAGCCAGACTAGGTAGACAGAAGACTCCGAGGACAAGCCATGACTTAGCACACCTGCGCCTCATGAATCCTTTCTTAAACAGAGCTGTCTATCCAGACAGGCTCTGAAGCTGTCTGTGAAGAACATAGACACTCTATGAACTCAAAACAATATGGTTGCCTGAGCAAGACCAGCATAAAGGCAACAGAAGTTGACATCAATGTGGACAAGAAAAATTTTAATGGTTCTACCCCCGATGAAGAACAGTAGGTACCTGGCAAACCCCTGCTGAGAGAGGGGGGATCCATTTCCTCTAGGGCTGAGCTCCCACATAGGTTTCTAATCCCAAGTCAGCCTTGAACATATAAACATAAGAACAAAGTTAAAACAACTCAGTAGGTTGCATGTACATGGTTGTGCATACATGTTTATGTATACATATGTGTGCATATATGAATGTATACATGTGTGCATGCATGTGCATGCATGCATTGTGTGCATGTGCATGTGTTGCATACATGTGTGTAGAAGAGTTTATGAATTTGGAAGGAGAAGAGTGATAAAAATGGAAGGCCAATACATGAAGCTCTCTAAAATATTCTTTTTTGTTTTTGTTTTTGGTTTGTTGCTGCTTTGGTTTTTTTGTTTTGTTTTGTTTTGGGTTCTTTGAGGCATGGTTTCTCTTTGCAGCTCTGGCTGTCCCGGAACTAGCTTTTTTAGACCAGGTTCACCTCAAAACTCAGAGATCTACCTGCCTCTGCCTCCTGAGTGCTGGGATTAAAGGCATGCACCACTACATGACAGAAAAATTCTTTAAGAAAAAGGTACTAGCAGGGCATAGTGAGGCATGTCTATAACCTTAGTCCTTTAGAGGCAGAAGTCTGCACTACAGAGCAAGACTCTAGAAAGAGGAAAAGGGACAGAAAGGGGAAGGGAACAGAACGGGGTGGGGAGGAACGGGGAGAGCAACATGGTACTGCAGGCCTGTAGCACCAATAACCCAGCACTTGGAGGTCTGAGTTGGGAAGTTCTGGAATTCAAGGTCATCCTCAGTGAGTTCAAGGTCATCTTGGGCTACGTAAGATCTGTAGGGCACAGGATGGAGGGAGGGGAAGATGCGAGCCCCCAGCCTCAGCTCTGAGAAGGAGCTGTCTGTCTAGGGTGTTCTCCTTTGTTTTCTATTGCTGTAATGAGACACTATGACCAAAAGCAGCTTGGGGAGGAAAGGGCTTATTTCACCTTACAGCTTACAGTCCACCATGAAGGGAAGTCACGGGCAAGAATTCACAGTAGGAACTTAGAGGCAGGGACTGAAGCAGAAGTCGTGGTGTGGGGGAACACGTCTTACTGGCTTGCTCTTCATGACTTGCTCAGTCTGATTTCTTACACACCCTAGGACCATCTGCCTAGGGTGGCCCTGCCCACAGTGGGCTGGGCCCTCCCACATTAATCATTGATCAAGAAAACGCTCTACAGAAAATGCTCTACAGAAAATGCTCTACATGCCAGGGTGCTGGAGGCATTTTCTCAGTTGTTGTTTCCTCTTTCCGGATGATCCAAGCCTGGGTCAAGTTTACCAAAGTCCTAGCCAATCACAGAGGTGAGCCATGTAGGTTTTCCAGTTCAGTGTGTGACCACACGGCTGCACAGGGCAAGAAATGGGGATGCTCAGATGTCCTCAGGACTTTCCCTTGTTTCTTGTTGTTACGTTTGAGCCTGTAGTCTAGGCTGACCTAGAACTTGAACAATCCTCCTGCCCCAGCTTCCCAGATGCTGGGTTTGCTGGTGTGAGACACCAAGTATGATTTCTTTTCACCCTGTCCTCATGAAGCTTCAGATCCAATCACAGGGCAACCTGGATGGCTTTAACCCTTTTCATCTCCCAAAGGCCTCACAACTGAATGCCTGTAAAGACACATCAGCTTCGTGACAGGGACTAATCTGCAATGTGGGTTTCAGGAAGCACACACTGGCTTGTGGTCAGTGAGGATCGACACACCTGAGACAGACTTGATCAGAGAAGGGCTGTGAAGTGTTTGCCTTGCAAATACACAGACCAGATTTCAGCCACTATCACCCACCTGTAATCCCAACACCGGGGAGGCAGGGACTGGAGATTTGTGGGGATTCCTGGCCTGTTGTTCTCGCTGAGTCTGTAAGCTTCAAGTTCAGTGAGAAATCCTGCCACAAAAAATAAAATGGAGAGCTGGCAAGATGGCTCAATGGGTAAAGACACATGCCATCATATCTGACAACCTGAATTTGATCCCTGGGTCCCACATGGTGGGAAAGAGCAAGCTCCCAAAAGTTGCTCTCTGGCCTCTGACAACTGTGGAACACACTCTTCTTGCACATGCATGCACACATACACATGCATGTGTGCACACATACACATGCACATGCGCATATATATACATGTGCATGCGCACAGACACACATGCACACAGACACATGTACACATGCATACACACGTGCACACAGAGAAACACATATATGTGCATGCGTGCACACATGCATGCATGTGCACACAGACACACGCACACATGCACGTGTGCACACACATACATTGAACAAACAGGGTAGAACAGCAATTCTCAACCTGGGGGTTAAATGACCATTTCACAGGGGTCACAGATCAGATATCCTGCACATCAGTTATTTACATTATGATTCATAACAGTAACAAAATTACAGTTACGATGTAGCAATGAAAATAATTTTATGGTTGGGGTCACCACAACATGAGGAACTGCATTAAAGGGTCTCTGCTGTAGGGAATGACTGAGGAAGACACAAGTCATCCTCTGTCCTCCACATGTGGGTTCGCACCTGTGCACACACACAAAGAAACAAGGTCAGAGTGCAGGACACTCTGTCACTTCTAATGGACTCCACACTAGTCTAGGTAGAAGGAACCTCTGAACCAGATACATCAACACATGGACACAGAGACACACGGAGGGCACATGGACACACAGATTCTGCTGTTGTACCTATGGAGGCAGACTTGCCTCAGCTCTCTGAATCTATTTTCCTCCTGAAAATAGGGGTGACGATTGCTCTCTCCCTATCCAGGGGGCTGCAGAGGCCTGGCTGGTCAGCCCCAGGTACCACACGGAGTGCACAAAGACCTTCAGTGGGTCTAGACTCAAGATCACATACCCCAGAGTCTCATAAGTACCTGTCATCACAGAGTCACTCTGCGACCAGAAAGTCAGTCCCTCGGGAACAACACAGTGGCTTGGACTGAGACAGAGCGTCTCCCCTTCAGGGCCAGTCCTCAGGGCTGAGACCCCAGCCACGTGGCCAGAAGAGCCTGGCAGCTGCCCATCCCAGTAGCACCAAGAAAGAAGAGGATTCCAAGTAAATCAAAAACAAGCATGTGTGTTTCTCTTTGGCCCATCTGTGGCAGTTTCTCGAAGCACCAGCTCTCGTGGGGGAGGGGGACAAAGCGGAAGTAGAATGGCTTTTGGAGAAGCTGGAAAAATTAGCAATTAGGAGGGGAAATTGTAATGAGAAAATGATCCTTAATAGGGCAAACACAATACTGCCGTGGCTTTCTTTCTTGCTCTCTCGCCGCAAACAAGTGATGACTTCATGTCTGGGTTTCTTTGCTTCCCTGTGGCAGAGCCAACTGGGAAAGAGCTGGAGAAAAATGTCTCCATTGTCCCTAGACAGTATCCCTGGCGTCTGGGAAGAGAAGTCCCCTGTAACTGTGAGGAGCCTGGACTGCTGCTCTTCCTCCCAGATGACAGGCAGATCGCATCAGTCAGGATGGGCCGCATCATGGTGCAGTAACGCACTCAGACCCTCAGAGGGCGTCTCACCCACACTGCGTGTTGACAACAGTTCAGCTCATCCCTGTCCTTCAGGGGCCTGGGATGGTGGGATGGCTGGTTTGGGTTGTCACCTTGACTGAAATAAGAGAAGACTGACGCTTGCAGGGGAGTGTCCAGAGAGGATTGACACTGGGCCAGTGATGCAGGGGAGGGAAGGCATGGTAGGGGCAAGGCACCCAGAAGAAGAAAAAGGCAGCCTAGGGAAAGCAGGGTGTGTGTACCGGCCTCCTCTTTTCTTCTCTGAGCAAGCGTCTATTGCTGTTGCCTTGATCCTTCTCCTGATGCTTCCAGCTTCTTGGGGTGTTCTGCAGGACACCTTTCATCACTAGCAGCTCTTCAAAGAGTTGTCATACTCTTGTGCCAGATCAGGACTGCTGGGGCTCCTGGGCTGAGCCAGGGCCTAAATTCATTGCCTCTGAAGTGTGTATAAGTCACTGTTGGACTGATTACCCAGCACCTACAGTATATGCCAACACACACACACACACACACACACACACACTGTTCTGTTCTTCTAGGAAACCCTACATCACACAAGTAGCCATAGAGTCCACGTTGATTCATGCCTCCACCTCGGTCATAAAGGGCACCGTGACACTGACTCTCTTGCTGCCCATTAAAGTTCTCACCTAGAAAAGATACTCATCATATACATCCATGCTTCACTAAACAAAGAAGTCACTTGGCCATACTTTCTTCAGGGATAGCAGCCGAGTTCCAAAGGAAGCTGGGAGATGTGTGGCAACCCTCATGACTGCCTCCTGACCATGAAGACAGCAGTGATCCCCACACTCCCCTCACGGATGGGGCGAGAGTCTCCAACTTCCCTCAGCCTTGATCTCTTCCACTTTTCTTTCAGCAATTCACAATATCATCATGCCTGATCTATAATTCAATCAGCATGCAGCCAACACTCCTTAAGGCCCAACACCATGGATGAACTCGAAGTCCCACCTGCAGTCGACCTCACATTCGGGGGGGGGGGGGGAGACAAATGAGGAAGGAAGAAAGGGCCAGCAAACCAGGAAAGGATAGCCAGCTGCCACACTCACGGGACTCAAAGACACCAGCAGAGGGGAGAGCACGAAAGAGGACCCAGGGAGGGAGCCTAGAGCACCCAGCCCTGCGTCCACAGCATAGGGCAAAGAACGGCCCTTCTCACACCTGCTCCACTCTCCCGCAGGCCTGTTTGTTCTCCATCTGTGTTTTCAAGTGCTGGACTAGCTAGCAAGGCCTCGCAGCCGTACCTGCTGAGGACAGATAACTTCTCTGTGGCAGAGAGTGGCAAGCAAGCACTACGCATTAGGGCCCAGAGGAGTGGAATGTTTCCCAGTCCTCCCTTGGCTGAGCCTGTCCCTTCCTGCCTGCCCCAGGAGAGGCCAGAGCAGAAGAAACAGCTGGAGGGCCTGCATAGTGTCAGATAATGGTAGCTGTAACTCCTCCAGCGACTCCATGAAGCAGGGATGGGCGATGCATCATTTATGGAGGTCCGGGTCTGTGCAGCTGGGCACCCACCAGCAGCTAGATGTGTGTGAGATGATGGGAAAGTGCCCGGGGGTGGCCTGCCCAGAGTTGCAGCTCTGTTCTTCTGGAAATTCAGCATCACAGGCTGGAGGAGGGACCGGGAGCTAACGTTGCTTGGGACTGCATTTGCTTCAGGTGACAAGGTGGACAGAGACAAATCTATTTATTAGTTTTGGTTTTGAGAATTGAGTCATCAGCCCAGTTAGGCAGGGTATCTGGGACAGCCCTGGAATCCTCTCATTGCCTCCAATCCGGATTCCTACCTGCGTGGTTGGTTACACACACACACACGACTCCCTCACTCCTGGAACCTCAGTTCTGTGAGAACAGAGATCCTTGGGTGTTTCGTTATTAATTTGTACACGGAAATGTAAGATCTGAAAGTGGCATATATGCATGCCTACGCATGGGGTCAGGAGGGGCGAGCCATATGCTAAGCTCCCGAGCGGAGAACAAATATAACCTCATGCTGGCTCCTCAGATTTCATCACGTTTGAGGCAGCATCTCTTGCTTATTCACCACTGCCTACCTGACACACAAACTTTGAGGTCTTTGCTGTTCCCACCTCCCGTCTTTCTGAGGGAACACTGGGGAAACAGATACACCACGCTCAGCTTCACATGGGCCCTGGGGGTCAGAACTTCCGTCCTCAAGTCTCTGTGGCAGGTGTTTTCTCCATCGATTCAACTTCCCAGCTGCCCAGGTGTTCGGTGACCGCTGTTTGCTCAACATCTAGAAACAGGGTCAGGTCTGCAGAAGTTGCTAAATAAACTCTGCTATTTGTTGATTGGTAGTTAGAACTCGGGAGCTTAGCAGACACGGTGTGGGAGAGTTGAGAGAGATTTGAATCCTAATTCTCTCGCTGACTAGCAATGTGACTGCTAAAAACCACACTCTTTCATGAATGCTCCCTTCTCCGAACTTGGGTTATTCTTCAGAGACCATAGTAGAGGCATTGCTTGATAGATGGAGAAAAGGAACCAGACTCACAACTGCCACACGCCCATCTTGGGAACCAACACGAGACCCTGAAGTTCATTTCACATACTCGTAGCTCATACATGGAGGAAAAGTTTGTCCCCTCTACCCAGGGAGCATATAGCAGGATGCAGAGACCTTGAAGCGAAGCCAGGGATACTCCTGAGTATGTGTAGGACACAGGACAGGCCTCAGTAAAGGACTGCTCAGTTCTAAATGTAAACGGGCCTAGTGTGGACAAACCTTGGCCTGGACCAGGGAGAGCACCCTGGCCTCAGCTATCCCATCGGTGAAGAGGAAGGACCATGGGGAGGTCACACACAGGCAGATTTAAATGCAAACCACAACTGCCGTGCCCCAAACCACCCAGAGCCCAGGAGACGGACGAGGAGCAGAAGAACAAACAGCAGCTTTCCTGGGCATAAGGTGTTCTCCTGAGTTCCATGGGCAGCAGGTGATACCAAAGGAGGGGACAGAGAGCCTTATCTGCACCCCTGCAGAAAGGCAGGAGCAGTGCTGGCCCCTGAGTGCAACTCAATTGGTCCCATGGCTCCAAGAATCTCTCACCTTTTCTTCTTGATCTGAACCTTCAAGGACAAAGCGAGGCCCTGCCTCACTCTTCGCACGCCAGGCACTTTGTCTGTTGTTGGGGGCCGTGGACCCCCAGACCCTGAATTTCTTGTAAACGACTTGTTATGCTTGCAGCTGCTCTGAGCAAAACAACTTGGTTTCCTGAGCCTTGCAGCTGCTCTGAGCACGAGACCCTCAGGAGTTCCTGATGGCAGGGGAGTGGTTTCTGGTGGGTTTGACTGGGGCGTGGCTATCAGTTAAGGATCCCTCTATAAGCTGCCCTGGAACACAATAAAGGGAGCATTCTTGTTTCAAGGATGACCTGTATCCCTGTCTCTCTGTCTCTCTGTGTGTGAATCTCCAGGCCCTTTCCTGAGACTCGCGAACGGGCGTAGTACAGGTGCTACAGGACCGTAGTACACGTAGTAGCAGGAACTGTACAGTCTGTAAACTGTGTTTTCCTGAATGGGCTCTGTATTAGTGACATTTCTCACTCTGTGACAAAGGCCAGCGTCAGGACAGAAAGCTTTACATAGGCTTGTGGTTTAAGGGGACACAGTCCTCCCTGGTGAAGAAGTCCTAAGAGCAGGAGTGTGCAGTGTCTGGTCACACAGCACAGCCGTACTCTGGAGGCAGAGAGGTGAACACTGGTGTTCACCTCGCTCTCTCCTTTTGCCTTTTCATCCACTCTGGCTTCACCCCATGGGATAGTTCCACATATTCAAGACAAGCCTCCCCTCTTCAGTTAGACCTGTCTGGTTCTCCCAGGTCCTGCCTAGAGGTGTGTTTCCATGGTGATTCCAGTCAAGCTGGCCAAGAAATGAGCCATCATGGGATGCATCCCAGAAGGGTCCAAGTGGGTTCTGTAGGAGGTATGTCCACTTTCCAGACTGGGAGTGCCATGTTCTAAAACCTTCTCCCTGTATCCAGCAGGATCCTCCGGCTGATGATCCTGGAATTCTAGATTACTCTCCAGCATTCTGTCCCCTGAGAGACAGTCCCTAGGGAAACTTCAAGGGAGACCCATGCCCTGTTTCTGGAATTGTGGACTCTAGTACTTGGCATCTTGCAGAGGATCGGATGGCAGTCACAACCACTGAGAGCTGGGGCTGTCAACCTGAGGGGTCTGGCTTGTTTGCAGTCACCTGGGCAGCAAGAGTGCCAACACCAGGGTGTCCTAAATCCCAGGCTTCCCTCCTGGAAGTGAGGTCCCCACAGGGGCTATCCACGACTGTAAAACATTTTCACAGGCCTAGTGTGCTCAGAGTTGGTTTGCTGGCACGTGGGGCCCCTACCAGTGGGGACACAGCTGGGCTGTTTTGTCCAAGAGTCTAGTTGGAAAGAGGCTTTGTGCTCAATAATGCATTCCCTAAATGAAGACATCCATCAGGGGGTGGAGACAGGAGAGCCCCCTCCTGGGTCAGGGCAGGATACCACATCTGGCCCAGCCTGAGGCACCGGCTGCCTTTCGGAGCCTGTGGCTTCCCCAGCCCATGGGGCCGTTTTGGGAGAGAACAGCTCACCAGTGCTGACAGGCCTGTTCCTCTGCCCAGCCGCCTGAATATTCCATGGGTTTGAATAATGCAAACCCAATGGCTTCCTATTGATCCGAACCAACTGAGGCCGCAGAAGAACCACAGAGAAAGGGTGGCCGGCTCCACGGCTTTCTAGGCCCGTGGCTGCTCTGAGCAAGAGAGGCAGAGTCTATCCAGCCAAGTCAGGAAGACGGTTGATGGCAAGGATGGTTACTCCATCCGGCCTTGGTGACATGGACCTAGCAGGGTAGAGAGATGGCGCACTGGCTAGTTTGTGTTAACCTGATACCAACTAGGACCTTCTGAGAAAAGGAAACCTCAATGGAGAACAAGTCTCCATCAGAGTGGCATGAGGACACATCTGTAGAGTGTTCTCTTATTGATGTGTGATGCAGGGGTGGGGGGACCAGCCCACTGTGGACAGCACCATTCCTGGGCAGGCGGTCCTGGGTTACATTAGACTGAGCAAGCCACAAGGAGCAAACCAGGAAGCAGCATTATTCCATGGCTTCTGTTTCGGCATTGAGTCCCTGCGCTGACTCAGTGATGGACTGTGATTGGGATGTGTAGGCTGAAATAAGCCCTCTCCTCCCCAGGCTGCTTTGGCTCACAGTGTTATCTCAGCAACAGAAAGCACAGTAAGACAGCCGGTCACCACACGCACACAGCCTCTGTGACATCGGACTCCTCTGTCCTGGAGGGGAAAAGGCAGGGTGGGACGCAGGGAAATCCAGGTACCAGTCTGATGACTGTGGCCCCACCCAAGCTGACGGAGCCCAAGTTCTCAAACCTGTAAACTGAAAGTATCCTCTGTCAGTATTATCAGAGACCGAGAAGGAGGAGATACACAGACTGCAAACGTCAACACGAACCGACCTGGCTCCTACCTGCCATCTCCTTCCCCCCCTCTTTCTCCAGCCCCTCTCCCCCGGTCCCACTATGCTGCTGTCATGAAGTCTTCAGTCCCCAGAACTGAGGAGCAAAAAGCACTTCACATCCTGTTTTCTGTGTGTTTTCCCTGTCTAATTTCTTATGCCCACCATGAGCCATCATTCTGTCCAATGCTGATGAGAATTTGTGGTTTTTTTGTTTTTTTGGTTTTTTTTTAAATGGTGCCATGCACTGAACACCCAGGGCCAGAGGCAGCTCCCACCACGCAGAGGGCATAGATGCTCTTCTCTCCAGAAAGCCAGCTAGTGGTTCAGCAGGGTTTCCTTCTACATTCCCTGGGCCATGTCACCACACTAAGAGTAATATTTTAACCCCCAAGAAGCCTGTAACTTCCACACAGGCCAGATAGAAACCCGAAGGGGATTTAAGCGGATTTGACAAGCTTCTTGCAACATCCAGAAGGAGAGTAAACTTCCAAGGCTGGCCAAGACAGCTTGGAACAAGAGAAACACCAAAGGGGGAGAATTTGCCCGACCAGATGTCAAAGCATATTATAAAGTAATTTTAATAAATATAATGTGATATTAGCACACGAATAGATAAATATATCTCAGAAGAAAAACAGATGATTTAAAAAAACAGACACATGTATATACCAGAATTCAGTATGTGACAAGAGATAGCGTTTCAAAGCCGTAAGAAGGAAAGAGGATTATTCAACAAGAACTGGAACAATTTTTCACCTGAAAAAACAATAAATTAAAATTCCCTCTTTCACATCATTAACAAAAATTAATGAAGGAATTTTTTTAACTGAAGGAACAGAAGACAGACATAGACAAATACGTCCGTGACCTTGAAAAGGTTGAAATAGATTTCCTGAGCGGCAAAATTCATAAATTTAGCTCCAGAATGGACAAGTCTGTATGGAGCCAGATGTGTTAGCATACACCTGGCACCCCAGCCTTTGGAAGGCTAAGTTATGGAAGGCAAAGGGGTCATGAGTTCAAGGCCAGCCTGGGCCTTAGTGAAACTTTGTCTAAAAATAATGTAAGGGGAAAAAAGGGAAACAAACCACTGTCTGAAGAAAGGTAAAAGAGAAGTGGAAGATACAGAAAAAAAATTAGCACACACACATTACACGTGTATGTGTAATAGACATTTACAATATAATAAATACACACAAACAGCATCCACAATGAAGAATTAATAATCACAGTATACAATTTCTTCAACAAGAAAATAAGAAAAGGCACTGAAGGGAATTATGAAGGGTTAATTCACATACTAAAAGATACTCAATTTATTAGCAGAAAAGAAAGGAAATGCAAATTAATTTGACATTTCTTTCCATCAGATTGGCAAAAAATTTAAATGTGCCAACATCAAGTATTGGAAAGCATACAGGGAAACGGGTTCTCCCCTCCACTGTGGTGGTTTATCCACATCAGTGAGGTGCCGGCATGTTGCCATGACGCCTTTAAGGTTTTTACAAGGGGGGCCTGGGCATAGCAGAGCCAGGCAGCTCACCAGAGAAGCCTTGGTCCTGAGTGCGTGAATCCCTTGACTCCTCCAGCAACTGTGCGCTCCGGGAGTGCTCACAATCTAGACCAGCCCACGCTCCACAAGAACAAAGCCAGCAGACTCCATGGTCTGCCAGAGCTTAGCTGTCTGAGTCAGTCCCTGTAGCCCTGCCCTGAACCCTTGCTCACACCCTTTCCTTCTGGAGAGTTACCAGCCCCAACTCTGCCTCCTCATTCCCAGAGCCCTGTGCTGTGGACGGACATTTAACAGTCACACATAGTGACAGATAAGGCTCAGGAGTCCAGGAAAGAAGTGGGGGTGAGGAGAAGGCAAGCAGGCGAGCTTTGCTGGGTTTGAGGACCCCAAACCACGAAGCTGTCTCCATGACGCTCCTTGTGCTTAGCCCCCAGCCGGGCACACAGGCAATTCTCGTGAGGATGGATTGCTCTGGCCACAGGTGCTCCAGTGTCTCCTCTCTGTCAGCGACACCACAAAACTATTTGATATAGATCAGAAAACTACGTTATGAAGCAGGCTTTATCCCCACCCTGTTTTCTGGATAAAGACCTCAGGATACAGGGCTGCTCCTTCCCTTGCTCAGCTAATGGTAACGGCGATTTCCCCACAGTCTCACAGAGTAACACTGAGACTTCCAGCCACCGATGCTATGTTCTGCTGGTTTATTTTTTAGTGTGCACACATAGAAGTCAATATGGAGGTCAGAGGACATCTCTGTGGGGCTGGCTCTCCTCTTCCACCTTTCTGTCAGCTCTGGGGATTGAACTCAAGTCACTAGGGTTGGCAGCAATCATCTTAACTTGCTGAGCCTCCTCACTGGCCCCCGAAGGTGCTGTCTGGGGGCAGATGCTGGATCTTAAGAAGCTGAAGTCTGTGTGGAGGCAGTGGGTCACCGTGGGAAAGTAATTGCAGGGATCCCATGGCCTGGCCCCTTTCTCCCTCTCTCTGCTTCCTGTATATCAAGAAGTAAGGAAAAGCCTCCTCCACAGGCTCCTGACACCATGCTGGCTGCTCAAGTGGACACTGGGACCCCTAGAAGAACATGAACCCAAATGCATCTTTGCTCAGGTTGTGTCACTCAGGGCACAAGAGTAAGAAAGCAAACACAGCAGGTGGCATTTCTCAGTCTTCTGTGTTGTTTTCTGAGCGAATGAATGAATGAATGAATGAGCAAGCCAGCATACAAGCCATGGAAGTTTCACCCCAGCCTGTCCTAAATCCTTCTGTACCTGGCCAGCATCTGCCAACCCACAGCTTCCTATGCATCCAAGACGGTGTTGCTGGTACCCAGAGACTCATGTTAGCCTCTGAGAATTTACATTTTTTTTATTAAAAATGTCACAGGAAGTCCACTAGGAGCACATGAAGCCACTGCCAAGAGTGTACACGTTTGATATTAATTAAAGAGAAAGATGACAGCCCCCAGGAAAAGGAGTAATTCTCTTCTCTTGGATAAATGACCTTTCGGCAGACTCCGCTCCACAGCTTTGCCTGGTCATTACCAGAAATCAGAGTGTTTCTGGGAGGTGGGGCTTGCCAGCTCTGCTCCCAGCTTGCTGCCTCTCAGGAAGGGTGAGGACTTCATTCCCGGGACCTCTCACTTGGGTGTCTCCAGGCAAGCCCACAGTGATGTCTTTGGCAGTGACGGGAGTCCCGTCGGAGGCCCCGTCCAGAAGAACTTTTTGCATGTATTGAGCTCTGCTCCCCACAGCCTCCCCTAGGACAAGCCATCCCTCAGCACTGACTCCTCCCTCCCTGGATCTTGCTCCCCATCTCTGGCCTCTGACAAAACCTGACGGTGTCTCTGTCCCTCCAGTGAACTAGCATGGCTCTCACTGGTCACTTCACCTAAGGTGAGCATCCTCACCTAAGATCTGAGGCCTTGTGGCAAGACTGAGTGAGACCTTGCCTCTCTAGCAGTTCCTCTCCCAGCTCACAGATCCTCAGTGCCTCCCCTCCATCTGAGAACCCTGACAAACAGCCCCCCCACCCCAGAATCCAAATCCCAAGCAATTATAATTACCTGAGCAAGGGAAGGAGCAGCCCTGTATCCTGAGGTCTTTATCCAGAAAACAAGGTGGGGATAAAGCCTGCTTCATAACGTAATTTTCTGAGCTACATCAAATAGTTTTGTGGTGTCGCTGACAGAGAGGAGAGACTGGGGTACCTGTGGCCAGAGCAGTCCATCCTCATGAGAATTGCCTGTGTGCCCGGCTGGGGGCTAAGCACAAGGAGCGTCATGGAGACAGCTTCGTGGTTTGGGGTCCTCAAACCCAGCAAAGCTCGCCTGCTTGCCTTCTCCTCACCCCCACTTCTTTCCTGGACTCCTGAGCCCTATCTGTCACTATGTGTGACTGTTAAATGTCCGTCCACAGCACAGGGCTCTGGGAATGAGGAGGCAGAGTTGGGGCTGGTAACTCTCCAGAAGGAAAGGGTGTGAGCAAGGGTTCAGGGCAGGGTTGCAGGGACTGACTCAGACAGCTAAGCTCTGGCAGACCATGGAGTCTGTTGGCTTTGTTCTTGTTGGGCGAGGGCTGGTCTAGATTGTGAGCACTCCCGGAGCGCACAGCTGCTGGAGGAGTCAAGGGATGCCTGCACTCTCAGGACCAAGGCTTCTCTGGTGAGCTGCCTGGCTCTGCTATGCCCAGGCCCCCCCTTGTAAAAACCTTAAAAGTGTGGTGGCAACATGCTGGCACCTCACTGATGTGGATACCCTCCACACTGCAAACACAACCCTTGGAGGCTGAGGCAGGGGGATTGCCATGAGTTCAAGGCCAGCAGCTTACAGTGGTCATCTGGAGTCACTATACATTCATGGTCACGTGCTGCCTTGTGACCACACACACCTGCAGACCCTCCCTGTTGGTGCTGTCTCAGCAAGCAGCACCCACTCCCCTTTACAGGTCCTTCCTGTTCCTCACCACATAATGAGTTCATGGTGTTGGTCCTGAAAGGGACGGGAGTTCCTTTGCTCCCCTCGCCAAGCACATCTACCTCCAGGGAATTGCTACCGTTCTTCCTCCTCAGAGGGTCCTGCAAGGAAATCCCATACCACCCTCTATGGAATGGTCACCACAACCCCTGTAATGTCTAGTCTCCCCATCCCTGCCAGTCATGCCCCTTCCTGGGATTCCTCCCCACTCATCCCTTAACGACAAGCAGATCTCCAGCGTTCCCAGCCATCTCCATCAACCCCTGCAGGAGGGTGACCCCATGGTCCCTCCTGTGCTGCGGTGCCTGACTCTGTACGCCTCAGTGTCAGCCTTGGGTTTGGGTTGAGGGGTGGACCGGTTTTGACTCTATCAAAGGATCCTGAGTAGCAAGAGGGACAGAACTGACCCTACAAGCAGCAAGGACATTGCTACTTGGAATTCCAACTACTGCATTGACACAGTGGGGGAAGGGTGTCAGAGCAGACTTTCAAGGAGCTCAAAGGTTCCCTAGCTACAGAGCCAGTCGGGTATCAAGCTCTATATCCATGGGCAGTAGGATGGCTACTGACTCCCACTCTCCTGCCTTTCGCCCAGCTGCCTCAAGAAATAAGGTCAAGTCAGGCATGGTGGGTCAACTTTATAACCCCAGAACTTGGAGTCTGAGGCAGGAGAAATGCCATGAGTTCAAGGCCAGTCTGGGCTAAAATAAAACTTTTTCAAAAAAAAAAAAAAAAAAAGGTGGCAGAGAGAAAGAAAGACCATCATGTCATGGTTGGGCGTCTTAGCACATGCCATGAGGCCCAAGTGTTCATGTGGATAAGGAAACTAATACTCAGAGACCATGTGCAGGGAAGATCCAAACAAAGACTCTGTGCCTCTTCTGGGTTATGTGGGGGTCTGTTTCTTCCCTAAGCTCATTCCTCCTGCTGTCTGAGGCTCCTTCTCTGACCCTGGGTTTTATGGGCACACCACGGACGCAATCCAAACAATAGGTTGAGCATCCTTTCTATCCTTTCCAGGGTTACCCCGCCCTTTTGCAGGATAAGCAGCCAGTAGAAAAGGGAGGCCACACACTAGTAAAGGGAAGGGGGGTGTTTTAACAGCCAGATGCTGAGTGTTTTAGGCAGAGTTCTATTGCTGTGAAGAGACACCATGACCATGGCAACTCTTATAAAGGAAAACATTTAATTGGAGATGGCTTACAGTTCAGAGGTTTAGCCCTTATTGTCATGGCAGGAAGCATAGAGGCATGCAGGTAAGCATGGTGCCAGAGAGGTAGCTGAGAGTTCTACATCTCGGCAGGCAGCAGGGAGAGAGAGAGAGAGAGAGAGAGAGAGAGAGAGAGAGAGAGAGAGAGAAAGAGAGAGACACGCTGGACCTGATGAGCATTTGAAACCTCAAAGCTCTTCCTCAACAAGACCATACCTACTCCACCAAGGCCACACCTAGTTCAGCAAGGCCATCTTTATTCCAGCAAGGCTACACCTACTCCAGCAAGGCCACACCTAGTCCAGCAAGGCCACACCTACTCCAGCAAGGCCACACCTACTCCAGCAAGGCCACACCTACTTCAGCAAGGCCACACCTACTCCAGCAAGGCCACACCTACTCCAGCAAGGCCACACCCACTCCAGCAAGGCCACACCTACTCCAGCAAGGCCACACCTACTCCAGCAAGGCCACACCTACTCCAGCAAGGCCACACCTACTCCAGCAAGGCCACACCTAGTCCAGCAAGGCCACACCTACTCCAGCAAGGCCACACCTACTCCAGCAAGGCCACACCTACTCCAGCAAGGCCACACCCACTCCAGCAAGGCCACACCTACTCCAGCAAGGCCACACCTACTCCAGAAAGGCCACACTTACTCCAGCAAGGCCACACCTACTCCAGCAAGGCCACACCTACTCCAGCAAGGCCACACCTAGTCCAGCAAGGCCACACCTACTCCAGCAAGGCCACACCTACTCCAGCAAGGCCACACCTACTCCAGAAAGGCCACACCTACTCCAGCAAGGCCACACCTACTCCAGCAAGGCCACATCTACTCCAGCAAGGCCACACCTACTCCAGCAAGGCCACACCTACTCCAGCAAGGCCACACCTAGTCCAGCAAGGCCACACCCACTTCAGCAAAGCCACACCTACTCCAGCAAGGCCACATCTACTCCAGCAAGGCCACATCTACTCCAGCAAGGCCACATACCCTAATAAGGTCACTCACTATGAACCTATACAGGCCATTTTTATTCAAACCTTCCCACTAGGTGTGAATTTGAAGGGGTTGTCTTAGCGATGAGTCCAGGCATAGGATTCTCCTGACTGGTGAGTGCCAAGGGGAAGATTTGGGGAGGTATAGGCTGGGTTCCAGTCGCAGCACAACCTAGTACTTTATTTACTCAAGCCAGAGGTAGGTCGATGCTTTTGGAGTCCATACCCCTGACCATTCCAAGGGGGTACTGATATCATCAACTGACAAGTTTGAACATAACAAAGGTGACCCATACGGAAGGAACAATATGGCCCCTGTGGGCTGCCATTTTCCTCCGCCAGAGAGTTGGGTGTAGCATTGCCTTTGGAGGGCCTCAAGTGAAGGGAGCCTTGTAATCTGGTAGAAAAATAAGAAAAGCTGGGGGTGTGAGCAGATGGGTGGGACCTCAGCAGTGTCCGGTGTGTGCTGGATATGCACTGTGTCCCTGTCTCCCTGGGTAGGGGCATGGGTATAAACGTGTCTGCCTTTGAGGCAGTTTTGAGTGGAAGCAAACATGGGAACAAAACAATTTAAGAGCCACTGGAAAGGTCACCAGAAGAGACAGAGGAAGGATGTGCCAGTAAGTCACACCACGGAGATCCCCACTTTCTGGAAGCTGCTGCTTTCGACGATCAGTTGAAGGAATAAACGTTGCTCAGAGCCTTGCAAGATGTAGCAGGGCCTAGAGGAAGGAACGTGGCCTCTGAGGCTGTGTGGTTTTGGCTGATCACAGGCTTATCCCTCTTCTAGCAATGGGAAATCACGGACCCTCCCAGTGTCTCTGTAAGGGACACCTTGAAGGCCCCGTTGTACCTTAACATACAAGAGCTCACTCTCACTTGCTTTTGTAGACACACCTGTACACGTAAGCACACAGTCATGTTCATGTTTTTACACACATGTCACACACAAATACTTGCACATTCACATACTGACCTTCCTGGGCCTCAGTTTCTTCACCTACCCCCCAGAGTCCTAGAGGCGCTCAACATGTGGTAAGGACCCAACAACACATGGAACAGCTCTGAGAAATCCATCTCATCGTTCCTTCCTCCTGTCTCCGCCCACCCACAAGGGCAGCATCCCAGGGAGACAGCATCTGTGTCAGATTGAGATTCGAGTGGAAGCATCGTAGGCCCACAGTGTGGAGATAGTGTGATGGAGGAGAAATTTCCTCAGGGGGAGGCAGCAAGCAGAGGCAGGAAAGGATAGTAGAATGAGCAAGGCCTGCTGGGTTAGTGGGCTGGGGTGGTCAACAGTGGCCAGCAGTGGGGAAGTCAAGCCATGCACAAAGCTGTGTTCAGGTAGGGAGTCATCCATCCCGTACCATCCCGTCCCTTCCCCCCCCCCACACACACCCGTCAGAGAGGCAGCAGCAGCCTGTGTTGCTATTGGCTGAGTTTTGTCACTTGCCTGAGAAGCCCTGTCCTTTTTCTCCTGTGTGATCTACCAGTCTCTCAGGGTTTCATCTGAAAATCAAAAGCAGGTTTTTGGACCCTTCTGTGCTGCTACAGTTGGTCTTCAGTTCTCCCTGCACTTTTCAAAAGGAAATTTCAAACCTCCCTGTGCAGCCTGGCAACTGGCTCCCCCTGCTCCGTGCAGGCAGCTCCTCGGTCCTGGGCTATGTCTGGAGCCCTGGCATTAGCCCTGCCATGTCCAGCAAGTGACAGGGGGATGGCAGGAAAAGAACTCAATCCCAGTCTGGCCTGTCCAGGATGCAAGGTGTTGAGCAAACTTAACAGAGCCATAGAAACACAATGGTGTCTGGCTCCTGACCCCGATTCGTCCCTCTGTGTCCCCAGGCCATCAGTACACAAGGGGGCAGGAGGCAGGAGGTGGGACTGTTCACCGAGCCACAGACCCCATTCCCAATCAGATTATGCCAGATTGTCCATTAACACCTTTCCCCATTCAGGGTCCCATCTAGGACTTTATCTTGCTTGCTTTGATGTCCTATCTCATTGGTCCCCTCCCATCTGGCAGTTTCTCAGTCGCTGCTTTTGGCTTCAAGGTGGTGACATTCAAGTGTTATTATGTCCAGCGTCCCTGTGCTCGGTTGGTCTGACGGATCCTCAAGACCGAACCCAGGTTGGCCATTTTGGGCCAGGAACCCCAGGGGCAATGCTATGTCCTTAACACCTCATGCCACATCAAGGGTGTCGATACCCAGTTACTGAAGACATTGACCTTGATTTGGTGTCTGCCTGCCTTCCCCACTGTGAAGTGACAGTCTCTCTTTTGTAATTCTTTCAGGGGGCCTGAGACCTTATGAATCCTGTGTCTTTAGACATTTTCTCACAAATACTGAAACCCCTCAGTGGATCTTAATGCCCGCCGTTGCCACTGTGATTATTTCCTCAGTGACTTTCCTTCTTTCTTTTCCCTTTGATGTAACAGCTAGAATCGCGCGAGACAAGCATCTCTCCTCCTCATTTAGCAAGCCGATCTTTGACTTGTCCTGGTGGCGACCTGCATTTATTTTCTCCTGGGCACCATAACCCAAACTGTAGTTATCTTCTTGCACACACAAGTGTCCTAGTTTGGTCATTATGACTGCCTTCACTCTGGCCCCAGAGTCCTTCCAACAGCGCGCCCCAATATCCCGCATCATCACTCACCCCCAGAGGGACAGTGTATAGTGTCACCTCCTGTGTCTTGAGATGGTCTCCTCAGCTCAGAACAACCTTTGCTGGAGGGTGACGTCTAGAGGACAAAGGGCACTCAGTGCTCTCGGTGTTCCTGACCCACCGTCAGGAAGCACAGGTGGGATGGAGGTACCAGGAGTCACTTCTGTGTTTATCTATCACAGAGGTAAAAACCGTCTGTCGGGATGATGCAGCAGGCAAAGGGGCTTGCTGTCAGGTCTGATTGATGGCCAGTGTTCTGTCCACAGCTCAACTCCAGGGTATCTGAGTGTCACCTAGCCTGCTTGGAAAACCACTCATGTAAACCAGCTCCCCTGCCTCTGGCTCTGGTAGCTTCTTCTTAGATGCCCAGGCTAGTCCTAATCCTATTAACGACAGGGAGTTTGGCTCCACATGGGTTCAGGACAAACATGGAAGATGTATCTATTGAGGAGAAGGGAGCTGGGGCTGGGCCAATGCAGAACAGCACCAGTGAAGATGAGGAGAGGAGGGCAGCTGGACTAGGGAAGAGAGGTGGGCACTAGGGGGCACATAGAGCTTGCATCCTATGGGACAGATCCCAGGCTGGTGGTGAATAGAAACACAAGATCAGAGTCACTTTTCTCACTGTTCCCTGGCCAGACAGCCTGTGTGACAGCGTAGCCTGCAGTGGGTTCCAAGCATCAGGTGTACTCAGAGTTAACACTGTCTGCAGCCTGTGGCGGCTATTTCTGGCCCAGCAGATGCTGCTGACACCCTTTCACTCTTGCTCTCTCTCCCAAGAGTCCTGTGCAAGTGGCTTTCACAGCACGTGGCACAGGTTATTGGGGACTTTCTAACAGGACTTCTGCAAAGTGAACATGTTGGAGTCACCTGATTTCATATCTTTTTTATCCTTCACTTTGTGTATGTGTACATATGTATATGCATGCGTCCAAATGTATGGCACAATGTGGAGACCAGAGGACAGCCTTAAATGTTATTACTCAAAGCCAGGAATATTTTATTATTATATTATTATTGTTATTATTTTATTATTATTATTATTATTGTTTTATTTTGAGACAGGGTCTCTCAGTGCGCTGAGCTTACCAAATAGGCTAGGCTGGCCAGTGAGCCCCAGGCCTCCACCAGCGCTGGGGTAACAAGCATGCCTGGATTTTCCACCTTTAAAAAAGTCTTTTACTTTAATTATATGGAATCAGGGGCATATGCCAAGGCAGACATGTGGAGGTCAGAGGACAGCTTTCAGGGCAGAGGACTGAACTCAGATTGTTAGGCTTGGCAGTAACAGCCTTTACCCGCTAACCCGACTTGCCAGCTTCATGCCTGGCTTTTTAACCTGGGTTCTGGGTATCAAACTCAGGTCCAGCTGCTTGCACAGCCAGCACTTTACACACCAAGCCACCTTCCAGCTCCGTACTTCTTAAAAGTATGTCGTCATTCTCTTCCCATCCACCACAGCATCCACACTCAATCCCAGGCAGAAGTTGGCAGAATTGTTAGAAATTAAGCATTATAGTCAAAGTCACCATTCTAACAATTTCCCAAATTGCACATTTTTATAGGCTATTTTTTAAAATTCAGTACGCTCAAGCTCTTTTGGCTGAGTTAAATGAGCTGGATGTCTTGCTCAGCGTTTTCTGGTCATCTATTGTGTGGACAGAATAGTGGGGACTGGGCTAGGCTAGCCACAGCCTAGCAGAGAGGCAGACCTAAGATGACAACTGCAAAACGAAATGGGTGCTTGCACCACAGCAAGCAGAGACCTAGCGAAGCTGGGTGGGGCCGAGAGGGCCAGGGGGCACATGTGCAGGCTCCTGGCCTACCTTTGGTACTGTGTGGGTAACAGCTGGGGCACAAACCTGCCTCTCAACTGTCTACTCAGCACAGAACACAACATGGAGAGGAGGATTTTCCCAAAGCAGCAGCACCTATGGCCTCCAATCTCCCAGGGGCGAAAAGCCCTCTCCTCGGGAGTCTGGATGGGTGAGGAAGGTACCTGGTCTCAGGAGGTAGGAGGCAAGGTTTCTCCTGGGTTCTCACAGCTGTTCTCCTCTCAGCCAGCAGTGCCACTAGGGGGCGCAAATGGAGAGGGGGAAACACTGTCCAAGACGGGCCTCCCACAAGTCCAAAGGGAAGGTGGCTAGGGACTGGATCAGGGAGGTTGATATTGCTCAGGTGGCAGATGAGGGTTCCATGAACTCCCTTTTCCCATACCATTAGACCTCTTTCCTCGTTCCTTCCAAGGTCCAACATCGTGGGTGTATGACAGGATAGCTGGCCAGAACTGTGGGGTGCCCACTGTTCAGCCTTTGTCTTTAGCCTTTGGTCGCTGTGGTTTGGTGTTGTAGACCACTGTCCGCCAGGACTGACATGACTGTTGTCCTCTTGAACTGTTAGCGGCTGTGACTACCCAAAGGGGACCTGAATAAGATTGGGCTAGTTAACTTTCTGCCTCAGATGGGAGAGGCTCCAGGAGTCCCACCCTCCTCTGGATTTATCAGCAATTAATGGTTGCTGATGGTGGGACTCACAAGTCCAGACCCCTCCCCAAGGATAAATATTCTGCTCATGGTTGCTAGGAGAGATAATGACATAGCTATCCATAAGCTGCCCACGTTCCTGTAATTCCAACTAAACTCATTGGTTAAACCAGGCTAGACCTGAATTGAACAGTTTCTTTGGTCTCTAGTTGGCGCCCTATGTGGGGTGGATGTACTTTGGCTCATCTCCCCAGCAAAAGCTCACACAACTTGGCTGCATTGCTATCAGCCCATCTGTGGTTCTGTGTGAGGGCTGCAGCCTGGTGGTGACATTTTGATTCTTAACCCAACTTGTACTTCACTGCTAGTTTGCAGAAATGACTTCTTTTAAAATGTACAGATTCGATAGCTGAAGGCTGAAGTCTGCGTAATTGAATGGCTAGAACCCCGAGATGAGTTAACAAGCGCACATACATTATCCTATTCACAGCACACATTATTTGGGCTTAATTTTTCTATTTCCCAGCCTTGTAATCTACTTTCCCTCCCATCAGATACACAGCAATTCTATTCTTCCAGGGTCAGCTGCTTCATAATCATCACCCTGACAGCAGGCTACATCCTTGTTCACTTAATAACTATTTATCATCCGCTATCTTCCCACTTTCAAAAGGGAATAAGTTAAATGCTCCAGAAATTGGAAAAAATTGAAATTTGACCTTTATTAACTGGGTTAATTGTCAAAATCTCTGCTTGTAAAAAAAATTTAATGACCAAAAAGTGTAACTTTTAGAGTTTCAAAGATTAGGTTAATGTCCAAGGAAGTATAAACTTTGACCTTTTTGACACATGTCATGAGCAACAGCCATCCTAATAAATTGCTACCTGTGAGCAATTATAAAGCTCCCCCAGTATCCAATCGGGCCACTTAATTGCTGTAGGAACCCCCGACTTCCTCCAAGACAGCCTGCAGAGCCATCGGATGCCTGTGGGAATTGCTTTTTAAGTTTGTTGCGGGGGAGGAATACTTCTTTGTTCAATTGCATTTCTAGACTGGGAAACAGTCGCTGACAAATTTGAGCAAATTGACATGGACAGCCTGGGCAATAAAGAAAACTGGTCACAGAAACCAGGAAGGAAGTCAAGACCAAAGGCTCAGAGAGGGTCACTCACTCACATGGAACTTTCCACTTCCTGAATTGCCCATTCAAGGTGTGCGCTGGTGTGGGCTATGGTTTGACCATGTGCTGAGCCCTGAGTTGGGCTGAGAGGTGGTTTTTCACATGTCCCATTTGGAGATGCATATCTGTGAGCTGCTGCCAGGGAACAAGCTCGGTCCCACAGGTCAGGGGCATTGGTTGCTTCAGTGTGGGCAAAGGAAAAATGCTTATTAGGTCACATCAGACAGCTCACAATTGTCTGTAACTCTACTTCCAGGGGAACTGGATACCCTCATCTGGCCTCTGAGGGCATCTGCACACACACAGTACACATAAATTCACCCAGACATACATTTATCCACATAAAAATAGCTAGGTGTAGAGATGCATGCCTTTAATCCAGCAGTTGGGAGGCAAGCTCAGGTGGATCTCCATGAGTTTGAGGTCAGCCTTGTCTATAAAGAAGAGTTACAGGCTATGCAGGGTTGAATAGTGAGACCTGCCCCCCTGTCCCACAAGCATATTTTGAAAGTTGTAGACAAACTGTTTGTATAGAGAAGGGTAAAGTTAGGCTGAGAAAGAATACACAGAATCCCGAGTGTGGTCCAGTGAGCTTCCCATTAGTGCCTGAAGACTGGGGGAGCCTTTAAAGCCTAGTGCAGGTGGAATGTCCCCTATGTGATTGTCTCTAGTCTGTGGAATGGGTGGAGTGGCATCCTTCTCTATCATCTTCCTTGGCTACAAGAAGGCCACGTACTGCCTGGTTGGCCCAGCACATAGTAGACACCCCAGGGAGTGCAAGATGATGCCAACATCACTGACTGAAAGTGTATGAAGAAAACCTGGAATGAGACCATATGCACAGCTGGTCATCTTCCCACTGACCAGCAGTGACTGAGCCTATACTTGCTACCTGTGAGGCAATGCCTTGATCACCTGCTCTAACACCAGTGAGTGACAGGTCCCGAGAGCAGTAGGGGCTGTAGCCACCAGAAGCTCATTGGGATCCTGAGGGAGAAACCCCTGGGAATCATGTCTTCCAATGTCTATCCTGTAGCCAGAAGAATGTTTGTTTTTGGCAGGTCCCGAGAGCAGTAGGGGCTGTAGCCACCAGAAGCTCATTGGGATCCTGAGGGAGAAACCCCTGGGGATCGTGTCCTCCAAAGTCTAACTTGTAGCCAGAAGAATGTTTGTTTTGGATGCCCCTTGTTACTCCTTGGCCCCAAAATCTGATGCCTTCATGACTGCCAACTTCAGGTTAAAGGCATGGAGTCGCCAAAGGAAGCATCCTGTTGTCTGCCACAAAATCTAAGTGGAAAGCTCAGGGTTCCCTGGCTTTGGGAATTGAGAACTTGACTTAGGTAACGGCTGCAGAGAGCGTACTGTTCCAAGTTGCTAATGCTGTCAGTATTTGAGTCACCAGCTCCCACAGCACCCAACACGTGTGGAGACTCACGGGCGCAGGCTGTACTCCATGCTCCTTCCCACTTGGAGCCCAACCTTGCACAAACAACGCTGTTGTGACTTTTAGGTAAAGCTCCATCCACCTTCACTAGCAGGGGGCTGATAGCTTCAGGGGCTTCTATTTCAGCATTTGCTTTAAAAATGTGTGTGTGTGTGTGTGTGTGTGTGTGTGTGTGTGTGTGTGTGTGTGTAGAGTGGGGGAAGGGAGGGAGGAAGGGGGAGAGGGAGGAAGGACGGACAATGGTGAAAATGATAATGGTGGCATCAATTTGATACACGAACAGATCAGGAGATAAAGTCCCATTTCCCTTTTCTCCTGAACCTTTCTAAGACACCAGCTCTGGTCCCTTTAAAGTCCAAGAAGTGTTAGGACCAAATTCCTGGCTGTAATTACCCGAGTCTTTCTGGTATCAGCACTGGGATCACTGGGTAACATGTGCCCCACACTGGCTATTTCAACAAATACCAATAACCAGAAAGGAACAAACTTCATGATATTTTTTTGGGGGGGGATTAACAGGAAGTTTCCATCATTTGCCTTTTAGGACTTGCTTGACAGGACGCTCTGGTGCCAGCTGTGGTATTATTTCTAGAATTGTCCAACTGAGGTGCATACGGCTCTAACTGCCATCTCTTGCTGTGACTTGAGTCGGCTGTCATTTCCATCAACCTTTGGGGCTTATTTTGAGCTATCTGTAAGATGTGAAAGCTGAGTTCACAGTGACATTAATATGTATAAAATAATGTTTTCAGTGTACACGGGGGATGTGACAGCAGTCTCCAGAGCCAAGGCCATGTGTTAAAATCCTGGGGCTGATGGGAATTCTCTCCCAACCTGAGCCCTGCCCTATCCCAGGATGGGATTAGTGTCTTCAGATTATGGCATGATTCCTTCAACAGTCCACGGAGCTGGCTACTAAATCTTACTATATCCCTGGCATTCTCCCAACAACCTCCTATGTCTACTCCACTTTGTAGTCAAGAAATCCAAGCCTCTTACCAAGGAGTAGGTGCATGCCTGTAATCTTAGCAATAAGGAGGCTGAGGCAGGGGCATCAGGAGTTTCAGGCCAGCCTGAACAAAACCTTTTCACAAAGAGAGAGGGGAAGGAGGAAGAGGAAGAAGAAGAAGGGAAGAATGATGATAAATCCCACCCTGGGCATTAATACACTTGTTCTGCGTCACAGGCAGGGGTGAATGTAGTGGGTCAGGACTTTACCTGACTTCCTAGACTATGGTCCTGCTTACAGACTCAAATGCAGACAGTCTGGAAAGGTCTGGCAGACACTGACTGCAGTAAACGTTTGTTCAGTAGCATCCTGGAGAAGGGACTTGGCATGAGTGAAAGGTGGAGAGGACCCAAGGGAAGAAAGAATGCCGTCGCATGCCAAAGCGGACAGGGTCATCAGAGAGGCAGCCACTCTGGGATGTCCTTCGGGTGCTTTTGTGGAGATTTTAAGCATACCTCAAGAACCACCTATCTATCCCAACCTTTTCACATTGGTTCTGGGGATCCAAATTCAGGTCCACATGCTTTTACAACAAATACTATGCATCCAGCCATCTCTTTAGCAACCCCCACCAGTGTTTATATTTATTTTTAAATGGAGACAGAGTCTTATGCAGTCCAGAGACCTTCCTTTCTCCACCCCCTCAGTGCTGGGATTACAGATGTGTGCTACCAAACCTGTTATGCAGTACAAAGGATTGGACTCAGGGTTTTGTACGCACTAGACAAACACTCTGCCTACTGAGCTACATTCCCAGCCCAATTTTCTCATTTTAAGTGAATATTTAATTCAGCAACACTGTATATAATGGGGACCTGGAGATATTAACATATTACCCCATCTCTCTTTAAAACATGAAGTGTACCTTAGTGGACCTGTTTTAGAAACTACTGGGAGAAAACAATAAATTGCCAGTGTGTAGGAAAAACTAGGCTTTTTTTTTTTTTAAAGGCAGTGAATCTCATGATGTTTACAGGCCAGGAGGTGGTGGCACTTCCAAGACTAGAACCTCTTGTTCAACAGCTCTAGGAAAGAAAGAAAACTTCAACATGACCTGAGAGGAAGATCCATTTTCATGACATATGGCAATGAGGGTTCTTCAATACCACTGAATCACTTTCCCTCCATTTCTTAACAGGGAGTGTGGCTCCTGAGGTCCCAGGTAAGTAGCACTCTGCCTGTGAATAGGTAGGAGACTGTGGTTCCCTCTGCCTGGAAAGCAGCGCTGCTCCACAGCCACTCTGCCTCTGACATCACACTCAAGTGACCTGGTGCTCCAATGGCTCACAAACCTTGTGATGGAAAGGTAACTGACAGAACAGACTGCGGGGCCCCAGGAATGGCTGTCACCATGTCTGTCAAAGGTGTTTTGGAGACTAGGACTGGAATCCTGGCTCTCTCAGCTCTATCTAATTCAAACTTCCCCAGCAAAGAGTTTACAACGTACCCCCATGCTATGATGCTATTTTATCCCAGGACTGTACACATGTATTCACAAGGAATTTTTTGCGTTAGGCTTGAAAACTTTTAGTCTAGTGAAAAACTGTATTTACAGGCAAATTAATGCAAAACATTGTTTCAGCAGCATTAACTAGAAAATCCAAGGACACAGAGATGACTATGTAAGCTCCACATGGATGGTAAAGTATCTCCAGTCTAAGGCTGACAGGAGACTTGGCATCATGTGTCTTCTCACAACAGCAGCAGGTGGTTTCAGATGGCCCTGCCTCACACAAGTACATACCAGCATCCAATGCAGCAGGTGAGGCTATCCAGGACATCTAAACCCAGAGCAGACAGCCAAGCAAATAGTCTGAGCAGGACTATGGATGCTACACAACTCCCCGTATCTCTACAGCTCTTATCAAACCACAGTGAATCATTTACACAGCAGTTTTCAAAATGAGCCCTGTCTGTGACAGTCCAGATGTCATAAAAATGTGTGGTCAAGGAAAACTGGACATGAATCAGCAGCCTGAAAACTAGATTCTTCTTGGTGGCAGATCCATCCTTTCCTCCAGAGGGACACTGCCCCACACTCCACATCCCCTGAAAAGCCATCCTGTGGCCTGGGATCCCTTGAGGCCTGCAATCCCACTGGAGCATTGCTGGCAGCTTAAGATGGGATGGGGCTATGCAGGCCTCTGGGCACCCAGGCACGCTCCCATCAAGTCTCTATGTCTGTGATGAACACAGCCTGTAGCAGGGCAAAGTCCCCAATGGTTAGGGAATACGTGGGATCTGCATAAAAGCTTGACTCAAAGGGCCTGCTCTACTTCAACAGAACAAACAACAACAACAACAGTCATGTTTTTCTTTTAATAAGGGGTTTTACTCAAAAGGGTAGCTTTGAAAATCTCTAGCCTGTGAAAACTGGAAAAACCAGGGGGCCACCGCCTCCTGAATCCACTGCATGAAGCTGCAGCTGCATCTGCAACAGCCCACTGCAATCACTGGAAGTCAGTGCACCACTCCGATGAACTCAGAGTCAGCATTTAAAACTAAGGAAGAGGACTCAAGTCCTACTTTGATTTATGGAAAAGGATAAGTTTTTAATACAGTAAAACAACACAAAAAGAAAATAAATCCTTAGAAATCACTAGATAGATGTGCATATTTATATAATTAAGATCATCAATATTTTAAGCCATTAAAAATTAGGTTGCCACCTTACCTTTTCTTTTGGTATTGGGAATATTATCTGGGGAAAAAAAACCAAAAAACAAACAAACAAAAAACTGATTTGCCCAGACCTCACTTGGCTTTCTTTGCACTGTGCCTCATTACCACTGTCCACTGAACACCTAGAGTTCAACCTCGGCTCCTCAGCAGAGGCAGAGCATTCTGGAAGAAGGATGGTAGGCCTGCAGAGCACAGTTGAGCAAGGACCTCAACTCTTCCCCAGAAAGAGATGCAAGTGAGCACAGAAGGTCTGCACAGTCCCCAAAGGCACCTCCTCCCTCTGTCACTGTTGACTAGTTTGTTCAGCCCAGAAGCAAGATGGCAATCTTAATCAAAAAGGGAAGCTAGATCTTTAAAATAACTTAAAAATCACTTTTATATAAAGCAGCAAAAACGTATTTTCCTCTCTGCGAAAAGAAAAATGTCAACAAGGAACACGGCGATGTAGTGGGCTGTCCACAACTTCTGCTAAACTGGATTCCCAATGAGTGCATCTCAGAGTTGCTCCTTCGCTTCATCCATGCTGCCCGAAGACTCTTTGGTCCCATTAGGGATCACGTTTTCCCCATTGATGAGCCCATTCTCAGCAGCCTTGGCTTTGCTGACAGTCTCCGTGAGGCTCAGAGACTCCTGCACCCCTGCCTCCTCCTCCAGCTTTCTCAGGACCAGAGGGAGCCTAGAGTCCCCCACACTGCCCTCCAAGAGTCCCAGGTCACTCTCCTCATATCTGGGCAGCGGAGCCCTCTCCTCCATGTGTTTGCGGTAGTACTCCCGGTTCATAGCTGCGCTCTTCACCGCTTTTTCCAAAATTTCCTTTTCACCCAAGCGCAATTTGATGGCCATTGTGGCACGAACAGACAGGTCAGGGTTTTTCAAGACGATCTTATCTTCCTGGGGGAGGAAGGTGTGACACCAAATTAAAGAAAAGAACAATAGGTCAGCAAAGCTGCAAAGGGCAGTGGTCAGCCTGAGGGGTGAAGGGTGCTGGAAGCCATTCAGACCACCCGGTAACTCGATATGTCCAACAAAACCAGTTTGACTTCTGAATCTTGTACAGTAAGTTATATCTCTCAAAACAAAGGCCAAGTCAAATGGAGCCAACACAAAATGGAGGGCGATATTTACTTTAATCACCTTGACTGGAGCCCTCATGTTGGGCCCAGGATGAAGGACATGAACTAAAGAATCAGAGACAAAAAAATATTTTTAGCCAAGCCAGGTGCACAGCCTGTAAGCCTAGCTGGTCAGGAAGCTGAGACAGGATGGTTCTAAGACTGAGGCCTGGGTGGCCAGTCTTAGTGAGGCTCTGTCTTGAAACTAAAGGGGACATGGGCTTTTGTGACACACGCAAGGCTCTAGGTTTAATCCCCAGTAATGTACCACATGTTGTTGGTATAAAAAATGAGAAAGTGAGAGAGGGGTGAGGGTAAAAGGGTAATAAAAGTTTTGAAGCTAAATACAAATTCATGTTTGTGGTATCAGATGAATTAAAAATAGTTTTTAAAAGTACTAAATTTAAGTCAGACAGGTGCACCTTTAATCCCAGCACCCAAGAGGAAGAGGCAGGTGGATCTCTGAGTTTGAAGCCAAAGTGAGTTCCAGGACAGCCAGGCTACACAGAGAAACCCTATTTCAAACAACAACAATAATAATAAAAAAAAAAATCAAAAAAACAAAACAAAAAAACACTGACTTTGTAAAACGTACTACATTTATAAAATTTATCAACAAATCAGCAATGCTATTAAGTATAAATATGAAAAACAGAAAAATACTGATTATGAATAAAGAATGTCAAATATACATTCTGCTAAGAATCAGAATACATTAAGGACTAGAAACACATCAAAGCAGGATCTTCATTCATTGGGCTAATTACCTCAATTGTTGTTTTATATGTTTTTAAAAGAAGTGAGGCTCTATCTTCTAGAAATGTCCACAGTTTGACTTCATTGTCCCAGCTGACAGGAAACTCAGAGTTCCCCAGAGTGAAGATCCTGTCAATGGCACTGTCCCCTAGCAAATGCTCTTTCAATTCCTCTACAAGAAAGACACATAGCAGTCAATCAGGAAGGAACAGCACAGCCCTCACTTTAAGGGGCCACCTAAGGTCCCCCACAGCACCAGTCATATTCCAGCCTCTTTCAGACTCTCTAGGCAGAGGCAGAGCTGAACTCCACACCAGGAGGTCACATGAGACCTCCCTGAAAGGTAGTGTAGATTCACCACTCTCTCAAAGAGACACACTGAGAGCCTTCAGATAGGCTCAATCTTTCTGAAGACATTCTATGGCCACACCCCTCACTATCACAGAGCTGTTTTTTCTAGACCCTGAGTGATGACCTCAGTTCTACCAACTGCACCAAAAAGTAGAGCTGAAGGAATGGTCCAGGGTTAATATCACTGGCTGCCCTTCCAGTGATCCCAGGTTCAATTCCCAGCACCCACATAGCAGCCTACAACCGTCTATAGCAACAGTCCCAGGATATTCAATGCTCTCTTCTGGTCTTTGGGGGCACTGCACATACACAGTATACAGTAACACATGCAGGTAAACAGTTCATATAAATAAAGAAATTAAGATGAAAAGAAAATGTCTTAAAGACACTGAGAAGAGTCACTATCACCCTGGGACCCTCCATTTGGTAATTATATACCCCATCTTGTTACAAGTAAGCCAAAGATGGGAAGGAATAAATACATGGACTATAGAAATCTTAGTCAAGGAAAAACTACGCTCTCTCACTCATCAGGAATTTAAATTACACATGAACACAACCACCTTCAAAAATATATGTAAGAAGAAAGAATTCAGCAATGGCTCTGAGCACTTATCTCCTGCCCATCCTATTCAGTTCAACAAATACACCCAAGCTTCTTATGTAACTGTGAGACAGTATCTCTTTCAGAGCAAAATGCCCTACAGCTGTCACTATTTACAATTCAAATTGAGGAGTTGTGCTGCCAGCAAACCAAACTTTTATTAGTATTAGTTGGAGTAATTCAAAGAATACATCAATTGTCTTGACATGACAAATTGTCTTCTGATGACTGAAAAGAAACTAAAGAACAGCAATAGACATAAAATGATTTTTTTTTTTAAAAAAAAAAGCATGTTATCTGACATTTAAGAAACAACTATCCAGTTCTATGGTAAAATTCGGGGTTTTAGATACTTTACTCATCAGTTTATAACCTTTGTTTAGAGATAAAGATCCTTAAAAAAAAAACCAATTCCTTAGAAATAGAAAATTCTTTCCAGAAATCTCCTATGTTAAGTCACTGCGTCACTCTTCCTCACCCCTAGCTCACACTGCAGTGTGGAAGGCAGAGACTGTGCTCTTCCTCTCCAACAGATGTGCAGAGAAGCTGGACACAGCTCACATGAAAACATACAAAGCGCTGCTAGCCTGACCTAGACAACAAACCAGGCATCCCTTCCTCAGAGGTTCCCAAGTCACTCCCCTTCCCAAGGTAGCCTAGGACTGGCTATCCTGAGGACACTCACACTCAGCCTGAGTTTCTCCCTCTGCAGAGAGGATCACACTGCTCTGCCTTTCTTCCCTCCTCCCACATGCAAATACACTGTCTCCAACAAGAATTGTTCCATGAATTTTATTATCTGCACATCAGCAGGGACCTGGGGATGTCTGTGGCATGGACTCTGGAAATAATGCGGTCGGTTCTGAGTCAAGGTCATTCATTACTGGCTGAGTAGCCCCTTCCTAAGTTTTTTTGAACTGGAGACTCCATCAGTGCAACAGGAAACAGCCAACAGGGCAGAAGAGATGAAAATACAGGAAGCACCATGTTGGGCATGATGCATTGCACAAGCTACAGGGACAGCCATTACCAGAATATCTCTTTCTCTCTCTTGCTAAATATGGAAGAAAATCCCACAGTTCATCCTACCCTGTGCTCACAAAAGGTCCTGGTGAGTGGTGGTGAATCTCTGGAAAGTTCTTGCTCTCCAGGGATGGTTAGCCTGTCTCACTCTAGTTCTGCAACAGCGTCTATATTGCCTACCTGCATTCTAGGACCAAGTTCTTACACATCCAGCTTCCTGTCAAGCCCTGAACACAGAAGAGATGGGGGCGAAACAGTAAGGAACAGCCACTTAGCGGACTGCTCTAGCCAGCTGCACTCTCCCTAATGCTCAGGCGGCATTGTTCTAGAAAAACATTTATCTGTTCAGTCAATCATTCACTTATTCTCTAGTCATTTTGCATAGGACTGAAGGTAGCTGATAACAACAGGCCCCATCCCTTACAAATGAACCCCAGGGTCAGTGATTTGGAGCAGAGTTTAGGAAGGAGAACAAAAGCAGAGTAAGCTCTGATGACTTGTTCTAAGCTAATATATAAATGGGTGAGCAATACGTGGATTTAATCCTTCCTGGACCTGAAATAAGAAGATGTGGCCAGGCACATTTTGTCTAATACAGCTGCCTGCATTATTACTAACCCTCTCAGGATATCTGGACTCTGCCAGTTAAGTACACAACAGATTAGTTCTTTCTCCAATATTGCCAACTTCCCTCTACCAAAAAGTGCTTCCCATTTCAAGAATTTTATCTCTAATCTGAGCCCCCATGTTTTACACTTTCACAATTTAAAAAGAAAAAAGTATTTTTTTTCATCAGAAATGATTTTTACCTTCAGTCATGCAGAATACTCGGAGAAAAGCCAGAAGCTGGGCAGAGATGGGCGGCTCAGTAAAATGCAATGCAAAAACACTGGATCTGAAAAAAACACCACCTGAGGTCAGCCCCACAGCTTGTCCAGAGGAAGGTGCCCAGATTTACACACAAGCAGTGGTCCTCAAGGAAAGCATAGCTGAGCTTCACTAAACGAAGACATGCACTAGGAAAGCATGAAGCTGTGGGTAAGAAGGCCTTGTCAGGCACTGGCCACCCCTCCCAGCATGCCTGCTGCCTAATGGCCTTACTCTCGGTGCCACATGCTCATGGTGAGAGAAGTAAACACACTCATAGTCCTTAAGACACAGTAACAATAATTCATGTTGAGTTCACACTTTATCATTAATCAAATATTGACAAGTACAATAAAAAAGTCCAGATAATCCATTTTCATTAAGAATAGTTCCTCTAGTCCCTGGAGGACTAATAAATCATAATTCTCATCTTCTTTACCACTTCACACCTCAAATGCAAGAAAAATTTGAAGAATCTAACCAGAAATTTATGGAATCACTGAGGATCATGACTTCATTACAGAAATTAATGGTGCCGAAGAGTTAAACAAAACAAATTGATCCAGGTCATTATAGCCTTTTCAAGGTGAAAGACACGAATGATACCAGAGCACTTATTTAACTTAACGAGGACTGCAGGCCATATCCCCTGGAACTAGCTGTGAACACTGCTAGCGACACAATTATGTCTATCTGGAAGCGCTGGTAAATCACCACACATCTCCAAGGTCTAAATTTGCTGTGTAACAGGGATAAAGGGATTAAGACACAGCACTGTGGAGAAGCTTTATTACACACCAATTAAACTCTACGCCATGGAAATACTGCACACACCACTGGAAAGTCAACCCGTGCTTTTTCTACTTACGTTGGGATGCCAGCGCGAGCCAAGACCTCGGCCTTCATGGCGTAGAGCCTGTCACTTTTACTTACTCCAAGCTTTATTTTTACTCTGTCGTGTGAATTATTGTCAAAGAAAAAACCACTGTGGATCACAAACTCTGCATTTGACCGAGTGCCATAAAAAATGTAAATCTGAGATGCAGTAAAGAAAAAAATAGAAGGACATAAACCAAACTTAGTATGTATTCTTAAAACAGCAGCACAGAGGCTTAATCCTCCTGCATTAATGCTACTTTACATCAGCAGACAGACTTTTAACTACACACCCACTTGGTATAGCACGATGCGTGGAAGGTAAAGGTAGACAATCCTTCTAAGAGAGGAAAGTCAAACATGTATATCTGCTGCTAGATGGGGGAGAGGGAGCACATGGGTAAACGGACCCAGGACTGCCAAGCCTCTCATCCAACCCCAGACAGCCAGCCCCCTCTTAAACTGTTAGAATGTGCCGCATCTTCCTTCCTTTCTAAACAGGGGAACATTCTAGAATGGACATTTGACTTAGCTCCTGTCAGAGACCACTTCCATAGCTTGTGCTCTTCCACACTGTCAGAGTGTTGGGAACATTTCTGAAGAACAGATCAAGTGGAAGGCAGTGTCTATCCCTATATTGGCTTTCTATTGTATACTGGGTTGTGAAACTGATAAATGCAGAGATTTATAGATGTATATTACAAAATTATTGGAAAACTTACCTGTGCCTCCATCCAAATTATTAGATTTAAAAAAAATGGACATCTCCCAGCGAAAGTATATGAGGATAGGGATGTGTGTTCTAATTTCCTTAGGTTTTAACTACCTAAATCTGATCTCTTTTAAATATCCCCTCTTTCTAAAGAAATACAGCTTATGAAACAAAACACTTGTTTCAGTGTTGTAAACAGAGTCTATTTGGGCTAGTGATATCACATACAGTGGCTCACTGTACAAAGAGCTGCACTGCTTTCTTTGTGCATGCAAAGTGTCATTCAAAGAAAGTATTTTCTGTCTCAAGATTTTATCAGAAACAATCCTAAAGATCTGTGTTCCTGCTCCTCTCTATGCCCAATAATTCTTAGGATGACCAAAGCCATGACTCAGTGCTCCCAGGTTGGCTCCCAGTTAGGGACAGAGCACTGAAACCTACCTGATCTCCAGCCTGAAAGTCCTGCAGGGCTACGCACTCACAGCGGTCATCTTCCAGGTTATAACCAGTCGTGATCTAGGCAGGAGAGAAAAACAGGGTGATGAGGCAAGTGTGCCTCAGGACAAAGGTGTCTAGGGGTGCTTACAGGGACAGCAAAGACTTCCAAGACTCCAGCAAAGGCCTGGTGAGGACTTCAGTCATTTCTATGTACAACATAGATTGTACAGGAAACTGCAGATCTGAAGTAAATCTCTCTTGGGAAAAGACATTGTGCATCACTTCTAGGCCTCCACCAAACACATTACTAGAAAATTGCTGCCTTTGAGCCCTGAGTAGGGGCTCCACAAATGACAAAAGTCACATGCCCACACAGGAGGCTCTGGGGTACCTGTATTTACTTAGAAGTGTTACTTTTATATAACTTTTATAGTGAGAAAACAACATGGGAGCAGAGTCTAGTTCAGTGGTAGAGCAATACATAAGGCCCTGGCCTCTCACCAGCAAAATGAAAAGGGGGGGGAGGGGCTTCTACTGCATAAGAATCAAGAGGACAAGAAAAGGGGCCACTCCTACATTACAGACACATTTTCCTCTGTAATTACAGTAATCTAAAATTTTCAGGTAACTAAAGGCAAAGTAAATGATTATTACTTCCTCTCTTTCTGCTAAGAGATATAAATGTGAGTGTTTCTAAGCCTATATGGTACAGACAGTACAGAAAAGTCTCCTGCCCCCATCCACATCTTCTCTAGCCAACCTGTCTTGGCAAGGGCCTCTGCATGCAATGCACAGAAGTGACCACTCTTAACTGCCCAGGAACTCTTACACACGTTTTTAATCTTTTTATTGTTTACCCTGTGACTACAATTCTTACCCTTCCTCTATCAGCATCTGCAAAGCCCTTCTGAGCAGTGCAAGCTCCTGTACCATAGTTGTTCTGCTGATCACACAGTGGCCCTGGACAACACCAAGTTCCCAGGAGGCCTCAAAACACGGTGTTCTCTGTCATACAGGCCACTGTCCCATTCCCTTTTGCATGGGACTACCTTTATGTAACTCCTGTTCTGCTTTGAGACTGTGAAACCTGTCTTCTTTCCGGGGCACCTTTCCCCATTTTACCTCCTCTCATCCTCCCCTCTCTAGCCACATAAATCTGCATATGTGCCTGCCCCATCCTCAAGGAGACCAGGAGTGTTCTTCAAATCAGAGTACCCAGTGCTTCGTGGACAGTCCCTAACTCCTGACACTGCCTTTGTGCCTTGAGGCACAAACTCCCAGGGGAGGAACAAGGGCCCCCCAGTGCATAAGCAGTCTGTCTTGATGCCCCACCCCTGAACACTGCCAACCTCCTAAATTGTGTAAACTTGTCTGGCTCCTTTTGGTCACATTCACTCCGTCCTGGGGAATCAAAGACTCATCTATTAAGTAGCACTATAGGAGGAAGGGTATGACATGATTACTCCCTCTGACATACAGAGGACATGATTATTTCAATCTTTTTTCAATTTCCTCCTAGTGCATATCTATTACTTGCATTGTATATGAAGAAGGAATGAAGTAATGCACACTTGTTGATTCAACTTGGAAAAGACAGTGGAAAAACGGAAGAAACTGATCACAGCTGTGTCTGTGTGTCCTGCTGTTTTGTCCTAAGCCAGAGTGTGTATACTGGTGAATTTAAAGCACCAAACAAGAGGATATGACAGATTTGACCTCCAGCAAAAAAAGAAGAAATGAAAAAAGAAAAGAAAAATCACCTGCTTTAATAGACCTGCCAAAATAATAGGTAGAGGCTGGCTGTGGACAAGTACCACCTGTAATCCTAGCACTCAGAGACAAAGGAGTGCAAGGTCATGGCTACATAGCAAGGTCAAGACTAGTCCAGGCTACAAAAGACTTGGTTTTTTTTTTTTTGAGACTATAATGCATAGGTAATGTAGGAAATACAACTAGGACAAGAAGAGGGCTTATGTGACAGAAGTGATGCTTGGTTTACAAAGAATACTAAGGGTGGCCTCACTTGACAGTAACTTTGAGTCTAATCAGATCTGGGGAACACATGTTCTGGACAAGAGCAGCAGCAAACACAGAGGTCCTGAGGTGGGTTGTACTGGCTAGAAACAGCAAGAAGCCAAAGGTAGGTGACATCTATATGTGTTTATGAAAACTGGGATTCTGCTCTAAGCTGAATCTAAACTTCTTTCAACAGCTCAATGGAAGGGCCCTGGAAGATTTATACCACACTGACTGAGTATACATATTATGTATACTCACCACAACACACACCATGCCCTGTAAACCACTTAGTAGAATCCTTCTCAGGTAAAATGAGTAACTTGAAGAAAGGAATTCTGTCAATTCTGCTACTTTTAGTCAAATCAAGCAAGATCTAAAGATACGCATTTCCAAAATGAGGGAAATGGCTCAATGGGTATCCTTGCTGTGCAAGGATAAAAATCTGAGTTTGGATCTCCAGCATCCACATTAAATAAACAAACAAACCCAAGCATAATGGTATGTACCTTTAACATCATATCATCATGGTGGTGGTGCAGGGAGTGGCAAAGTTAGGCAAAACTCCTAAACAGCCTAGCCAAAGCAGCAAGCTCCAGGTTTGTTTAATGTGGGAGACCTTGTCTCAAAAATACAAGGTGGGAAAGAGCAGAGGAAACCATGCAACCTTGACTTCCGGCCTTCACTCCCACACACTGACAACCCTGCAAACATGTGCATGTAGGAAAGCACAGACACACAAGGACACACTTTCTACAGCTTAGGACTGGGCCTGGTGACCTCTTAAAACCTGCTTCTCCAGGACTTCACTCCCATTCTCCAAAATCCTAAGCAGCACTGTTCCTGCCTTCTTCCTTGTTGCTGCTGCAGTGTCCGAAGGGCTCGGGACTACTGTTAAAAGCAGACAGCACTGGTGGATGAACCTTTCTCCTGATTTCCCCCATGAGAGTCTAGTAGCCTAACAATACAAGGAGAGTCAGCACAGACACAGGGAGACTAAAAGCCTTTGTCTGACAGTGCGCTGAGGTCTGAGAGTCTTAAGTAAGAAAGGGAGGAGGGACTGTAATAGCCGGAGGGGGGGGTCATCATGGGGGAACCCACAGAGAGAACTGACCTGAGCTCACAGGAGCTCATGGATGCTGGACCAACAGTCAGGCAGCCTGAATAGGACTGACCTAGGACCTCTGTAGATGTGTGACAATCCTGGAGCTTGGTCTCTTAGTAGGGCTTCTAACAGTGAGAGCAGGACCTCTCCCTGACACTTAGGTGGCTTTTCCCTGTACTGGATTACCTGGCTCCGCCTCAATTTAAGGGGAGGAACTCAGTCCTGCCTCAACTTGCTGTGCCATGCTTTGCTCAAGCCCATGGAAGGCCTGTCCCTTTCTGGATGGAGATGGAGGAGGAGTGGATGGGGGTGGGAGTAGATGGGAAAAGGGAAGGGTCAGGAGGAGAGGAGGGAGGAGAAACTGGATGGTATATAAAATAAATGAAGAAAATGTTATTTAAATAAAAAGATTTTTTAAAAAACTTTGCTTGAAAAGTCAAGCCTTGAGTTTAAGCACTTCACTTTTAAAAGAAGCTAACAGTCACACATATGATACACAATTTTATAGTTTGAAAACTTCATTACTTAAATCCTGCCCCACTCAATGTCCCATGAAACCTTATGACAATAGAAACAAACAACAAAGGTGTCAAGTTAAGTGTGTGGGTCAAGAAGACACATGGGCTTCTTGAACAAATCTCCTGAGGGTCAGCAGAGAACCATGGCAGATCACAAACCACACAAATTACATTAGAGAAGATATGCCAAGAGCTGCCTGTTATTCTTAATTTGAAACTCAAGAGTGAATAGCTTTCTCATACTGGCAGGGAAGGAACACCAATGCCCAGACTCAGCATGCCTACGAACATGTTAGGGTGGCACAAACAGTCACAGGACAGGAGAGCAGAGCCCTGTAGCAGCCTTCCATGTAGCTAGTAAACCAGAGAAGACTGGGACTGCAGAAGAACAGCTTACATTGCTAGAGACTTCTGTGTTGTTTAATTCTTTTTGATTTTTTAAACAATGGAAATGAAAATTAACTTTAATGACTGACTGAGTTTGGGAAACAGTGATCTAGTTCACATAAAGAGGGAAAAAGGAAACCCGCAGATCAGATATTTAAGGCTACGTAAATTTTTTTTTTTAATTTCAAGCCTATCATCAGTTTTAAAATATCTCTAAAGGAGAAAAAGGACAAAGAATGTAAAAGTATATTCATTAATGAAAATGTAAAGCATGCTACTATTTTTCAGTCCTACTAATTAAATTAAGCATATCTAAATTAAGACAAAAATGTAATTATAAAAGTGTAATTCTTCTTCCTTGTACAATTTAATATTGTTAAGATCTGAAAGACTACCAGAATTAGCAGGACAGTCTGCTATGAGTGCTCGGCACACAGCGCATGTGCTCTGGCCGCTGTATAGATGCAAAATAATCATTTTCAGCATTTCTTTAATCTATTTATAATATGACTAATAATAACAAAGCAAGCTGGCACTGAGAAGCAGGAATCAAACCCAACTCACCCTGCAGACTAGCAGTGCTGAGGACTTTAGAATGATCTGGTTTTTGTTATCCCCCTACCTGTGAGGACCAGGAAGTCCTCAGCACAGAGAAAGCTTCAGCCCCACACTGCCTGGAATCCAAGAATGTGGAGGAACAGGACCTGCCCTCCTCCTTCACAGAATCAGCCACAGGAAGATGCTTCCTGTCTTCACTCTCCCAGCCCTGTGCTTGTGCCCAAAACCTAACACACAATCCTCCCTCGCACACATGGGCTCCTGAGCAAAGTAGGTAATCAAAGAAGGCGAGGAACAGAATGGGACAAGGGGTAAAAGAGTCAGCAGAGGGGGGAAAAGCGGCTATAAGAGAGAAAGTCAAAAAGATGAAAAGTTTTCTTCAATAAACCCATACTTGTAGAGAATAAGAAAGGAAAGTGGTTTGTTCAGTCTACGATCCAGTAATACAAGAAAATGAATGTGATAGCCAGGGCTGTGATCTTTGAAAACACAGTGCAGTCGCTGTAGTTTCTCAAAGTGGCGTAAGACTGGCATTCTTGGTTTTCAGTATGAAGAAGATACACAGCTTCTACTACAGGGAGACAAGAAGCAGCAAGGTTTGCTTCTGCTTGTCCTCCTGGTGGGAGCTGGCAAGGGGAACAGAAGCCAAGTCGAACATCTACCCAGAAGCTCAGCAACCTCCAAACTCAAACCCCGGAGAAAATCTTTACCAGGCCATTGGTATGATTGCACATGTCCCATAAAGGAATCAGGGCCAAGGTCACCCGGGAGCCATCCTCTGTGGGAATTTGGTTTTGTCGTGTCATAACTGAAGAGACTGCCCACCTGTGACAAAAAGAAAATAAGAGAATTAAGAGTGAACTATCTAAAGCCACCTGCATGAGAACGCACACAACAAACAGCTGGGATTACTGAAGGGCTCCCAGTTTTCAGGTGTTTTCATGCCATTTAGAACTAAATCCAGGACTGAGGGAAAGGAGGGGCAGGAAATGAAGGCAATGCAAAGAAGAGTGCAAACAGGAGACAGGAGCAGCAGGGGCCTCAGCTCCCTTCTCACCCAAATGCTGACCCTGCCCTGTTCTAAGCCTCCACTGACAAGTGGTTGCTGTCTCTCCTTCTCTAAGTGTATATGAGGTGTAGGACATGACACTTATATTACATTGTGTAGTGCATTAACTTTTTGTTCAAAACAAATCCCCACTTCACACTAATATGATCTGGTCAAAAGAGAAAAGGCTTCTTTAGCAATACTTAACATTAATGTTAAGCTCAAGTCACCAGCACTACAGGTTCACAGCAGTTCTTAAGTGGCTGTCAACACGCCAGTGCTTATCAAAGCTGCTCACAGTGGCTCCTGGGACGGCCCAATTTCAGCACCATAAGTGGTCACAGCAGGTCATTTGCTCATGAGCTTCCCTCACCAGATCCTGCATTTCCTCAGAAACCACCCTCAACACAGTGCCCCTTACACCAACCTGTAGTCCTCGTAAGTGAAAGAATCCTTCAAGGGCAGTTTGTTGGCATGAGGATGGGTCTGGGAATGAGTGGTTTTAGGAAGCAGAGGTGAAAAGAGAAAAATGGAAAACAGAGATCAGTCAGCAGAATTTCATTATTTAGTTGCTAACAGAACTAACAAGAGCCAAATGAAGCAGGAGGCGTCCAGCCGCGAGACTGAGGGATCAGCATGCTATTGTGCCCTCATACATCACTGTCAACTTAATTTGTTGTGCCTAGTGGCCGCCATAAATCTGCTCCTTCATAGTTCGATCCCAGAACCCACAGACACCACACAAAACAGTTTAAGGTGGACGGCCTTCACAAAGCAGGCACACTCACTGTTTTGAGCACCAGCTCTGAAGGAAACACCAAAGCCTGCTAAGCGAGAGGGCTTGCCTATCTTGGGGGTCTCATGCCGTATTACTGGATTTTTAATCTCTTTATATCACAAATGGCAACACTTATAGGTCCTATAGTGTGGAGGGAATTTTTTCACACTCTCTAACTTATATCACTTGATGACAATCGACTTATGTGCAAATGAATTATTTACACGGTAAATGTGGATCAAACACAGGAAATATAGCAAAGTCTCACGAGAACGAAGTGAATCTTACAAGTAAGATAAAGATAAAACAGACCAGCATTATTTTAAATTATTCTTTTTTTCTAGACAAAAGAACACTTAATAAAATACCCAAAACTCCATACACAATAGAAAATCTTATAATTTCACATTCCCTCGTCACAAGTCCCTTCTCTTTCGACCTTTGAGCACTTAAAACTTTGTCTCAATTAAGAAATTAAAAGCTGTAACAGTGTGATTTTAATCTTTACTTTCAATTACAGTCTGATAGACAGATTGCAGCAAGTGATCAGATGAACAAATGGTTGCTTCTGAGCTTGAGACAAGATTCTGCCAGAGCTGATCCTGCGCCTGTTAATGTGGCTCCGTGCAGCATGCAGCTTTGACTCCAGGTACTGGCACCACAAGTGCACTGTAATTCATCATCGCTCCCTGTAATGTGCTTGCTGGCACTGTGTGCAGGGCAGTAGGGGATGAGGTACAAGTGGCTCAAACCGTAAATCAATTAGAAAACAAAAGCTTGTGCTCAGTGCACAATCTTAGGCAAATTATATATTACAAAAGGCAGCCAATTGGGTGTTAGCTCCCAGGTGCCGGCTTTTCTCCTCTTCTTAGCCTCATTTTAACCCTTTGGAAGAAAATTCAAAATGTAAAAATATATTCATATAACCTTTAAGATGTACATTGGGACAGGTGTAAAGGTACACACTTGTAAATACCAGCACCTGAGAGGCTAAGTAGGGGGATCAAGAATTTAAGAGCCTCCTATGCTGCAGCTAGAATTTAGCATTTAAAAAAAAGAGAGAGATACAATGAATATTTGTACTAACAATGTGAAATGAAATGAGAGACTTTAAGCAATATACACAATAGTACACCACAAGGCATTTCCAGTCTGACACAGAAAATGCCATGCCTGGGAAGGTCTGTTCCAGAGCCTGCAGACTGACAAGTAAGAGTATGATGTGCTCTGAGGCTACAAAGTAGATTTTCCTCTTAATCATTAAATTTAGCAAAGACAGAGCCCAGGTTTTCCTTTAAATAACAAATCAGCATGAGACCCTCTCTCCTCCCAAAACTAACCTGGTAAGAATTAACCGGAAAAACTTCAAAATAGTAAAGAAAATGGATCCTATTCATAAATTTTTCTTTCTCTTATAATAAAATGAAATCTCACAGTATCATATTATTGAGAATTTTGCACACCCAAGATGTCTCTTTTCAAAGTATAAAAGATGAGAAAAATGTTATTTTTTAAAAAATATTTTAATTCACTTCAACTGTGGCATTTACTACAGCCTACTCAAATTTTAACGCCCTCACCCTCAAAAGTTTGATATTAACTAGGAAAAACATGACAATTTTCAGTTTTCAAAAGAACTTAAAGACTCTACCAACAGTTGAGGATCTTCAGACAGCCTTGGATTCCTCGGGAGCATGGGTGACCACTCCAGGCCAAGTGCTCCTTCCAACAGCTTACATACTTCCTACATTACCTGACAGTCCTGACAAAAATCATCAAGTAAAACTTCAATAAGAAAATACATTTTCAGATAGAGGTTGACTATTCTTTTTCTCTATGGTTATATAGTAATTTCAGAAGCCATTAGAAAATTGTTCTCAAAAAACAGGGTGTGTCTAGTACACAAGATCCTAGTATAAAAGCCAGTTTGTACTGACACATGAACTTAACAGTTAGATTGAAGCAAAATGGGATGCTGAGGTGGCCAGTGGCTTCCTCCTCGGCAGGGCTCTCACTACTGTGACGCTAGCACCATCTATTGGCGACATGAAAGAGTACATGCAATCCCTACCAGCAACATTACAGCAACAGGGGGCTTTCAGCTTCACTTGAATAAAATCATGCTTCTAAAAACACCAAAACCAAAACCTACACCTTTCATCTAGTCATGTTTACATTCTGCTCTTCAAGGACCTGGAGGTATTCAATATCAAAAATAATTTAGCTATATTTTTTAATTTAATGTTAGAAATAAAAGGCTTCCCTTATTTTGAAAAAATGAAAAATGATAAATGTTTATTACAATTTTCATTTAATACTTAGACAGACAGGATTATTTTAATCAATCACTTTCACTGTTGCCTAAAATTAATTTGAAGTGAACCGAAAGCTTTTGAAATGTCCTCACATGAAAATATTCAAACTCCTAGTACTCTGCTCCCTTCTGGGAGTAAACCACTACAAGCCCATCCTTCAACAGGAACCTCATTCTTGGCGGCTAGCTGATTTTAGTAGCTACAGTTTCCTAGACAAAGATCCATGTGGAATGGGGTCCAGAATATCCTCAAATAATATACGAGGACCAGGCCGCCAAGGCAGGGGCTCCACAGGAGCCAGTCAGAAGTGAGTGATGATTCACTCACTCACTGCTCTACCCGAAACCCTAGGAAACAGAATCTGAAACGAGACAGGTTTTCTTACGAACCCTCTGTAGCAAATGGTTTTTAGTTCTTGAGCAAAATAAATATGTGAGGTTGGGGAAATAAACAACTGACACCATTCTTATCAGACAGGGAGCATGCCAGGCTTACTCTCGAAAGCCAGGGCTGTTGATACATACCTGTCATCCCAGTTATTTGGGAAGTAGAGGCCAACCTGGGCTACATGGATGGAACTCTGCCTCACAAATAAGTGAAAACAAAAAGGAATCTAGAATCTGTATACAAAGTCAGGTAGGTGACCCGCTAAAGCACTCTCTCACTCCCTTTTCCATCCAAAGGAAGCATTCTCCTTGAGAAACAGCAATATTGTGCCTAGTACAAAATAATCACTACGTTTGGGAAAGATTAATATCTAAAATTGTTTGTTTGGCTTCAATAAAAAGAAGCAATATTGCTAAATATGTAAGTATGACATTTTGAAGAATTTACCATATTGCATGGGTCTGGTAGTGATGCTTAAGGAAATTAAAAACCACTACAGTCAGCATAGTTGATCCTTATTAAAGTTCTGTCGTGAACTATCACTCACATAAAACAAAAATAAACCATGAAGAAATTTAAATAAAATCTATGGATTATAAGTGTTTGAAGATGGAAAAATGAATGATATTCTGGCTTTTAAAATTGATTTAGCATGCAGCTTCTCTTTATAGTCCCTTGATAAAAATGAAATCTCCCTAACAAATACTTAATAAAACCTGTCAATATCTCTGAAAAGAAAAATGACACAAATGCATTAAGTATTAAATACCCTTGGAAAAAGTCACATATTCCATGAATTTTTGATGTACTATCTTGACATTAATGTAAAACCTTGATATTTATAATTGACAGATATTTAATAAAGTATAAAAGAAGATGGTTGCTATGCAGCATGCAAATTCCTCGAGCTGATCAGAGAGGAGAGATATAGGGTGCACTTACATTAAATAAACAGTTACTGTGTGTCACACAAATCAGCTGCAGTCTTATTTTAAGCTCTTACTACAAACCTCTGTGAAGAACCAAAACAAGCATACTCCATTATTATGTGGCTCCCTAACCCAGAAACATTTAGTATGCGAAGCAGCTTCGAAACATTAATAGTTGTGGACAGGAACAAAATGCATTTGAATTAAGGGTGGTTTTGTGTTTAACACTGGAAAATAAGAAGTTGTATATACTTGGATGAATATGGCTATGTATTTTCTAAAACAATTCTCAAATGAAACAAATTTAACCTAAAGAAAGGCTGAAAAACACGGAGAAGAAAAGAAAGATTCCAGCATTAAAGGGACTAGAGCATAATCTTCCCCAAATCCACCAAACCTTCACTGGAGTCCCTCGTATGTCTGAGCTGCTATGATTCAGGAGGCCAACCTGAACACAGTCATCAGAGAGACATTCAATATGCTAAAAGGGAAGTTGGTCAGTCTATAAAAATGACTCCTAAATACCATATTTTAAAGAATTTACAACTGTTGCAATGTATAATCAGTCCTAAAATACACATGGCAGTCCAGCAACTGTTCTTCTAAACAGCTACGGGAATGTATTTTGTAAGTTACACCTAAGTTTGTTCAGATGAAAAGCCATAGTACTGTGTAATCAAATTGATATGATTAAAATACATATATTTCGCATGACTTAAACATATATTAAAAGGGACAGTTGGATTCATCTGCCAAAGACAAACACAATCAATTCCCAAGATGGTCCCATTTCTCTTATAGCTACAAGGATGAAACTAGACACAGAACTTTACATCTGATCTTGGGGTGGACACAGTCATGTATGCTTCACAACTGGATGTCCTGTAGGGCTTTTGATAGAACATCATCTGATGTAACACTGATAAGTACCTCAGCAAATCAAGCAAGAAAAAAGAGAAGAAACAGATAGCCCCTGTGGGCCGGGGCCTGAGGGCCTGGATGGAGCCCTTTTCAAGAAATATCAAAGAAGGAAGAGCAATTTCCCTGGAAGGAGGCAGAATAAAGGAGAGATGCAAGATGGGAATAAAAGGGAGGCCAGGGCAGGAGAGATGGCTCAATGGTTAAGAGCAGTGGCTGCTTTTCCAGAGATCCTGAGTTCAATTCCCAGCACCCATGTGGTGGCTCACAACCATCTGTAATGAGATCTGGTGTCCTCTTCTGGCCTTCAGGCATCCATGAAATTTTTAACAAAAGGGAGGCCAGACACTGGACATGACATTAAGTCATCAAGGCAAGCTAGAAACAGCACACATTCAGGACAGCATGTTTCTAGGAGTCAATGGACCTTCTTGTACTTTATTTTCTAAGTGGCTACAGTACAGTTTAACAGAGGGACAAATTATAAAATATCTATTGAATCTACAACTTAGTTTTGATGGCCATAAATCAGAATCAAAGCATGGTTCATATATTCAGCTCTTGAAGGAAAAATCAATTTTTAAGACCTTTATTTTTAACACAGATTACATTCAACTCTTTTGGGAATTTTTTTCATCATACAGTTCTTCAAACTCACTCAATATAATCAAATAAAAATTTAACTACATCGATACACATCTAATCAAAACCTCCTGCTTTTCACTCCTATATAGTTTTTTCTAGCAAATATATATCATCTTAAAATGAAATTAGAATAACACTATTGTTCACTACATTTAAAAATACTTTTTAGATGACTGAATCTATAATCTACAGGAAATTTAAATTTAATTGCCATTGGCTAAAACATTATAAAAACTAGATCTCTGCAGTATATATTAGTTAATATATACCAAAGGACAATCAACCTACACCAAACCGGACCAAAGTAAACCACATACGGACTGTCAATCACTTATTAACTCAAATATTTACTGACTCTGAAAGAAAAAACTTGAAGGTAAGTAAACAGTAGACAATTATTAACTGGGGGGGGGGATCTTAAAAAAGAAAGAAATTGATCCATCAACAAATTCTGAATGCCTCTGATGGCAGAGGAAGACACAAAATTAACATCCTCAGAGGGTTAGTACCCAGCAAAGCCAGAGGAAGGTCAAATAAGACAACCTAAGTACGAGAGGCCACAGTGCATCCCCACTGCAGGACCACCTTTACAACCTCCCAGGTTCCCAGAGCCCTGTCACGCTAAGGTATTTCCTTTCCCAATTGATAAGGCAGAAATACGTCTCTAGCCACCAGCAGTGTGTCCCCAGGGCCTTCATAGAGCCTCAAAGACAACTTTCCTCCAAGGAAAGCCTTCTGCCATGGGAGGACAGCTGTGACATGGCACCTGAAGAATGTCAACCTGCACAGGCCTGGACAGTAGGTAAGAACATGCCAAGTGACAACTTTCCAAAACAATACCGCTTCAAGGACCTAGAGCCTACTTTATACACACACACAGAGACACACATACATATACACACAAACACATACACACACAAAGACACACAGAAATACACATACACATACACAGCAGAGCCTAGTTGAATGGACTGAAGCTTCTGGAAACACCCCTTTCCCTCCCTCCTCCTTTCTTCCTTTCATTTCTCAGTAGAGTCTGTTCCTGAGCAGCAGAGAACCTTGTCAATCTTTTTCAAATGTCTCTAAACACATCTTTATCTTAAGAATCCTGCAAGGGACAAGACAAGACAAGCTCTCACCCCACCACCCTGTGTACACATAACTGCTCACTCCAATCAAGCAGTGCTCACCCTGGGAAGATTGGCTGAGGAAACTGCTGTGCATCTCAGAGCCTCCATTCACTCATCTAAAATCTACCTTTTCAAGTTTACTTTTACACCCTAGTCTCAGACATTTCTGCTGACTGACAAGAGGACTTAAGTACAATCAAGTGATAATTCTTGACCCATCAATGGATCAGTGTTTACTCAGAAGCAGCATACATTTCCAATTCCCCACTCTCAACAACAACAACAACAACAACAACAACACACACACACACAAAAGAAGAAATTGACAGAATAACAAAGTTGTTGTTTTTTTTTTTTTTTTTTTTGGTTTCTTGAGACAGGGTTTCTCTGTGTAGCCCTGGCCATCCTGGAACTAGCTGTGTAGACCAGGCTGGTGTCAAACTCAGAGACCTGCCTGCCTCTGCCTCATGAGTGCTGGGATTAAAGACGAGCATCACCAACACCTGGCCAAATCAATTGCTTTATATAAGGATATTTTCATCAAAAAGCAGTTTAGCAGCATATGGTAGCACATTTCTTTAATCCCAGCACTCAGGCAGGAGAGACAGGTGGATCTCTACAAGTTCAATGCCAACCTGGTTCATAGAGTGAGTTTCAGACAAGCCAAGGCTACTAAGTGAGATTCTGCCTCAAACAAAACAAAACAAAACAAACAATTTAACAACAACAAAAACACATACTAGAAATATTTCAGCTTCACAACATATTGTTTTATTTTTCATTGTCTATGCTGGTGGAACAGTGTATGACCAGGGTCAGGAGTGTGTACTTTGAGCCACTTCCTTTACAGGGTGGCTGACATCCAGAGTGCACCTCTAACTCTTGCTCTGGAAAAAGAACGGCCTAATCAGATATAGGAAGCACCTGCCTCCAGAGGAACAGGAGTACAAACAATGACTGCCAGCTCTGTATTCTGTGCAAGTGATAACAAGATCTTAACCTGTGTATATCTAATCACTAAAATTCTTCCAAAAGGTATCAAGATCACCCTCATTCTACTGTTGAGGAAACTGAGGAACAGAGAACTTAATAGGATGGCCCAGGCTAATAATGATGAGGCTGGAATAACAACCCAGATGTCCCTATTTGGAAGTTTAAGGAAAAGGCTAGCTGTCCTACTCCTGTCAGTGAAGTGCTGAGCTCTGTCTGACAGTAAATGGACACTTGCTTCCCCACTGTGAGCTACAAAATGATGTGCATGGCCAAGTGTCCAGCAGTAATGAAAAGACTAACAGTATAACTACTCAGACTGGAAGGAAAGGCACACATGTAATACACCTCAGACCTGGAGGGTCTCTAGCTATCATGGGGCCTAGTTCCCCTCACAACATAGTAAGAAAAAACACTGGTTCTGGCTACAGCTCAGAAGCATGAAAGAGGCCTTGGCCTTGATGCTTAGCATAGACACAAGCATCCACCACCACCACCACCACCTACCACCACCACTACCCCCACCCTGGCCCAGAAAACATAAGTGTAGACACACACATACATTTACACACATATGGCCCACTTCTTTTTTACATTTATAAAACATAGAAGCCATATACACAATTCATTTTCTGATATACTTTCTTACAGAATTGTGCCACACTGGCATTCCAACCTCTTCTAATATTCCATTATCTGAAACTCCTATTAACTTCATGATAGATTTCAACAGCTCCATAGACACCCCACTTTTATTAGTCATTGAACCTGTCTACTTCCAAGTTTTACATTGATGGCATCTTTTGGCTACTTTCAACCCTCCTAGCCATGTGGATAGCAAAATGGACTTTGGACCCTTAAATGTTACTCAGCCTGTAGTGGTTTAAATAATGGCCCTCATAGGCTCATATATTTGAATGCTTATTTCCCAGTTGGTGGAACTGTTTGGGAAGGATTAGGAGATGTGGCCTTGTTAGAGAAGGTGTGTCACTTAAGGCAGACTTTGAGGTTTCAAAGGCCCACAACAATTCCCAGTTAGCTTTCTCTGCCTCCTACTTGCAGATAAGGATGTAAGTTGTCAGTTACTGTTCCAGCATCATGCTTCCTGCCATGCTGGGCATGGATATGAACCCTCTGAAACCATAAGCTCAAATAAACTCTTCTGTAAGAGCCTTTGGTCATGGTGTTTTCACAGCAGCAAAAAAGTAACTGAGACACAGCCTTTAAAGCCTAAAGGAAATTAAGAAGCTGGAATTAATGGCCTGCCCACACTTGTAAATCCAGTACTTTGGAGGTGGTGGTATGAAGATCAGGAGTTCAAGGCCAGACTAGGCTACATGAGGCATTTTCAAAAAACAAAACAAAACAAACAAACAAATGGAAATCAAATAAGTCTATGAATAGTAAATAAGAAATAAACTTTAGGGGTAAAGAAACCAAGAACTCACAGATATCAGCTCATTAGGACTCTGAAGAGCACAAGTCACTTTGGTATAATACTTTAAGCCCTTATAAACAGCTAGGAGGGCTGCCACACTGAGAAGGTCTTCAGGACATCCGCATCCTCCATCCTCTATGTGAACCCATACATACAAACACACCACCAGATGGTGGAAAGACCCAGTGATAACAAAGATACAAAGTCAAGGCTCCTGCTGTACCACATCCTGCCTGTGGCTGTTGGGTGAGAGCTCAGTGCTCGGCCCTCTGGGTGTTAGCCTGGGCTCAGAGAAGTCTGTAGACAACAAAAAGTAAAACACAACTGACCTCATTTCTCATGAAGCTTCAAATTTTGAAGAGGGCAGTTTCAGAGTATCTGTATTTCTTCCCATACCTAAAGGGCACGGAAGGTACCAAAGAAAAAATCCCCAACATGATTTCTACAGGCCAGTCAAGGCAGGACAACATGACAAACATTTTCACTCTGAGAGCTACACAGGTCTCTCAACAAGACCACAGAACTTTCCCTTGTGGCGTGAACTGTGCTGTGGAAATCTAAGCTACTGCCTTTGCATCTTCTGTAACATACTGCCCTGAGGTATGACAAGTGACACACTTTAACACTGGTGGTGAACGTGCTCTTAAAGTCAAAAAGAACTGAACAATCAAGTTAGTTCATTCGCGTCAGAACAGAATGTTACCACAATTGAGACACTTGCCTGAATAACCACACATCATCTCAAATATTCATACCTCTAGGGGTGGTGGCTAAAAGCCTTTTATTAATTAAGCAAGATTTATTTTATATTTACTCTGTTACTGTGGGTTGGATAAACGTCTTTCAAATGTTCATGTGTTAAACAATTGGCCCCAAGAAGTGTCATGAGCTTTCAGGAAGATAAGTCTTATGGAAAATCCTTAAATTACTGGGGATATAACCTCCCATAAGAAGGATTTGGGAACCCAGCCTTATCATTTTGCTTTCTGATCACAAAGTGAGAAGTCTTCTCCAGTCATGCTCCTAACAGTGTGCTACCTCATTAGAAACCTCACAGGGGCCCAAAACAATAGGGACCCTGATCTTGGACTGGAAATGTTAAAACTATGAGCCAAAATAAATCTTTCTCAGTTAATTAACTGAGGTGTTTCATTATGTTGACACAAACCATGACGAAGAGTTAGGGTACAGGGTATGACAATAATGCTTGCCAGGCAAGTACGAGGACTTTGAGTTTGATCCCTAGAACCTACATTAGAAAAGCAGGACATGTGCCTGCTTATAATCTAGGGGCTGGGAGACAGAGACAGGTGAATCCCTAGGAGAACACTGGCAGCCAAACTAGACAACATGGTGAGTTTGAGGCCAGTGAAAAACCCTGTTTTAAAAAACAAGGTGAATAATTTCTACGAAGCAATAGCTGTGGCTATCTGCCACTGCCCCAACTCCCATGCACATAAACACACATACATTTCAAAGAAGAAAGCCACCTCAACACACACTGGATAGAAATTCCCTCTCTTAGGATAGGGCTGTAGCTCAGTAGTAACACACTTGCCTTGGATGTATATGATGCCCTAGCTTCAATTGCCAGAACTAGAAGAAAAAAATTCTCAATTCAGTATGAATACAAAATAGGAAGCAGCTCTGCCATTGTCTATGAAGAGAGGGAAGGGAGGTAGGCACCAGAATGTATGTCTCTGGTACTCACTGGCTATTACTCTGTTAACATTAGAATTTCTTGGGGAAAGGGAGGCCTTACCTCCTCTGAGGAGTGGATGGTACAGTGGATAGGGGGAGCTGGGGGGGAGCAAGAAAAGGGGAAGGAGGGGGAACTGGGGCTAGTAAGTAAAATTTTTAAATTTTTAAATAAAAAAAATTCTTGAGGGGAAAAAGTCATGAAGAAAAATTCTGAAACATGAGACCTTCACCTATAAACTGATCAGGGCACAAGATCCAAAAGAAAAAAAGGAGCAGGGAGCCAAACTGCAGGGGGCACACCAAGCTGTGGGAATATGAAAGGTTGACTACTTCTTTTTCCATAAAAAGTTCACTTTACTTCATATTTTCCTAATCAAATGCTTCACTGGTCAACAGCTTTGAAATGGATTTTACTCTTGCTCCCCCTTCAGAGGAAATACTATCTCACATTTGAAGAGTAATCCAATCTTGTTGGGAAAGTCAATTTCTTGAAACAATTTTTCCATGAAAGAATAGTTTAATTAGTGCCTATCTTTTAAGTATGATGTAGGAGATGGATAATTGTCAATTGTTCACTTGGAACAGAATGCTAGGAAGCCAATATACTGATTTGAGCTATCTTTCAAATGAACATGATATTTGACCATAGTCACAGACAAGTAAAGATTTCAGAACTGAGTTTTGAATAGTGGTCCAGCTGATTCCTAACCCAGAGTGTTGCAGGAACAGTATTGCAGTGTAGCAATGGTGGCATCAGTATAAAGATACTAGGTAGTGAACAGGTGGCTCTTAGAGACCTTCTGGGGGGTTTCTCTGGCTTCGAGCAGGAACAGACTAGGGTGCAGGAGATGAAGAATAAATGCTATGATTAAAGCTCGTTATTTCAGAGGCATCAGGGACTGCCCATAAACTAAGACAACAAAGTAAGGACAGAGAACAAAATGAAGAAAAATGAAGAGACAGCAACAAGAACAATGACCAGGTCCCTTACTTAGACCATGGGCTACACTTTAGTTTCCAAGGGAGAACTCTGCCTCAGCAGGAGGAAAATACAAGGACACTTGAGAGGAAGGCGGGACTTCTTATCACATGGCCTTCTCTTTCTCCACAGAACATGAATGAAGAAAGTCAGAGACAGGGACACGTGACTATGCCAATCTAAAATAACAGTAGACTTCTACAAGAACAGAAGGAGGGGAAGAGTGAGGAATATATGGATCTGCCAATGGTTATATATGCATCAAAGTCTAATGGGAGGTACCTGGGTTGCCTGTGGTGTTCCCAGGGACACGGAGGTACACACCAGCCCATGGGTAGCTCAGGGACCCCATCCCAGTAAGCATGGTCTTACTTTAAAAACTCCCTATTCTTTTTAATTATATAGCTCCAAACAACAAGACTGGAAACTATTTCCATGTAGATGATTTCTGCAATACCACACTGCACCAGGTTTGTGGGGCTTACGAGTCTGCTACAAAACGAAAGATCAGCAGACTGCCTTTCCAGGATAACCAGCAAGTGGTGTGAACACCTTGGTGTTTAGCTCTGTTGGGGGAGGAGCCACGGGGGCTGGTGCACTCAAGGATAAAAAGAATGCACATGGAGGGAGCTCCTGTCCAGCCCAGCAAATCCTGGTGATTGAAGTGCCCCCCTACACATCCAATCACCCTCAGTACATGGGGTTGGGGGTACCAGCTCCACACACAAGTGGTATCTAGGCCTGCTGCACTCAGAGGAGGATCCATAGCCAAGAGTGAGAGCTCAGTAAGTGCGAGCTGCTCAATTCCTCAATCACTGCCACACATGCTCTGTGCATGGCAGTGCATCATCATCAACCCAGAACAGGCTGTGTGGCAGGGACTGTGCCTGCACCTGGCGATGGACCTACGTCTCAGTGGCATAAAGCAATCCAGCACAATTGGAGTTTAGTCTCAGCCTCAAACTACTCAGGCTGTTGAAGATGGTGCAGAAGAGAATCTCTTCCTAAACACTTAATGAATCTACTGCAAAAAGAAAAAAATCTGTTTCCCCATCTGCACTTCCAGACACATATAATAAGTGACATTTTCCAACACAGGCTTTTAGATCATTGGCTGTGTCATTTAGACTGTACTCGGCAAAATGACCATTATTCTTTCTATTCACCTTTTAACCCCTGAAAAAGTTGCACAGTCTGGAAGTCATCTTAAGCCATTTATCATTTATCCCTCAAAAAATTTGATGTGGGAAACAGTCTTCCTGCCCATTTTCACACTTTCCAGATTGGAATAATTTTCCCCTCCCACTGATTCATTTAGCCAAATCCTACAACAAAGTTTAAGATTTGTCTTCCTTTAAACTTTCACGTGACCTCCTGTGACCTCTGAATTCTTAGCACATGCAGCCTGCAGAACACTACTGGTCTCTGACCTCACACCATAGTGAACTACTATTTGGTTGCTGTGTGGCATTCATTCAATCATTCTTTCACCTGGGAATATTCATGGAGTCTATCCAGAATAAGAGAGAAAATAAGGGCGCAAGACAGATCTGGTTTCCTACCCTCACTGAGCTTCCTATCTGTAGAAGGCAGACACTGATCAAGACACACATAGGGTGAGGGCTTCAAAGAGGAACAGAGCAGGACAGGTAGGCTAGCAGGGAAGGCTGAAGCCTAAAGGCCAAGGAAGGGTGGGAGGAGCACCTGTGATCTGCTGCTAGACTGTAAACAATTCAGGTGCTGGTACTACAGACATACCCCTTGGTCATAGCTGCCACTATCTGGCTTCCCCAGAAGTCATAACACATTTTGAACAAAAGTAAATGTCTACTCATCTTGTCATGCACACAGCCAGTGTATGGATTCCTTTTCAATCTTTTAAAGACATTATCTTTGGGACCAAAAAAAAAAAAAGAAAAAAAAGAAAAGAAAAGAAAAGAAAAGAAAAGAAAAGGACATCCTCAAAGGTTTGGGGCAATTTCAGTGAACACCAGGAGACTAGGGTAGGACAGGAGAGAGACCCAGAGCACCTCCTGTGTCTGCTCAAAGCCCTGTTCATAAAGGTGGGCAGAGGCTTTCCTTACCTGTTTCTGCACTCAGACTCCTCTCTTCAAAACAAGATACGATCTGCCTCCAAAACTGACTTCCACAGGAAGAGCAGGCAGAAGCTGTGATAGTGATGTCAGCTAGACTAGGCCCATATGGTTCTGAGGGAACCTAGTGGTGGCAGGGATGTCTGGAGTGTTTCTTGTCAGGCCCTTATTACAATCTACATCAGCAAACCCCTGAGTATAGACCAGATAGCTTCTCCATTTGTTTCAGAGGAAACTTTTAGTAAAGACATTTACTAATCATGAGAATAACCATATCTTTCAATCTTCTATCTGCCTAAAGTATATGCCCATTAAAAAAAAAAAAAGCAGAACTTATGCTACTGGGTGTGATGTACACCCAAATAACAGCATAGATCTCTTGATTTTTTTTTTTTTGGTCATTCCTGGCTATATATCAAGTTTAGGTAGCCTGGGTTACATGAGATAATTTCCTTTGTTTTTCCTTTTCTTTTTTTTTAAAGCAAGCACTAATGAAACAAATGTAATATTTTCTGTGATATTCTCATAAACAAATAGGTGTGAGGACTGTTGGATGAACTACATCAGCAACAAAAAAAAGGAGGAAAAAGAACAGGTATAAAATCCTTAAAAAGGTTTTTATCAACCTCAGAAAAATAATCAAGTTAAACTAACTAAATACTGCTGCACAGAAAATAGTAATAGCTGAAGCAGGCCACAATAGTGGCACACAACTTCACCTGAGATATTCCATATCCCCTCTATTCTACCAAAACCCTCTGAAGCAGAAGCCTATTTCATCAACTCAACAAAGTGGTGCTATCGGCACCAGTCTTCATAGGAGATGAAATAGCAGAAGAGGCCCTCTGCCCACCCCAGGAACTGACACCAAGGTTGGAGGCCAAATGCTAAAAATATCAACACTAAGATAGATACTAGGCACATGCTGGAATTACTAAGCAGAGGCCACAGGCACTGTCAGCAGAAGCTGATCTTGCAGGTGGCAAGGGGTGGGGCTCTGGAGATGGACAAGCTCTGACATCTGGGACAGAGAGCATAAGGCACAGCAAGAGTAGAAGTGTTTGCTTCTATATATATTAAAAGAACTATATGCAGGAGAGTGGAAGGTAATAGGGGCAAAGCTGGTGGCATCCAAACACACAAGGTCCCAGAGTGGAGAATAGCCCAGGGGAGGGGCTCTGGGGACAACTCTTATCTGTGGAGCCCTGAGCAGCTCCAACTGTCTGATCTTAGTTTCTCCGTATATAAAAAAAAGACAACGCCAATCACCCACTTGTTCTGGTATCTGAGAGACATCAAATAATTTCATCTTTCCAAGAAAAAAACAAAAAGGATTTAGTAAAAACACTGGTAAGTAAAATGGAAATGAAGAAGCTCTCCTCTGAGGAAGGCGATATACTAAAGGATGAATCTAACAGAATGAGAGGAGAAAGACTGCATTAATTATTTTTCTATTGCTGTGACAAAAATAAAACACCAAGACTAAGGCAACTTATAGAAGACAGGGAGTTATTTGGCTTATGGTCCAGAAGGGTCAAAGTTTTCATGGCAGGGAAGCAGCAGGTATGGTGGCTGGTGGCTGGTGGCTGGAGCAGCAAGATGAGAGCTTACATCTTTTTTTTTTTTTTTTTTTTTTTTTTTTTTTTTGAGAGGGCATAGAGCCAGAGTTTCTTCGCCTAACAGTTCTGGCTATTCTGGAACTCACTCTGTAAACCAGGCCAGCCTTGAACTCACAGAGATCCACCTGCCTCTGCTTCCTGAGTGTTGGGATTGAAGGTGTGCACCACCATGCCCATCTGAGAGCTTTCACCTTAAACCACAAAAAAGGAAGTAGAAAGTGAACTGGAAATGGTGCAAGGCATGAAAACAACTGGGGCCCAAGTATTCAAATGCTTGAAACTTTGGGGACTATCTCATTCAAACCACCACAGAGGGCGACAAGGTTTGAAAGTGTTTAAAAAAAAAAAAAAAAACCAGCCCAGTGGCACAGAGGCATAGACATATAGTCCCAGCGTCCAAGGAGGCTGATGCAGAAAAGACCAAAGTTCAAAGCCTTTTTAGGTTACAGATTGATTTCAAAGCCAGGCTGGACAACTTAGTAAGATTTTATCTCAAAAAGAAAGGGAAAAGGCTGTGGGCATAACTCAATGATGGAGTGTAAGACCTAAAGTGTGCAAGACCTTGTGTTCAAACCCAATACCAATGGTATGGGATTTCCTTCTGTATGCTGTGAATACCACTGGTGAATAAAGAAATTGCCTTGGCCTGTTAATAGGGCAGAACTTAGGTAGGCGAATGCTGAATGCTGGGAGAAAGGAGGCAGAGTCAGAGAGAAGCCATATAGCCCCGCCAGAGACAGATGCCAGAACTTTACCTGGTAAGCCACAGCCTTGTGACGATACACAGATTAATAGAAATGGGTTAAATTAAGATGTAAAAGTTAGCCAATAATAAGCTAGAGCTAATGGGCCAAGCAGTGATTTAAATAATATAGTTTCTGTGTGATTATTTTGGGTCTGAGCTGCCGAGCAGCCAGAACGACCAAGCAGCTCTCCTTACAACACACCACCAACACCAAAAAATAAGGGCCAAATATGGCAAAGAACTGAGAGTGGCCTCCAGCCAACAAGAAGCCAAAGCCCTAAGGAGGTATTCCCTACAGCCAGGCATGGAAGTGAGCTTAGCAGTTGAACCTTCAGACAGAACTACACATGACTATGCTCCTGTGAGAGCCATGGAAGCAGGCACCCAGTCGGGCCAGACCTGCACTCCTGCCTAGAAAATACAAGATAATGTTGATTTAAGCCTCTAGAAAACATGAGATAATAAATGTGTTGTTTGAAGCCTCTAGAAAACAAATTTTTAAAAATTGTTATCTTCCAAGTACACATATCAAAGCAAATTCGCACAAGCACATCACACGTTCTCAGTAAAGATGGTTTAGGATTTGCCACAGTAAAGTGAAATCTCAGGGCTGCCCAACAACCACACAATTTTTTTCACTCCTTGTGTGTCTGCTGAAGGCTGGTGATGCCTTGGCTCCCTCATTCCAACAAGGTACTCGGTAGTCTTTCTGCCTCTAAGAAATAAGACGGAACATGTTCAAAATAAAAGAAAGAAAGAGAGAGAGAGAGAGAGAGAGAGAGAGAGAAAAGAAAAAATAAAAGAAGGAGGAGGAGGAAGAAGAGGAAGAAGAAGATGAAAAGACAAGGTGTGTTCTGCTACCAGCAGCAAGGTAAAAGGAGAAAGGTGATGACTGGTAGGGTGAGGTACCAGTGAAGGCAGAGACCCTGCTTCTCTTCAACTAGAGGCAAGAGTTCAATCAGTGAAGCTAGAGAACTTGGTCTATTAGAATTGCTGTTAGTATAGGGACACCTCCTTGCCCCTTCTGTCCCAATTTATGCTCCACTTTGATTCACCTCAGAACAAATACTCTATTTTAGTTCCAAATATATGACCCTTAGGCACATGCAAGTCTTTTCAAACACACGCTATGTACTCTAGCAGTTACAATGCATCACACTGATATGTCTTTGTTGGATCTTAATCAAAACCAAATCCAATATAGGAACCCATCTGAACTGCTTCCATCTTCAAAGCTGTATGTGAAAATCAAGTAATCTGAAGACCCCATAAGGTCTACCATGTATACTAATGGTTTATTTTGATCTTACCGACATCATACACCTGCTTTCATTCTGTGAGACAGATGAAGGCTGTGAAACAGCATGAAGTCTGAGAGCAGTTCCAACGGCTGCAGCAGCTTTCCAGGTCTGTAGCCCAGGACACTGGCCTTTGGGTCAGCCTTTCTGCGTACACACCTCAGATGCAGGAAGGGAACCCAAGCCACCTATACTTGATTGTATAGACTCCAGGGGGTGTGCTAGTTGTGCCATGGAGAATGTTAAGACTATGGCTGCCTTGCTGACCCCTTTCACTATAGTCCATGAGCACATTCTGAACCAAGGCTAAAGGAATAAACCCCATGCTAAGGTTCTGTGATCCGCTCTCTTGAGATTCTGGCTCACCAAAACTCTGTCAAATAGAACAAAACACCTTCTACTTTACTAATTTTTTTATTACTTAATCTTTTTAATAAAGTTCAATTTAGAGATGGAGTTGTAGCTTAGTGATAAAGCACTTGCTTATAGTACCTGAGGCAAGACTCTGGATTTGACCTTGAGCAGACCCTCCCTACAAAAAGTTTCATTTAAAAAGGTGCGGGGAGGGGGAGTGGTGGGGGGATGGCAAGATGTCTCAGTGGATAAAATTGCTTGCTGACAAGCCTGACAACCTGAATTTAACCCCCAAGAACCCACACAGTGGAAGAGAGTGGAAGGGAGTGGAGAACCATCTCCCACAAGTTGTCCTATGACCTCTACATCCATGTCAGGCTAATTACCTGTGTGTGCATACTTGTTCCAGCATGTACACGTGCATGCACGTATCTATCTATAGGCACACAACCTATCTATATCAGAAGAGTACTAGAGACAGCAACAGTACCCCAAAAAGTAGCTTGTATTTGCAAGCTTTAAAACAAAACCCTGACTCTAATAAGCCCACATCAACTGGTTTATTAATTATTAAATCAATCTCCCAGGGATCACTACAAGCAGAACAGTTACCATCCCATAATATACACTGGACACAATGATTCTCCTCATCTGACCACCCTACAGTATTGATTCTGGTTTTAAAGTAAGTAGATTTTAATGTTAAGAATTCAGGCTGTGAATTGAAGGAAGTGTCTCTACACCACTCTCCCACCACTGCCTGCTGAGCACCAGCTGCCACAAGGTTCAGTGTACTTCTCCCAGCTCTCCTAAGTGATCACGTGGATAGGTTACCACAATCTGTATACCTAGTCAATTTTATGACATACCTGACAGGTGGAAACACAACTGAACTACACATAAAAAGGAAAAAACAACTTCCTCCCCATTCAGCAAGCATCCAGCTACTTATCACACTTGTGTGCCAAGAACCAGATGGCAATTCTGATAAGAGCACACTTCATAGACAAGTTGTTTCCTGAATTCACTCTTTTGTTCAGGAAAGCAATGGGAATTTCAGTTTTCATTACAGTTGCAATATTAAAGTTAAGCAACAATGAGAAATCCTGAGCTCTCAAAGATTTATTCTTTAAATGTGTGAGTGCTTTGCCTGCATGAAATCTGCTCAGTGGTCAGACTGGAAAGCATAAAGTCTCTAGCTTCTGCAAAAGTCAGGTCATTTACCCTTATGTTCAGATACTACCTTTAAACCACCAAACAACACCTTAGTTTCATCTGTCAATATGACCCATATAAAGCTCTGGAGCACACATGTTAGAAAGATCAAGATTTCTTTCCAGAGACTGTAACACTTCCAGAAACAAATACATAAACACGGTAACACATCTCACAGTAAGCCTGAGTCCCAACTTTCGTCTATTGATATCTGGGGCCAAATCATTCCTTGTTACATCGTAAGATCTTTATAGCACCCATGATCCAGCTGTGACAGCTAAAAATGTCTTCTCCTCCCAAGGAACAAACCCTCAGATGAAAACTTCTGGGCTGGATAAAACATTCCTGAGATGACTACAAAAAGCACTACCTTGAATATAAGATTGGTAAGATAAGAATGTCTACTCAAAAAAGAAAAAATCCTTTGGAAAGTGACTCCATAAGTCACAAATTGAAAGACAGTCACAAAACCCAAATCTAATGAAGAACACATATCCAGAAGAGAGGGCCAAACTAAAAGCAGCCAATGGCAAGGGGGAACTTACTACTTCATGCTGAGACTTTCTGTACTGAGTGGTGGAAAAGCTTGAAAAATACTTAGTAAAGAAGATTACACAACACTATTAAAGTAAATATTTAGTGATTACATGTATTTTACTAAAATAAAAAAATAGTAATGTTAAATAACCCTCCAAAAAACAGACACAGGATCTCAATTTTTTAAAATTATGTTAAGTATTTAATTAATTTTATACTGATTGCGTGTCTACAGGATAAACTTGAGGTCTACAGGGCTGAATAGAACATATTTTAAATGAGCAGAAGACTTGCATAGCTCTTTTAACAGAGGATGTCCATGGAGCTGGTAAGCAAGCAGAAGCATGCTTAAAACTTTAAGTCACCAGTGGAAATCAGAACCACAAAAACCTAAAATGCACACCAACACCATGTGTTGGTGAAGAAGTAGAACAACTAGAAATGATTGCTGGTGAGAGTGCAAATTGGTTCAAGCACAGGATTGTTTAGCAATGTCTACTGAAACTAAATGAGCAAACATTCAATACTCCAGTAATCCTTCTCCCAAGAGATGCCCAGAAGAAAAGAGTGTGTATGTCCAAAGAAAGACACATATAAGGCTATTAATAACTGTGCCAGCAAGATGGTCCAGTGGGCAAAGGTGCTTCTGTGCATGTGTGATGATCTGAGTTCAATCATTAGGACCCATGGAAAGGTAGAAGGGAAGAACTGATTCCACAAAGTTGTCCTCTAACCTCCACATGCCCATTGTAGCACATGTGCATATGCACAGGTACACATGTATACATGTACACATTCATTCACATTCTCTCTGTCTCCCTCTCTCCCATACCTGCCCATGATGCTTTATTTGTCAGTTTGACTAAATTTAGAATCCCTCAGAAGACATGCCTCAGAGAGTACCCATGAGGGTGTTTCTAGAGTTTACTAAGGGGGGAAGACCCACACTGAATATGGGCTAGAGCCCTGGACTCAATCAAAAGAGAGGAAACTGAACATCAAGGGTCCTCTGTGTATCTTGACTGCAAATGCGATGTGACCAGCCACAGGGTACAGTCTGCAAGGGAGCTTCTTCCTTTACGTTGCTTTATGACTGTTAAATCTGGCACAGCAATAATAAAAGAAACTAGCACACTGCCCAAGCCCAGCAAACAACCAGTCTCCATGAGCAGAAGCAGCCAGGTATCATGTAATACCAGCATCTTGGAGACTGAGGTAAGAGAACTGACACTATACTCAAGGAAGACAGCTAATAAGGCTACTTATAATAGGACTGCACTGAGAGTTACATGTTAGCCTACGCTACAGAGTAAGACCCAATCTCGGAAGGGAGGGAGGGAGGGAAGGAGGTAGGGAGGGAGGGAGGGAGGGAGGGAGGAAGAAAGGAAGGAGAAAAAGAAAAAATGTAAATTTTATACAAGAAAGTTTATTGAACAATGAAAAGGGGCTGACCTATTGCCATACCCAACAACATGGACAAATTTCACAAACATTACACGGGGCAAGAGCAACAGATGCAAAAAAGCTCATGAGCTCACCTCCACTTACAGGAGGTGTGGTGACAGTTAAGACACCTTGAAAAGGATGGGTGTCTACTGTCTGAGAAAGGACACCTGAAGAGCTGTCATATCCTAACCTTGATCGTGGGTACTGTATGAAATTCTTGGCAACTCTACATGGTGTAGCTTAAATTTCATTTAAAACAAAAAAACTAAAAGCCAAGAGGAAATTTCCCCAAAAGGTTAACCTTTGCTATAGGGGTTATTAACTATTCCCTACCTCTTTTTAAGTTACATTATATTAACATTGGCTATTTTGAAAGTCAATGGAGTCTGCTCACTATTGACAGCCATTTATTAGCTATCATGCCTTCCTCTTTTTTTGTTATTTGCCACCTACACTGCCTGAGTAAACTGTAAACAATTCTTCAAAAAGTTTACACTTTAGACTGTGAGTACTCAGCTCTATCTGGGACAACAAGCAGAAGAGGGACAGAAAGAATGGACAAGCTGGTAGATGGGAAGGGGTACTGTGAAGGCTGCCTCAGGATAGGCCATGACTTAGGCCCCGTCCCAGTTGAAAAGCTACTGACAGCTGACGACAGCTAGAGGACGAAGAGTCATTTTCTTTGGGATTGTAGCAACTGGTAGCCTATGCTCTTGGGATAGCACACCCACGTGCAAACGGGCAGCACTATCTGAACACAGTGGAATATTAAAAAGAAAAAATAATAAACCAGCACACCACAATTCAAGACAAAGTGAGCTTGGCACTTTGAACAGACAAGGTAGTTTAAAATGCCATTAAATACAGACAAATCACTAATTAGTAGGAATCAAAGTACTCAAAACAGAGGACACTTTCGCTGCAAGTTCCTCACTTGCCAAATGGGAAGTCTGATGAGTTCTCGCAGCTATACACAAGGCGGATCTTGACATCTAGGAAAGTATATGACCTTGCTAATGCTGTTCCCTGTTTCTAAATCCCTCCTCCACCTCTTCTGCCTACTTGCTATCTCGTGACACACCAGGCTGACCTATAGTGAGAAACCCTATCTCTGTATCTCATTCTCTACATCTGCTGCTCCTCTCCCTGACTCCTGCTTTGTATCGCCAGACTGGATTTAACAGACAGCTCCTTGAGGACAGAAGCACTCGGCCTCTCTGCAGAGCTAGCACCTGGCAAAGTTCCTCATGCATGAGTGACAACTTGCAGTGTAGCTAGGTGGGAAGGGCCAAATCAGAAAGGCCACTAGAGGGCAGCCCATTCTGCAGATCCCTCTCTGCCACAGGAAGCACTGTCACTCTCCTCAATAAAATCTTGTTTGCCTTCCCTTCATAAAAAGAAAGCCAGAGGGGTCAGAGTCACTAGACATACAGAACTTTTACGTAATGAGGCACTTGCATGAGCAGACAGACATAGTCCTTCTCTGTAGATCTTTTTCAGTTTTTGAGCACCACTACTAATATTTCAATACTCTGTCACTGTAGAATGAACCGACATGCCATAACTGATCAAGGGTCCACCTTCAGGTACCAGTAATCACATCATACAGGTCATAGGAGACGCGGCTATTAAGATAAAGCCAGTGTCCTTTTGGTTCAGGGGTCAGGGCCTCTAACTCACTTGAAACTTAAAAAAAGACAACATAAGAGCAAGAATTTCAAGGCTGACAATATCATGTCTGATGTAAATACTAGCAAATAAAAAATGGCATATTAATTTTAAACTCCTTCACAGCATTTAAGAAAAAACCAAGAGACTGACACAAAATTTTCAGAACTCATTAAAGTTGGTCCTGAAATCACTGGCATATAGAAAGTGAAATCTGTTCATTCTGACAGTTTTTCCTTCAGACACGCCCATGTGTCACCATGGTAAAGGCTGGGTGAGCACTTCTATTAAACCCTCACTTGCACAAACTTACAATTTAAAACTGAAAATTTGCTCCAGACTTGATTTTTGCATGCAAAAGTCATCTACTTGAAACAATGCATTCTAAATAGAAATGAAATCCACGGGCAAAACCCAACAGGCTAATTGTGGCTACTACATCTTAAGCTTTGACAAATTAGAGTAAGTTGGGAATTTAATACCAACAATTTTCACTCCAGGTCTAGAAACAACAAGAAGATAAACTTGAAAACAGTACATTCCAGAAGCCTTAAGACCCTCTCTTATTTTTCCAAACTCTAAGCTTTTCCAGGCAAACTGGTCTCCTATCTGGGCTGGGCTTCACTCACTCTCTAACCATGCAGAAGCTTGTTATCCAACAGGCCCTTGTCAAGGAGACCTGCAGAATCAGAGGGCAATGACTTCTCAAGAGGGACTGGCCCCTGTCCATGGTGCTCACATGAGAGAAGACACAGGTATAAAGACAAAAGCAACTCTAGATAGTGGTGGGACTATAAAGAAATAAGTAGCACACAGCACACATGACAGGGAATCATGTCAAGAAAATACACACTCAGAAAGACTCTAAACTTAAACCATAATGTGAAGGAGTTGCTTTGGAAATTGGGGGAGGGCTCTTGCAGATAGCAAAGGCTCATCAAGTCCTACGATCTCTGAGGAAAGGCCAGAAGACAGGGAGTGGTAAGAGCGAAGGGACCAACAAGCACCACTGAGCAGTCTTGACATTCCAGTTTACTCCAAGCGTAAGCAGAGGCAGAGGAACAAAAAGATGTCATTTATATTCCAGAAAGATCCCTGTTAGCTGTGTAGTCACCGAAGGGTCAAAAGTCAACTCTGGATGATGGAAAAGTGAATCTAAAAAAATGACAGCACTTCACAATCTACATAAAAAAGACTGACCTTGAATCTTGAGAGATGAATCCAGATCATCATGGAATCATTGCTCAGGATATTCTACAGATCCTGGAAACTCCAAAATGTAAACACAAGATACAGGCAAACATCCCCATTCAGAAGAATAGAATTAACCAGGCATGTTGACAACATACCTGTAATCCCAGCAGTTAGGTGGCCGAGGCAAGAAAATAACAAATTTGAAGCTAGTAAAGGCTATAATGGAAAGTTTGGGCCAGCTTGCACTATATATAACAATACCCTGTCTCAGAAAAGGAAGGAGGGGGCTGAGAGTGTAGCTCATCAGAACACGGGATTGGCAGGAACACCAGTCTGCCCCTGACCCTTTGCAGTCTGTGAAAGAGCAGATAAGGTGAACAGTCCTGACCTGAACTGGAAGGCCGGCAGATGACTAGAATGCCAGCTCTGGGACCTTCCAAACTCAACTTACAGTCAGAGCAGGGTTTGTCTAGGGCTGCAGCTCACTGGACAATGCTTGTCCAGCATCCCTAGATCCATGCAAATACTCAGTTCTTCAATGATGTTGATGTAATTACAGCTCCAGTGGGCTGCAGAATGTGGTATCCACCAGAGTTATGTTTTACTTTGAACGACAGTTGTTTGCTATTTCGGCTATGACTTTACTCAATAAATAATTACCAAGCACTAGCTCTGTGTCATCTCTAGCTATCCTTCTAATCGAGAATGAAAGTAGTTCCCTGACTTCAATGGGTAGCATTCTAGTTGAGGAGATAGAAAGTAAGGAAACATGATGTGCTATCAGATACTGACCTGCTTTAGGACAGAAACCAAGGTCAGAGGGCATGGAATATTGAGACATACCTCCAGGACACTGGGGCAGCAGCTAAAACTGAAATACCAATAAGCATTATACCATTTTCTTCCCTCTTCTTTATTGGAGAGGTATCAGGCCTGAGTCCTATTACCAGGGATTTGCATATGTACTGCATCCACACAGGTGCTGCTCTAATAGGCGAACATCTGGTACTAGGGGACAATATATGTGTATTACTTTGTTTGTTGAATGTCTACTCATAAACTGAGTGATAAAAGTCACAAGTTTGAATTCTAACAGACCTGGCAGGCAAGGACTAAGGAAAGGGAAGAAGGCTGGGACCGTCCTAAGGAGGAGAGGAATTAGAAAGCAGAGGGTAGGACGCTACAGTGAACAAAGCAGGCTGCACTGCGGGAGTTAAACCTGAGGAGCCTCCATAGGACACGAGAACAGGCTACAGTGCTCCAGGCTCAACCACTAAGTGTTGTTCCCTGCCCACTCTCAGCACCAACATGATATGAGGTATAGCTTTATCACAGATAGAACCATGGACACAGGAGAAGTCTCCCAGAGACCACTGAAAGTAAAGGCAGAAAAAAATAGGAAACAAAGGGCACTGAATTCCCCAAAGATTCTAATGAAGATTCTATCTAAATTGCAATGGCATTCACAGTGAGAAATTCAAATTAGATTTTAAAATGACACCTCCACAGTCTTTTATTTATAAAAAGGTGAACATCAGATACATGTTTTGCTGTAGGAAAATGGTCTTGTATACTGTAAAGATTTGTCACTCATATTGGTTTAATAAAATGCTGAATGGCCAGTAGACAGGCAAATGTATAGGTGGGGTGACCAGACTAAGAATTCTGGGAAGAAGAATGGCAGAGAGTAAGTCACCAGTCAGATGCAGAGGATGTAAGATGAGAATGACTCACTGATAAAAGGTACCAAACCACATGGCTATACATAGACAAGAATTATGGGTTATTTTAAGTTACAAAAGGTAGTTAGCAATAAGCCTGAGCAATAGGCCAAACAGTTTGTAATTAATACAAGCCTCTGTGTGTTTCTTTGGGAAAGAACAGCTGCGGGACAAGGCAGGACAGAAATGTCTACAATGTTTAAATGAGTAATACACAAATGTGGGAACCCCACAAAGAACAAAGGCACTCTTATACACTGAACTCACATTAGAAATGATGAGAATGCCTATCAGGGACACGCAAGGACACACATAGTTCAAGACATTTCAAGATAGCCAGCAGCTCCAACCAAGACAGCAATGGGAACTGACAGCTCTCCAGAGGATACACCAGCCTAGGCTGTCTTAACTTTTGGTTTATTTGCATTGTTTTGTACCATGAAAAGTTGGGTAGGTAAGGATAACAACGAAGAAAGAATGGCACCCTGCCAGCTTCTCAGAACCCGGGGATAAATGTGAAGAACTTATGCCCTCCAAGGACATTATCTTCCAACTCTGGCAGAAAGGTGGTCTAAGGGGCTGGACCATTCATTAAGGTGTTAAAAGAAATGTCCAGCAAGCTCACAGAATGTCTCTGTAAGGACATCACCCTTCCAGTCAATAGGGCACACACAACTTCCTGTACATATAATACCCTAAAGGATTTTATACCAGACTGGTGTGCCCTTAAACTATAACTTCTTGATACCAAAATTAAAACGCCAAGTAAGTTTAAAAACAAAGAATAGGCCACTGAGCTGTGATTAGAAGTTCAAGGTCTGCTCTTGAACTTGAACAGAACTGTTCTAAACCCAATTCAAAAAATACAGAAAACACAGAACCCAGGAAGCAGCTCCCAAATTGTCTATTCCTCATGTGCACATGTGCACACATCCCTCCTTCTGGATCATTGGAAAGATCAAAGCACTTGGAAGGGAGCCAAGGAGGTCTAAGGCTGTAGTTGGTGTAGAGTGCTTCTCCCATAGCACGAGGCACTAAGCTCCATCCTCAGTGCACTCCTGAAAAAAACAACTAATAGACAAGGATTCCTCTTATTGAGCTTCTCTTCCTCTTGGCAGTCACAAAGGCATGGTCACAGCTCTGTCCCACAGGGACTGCCATTTGCAGCCATGAATTCCTGGTGATATCCACAAAAGCTCTTCCTACCCACCACCCTCACCCCTGTACTTCCTCAGGACAGCCCCACAAGCATTCCATAAATGGATGTTGCTGACCTGAAGAGAAAAGGTACCCAGCAAAGTCACAGGGACACCATGAAAGCAGAATTGTTATTGCCCTTCTACACCTCCTAATTTCCACTGTGATTCCGATAGCTACTGAACACAAGAACCCAATGCTCACTCATCTCAGCACCTTTGGTCCACTAACCTGGTGTGTCATGCCATCATTACCTCTGACTCTGTTCCTTCACCCTCACTTCTGTTGCTCACAGCCCTCATTTAGTAGCTGTGACACCACTGTGACGTGAGCTAAGAACAAAGCATTCCTAATGGAACCTTTGTCTCCAGAGAAATGCTTAAGTAAGGATAGGCTAGAGAGTGGCACTAGAAAGCACTACCCACAGCTACTTTCTACTCTGATGCCAAAGGAAGTCCGTGATGTGTGATGCAAGAGTAACAGATTTTTACCTGACACACTTCCATGAATTTATCTTATGAAAAATGCTGCATAGGATGTTCTCTAAATAGTTCAAATTGAAAAAGAAATCAACTGTCACATGCAAAGTCATTTACAATAGCGTGTATCAAATCAACAGTGAGAGCAATGGATCATATAACCCATCAAATCAAACAAGGATCCAGGAATCTTTGTTGACATGAACCACTGAATAAATCAATAAATAGGGAAGTAGGGGCAGCTATTCCTCAAAGTAAAATTCTAATACCTGTAGAAGAAAAACAGAACAGGAAGTTTCCAGTTGGCACACATCACAGTCACACACACCCAGTGCAGAGGGCAGTGGCAGCACGAAGACTAGTACATGAGGATAGGGCATTTACTAGTACATGAGGATAGGGCATTTACTAGTACATGAGGATAGGGTATTTACTAGTACATGAGGATAGGGTATTTACTAGTACATGAGGATAGGGCATTTACTAGTACATGAGGATAGGGCATTTACTAGTACATGAGGATAGGGCATTTACTAGTACATGAGGATAGGGCATTTACTAGTACATGAGGATAGGGCATTTACTAGTACATGAGGATAGGGTATTTACTAGTACATGAGGATAGGGCATTTACTAGTACATGAGGATAGGGTATTTACTAGTACATGAGGATAGGGTATTTACTAGTACATGAGGATAGGGTATTTACTAGTACATGAGGATAGGGTATTTACTAGTACATGAGGATAGGGTATTTACTAGTACATGAGGATAGGGCATTTACTAGTACATGAGGATAGGGCATTTACTAGTACATGAGGATAGGGTATTTACTAGTACATGAGGATAGGGTATTTACTAGTACATGAGGATAGGGTATTTACTAGTACATGAGGATAGGGCATTTACTAGTACATGAGGATAGGGCATTTACTAGTACATGAGGATAGGGCATTTACTAGTACATGAGGATAGGGCATTTACTAGTACATGAGGATAGGGCATTTACTAGTACATGAGGATAGGGTATTTACTAGTACATGAGGATAGGGCATTTACTAGTACATGAGGATAGGGTATTTACTAGTACATGAGGATAGGGTATTTACTAGTACATGAGGATAGGGTATTTACTAGTACATGAGGATAGGGTATTTACTAGTACATGAGGATAGGGTATTTACTAGTACATGAGGATAGGGCATTTACTAGTACATGAGGATAGGGCATTTACTAGTACATGAGGATAGGGTATTTACTAGTACATGAGGATAGGGTATTTACTAGTACATGAGGATAGGGCATTTACTAGTACATGAGGATAGGGCATTTACTAGTACATGAGGATAGGGCATTTACTAGTACATGAGGATAGGGTATTTACTAGTACATGAGGATAGGGTATTTACTAGTACATGAGGATAGGGCATTTACTAGTACATGAGGATAGGGCATTCACTAGTACATGAGGATAGGGTATTTACTAGTACATGAGGATAGGGTATTTACTAGTACATGAGGATAGGGCATTTACTAGTACATGAGGATAGGGTATTTACTAGTACATGAGGATAGGGTATTTACTAGTACATGAGGATAGGGTATTTACTAGTACATGAGGATAGGGCATTTACTAGTACATGAGGATAGGGTATTTACTAGTACATGAGGATAGGGTATTTACTAGTACATGAGGATAGGGCATTTACTAGTACATGAGGATAGGGTATTTACTAGTACATGAGGATAGGGCATTTACTAGTACATGAGGATAGGGTATTTACTAGTACATGAGGATAGGGCATTTACTAGTACATGAGGATAGGGTATTTACTAGTACCTGAGGATAGGGTATTTACTAGTACATGAGGATAGGGTATTTACTAGTACATGAGGATAGGGTATTTACTAGTACATGAGGATAGGGTATTTACTAGTACATGAGGATAGGGCATTTACTAGTACATGAGGATAGGGTATTTACTAGTACATGAGGATAGGGTATTTACTAGTACATGAGGATAGGGTATTTACTAGTACATGAGGATAGGGTATTTACTAGTACATGAGGATAGGGTATTTACTAGTACATGAGGATAGGGTATTTACTAGTACATGAGGATAGGGCATTTACTAGTACATGAGGATAGGGCATTTACTAGTACATGAGGATAGGGCATTTACTAGTACATGAGGATAGGGTATTTACTAGTACATGAGGATAGGGCATTTACTAGTACATGAGGATAGGGTATTTACTAGTACATGAGGATAGGGCATTTACTAGTACATGAGGATAGGGTATTTACTAGTACATGAGGATAGGGTATTTACTAGTACATGAGGATAGGGTATTTACTAGTACATGAGGATAGGGCATTTACTAGTACATGAGGATAGGGTATTTACTAGTACATGAGGATAGGGCATTTACTAGTACATGAGGATAGGGTATTTACTAGTACATGAGGATAGGGCATTTACTAGTACATGAGGATAGGGCATTTACTAGTACATGAGGATAGGGCATTTACTAGTACATGAGGATAGGGTATTTACTAGTACATGAGGATAGGGTATTTACTAGTACATGAGGATAGGGTATTTACTAGTACATGAGGATAGGGTATTTACTAGTACATGAGGATAGGGTATTTACTAGTACATGAGGATAGGGTATTTACTAGTACATGAGGATAGGGCATTTACTAGTACATGAGGATAGGGTATTTACTAGTACATGAGGATAGGGCATTTACTAGTACATGAGGATAGGGTATTTACTAGTACATGAGGATAGGGCATTTACTAGTACATGAGGATAGGGCATTTACTAGTACATGAGGATAGGGCATTTACTAGTACATGAGGATAGGGTATTTACTAGTACATGAGGATAGGGCATTTACTAGTACATGAGGATAGGGTATTTACTAGTACATGAGGATAGGGTATTTACTAGTACATGAGGATAGGGCATTTACTAGTACATGAGGATAGGGTATTTACTAGTACATGAGGATAGGGCATTTACTAGTACATGAGGATAGGGTATTTACTAGTACATGAGGATAGGGTATTTACTAGTACATGAGGATAGGGCATTTACTAGTACATGAGGATAGGGCATTTACTAGTACATGAGGATAGGGTATTTACTAGTACATGAGGATAGGGCATTTACTAGTACATGAGGATAGGGCATTTACTAGTACATGAGGATAGGGCATTTACTAGTACATGAGGATAGGGTATTTACTTGCTGTCAAAGCATCCACTTTACTGGAACAAACATTAATAAAGCACATTAATTTATGTGTTCCCTGAGGAGGACACAACTTGACTTCTATGATACTCTTGCCAAAAACATGATCTCAGTTTAATGTGAAAAACTTCAGATAAATATTAAATGAAAGATGTCTATAAAGTGGCTGCCAGAGTATTCTTCAAAACAATGCCAGGGTCTGAAAGGAACGGAGAAGATAGAGAAATTGAGAGCAAAAAGGAGAGCAGCTAGGGGGAGCTCTGTGCCACCACTGACCTCCTGGATCATGTCTTACACTGCAGTTGCATAAGGCATTACTAAGTCAGACTAGGCAACATGAGTGTGAGCTCTATTTTATAACTTGTCTATAAGCACAAAAGTTTTTCAAACTAAAAGCTAAACAACTGAGCCAGGTAGAATATGCATTATGGCCAAAAATGCATAATTTCAACCTAACTTGAGAAATCAGGTAAGTACAAATGAGTGACTTCCACAAGTACTCTCCAAAAGAGTGCCAGGGTCACAGAAAACCTTTGTGAAGTTGGGGGTATGGCCCAACGGCACTAAATTCAATCCCTAGCAACACACACACACACACACACACACACACACACACACACACACACACAGAGTTGGATTCTACCATGAGTTTCTGACTTCTCATCCTAGAAAGCATCTAATGACAGGGAACACTACAAGCTGGTGCTCAGAGTCTTCCACATAATTTGGTGCATATTCCTAAAAGGCTTGTTTGTTACAGGACTTTTGCATGACAGCAGGTGCATGTCTTGTGCTGCTCTAAGACAGATACAAGTAAAGCCACAGCAACCAGGACAAACAACTGTCTGTATTTAACCACAACTGTCACAGCACACTGAGAACCAAAAGTGGCATCTCTTTCTGTTTCTTGCCAGGGTCCCAAGTTCAGAACAGGCTGTAGCAGGTGCAGCAGTAACTGTAACTATGGTTGTTCATCTCTTCTGTCACCACAACCCTGATCAGCTGGAGGTTGCCTGCCCAGCAAAGATATCCAATTCAAGACTGCCATACTACACTCTGAAGCAAAACTCACTATGAACGAATTCTCTCACACTGAAACAAGATACACAACTAATACACAAATCATTTTCTCCACAAGAGGAAATCCAGGTAAACATGCAACAAGTCACCTAAACCGGGAAATGAATAAATTTTAAACCCTGCTAAATCCATACTTGATTTTAAAGTTTCAACACAGGAAAATGTGTGTCTTTGTGAAAATTCTTGTCCTCAACATAAGCTGATGCCCCATGTCATCAACTGACATGTTATACAATAATTGCCAGTTAAGCAGACAGCTTATTCTCAGACCTGAATCTTTTTCACTTGATCATTCAGCATAGTAAGGAGAGTAAAATCTAATTGGAGTTGATTCCACTTTCACACAAATATGTAGTTTCTAATCTGAGTTTAAGCCAAATCCTATTTTTCCACTGATTTCTATCACAAAACGGGTTACAATGTTGCCATGTGGAAGTCTCACATGGAGCTGACCTGTGGTTATGTGTAGGTACACAGGTCCCCATTTTTCCCGAGGTGCTTTGCAGGGCTGTTCTGCTTCCTGGTTCCACTGCATCAGCTTGAGGGTGTAGCATAGAACTGCCCTCTCTTGTTATGTTAATTTCACCTACGGCCCAAGGGTGTAGCTTAGAGAGAACTCTCCCTTTACTGTTATGGTAATTCCACCTGCAAGCAAGGTTCTCGCCGCAGGCAAGGTTCCCGGGTCAGCTTTTCTCTGAGCCTGAGCACGCCCACCTGGCTTCCTCTTTTCTCTGTTCAGCTGCTCTCCGACCTTGGGTGCGGCCCTCTGACTTTTCTCTTTCCTTGATCCTGTTGGGGGGCTGGTGTCCTTTTGCCCCACAGTATAGATATCCGACTGATGCTTAATAAAGCTGCCATTTGCCACTTGCTCCTTGGCAGATGAGCCGGTCTCTTTGTGTGTGTGTCATGTGTTCAAACCCCTAGGACATGCATCCGTTCTCGTGGGCTCAAGTCAGGAAAAGCGCGCGCCTGTTTCGAGGTTCGGGTGTCCACAGAAAAGTGCGGAAGCTTACAGTTATGTTCTCATTTACTAGGAGCATTTTCTTAGCTATAAAACTGCAAGTTGGAAAAGCCAGGTTCTGCCTTTCCCTACCAGTTCTTTCTTCTCTGGCTCCCTGTTCACAAACTGATGAAAATTTTACCCCTATTGGGGGCTCTCAACCCTTAGAAGCCTTTTCTAGCATGTGGCTTAGTCAGTTTCTAAACTTAGCACTCGGACTTGGAGTGTTAAAATCAAGCTGCAGTACAAGGCTCAACCAGCAGGTGCTGCATCAACACCAGGTGGGCTTTCAGTGCTTGTCTGAGGCTCCTGTCATAGGCTTACAATCTTGTAGAAGGATACAATGATTGCTAAGCACCAAAGAATGCAATCTCAGACAACCTATTCTCAGGTTCTCCCTGTTGCAGGAGCTGTTATTCTACTTCTCAACAAAGCCTTGCTTGCCTGCTCTTCACTGAAGAAAAAAAAAAAGGAAGAAAAGACTACAGTGCAGGATCTGGAAGGACGCCTGGAAGACCAGACACCCAAGCCTCCAGTACACAAGGGAAGAGGAGCAAAGGCCTGGCAAGACTCCATTTTAAAACAAACACTATAAAGCAAGCTAAAATCAGTTCACTTGAACTAACAAAAGTGCCCACACCAAGAAGCCCTTGACCAAAGAAATATTCTGGAAAAAGAGGACACAGGAAATAACTTTGTCTAAGTTTCCAAAAAACATTAAAATAAAAAGCAATACAAAGAAATCTAAATCTTAAAGAAGTTTCTGACTACTAGAAGTTAGTCATGATGCATTTAGAATAAAACTCCAAACACTAGGGAACAGTGTGATGCTCTCTACTAATGGGCACAGATCTGTCTAGGACCAGGGTCACACCACAGACACACGGAGGTGTGGAGTACTTACTCTGAGCCTTAACAAAGGAACTCTCAAGCTGGCAGTCAGAAGAGAAGAGTCTTCAGTTCTGAAGAGCTAGATACAGACACTCAGGAAGATGACTCTAAGAGGAAATCACAAACTAGAAATGGAATACAGACACCGGTTCCCTGTGGCCTGGAGAGGGCTGTGACAGAGCTCACAGATATTTCTCTGGGGGATGGTTCTCATGTTCCTGGTAAAGATGAAGATTCTCAATGTAAAAACAAAACAAACAAACAAAACCTAGATACAAACAAAACCTAGAAGGCAGATCCTGTGATGAAAATGTCAATCAGGGTGTAAATACAACACAGTGGGTGCTCTCCGCCCTCTTTCTGAGTGCTAAGACACAGACATTGCACTGATCCTGGAAAAGCATGAGAAAGAGCCCTTCACCACCCCAGGAGAGGGAAGACAAGGACAGCAAACAACAGTAACATCTGTATTTACTGATTTATGACTCAACACTTTCGGAAGTGATGAGACTATTCTAAAACAAGAAAAACAGCTAGACTCAAAAGATGGTTTTCAATGAGTGATATGGCTAATCTTGGTTGTCAACTTGACTGCATCTGGAATTGACAAGGACCCATGCTGCTGGGCACTCCTATAAGAAACTTCTCTTAATTAGATTAGAAGACCTACCCTAACCTGGGTAGCACCTTCTGGAGGTTGGTGGTCCACATGAAAAGACATAGAAGAAGGAAACTTTTTTTTCCTGCTTGCCTTCACTCTTTCCGGCAAATTCACAATCCTGTTGTTGCAGTCAGTATTAAATCTTTAAAATTCTAAACTTTTAGAACTTCAGCATCAGATTGCGACTGCAGAGACTTACAGTCTTATGGACCAAATAACTACCAGATTATTTACTTTTCTGTAGTGAGACAAATGTTGAACTCCTAGGATCACAGACTGTTCATTCTACCAGTTGTGTGTCTACAGAACAGCTGCTCCTTAAATCTGCTACCATATTCCTGATGCACACCTGAGCTGATGAGTTGGGTCTCAGGTTATACCCCATTCTAAGCTGCCTAGAGTGCTTATTCCAACAGGCACTTAATTGGAAATCCTGGTTAAGAAACTTTCTACAGGTCCGACATGGTGGAGCACATCCTTACTCCTAGCATTTAGGAGGTGAGGGCAATCAAATCTCTGTGACTTTGAGACCAACTTGGTCTATACAGCAAATTCCAAGTCAGCTGGAATTACATAATGAGACCTTGGTTTGTTAATGTTTGTTTTGTTGGTTTTTTTTTATTTTTTAAGGAAAGGAAGGAGAGAAGAAGGGAGGAAGGGAAGAAGAGAGGAGGGAAGGAGGGAGGGAGAAAGGAAGGAAGTAGTGGTGGTGGTGGTACACGCCTTTAATCAGCACTTCAGAGACAGAGGCAAGCAGTTCTGAGTTCAAGGCCAGCCTGGTCAACAGGACAGTCAGGGCTACACAGAGAAACCCTATCTTGAAAATCAAACAAACACAGAAAACTCACAGAAAAGAAAACAAAACTTTCTACAAAAGTTCATTAGGCATTTTCAACTTGAATGGTCCCTTCTGTTCCTTTTTTTCATCATTTAGTGATAGTTATGTTTTCCATGGAAAAAAGAATTACAGCAGTTAGCTAGGTATGGTGTACAGCATGCTTGTAATCCCAGCAAAGAGGCAGAAAGGTGATCATACACTCAAGGCCATCCTAGGCTACATAACAAATTCCATGCCAACCCAGGGCAATAAAATGAAATCCTGTCCTCAAAAAAACAAAACAAACAAATAAAATAACAAAGAATGAGAAGGAGGATAAGGAGGAGGAAGGGAATAACCATGGTGTCAGACTGCACTGACAGGTTAACAGTGTGGCACCCTGGGTTCTAGAGAGGAGAGTTGCTTTTCCATCATGCCAACCTCACTTTGAAATAAGCCATTTAACACTATTTTAGATTACAGAAAACATTAAAACCTGTATGAACTTTCAAGACTAAAAACACAAGTTCCCAGACACACAGAACTGTGAGGACTGGACAGTTCTGAGTTTGTGCCTATCCTGTAGCTCTGGTCTCTAGGCTTTCAGGAGGCTCTCTTCATTATCCTTGCCCACCGAGAGAGTGCAGGAGAAAAGGTTAAAAAGACTGATGTATCCCAACACCAGGAAGAAGAAAATCAGAAAAAAACAAAAACAAAAAACAGAAAAAAAAAACTGTAACAACCAAGTAACCTGGGCTGAAGGATACAGATAGTGACAATCACAGCAATTACAGCTTCACACAGGTCAGCTCCTTCTGTCCACTTTCCCCTAGAAGCTGGGGCTGTATCTTCCCACCTTACAGTCAAGGAAAGCATAGCACTGCCCACTGTGGCACAGTACAGTGGTAAGTAGTGGCAAAGTAAGTAAGCCCTCCTAAATCAGCACCAGTCTGCACCCTGGTTACTACATGGCACCAGCTGAGTAAAGCAGCCCATTCCAAATTCCATTTCAACCGCAAGTGAGATGGACCAGAGACGTGACTTATGTCAAAGCCTGTGCTCTTCCCACATGGCCACTGGGCTTTTACCACACAGATTACCCTCTACAGCTTTGTTCTGCCTATACCACAGTCAGGATCCTCCAGTTTGGGACCCTTGCTAATGAGGCCTCCCAGCTAAACTACATAAGTGACTACACTCCAAACCTAAAGTTCATACACATGTGCGCGCGCGCACACACACACACACACACACACACACACACACACGCACAGAGAGAGAGAGAGAGAGAGAGAGAGAGAGAGAGAGAGACACTCAGGGGCATACACAATGCCATCTCAGAGGCATACACAATGCCAAGGTGCTCAAATGAAAATTAAGAATAAGGGCATAACACTTGCAAATGACAAAAAGCAAGACCAAATGTCAAATGTAGGACTCCAGGACATTGTAAATAAAGAGGCCAAGTTTTAATCTGGCTCCATCAACAGTTTTTTAAATTAGACAAACCTGAAAGAAAAGCTGTATTATCATTCTTCATAATGTCCTAACCTTGAGGTTTAAAAAGGCATATTTCTATGAGGCAAGGATCATGTGACTTGAAATAGTTGAAATATTTGGCAGGAGGGAAGATGTATTTCTGAGAGGAATATTTCTATAAAGCAAGCACACTGTAAAACTAAAACAATGAATGGACGTTGGTGGAAGAATGCTTACCTAGCAAGCACAAGGTCCTAGGTTCCATCTACAGTGTGTGTACATAAACACACACAGACACACACACACAGAGTCATCTTTAAAATAGGTAAATAAATTAAGTAAAATAAAGTAATACATAAAACTATTCCCGCAATAAAATGCAATTACCACATCTAGAAAGCATAACAAAACACATGGACAGATGATTTCTAAAAGAGCCACACCAGCCCAATTCAGGCTACCATTCCTGTCCTGCAGTCAGGTGAAGCAGGACAGACATGGACCTGAGTACTGCAAAGGAGTCCAGAGGAGACACCTGCTCAGTTCAGGGCGGGCACTGCAGCACTGGCTCCATCCTTTCCTGAAGCAGTGATGGGACCCCAAACACAGAAAGCCAAAACAAACCCTCCAGAGATTTGTGTATGACACTTCCACTTAGAACTCCCTAAAACATAATACCTCATACACTTTGAGAAACATAAGCAAATCACCAGCAGTTTACATAACTGTCAATTTTTTCAATTAATGAATAGAGTAGAAATTAATTTTTTAACTTTTATCAATTTATTTCCTAATTTTTTAAGTTTTTAGTTTTTATTAAATCTATCCATTTTATCTACGAATGTTTTGCCTAAATGTGTGTCCGTGTACTGTATGAGTACCTTCTGCCCATGGAAGTCAGAAAAGGATGTCAGATTCCCTGTAAGTGGAATTACAGATGGCTGTAACCCATCATGTAAGTGCTGAGAACTGAACCCTGCTCTTCTGCAAAAGCAACAACAGCTCTTAACCTGAGCTAGAAATTTCTCCAGCCCCTAGAAATCAATTTTAATTTTCCTAGAAATGCAACACACAGGGAACCTTTTTTATATCCCATGAAGTTTACAGTCTGTAAAATCTCTTGATAATCTCACTTTCAAAAAGCTCAGTGACTTTAGTCAGTGACAAAGTGCTGCTTGTATTGATCCTGGATGCTGATGAAGCCAGACACACTTAAACCTATGTGGTAGTACTTCTGCAAATATGGAACAATGAAAGAAAGGTACCTGAATACCCGTTAGCTTAAAAGCCAAATGCTTAGGGACCTGTAAGAAGACGGGCGAACACGCACAGGTCCTTTCTGCCCCACCCTGCTCACCTGGATGACTTTATAGAAATAGGCATACTGGCGTGCTGTGTTTTTATACTGGCTGAAAACATCATGGATGGCTTGTGTCGACTGAAGACATCGCACTTCCTCTTCTTCAAAGTAGAGAGGGGTGTCATATTCACTGGGGAGAGTCTGAATGTACGGCTGCCAGAAAGAGTTGGGGCTGGCTCGCTCACACAGCAGATGAAAGGCCAGTGCAATGTTTCCCATGGCTTGGAGAATTCGGTCTTGAGAATATAGGGGCCCTGAATCAATCCAGAAGTTAGCAATGTAAATGTCATGGACTCCTTTAAAAAGTCACCACTTAAACATGCAAAAACCACAGCGCAAAATTCCAAGGTCACATGCATCCTTCTCTGAACATAAAATGGAAAACATTTAATATGGATTTGGGGACCTATATCATCAGCTGAAAAACAACCAAGCATTATCTTTTATCATTAGGAATAAAATTTTATGTTTATACAGCTTGTACATTGCCTTAAACAAATTATTCTTACCCAATATTGAATTCTTAGCAGACTCAACAGTCATCAGTAACTTTCGTGGAACCCATAAAAACAATTCTTCCGCCTAGAGAAAAAATAAGAAAACAGTAGACTCTCACAACATGCTACAATGATCTCAACCACATCTACTGTCAGAAAGCCAACTACAAGAAATACAACACAGCTATATATCATCACTTCTAGAAATTAGGTATGTTTTAAATATTCACATGTGTACTGTAGTTAAATGAGTAGAAGAATAACATAAAATCCTATTTCTGGGAGGAAAACTGGCACTACATAGTCCTTATGCTGCTGAAACAAAACAAGACTTCCAGAGTTAATCTGAAGCAAGTAAAACATCTGGAGTAGAACACAAGGTATGTTTTACTGCTTGCTATACTTTCAAGTTATAAAAATGAAATAATCCTTGCCCTCATATTTTACAAGTAAAGTGCTTCTTCTGCTGAGGTCATGAACCAGAGCAGAACCCCTGCTGCACAGGGGTTCAAATCACAACACTGGCTAAAGTACCAGCCCACAAATATCCTTGACCTCACTATTCTGTTCATATGGGATATATGACTGTGTATGTCTGTGCTTACGCTACTGCATAACCCAGCCTAGAGCTCTGTCACGGGGACAGGACCAGGACAGGGTCAGGTGAGAACTAGAAAGAAGGGCCTCCACAGAACCCAATACACAGCACCTTATAAACCTGCACCTTCCAGCCTCCAGAATATGAGGATAAATGTTCCCAAGGAAAGCGCAAGACAGACCACAGCTAAGATATTGGGCAGTACTGGCATGAATGAGGCTTCTTACCTGTTACATAAAAAAAGCCTGTGGCATCTTGCCTCTGACAGTGTCTAATATTTCAAAGCTTTTCTGTTTTGTTCCCTGCTGTAGATTGTAAGTATCATACAGGAAAAAAAATCATTGTTTTTCGGCAAATCTGGCATAATAAATGAATATCCCTCACACAGTAGGTACTCAACAGGTATCTAATATGCCAGAGTTGTGAGGACAAATGGAGAGAGCTTGGCCAAAAAGCTGTTGGAGGCATGAGCGGACCAAAATAATAATACCCATTTCCTCTACCCAACTTCACCAACTGAAAGATACAACACTATAATAAAAGGTCACTCAAAATATAACCTGCTGAGTTTGAGAAGCAGGCAGATGCTCACACCAAGTCACAGGTACACTGGCTCCCCACAGACCCCTTATGTGAGCTTGCCCTGTAAGGCACGGGGTGGAGAGCACAAAGCAGATGAACACCCTGAGCAACCAGCACCCACAGACTAAGCCCAGTTCCTTATCCCCAACTGGCAAAAAGAGACTAAGTTATGCCCCACCTCTTCAGGACAGCAGGACTGAGGAGCAGAGAGACTGTCTCAAAAGTATCTCTCCACATGTCTAGCTCTCCTCTCCTCTCCCTACTGTTTATGATGCTGCCATTTCCATGAGTGGCACTTTCAGTTATCCAGAACAAGGGTCAACTTCCACACTGCCTCCCTTACCTCCATTCATCACAGGATCCCATGTGCTCTCCTCCCACAGTTAAGTCCAAATCCTTTTTCTTAGTTGACTCTCAAAATCCTATCAGGCATGTTCTATGGTCTTGTAGAGACCCTAAGGCTGGGCTAATGACACATCTCCCCAAGAGGATGAGCTGGCAGGACTCCTAGCATGCTGTCAAACTGAGGCTCTTCACAGGCTATGTGGTCACTAAAGGGACTGCAGCCTACAAGGAAAGGGAATGTTGCCTATGTTCCCACAAAGTTTTAGACAAACCTTGGGTGTCTCTGTTCCATATGTTGAGCTCAATCTCAATACCATACAATGTATTGAGATTGTATGTGTTTAAGTCAAACACACTTAAACCCCCTTAGACCAACAGATAATAAACTCACCTTGATGTCTCTTGTTGCTCTCAAACCAAAGCCCTCTTCTTTGAAGTTAACCATTTCAAACCCCTCGACAGAAGCCCCGTTTTCAGAGGCCCATTTCATTAGATCAGGGAAGTAATCTTCTCTTTTCCCATCAAAAGTAACAGACAGACCTATATCATCCATGTTGGAAACAAGAGCTACTTTAGGTCACATGTTATCATCACACAGCTCTAGAGCATACAGGCAGAGCACAACTCACACTGGCTCCTGTCTTAACACTCATACCTTGAAATAATCAAAATTAATCACCAGGTAGTCATGGTACATACCTGAGCAAGCTCCAGGAAAGGTGAATTAAAATCCCAAACTCTCTGCCAGTCACAGAGAAGGACATCCTGACACTATGTGACAAGAACATTGAACACAAGGTGCCTCTACTAGATAGTATTAATGGCAAAGGCAGAGAAGACTTAGTTACTACAACTGTGGCTGAGATCTGCTACATAGCGGCTTTCCTCTTAAGTCTGATATGTCATCTTGTTTGTCACAATGTCCTTAACACAAAACTCAATCAATAAAATCAGTAGCTAGTCTGTGCACTGGTGCTTGGGGAGAAATGAGGATGCTTTGCAGGCCTGAAACTAAGGACATAGAGATACAGGGCTAACACCAGCAACTAGAGGAGTCTAGATGAGTGTGATCTGAAAGTATCCACAGATAAACACCATGAGTGACACTGTGTGTTTAAAAGCCAGGCATGTGGCTGCAGAGATGGCTCAGCAATTAAGAGCATTGGCTGCTCTCAAAAAGCATCCAGGTTCGATTTCCAGCACCCACATGGTGGCTCATAACTCCAATCCCAGAGGATCTGATACCTTCTTCTGGACTCTATGGGCACCAGACATGCACATGATGCACTTACATATATGTAAAGCAAAACACTCATACACACAAAATAACAAAGCATAACTAAAGAAAAAAGTTAAACTCAAGTACAACAGTATTTATGTAAATTTATATATAACTGTGCTTGTATTTATAGTTATATGGGCTTATGGGGAATAGAAACATTCCTAGTAAAAACAAATACCTTGAAAGTAAGAGCAGTATGGAACTACAGCTCTACCTGGAATATTTTATTTTCTAAACCAAACACAAAAATTAAAAGAAAGGAGGAGGGTAAAGATGAGCAAGTGGGAAGAAAGAAGGGAAGACCTGACACAATAAAGTTCAGCAAGTGTTCCATCTGGGCAGGAGAATCTCAGCCCCCTTCTTTTCTGGACTTGCCATCAAGTTTAAAATAATCGGGAAGGTGAGAAGTCATGTACTTGAATAACCGTCACACTCTGGTAGAGTGAGGAAAAAGAGGCATGCTATTAGCATGGGGACAGGCACAGACCCACTTCACCTCCCTGTAAAGTTTCCTGACACATTTCTTCTCTTTTTGGGGGGTGGGGATTGAGACAGGGTTTCTCTGTAGCTTTGGAGGCTGTCCTGGAACTAGCTCTTGTATACCAGTCTGGTCTCAAACTCACAGAAATCCGCCTGTCTCTGCCTCCTGAGTGCTGGGATTAAAAGCATGTGCCATCACTGCCCAGCCCTGACACAATTCTATGCCGTGTCATCTGAGCTGTAGAGACAAGTGTGCAGACAGAACAACAGGTTGGTTACTTCAGATAAATGAAAAGCAACCATTTTATTTTCAGACTCCAAAGAAGGTTCTCATATTTTGCAATGTGCACTCCTTATTATTTTCTTCCATGTAGCTGTGCATACCAATCTTCTTATGCTTTACAGGACAAAAACAACAGTTATATTGAAAAAGCTTTTCAAACTGACAGTCCCTTTGCCAACTTAGCTAAGAATAGTTAAGAGGTGGGGTGCAGAGGCTAGAGAGACGACTCAGTGACTCTGCAGTTAAGAGGACTGGCTGCTCTCCCAGAGAACTCAGATTCAATTAATTCCCAGCACCCACATGGTAAAGCACAACCTTTGTAACTCCAGTTCCTGAGGATCTGACACCCTCTTCTGCCTTCCACAGGCATTGCACTAGTACACGTACATGCAGGCAAAATATTAACACACATAAAATAAAAGCAAACCTTAAAAGAAAAAACAGAGGAGTAGGTGTAGTTCAGTGGTAGAGGGTGTGCTTAGAATGCATCCTGGGTTCAGTCCTCAGCAGCACAGTCTCCCCTCCCCCCCGAAACAACACAAACTCACACAGCTTAAGAAATTTAACTATCTCTTAGTCAAGAGGACTGGGGCTGGATGTGGTGGTTCATGCCTATAATCCCAGCAACTAGAAAGGCTGATATAAAAGGACTGCCATTAGTGCAAGGCTGGCCAGGGCCACATAACAAGACCCTGTCTCTAAGAAACAAAAGATGGGCTAGAGTCAATCATAAGCACTTGGTAAGATATCAACCAAATCAACACCACTTGACATGTCAAAAGAAAAAGAGTTAATACAAGGCTCATACACATATCATAAAATAAAACTGAATAAAAGTCGTGCCATTTTAGCTCCTAGGCACAAATGCTTCCCCCTATATAACTCAGCACCAGTGCCTTTCACTCTCAAGTGGACAACAGTCTCTGGGGGTCTCTCTGGGTGGCTGTCTCACCTTCCTATAGATAAGCGCAATGACCTGAGGCTTTACCACTCAGAAGCAACTAACCTATGCCCAGCTTCCCCTCAACAGCATCATTCCAACAATTTTACCTTTTTGCTTCTTTCTTATCTTCTCAACCAGAGACCGGATCTGTGTGTACTCTTCCCATTCTTTTCCTGGGCCTGGTGCAGGACTGCTACATTCTGTAATGTGAAAGCCACTGAGTAAGACACTCCTCCAATTTAACGAACTAGTCTACAGATGAAGGAAGGTTTCCATCTTGTTCTTGGCTTATGTTCAAGGACAGACCTACTGCAGTCAGGGTAATATACGCATGACATAGAGAGTGGGTGAGTATACTCTGTACATTTTTCAAAGCATAAAATGGCTATATCACCAAGGATGCCCCTCACTTAACTTCAGCCCAGTGGCTTCATGTGAATTTCCACCTCTGTTAATAACTCTCCTCAAAATATATCTGTAAAATCTGAAAGCAAAGCTAAAATGTAAAACCATTACCCCTGATCTCTTCTAGGTGCTCAAGACGCCTTTCTGGCTGAGTCTCAGAACAATGGCTCTCTAAGGACACCAGCTAAATTGGATGTAAGGACAATTAGTTGACAAACATTCCATTCACATCCATGTGTATGTGCTGCATCAAGTACTCTGGAGGAGCTACAAAAGAGCTACACGGTCATGTAAAAAGAAGTTAAGAGCCTTCTGAAGAAGCTGAACTGCAGTGCCAACACCAACCAGTCCTCGAACACACTGACAGCCAGCCTCCTGGCAGCATCGCCTTATTAAACATTATACCAACTTAAAGACAGTCTCCTTCCCATGCTCCTGACAAACCCACTGCCCCCATCTCACTAAGGGAAATAACATGTGGCAAATAATTAACATGATCTGGTTATGTGCTGACGCCTAACTTTTCAGGTTAACCAGTCTGACTTCATTCTTCCCCCACCAAGTGCTGACTGAGGCCCTGAAGTGTAACAGCAAAGCAGGAGTGAAAGCTGAGAGCCACCTGTGTTCTAATGGGAGAGAGGGAGAACAATGACAAGATGCATGGGCAGTGGAGCTCAAAGCACCCAGGGAGAGACTTGACAGTGGCCTGGCTACTGGTTGCTTTCTATTTTTGAGGAAAAGTTCCATTTTTACTTGAGATTGAGTTGTCACATAACATAAACATTAAGGGGCAAAGGTCAACCCAAATAGAGGGGCAAAAGATCATGGTTATGTCTAAAGCATCAGCAGCACCAGTTTTAACTTACAATTCAAGAATTATCAAAGTATTTTATCATAAAAAACAAGTGTAGGTACTGACACTTCATCTCAAACTACAAAGCCTTGGGTTTCATGTGAAAACCAGAAATACACTTACATAAACACACTGAAAAAAAGGTGAGCCATTATAGAAGGTTGGCTCCCGGGAGGCATGCTGGGCTTGCCTAGGGCTGAGAGACATCTTCACAAATCAAATCTCCTGCGCTCCTTGTCAGGTGGCTGAATACAGTGATCTGTGTTTGCTCATAGCACTGAGCCTCAGCAGTTTGTACAGGATCTCTCTGCTGAAGAGCAATGGAACCTGTTCTTGCCCATGAGTCTCTGGAGAGGACCATGTCCATGGCTGGGATATAGAAGCTTCACAACCGACAGTTCCATGTCCTAACAGGCAACCACATCTCAGCCTTTGCAGAGGGGACTGAGGTGAGGAAAGCTCTACAATGCCCAGGTCCCCGGAAACTAAAAAGGGCAGACCACAAGATGAAACAACCTTGTCTCAGAGAGCTCCATAACCCTGCTACAGGCAGATGAGTGAAAGGCATTGTCACCTGTGGCAAGCACAGCTGGTGAATGTGAGGATGGAGTGGAGAACAGGACACTTACTCTGCAACAGTTCACTTGTCAGATTCAAGATTTCCTTTGGTGACACGGTGGCTGTGGCCCCAGTACCTGATTTCTGAGTTTTCACTCGACTCTTTTTACCCATTTTCTGACTATAAAAAGAGAGAAAAGACAAAGAAATGAAAGTTATATCATCAAAGAAGAAAATCAAGAAATTAGATGTGGCACGGGGCATCTTCATCTTTCAATGCTAAGATCTTACCTCAATTACACATCTTGAATTTTCTTAAGGGTAAAAATATATCTAAGTAACCTGAAGCCTCTCAAACAGAAAAGAGAATCATACAAGGCAGTCTCAGGAGTCGAAGTGCACTCCTTCTCACTGATGACACCAGAGCAGAGGCAGCTTCTACTCTGCAAGTTTTAGCTATCCAAAGCTTCACGCTGTACACTAGAGCATTACTGCAGGACACCAAGGGGATAATGTTGATGCAAACACCACATCACCCCACATACACATACACACATACACACACAGAGTATGATAGGGTGAGAAATACTAGATTCTTGTTCATTTCCCCCTTAACACAACCCCTTTCCACAGTGACAGTTTAGTCTTTCCAGACAAACACTGAAAATAAACATTTCAGACAGCTAGTCTAATATCCACATTTTGTTCCACAGAAAATCCAAGATGCTTCAGAAAGCAGGTGCAGGCACTGAAGATAAGCTTCACAGGCTATGCAGACCCTGGCCTTGGATGGATTTCTGATGTGGGATTCCCTTCTATATGCTGTGAATATGTTTTATTACCACTGGTTAATAAAGAAGCTGCTTCACTGCCTATGGCACGGCAGATTAAAGCCAAGTGGAAAATCCAAACAGAGATATATAGAAAGACTATGCAGAGCCAAAGAGACGCCATGTAGCTGCCAAAGTAGAAAGACGCTGGAATGCCAGAACTTACCGGTAGGCCACAATCTGGTGGTGATACACAGATTAATATAAATGGATTAATATGTAAGAGCTACCTAGGAATACGCTTGAATCATTGGCCAAATATCATTGTAATTACTATAGTTTCTGTGTGATTATTTGGGTCTGGGCAGCCGGGAAACGAACAAGCAGTCTCCATTTGCAGGTTTCCTGTCTCTGTCTAGCCTTGCACTTCAGCCACATGAACCTTGTGCCAGCAGACACATGAGAAATGACTAGGATATTCCATGGACCAATTACATACTGCGACAAAGGACATAACAATGACATTCTGGGTAAAGACCTCAAGGAGCTGACATTATGTCTCAAGAAAGCAGGGCTCAGGTCATTCAGAGATGGGGCCAGGTGAAGCAAGACAGCAAAGAGAGGAGGCCTGGAAAGCTACCCACTGAGAGTGTTGGAACTTCTAAAGGAAGTATGGACCCAATCCTCTGGAAAGAAGCTCATTATAGTAGCATGAACCACCCCAGTGATGTGCCCCATTCATGGAGCCCCTGGATGACAACTTATACCATCTCAAGGGAGAGATAAAGGCCTACTATGGTCATTTATTACACTAAAGAAATGAATGGATTGGGATAGAAATGGGCATGAGTTCAGTGGTGGAGGATACAACCTGGGTTCAATATGCAACATCAAAAAAAGAAATGACTGCCTGATAGGGAGAACTGTGTTAGGACAAGGTTTAGAATGTGATTCCCCTACTAACATCACTGTCACCAAACCCATACAAATAAGACAGGTGCTAAAATAGGAAAAAAGCATTCTTCACAAAGAAGACCATCTTCTCTTTCACATGTAATGTATCAAATTACATGTGACTTATCTTAAATTTTGTAAAAGAGTGTGAAATACTAGGTGCCAGTCACCCTGGGATATAAGGACACCAATACAAACATGTAAAATAGTTAGGAAACTAAAAGTAAATAGTTACTTTAACATCAAAAGCTAGATGGGGTGCAGGAAGAGGAACAGCTTAAGCACCTCTTCCTATGAGTGACAAAATGAAGGCAGATGCTCCCTCCCCATTATCACTGACAACCAACTAAGAAAAAGGACATAGGTTGAACAGAGCATCAAGCATTTCTCTGGGAATCAAGCCCACCCAGGTCCATGGAAGTACCTCTGCAGAGAGCCACAGAACTCAGTCTGCAACAAATGAAAGTCAGTGAAGTGTCTGGTAATAATAACGTTTTAATCATACTTCCAAATATAGCAGGCCTGCTGGCTGGCAAGAATTGCAGAAGCAAGCTTTTGGTGACATGCAACTGGGTTCTACCTCCAGTCCTTTTGTCAAGACTTGCTATCCTGTGACTCTCTAAGTGACTCAAGATCAGCACCACTGAGAAAGAGCTATTAGACCCTTCACCTGCTCTTAACAGGAAATGTCTACAAAGACATGCTGCTCCTTCCCAAGTAGTGTGGTGATGTCAGGACTATAAAGAGGCCTTACTTACTAGGTCCTCTATCCCTAAACTCTCCAGTTGTCCCTGGTGTTAGCCTACCTCCAAAGGATTCTTCAAGCAGCCACAACAACCTCCCTATATTCAGTCTGCCCTCTAACAGGCACCAGATTAAGATCAGCTCCTTGGGTGCTCACATCCTTTCTCTGTCCAAGATCAGCTATCAGGTAAGAGGCTTAAGTTAGAATCTGAACTGAGCACCACTCCCACACTGCCTCCATTTATACAGACAGGAAGCACATGGTATTTCAGGGTCAAAGAGCTTAAAAAGTCTTTTCCAGACTAATAGGGTTAAATACTGAATGCATCAGACCACATCCCCTGTCAGTGACCAAATGGCTCACACTTGAGTGTCTGCAGCAACCTGATCCTACAAATTTCCTGTTTAGGCTCTGACAACATTATGTCTCTCTCCCTGACCAAGTTCCTCTTTTGCTACTGTCTTAATTAGAGTTTCTACTGCTGCAAAGAAATACTATAACCAAAAAGCAAGTTAGGGAAGAAAGGGTTTATACAGTTTACATTTCCATGTTGCTGTTCATCACCAAAGGAAGTCAGGACAGGAACGTGGAGGCAGGAACTGATGTAAAGGTCATAGAAGGGAGGTGTTCACTGGCTTGCTTCACATGACTTGCTCAGACTGCTTTCTTATAGAACCCTGGACTACTATTGCCCAGGAGTGGTACCACCCACAATGGGTTGGGCCTTTACACATCAATCACTAATTGAGAAAATGCCTTTACAGCTGAATTTCATAGCGGCATTTCCTCAATGGAGGTTCCTTGACACAAGAAACTAGCCAGTACAGCTACAAAACCAACCTTATTATTACCTCATTCCACAGTACCTTACAGGCCAGCCAGAGGCCCCCAGTGCTAGTGCGGATGACCTGTACCCAAGTACGTCTCTTCACCTGCTTCCTTTCAGTCCTCACCCAACAACACCTCAGTCACTTGTTCATTAGTTGCTCTTTTCAAACTACTATCCAGGCATCCCTGAAAGCCTTTCCAGTGTTCCAGTCACAGTTTTCTGTCCTTCACAGTCCTGCCATTTCTTGAATGTCCCTCAATTACTGTGGTACAAGGCTAATGCAACCCCCACTCCTTTCTGTCTCGCCCCAGACACGAGGCTCCTTGAGGAAACACTCTATATCTTATATTCCTAACCCCAAGCCCACAGCTCAGACCTCAACACATAGCAGTTGTTCCACAGAGAACACTACAATGAGCTCTCAAGGAAAATCCTCCCTACAGTTCTAATGGGGCAAAACCTGTGTTCCTAAAGCTGTTGGCCAAGTGTCTATTCCCTGGTGATATACAGAAAATGTCAAAGCCTGTTCCATGTGTGAGACCATGTCACAGTGATGTGAAAGCCCCATAGAGTTCTTTGGCAGTAACTGCTGTACAGCTAAGTACAACAATACAAACAGTTATGTTCAAAAATAACTAGCTTTTAGAAACAGTAATAGGTACAGATGTATAAAAGACAAAACTTGTCTCACCAGTAATTTAGCCACTGGAAGAGCCTGTGTGTGCGTGCGTGCCTATGTCATCTTCAAAGTCCCCTGGCTGTTCAGCCTTTCAAGCCTCCTAGGCCAGGTTCAATCGACCCTTCTCTCTCTGACTCCAGTCACCTCCACCATTATTCACAGCGGATAAACTGAAGCACAGTGCACAGCTTCACTGGCTTATCCATACGCCACAGTCATCACCTCCAGTAAAGTCACAAGAACATCCAATGTACCCCAACCACCCACCAGGCACTTTCAGTCTAGAGATATCTTGAGAATCAACTACTTTTTACTTCTTTTTGTTTTTGTTTCGTTTTGTTTCTTGAGACAGGGTTTCTCTGTGTAGCTTTGGCAAATGTCCTGGAACTAGCTCTTGTAGACCAGGCTGGCCTTGAACTCACAGAGATCCACCTGTCTCTGCCCCCCAGTGCTGGGATTAAAGGCATGCGCCACCATCGCCCAGCTAACATCTTGACTTCTATTACTCTTGATCAGTTTCTTCTTCTTTGAACTTCAGATACACAGACTTTTATTTCATATGGGCTTCTTTTGCTCAACTTAATGTCTATCCACAGCTCAAAGTTAACACCTGACCTCCCCAGTAAGGTCTTGGAAGAATGAACTGCCTCACCCCACTCTACCTGCTTGGCTTCATTCTATATATCCTTTACACTACTTACCTCCAGGGGTTTGTTTGTGTTCTGGAACACAGTAATGCCTTACCTAGGCCTCTGTCTTCTGGTATAGTTTCCCACATACTTTGAGACCCTGAAAAATTGTCCTCACTGATGTTAGAGGAATTCTAAGCTCTTCCTTGCAGTTGTCACTCCTTTGAAAGTCAGTGAGGAAGGTTCAAAGGCAAGGTCATTAACAGATGATAAAGGCTTCGTTTGTCTTAGAATCTGGTCTCTTGTAAGTCTCTTTGGACTGTAGTCCTATAGACTCTAAGAGAGAGGAAGCAGTCAGCCCTAGTATACACACAATATCCACTTACAGAAGGAGAGTAACTGTTGGAGTCGCCACAGAGCACACCTCCCTAAAGCACAGAATTCTAAGTTGGTCCATCTCATAATCTGTTCCACCCGAAATATAGCTTCCAGAGCTCTCAGCCATGGGGCTCTTAGTGTTCTCAGCCTGCACACCAAATCTACTGCTGAGACCAGAGCTCTTAGGATCCATCACCTCTTGACATACCTTCAACACAAAGTGTAGTTTGCACTTCATACCCAATCATACAAGCAGTCAAAATGAAACAAAGACTGCAAGTTTAATGAGCTCCACTGAAGAATGAGGACAACTCTCATGTAAAAATATACATTTACTCAGGGTGGAGGAGAGCTTGACCATAGTACAAGAGTCAGATTTAAGAGTTTTTTCAGAAAATCATTACTTCATCTACAAAAAGACTTTAGGACATTAAATAACAGAACAACTAGAAATAAATTCACATTTTCTGTACGTGTGTTTAGTCTCTTCGAAGGCATCAAAAGCAGGAAATTAGGAAATTGCTTCTGATATCAAAGGAAGAGCTATGGCCAAACACAGCTGGAAGCTCAGTGGGCACTTGCTACAAACACCACATGCATCTGTCCATGTGGCCAGTACAGCCCAATAAAGCCAGTGCTGAAGATTCCAGTTGCAAGGAAGCTTAGGAAGGGCAGTGACTTGGCCAAGAGACCAGAGCCACCAAGCAGCAGACTCAAGCTTGAAGCCATCGACCAGTTACAGCGTCCGGGTTGACTCTATAAACATAAGGGCACTTGAGTAAACAAGCTCTCCTGTCTCCCTGTTTAGGCGACACTGACCAATGTAAAGGACAACAAAACTAAGAAAAGCCAGGCCTGTAGGTCTCCGAGTTGAGGCCAGAAACTAAGACACAGCCAAAGAAAGCTGCATGGATAATTCTCCAAATGTCCAAGTAACTAATGACAGAAGGGCAAGAAGGGAAGTGTACAGTTTAAGAAGGATGACTAAATCAGTTGGAAATGTGGTTTCCTAAATCCAATCCTCCCTTGCCAGTTTTCACTAACAAAAATGATCTATGCTGTGTGACTTCCCTAACCCCGTGGATTTGAAATGACTACCACCCTTTATGCTTATGATTCAAAACTTTTCTACACATAATGTATAATTTTCTTTGTGATTCGGCTGACCTGGGTGCCAATTTCAAGCTTTTAACAAAGATGTCAAAGAGGTACCATGCATATCTTTAACACTCTGAGTATGGGGAAGGGGGTACTATTCAGTCACCAGTTTCCTATAAAGACCAAATATTTACTGCCAATATTCACTCTACATGTTCATGTAAATACATGCTAAATTAAATATCTATGCTCTCATGCTTTCTCTATCCCTCACCCCTCATGCTCACTAGAAATGTTAGCTGTATGGCACACAGCTAAGTGAAAGATACTCAGCCCTGAAGTTTAGACTGAAATTGGGTATGCACTATCTCAGGAGAAGCAGAAGTAAGACCAAACTGCAACCACAACAGTAAGTAATACTTCAGATGAAGGAAGGAAGGAAAGAAGGAAGGAAGAAAATGCTGCTGGGCTAACTGGCAGAACATCACTCTCCAGAGGCACCTGCAGAAGCAAAGCTTGGCAAGTGCTCCCCAGCTGTGTCCACTTACCACCCAGAAGTTTAAAAGGTACAAGATCCTCAAGCCTGGCCCTTAAAAGCAGTACAAACTACTTGCAAGCCCATCAGCAGTCTCCCTACCTTACAGACAGAAACAAATGTCATAACTGTTAAATGGCTGACTGGCAAGCAGGGGCAACTATAACAAGTTCAGACCATTTTCACCACTGAATTATGTACCATTCTAGTCTGTACAGGGAAATAAATAGACCACATTTTGGGGACTATGGCTAAAAAGGAAGAGGTAATGGGGGGGGCTAAACAATTAACTCATTTTTACAAAGTACAGCTCATATATAGTGATGGATGGCATTCAGTTGCAAAAACTTAAGGTTTCCATTCATAATGGAAATGGAAAGGATATAAATTTGTACTTTAATAAGTTCTTCCTGAAAATGATGCTTTGAAGTAAATACAACTAGAATAAACATTTTTGATGGTACTTATTTGGCAGTTTTCCCAGGAACCTAGCTCAGCATCATTTGCTTTTCAATTTAGTTTGCAATGACCCAACTTCACAGCTGGGCCTTCTGAAGGAGGGAGGTTCTGATCATGTGCTTCCTCCTGCTCCAAGCTCCCAGCTGTAAAATGCACCTGAGCGGGTGAAGCCTGCCCAATGAGTAGGAAGAAGAGCAAGCAAGCCTTTCCCCATCTTCTCCAACACTCTGTAGGTCATGAGAATCAAACATCACAATGCAAGTATACAGACTGCAAGATGGGTTGGGAAACAGGCTGGAAAACATGCTCTGTCCTGAACACAGCACTGACAAGGTGCATATGGTCTTGGCTTCACCACTGCCAGGTGAAGTGGAACTGACAGTTATCAGAAGCACACTGGCTTGGCCCAGCATGCCATGCCACAATAACTTACACCACTGTGGTACAGTTCTGTACCCACCAACTGGCACAGAACTCTTGAAACAATGGAGGTGCTGTATGCCATAGACTCAAAGGAATCAAGAAGCCAAAGCAAAGATTTGAGAGAACTGATTTTGACCTAGTAGCTACTTAAGTACCAATACAAACACAGATTTAAATTTTAATCTCTACAGAATAATTTGGACTATCATATGTATGCACGTGAACTTGGGAACTCAAAAAAGTTGCTTTCCAAAAAAATATTGAGTATTTTTCATAAATCTAAAGTAATTCTAGATATTTTTAAACCATTCTGGTTGTTTTTCAGCACAAACAGTTTTAAGCTGTTGTTAAATTTAAGCACACTGAAATTAACGCCTCATGGCCACCATCAGTCACCATCAGTGATTAGTGCATCCCTAAAGCAAGTATCAGAGGCATGTCAGAATGGTCATCAGGAGGGGACAAACCAGACTGCCTGTCCTGGTCTAACTACTTTAATTTCAATGAGGAGCATGCTGAGAAACTGAGGCGCCTGAAGAAGCAGCAAGGTATCCACAACTTCCTGACAACTGGGAAAGGAGGCTGATTACAATGGACTGTGTTATACTTGGGGAAAAGACTGAGTCTGTCTCTGTCAAAATTGTATCAACTGGTCACTGACAAAACGACCCTCACTGGTAAGACTTCACTGACATCCATTATCTGAGCGAGCAGGTGACATCTATGAAAAATTAGGCAACTGGGTGACCAATTTGTGTAAAGTGGAAGCCCCTGAACCCAGTCTGGCAGCATATCTCTTTGATAACCGTTCATGTCCTCAGAAGCAGCAATCAAAGCTAAGCCTTTAGCTGACTTCCACTCTGCGTCCCTGCCACAGGAACAGTACCTGTGTGCTGAGATTAGCTTTACCTTTTCTATAAACTGCATCAAACACCTACGTTCTGTTATCTATATCGCTCCTTCAAATAAAGAAATCTAGTCAATACCCATGACGCCCGTATGTAAAACAATTATCTAAAAATAATAATAATAAAGTAAGGAGTCAGGCATCATGAACAATCGCTTCTATTGTCTCTCTCTAAAACAAAGATAGCAGTGTTGAATGGTGACAGGACAGCTGTAACCTGCTAAATCACCTTCAAGCCACTTACACTCCAAACATGGGATTCTGGATTCTAAAATTATAGAGCATCAGGATTGGAAGATACCATTGAGATGATTATGTAAACCCTCAGGGATAACATTGTGTCACCATTGAATGTCAATGCATCACTAGCCACCATCTGATTCTAGTCTGAAAACACGTGGAACAGGCAGGTGAGTTGTGCTTGGCTAACAAACGCACAACCTGAAGTTAATTCTGAGGATCAGACTGAAAGCATTCCACTCAGTCTTGGGGTCCTCTGCTCAGTGACAGGCCACCAGCAGTCCTGCCTGATCACTTCTGAAGCAGTCTCCTACTTATGAGTCACTTCTCTGTAACCTGTCCAAATTCTGTGAAGACGGTGGTTTCCATGTCTTCCTCAAACTCTCTTTTCCAGGTTCATAGCATGCCCCCACACACTTTCCAGACGTGAACAACTTTGTACACTGCCCTCCAGAAAGCAAGGCAGCAAAATCCTTCTGATACACTCTGAGGGAGTCACACTTCAATGGGACTCCTGCCTTCCTGGATTCAACTCAAGATCTTATTAATTTTGTAAGGTTGTTCCAGGTTGTTTTTAAGCCAAGAGAATTCATTCGCTTGTCCCATGTACAATTCTTGTATCTCATCTGAAAGGCAAAGATAAGTGGGATACAGCTCTATGGCCTTTAAGATGAGAGATCAAATAAAGCTATTCATTATGAAAACTGGTCTACAAGATAGATGTGCTACATAACTAAACAATGAGTGTTCAAGTGAAAGCAATAATTCTACTGTTACGTGGTTTCAGGGTAACATTTCAGGCTGCTGAAACCATACTATTCCTGCTATGTACTGTGGCAGTTTCCAACATGACTGTCCTCATCCTAAGTGCATGGTATGAGCATACACTGTCATGGACTCAGGTGAGCATCTTCCACAAGTAATGAGACAAATGTCATATGCCTCTGTAAAGCAGAGGAGAAAGCTACTGCTACTTAGAAAAGTTAGTTTATACAAGATGTTAAGTTCAGCTGGTGCCAGAGCCTCATGAGTACATCTCAACCATGGAGTTATTGATAGCCAATCATATATTGAGGATCTGGCTCAAAACCAACTATGGTTCACTGCTATCTCCGATGTTCAAAATGAAAACATATTCTTGCAGTAGCAAAATATGCGGTTATATGGGTTTTCTCTCAGGCTTTTTTCAAGGATAAGGCTATTTTGCTTGCTTTGTCCAAGTATGCAGGACATGAACAAAACTTGTAAAAGTACTTCCCCCCATAACACCTACCTCCACTAGACAAATTCTACCTACATCTCTGCATTTCACAGTCTTGTTATAGGTCAAAAAATTGCAGAAGTCAATTAGATGACATGACAATGCTAATTAACAAAGAACTTCTTTAGTCACTAGCAAATACTTCACAGTAAAAGCAACTTTAATAAGAACTTTTTAATGCCCAATTTTTACTTTTTCTTAGTTTTACTTAATAAAGAACTGCTAACATTAAAGTCAGGCCTATTTTCTAAAATTCAAACTGTTAAAGTCTCACAGTTGTATAGACTTGTAATATGACAACATGTCTTAATAAATTCTAATTTTAAAAAATGGAAAGTGAAATTGGGAGACTGAGGCGAGAAGACTAGAAGTTTGAAGGAGATTATATGGTGTGGTGGAGAAATCTATGTGGTTGGCATATATCTGTCATCCAGCTCCTTGGAAAACTGAAGTAAAAGGATCAAAAGTTTTAAGAACAGCCAGGCAGTGGTGGCACGCACCTTTAATTCCAGGACTTGGGAAGCAGGGGCAGGCAGATCTCTGAGTTTAAAGCCTACCTGATCTACAGAGAAATCAAAGACAGCCAGGACTGTTTCAAAAAACAAATAACAAGTTCGAGGACAACACTAGTCAACCTATGAAGACCTTACCTCAAAATTTAAAATTTTTTATTAAGGCCTAGAGATGTACACCATTTGCCTGGGAGGCACTGGGCTCAACCCAAGTATTTGAAAGAGGAAGTGAAACTCAGACTCACACACAGTGATAAGCCTAGAACACCAAGTATTACTGCATATTAGGTATGTGAAATTTTTACCTGTCAATAAAAGTAGGAAAGCATTATTGTAGACACCCAATCATTTGTGTTCTCTAGACAACCTTTAGGCCTCCTTAAAGACTGTTAAAACATTTCTCCTGGCTCTGTTCATCTGCCCTCTTCTTCCCCCACCCCCACCCCATTACTGAGGTGAGACTTGCCTCATTAAACATTAAACATTCACTTTGGCCTGGTAATCAGAAATCACTCAGTTTCCTTTCAAAGGCCTAACTTCAGCAAAAATCTTGTCTCCACTGACAGGAGACTACTGGGAAAGTATTTTAAATGAGAAGAGAAAGAATTTCCAAGTCGTTACATTGAACTTTATGCATAACTATTATATTCCACTTTTTTCACTTGAAACTTGTTGAAAACTATGTTTGTGCCCCTAGTCTTATGATGTGCTTATTTCGAAAACATCCCAAGTGGAAATGAGGTCTACAAGGTTCATCCCAGGTTTAAGCTACCAGACAAACTTCACATACACACCACACACATATATTTTAAAAATAGACTTTTATTATTGCATAGTCTTCTAATTGAAGATTCTTTTTTCATAAAGCTATTAATATACTTAACATTTTTTTAAAGTCTCAACTTCTTTCTAAAAGATAAACATATTAAATGTATCAATGGGGGGGGCGGAGAGATGGCTACTTATTTAAGAGTACTTTATGCTCTTTCAGAGGAGCTGCATTTGGTCCCTAACATCCACATCTAGCAGCTCAAAGCCTCGTAATCTAATTCTAGGCAATCCTTTTCTGACCTTCATGGGCGCAGGCATGTATACATACATAACACATTCTGGCACATGCGTGCGCGCGCGCGCGTGCGCGCGCGCACACACACACACACACAAAACCAGTAAGTTTTTTAGTAAGTTTTTTTGTTTTTGGTTTTGGTTTTTAGACAGGGTGTCTCTGTAACACTCCTGGATGTACTGGAACTCGCTCTGTAGGCCATGCTGGCCTCAAACTCACAGAGATCCACCTGCCTCTGCCTCCCAAGTGCTGGCTCCCATGGCCAGCTTAAAAATAAATTTTAAGAATCAAAAAGTTGTTAGAAGGGTTTAACCAGGAGAGAAACTACTACAGAATTAGTGACATTTTCATTCAAAATAATTAATAACTCCAATTTTTAGAACAAAAATGGAACCAATGTACGGAAATAAATTTTGCCAAATATGGCCAAAAAAAAGGTACAAACTAGAAAACCTGAAAAGCAAGAGATCTTTACTATAATTAATAATCTCAAGAGGCTAAATACAAACCAGTATGAACTGGTTTCACTGTAGAAGGAAAAGACACACAGCAATTCCAAACATCCTTCATTAACAGAGAGTTCAAATAGAATAGTGAAAATTATAAGCTAATAGAGAAAGCAAATAACTGACCAGAGCAACTCTATAGAACATCAGAATAATACAGTCACTGTTACATTGGAGTAATCGAATTGTAATAAACGACTACTCGGCTTCTTTAGAGCAACACAGCTTGCCTCCATTCCCAGGACTTTGGTCCAACAGGAAGAAACACACTAAAAAACTGTCTGTTCCCGGAGAATCATCATGCTCTGTAGCCAAGAGCAGGCAACCACTTTCTAAAGAAGAGCCTTCCATCAAACTACACACAACAAAGACACAGTTACATTTCTAGCAGCCACTTCCATGAGTCAAAGTGAACCAGACTTCGTAACTAACACGTTCAGAAACTTGAAAAGCCTCATACAGCTTGCAGAAGCCATAGTACATTTCACTCACATTTTTACCAAAATTCCATACGTCATTTAGCTACTCTCCCTTATCTCATGTTCCATCGCAAATTCAACTACAGATGGAAATATGCAAAGGGAGGGGAGATGACCCTTACTGAACATGTACAAACCTTGTTTGGTGACTACTCCCTGAAGGATACAGTGTAGCGGCTACTGACATACAAAGGACATTGTAATTGTCATTGGAAGTAATGCACAAGCAACTCAAACTAAGAGGAAACACTACCCCATTGTATATAAGGTGTTGGAGCAGTTGAAAATGGGATGAAGGCAAACCTCTGGGGACACTGGGAACCCCACTAGGTTTTCCCACAAGCAAACCTCCCGTTTCTGTTGCTATTTTGCTAAGCACTGTCATCTTTGCCATTTTCTTTTGAGCGTGATCAAGATTTCAGGAGGCTGCTGACTGTTCATCACAGAGCTAAACACAAAAACAGTTTTGTAGTGGTTGGCCTGCAGAACCTTCTCATTGTCTCATTACCAGGTGGCTCCTAAAGGAATTGTTTTAAAATTGGTCTAAATATGTATTACATAGAAAAGATAGTCAGTAACATTATTTTAAATGTGTGTAGTACTGAAGATGAAAGCCAAGTCTTCTCACACAGTAAGCATTCTACAACTGAGCTATATCCCTAACCAAACAAGGTCTCACTGAATCCAAGCTGGCTTTGAACCTAAGATCCTCCTGCCTCGGGCCCCTGTGTAGCTGGGGCTACTGTTAGCTATGCAACAAGGCCCAACTAACAGCAGTTTCTTTCTTAGTGAGACTCTCACTGTATAATATAGAAAAGGAACAGACACTCTCACTGCTGGCGCTCACATCAGCACAAACTTCTAAATCTCCAAGTCAAGAATCACTCTACTGAGGTGTGTTCATACAGTGATTGGGGGTGGGGGCAATCACTTCTAACTGGACTAGAGTTCCAGATCCAGATAGTAGGAAGATCTCAAGCAAGAGAAAGGAGTACAAAGAGAAGAGATAAAGGATAAGGACCAAGGTTATTTAGAGTCCCAGAAAGGCTTTTTTGTAGCTTTTTCAGAACTTGGCTTTGCAAACTGTTTCTGGCTTACGACAAAGAAAAACTCATTCACAAATGTCTGGAATTGCACCAAAATATCAATCACAGCACCGCAGAATCCAATCTAAAATGTGGGCCTCTACAGGTGGTAGCCCAGATACACACTATAGTAATGCCTCCAGACAGTCTGGACAGACTAACTCAGAGAGGCAATGTCCTTTTATACTGCTGTATTCTTAGGGTTCACTCACTAAGAACTGACTGTCACTGTTGAAAGCTCATCTCTAAAATATCCTCAGCATTACTTTTGAAAGGAATTTTACATATGGAAATCCACACTTTGCAGTGTCCAATTCTGGGTTTTGGTTTTTGTGTTTTCCAAAGGATCTCCCTATGTAGCTCTGGTAGGCCTGGAACTCATGTTCCCCTGCCTCAGCCTTCCCGGCTGCAGTTGAGCTACAACGGATCCAACACTCAAGAGTCAACTAACTCTTCTGAGGGTCTGCAAGGCAAAATTACTGTCAACATCCTGTTCGAGTGGTTTTGCTTTTGGAAACACCACCATGCTCGTTTAGAAATGTAATACAGCATGCCCCAAATCATTCTCAACGTGTGCACACTTCTAAAACGCTCCAACGTCCTCTCCCGACTCGATGGGCTGGCGGGAGGGGAGAGATGAGCCCCCCCCACACCGCAGCCAGTGGCGCACGTCACTAATCAGCTCCTTCTCCAAGAGTGGCAACCAGGGAGAAGAGGCAGAGTCGCATCTCCAGGCTAGAGCCGCAAGAAGGAAGAGTTGGAAACCGGAATAGCAAACTCCGAGAGCACTGAATGCTTCTCCCTCGCAGCGCGCTCGTCGCGTGTGGACCTCGGCCAGGGGCGCGTGGGAAGAAACATGACCTATTTTCTACGCCTGCCTTTGCAAGCGGGCAGTGGAGGACAAGGCGCGGGGGCCGGGCTCCCGGTGGGCAACAGAGGGCTGCAGGGAGAGGCGCCTCGGCCCCACGCCGCGTGCGCCCGCCGCCACCGGAGGAAGGAAAACCAAGGCTGCAGCCGCCGCACGCAGTCCCAGCGCCCCGCGCGCGTTCCGGGCCCCGGCCGCACCCGAGGGCGGCGCCCAGGCCGCGCCCTGCACCTGCCGCCTGCCCACGTCCCAGCAGCGGAGGGGAGCGGCGGGAGCGCACGAGTCCCCTCAGGGAACAGGCCGGTCTGGCCTCGGCGACCGCAGCCGCCCGGGCCCAAAGAGCTCGGCCGCAGCGGTCCGCCGGACCTCGGCGCCCGCCCGCCCGGCTTCGGGAGCGGCAGAACCCTGTCCCCTCAGCCCGCGGGCCGCACGCGGGAGTCTGTCGCTCGCACTCACCTGCCCGCTTCGCCTGCGCGCAGCAGCGGCGCCACACTCCGGCCGGGACCCCACCGTCCGCCTCAACCAACCCCCCAGGCGGCGGCGGTGGCGGCGGCGGCGGCGGCGGCGGCGGCCGGACGGGAGGGGCGGGACGGCGGCCAGAGACAGCCCCGCCGCCCAGGCCCTACCCGGCTCCGCCCCGCCCTTCGGTCCCGCCCACAGGCCGCCACCGCCACTCCTCATTGGTCCGCACCTCACACGCCTCGGCACAGCCCCGCCCTGCTGCCAAGCCGCCCTGCTGCCCGGGTACTGCTCAGCCATTGGGCAGCAGTGACGGGGGCGGAGCCAGATTCAAGAACGCAATTGGTTAGATATCGCCCATGATGGCGCTGTGATTGAGCGACCGGCGCCCAGGCTCCGCCTTCAGGCCCAAGTTCCGTTAACAGGTTCGGTTGCTCCCGAACTCCCTCTCTCCATGAGGGCGGGGCACATGGGAGGGCCAATTCGAGTGGCTCCCTTCCCCCTCCAGGAGGCCGTCCGCAGAGCTACAGGCTAGGCAGGGAGGTAAAGAAAGACTTGTTACTCTTTTTTTTTCTTGATCTTTACTTGCTTTTAATTGGTTAATGGGCACCTGACTTTCGCCACCCCTCCAGCCGCTTCTAGCGTCACGAGACGCAGGGTGATGACGTAGATCGACGACATTCTACATCCAATATGGCTGCTATCAGGAAGGATAGACGTCGCTAAGGGGTTTGCCTGAGGCGAAAGGTGAGTATCTAGCTGACCGCGGGCGGCGCCGCTCACCTTCCGCGCGCCTGGTGGTCCGAGTAGGGTAAGTCCAACTTCCTGGGTTGTGTGGAAACGTCCCACTTCCTGGATTCCGCCGCCCTCCTTCCTCTAATCCCTGATGCACGTTGAAATTAGCGTGCGACTCTGGGTGGAGGCGAGGCGAGGGAGCTTCGGGAGAGGGTCTGCGGCTTGGGGTGCACCACGAATTCCAGGAACTGTTAGCCGACCTCCCAGAGGAGAAGGTGTTTGCGATTTGTGGGGTGGGTTTTAGCAGGTGAGAAAAGGGGGAGGGGGCTTACACTCCCAGACCCTGCCGGTGACTGACCCAGTCATCTCTACTTTCTCGCGGTGTGAAGATCCCTTTGTTATTTAGGATTGAGATTTTGGAGATCGTTTCATGGTCCTTGGAGCGTGGAACAAGAGGAGGACTAAGAATGAAGATAAAGAGACTTCCTCAGATAGTCTCGTTCTTATCCAGCATCATCCTCTCCTGGGTGATTGGTTTGGCTTGTTGATAGGGGAATTGATCCTTAGTAAGTTGCGAGATGCAGCTTTATTGTTATCTGAAATTTTTAAACAGTTTACATGCATAACGTATACTTGGTAGTGTTCTTAACTTTGGACTGCCAATAAAACGGACTTTGTCATAAGTGATCCGATGTAAGAAACAGACTGATTCTAAGATCAGTTACTACAGACTCACTTTGATTTTTTTGTTTTTGTTTTTGTTTGTTTGTTTGTTTAAACAAGGTCTCCCTATGTAATCCTGGCTGGTGTAAAGCCCTCTCTGTAAACCAGGCTGGCCTCCAGCTCAAAGAGCTCCTCCAGCATCTGCCTTCAGAGTGCTGGGATTAAAAAGGCATGTGCCACGAGTATGGGCTAAAAAGACTGGCTTTTTATGTTTTTAAGACAAACTTGATCCTGGTGATATCTTGATATATATTATTTTTTAAAGAATAACTGGGCAGCACCTTGTTATTGTGGACATGCATAACACATTTCAATGAATGATTCCATGAAAGTGTAGAGGTTTCAAGCCCCAGTACCTAGACAGTTATGTGACACTTAAAGTTGTTTGTGTTGCCAAGATCCTTGTTTGCTAAGGAATCACCTGTGGTGAGTAGAATTGGTTTTAGGGGTTTTCTCCTTTTATCTGGTTTTTGCGTATTTTATTACATTATTTAGGCATATTATTAGTTGATCATGATTTTGACATAAAGTAAGTGAGCTTGTTTGTTTTGTTTAGCTTGAATGCAGTGAGCTCACTAAGTATATTTAAAAAAAGAAGAAAGTTCTCTGCTGTGTTCTTTAAACTTGGATAAGGAATTAAATTGAAGAATTTTTAAACGTTACCCCAGTTGAGTTAAATCTAATTCATTTATTTGTTTGCTATTTGTTTGTTTGTTTTGTTTTGGGTTTTTTTCTCTTTTGTTTTTCAAGACAGGGTTCTCTGTGTAGCTCTGGAGCCTGTCCTGGACAGGCTGGCCTTGAACTCAGTGAGGTTCACCTGCCTCTGCCTCCCAAGTGCTGTCATCACCACCGACCCTGATTCATAGTACTTAAGTCAGATAAATTAAATAGCTTTTACATTATGTAGTAATATCAATGTTGTAACATTGTTCAGAGCTTTGGAGAATATCTCCAAATACAGTTCATGATGGAGAACTACAGGAGAAGCTGGTACACTTCTGAAATTTTCTTAGAATAAAGATCAGCTATCTCTTTGATGTACGAACTGATGAATGAACGGACTTCAGAAAGAAAAAGGGGAAGTGATGCAGATTACATTTCTTTTTTGTTAAAGGGTGGAGCTAGGACTAAAGAGATGGCTTAGCAGCTCAGAGTACTTACTGTTCTTTTAGAGCACTTGAGTTTAGTTCTTAAACATGACTGGCAGTTCCTGGCAGTTTATAATCTCAGCCACAGGGAATCCAGTACCTTCTACTGGAACCTACAAACATATGGCATACACAAGCATACATATACACATAAATGAAAAATATATATAAATCTTTCAAAAATACATATTAAAAAATGGGACTGGAGAGATGACTCTAGGGTAAAGCACTTTCTGTACATGCACTAAAACCAGAGTTCATACTCCTAGTACCTATATAAAAAGTTAGGCTTCATGGTATACCTGTAACTCCAGTGTTACGAGACGGGCGGATCTCAGAGATTAGATTGAGGAAGACATCCTTATGTCATCAGCTGGCCTCTACATGTCCCCCACGCACACATCCATGGAATTTGTTCTGCTGTAGTAAATAGTGAGTTGCTGAACATAAGTGCATTTAGGTTTCGTCTAAAAGTAAAATAGTCTATAGCCTACTAAGTACAAGAAGTACATATATCTTTAATAAGATACAGTTAGGTTGATTTGTGTTCATATTACTAAACCAGACTTGTTGATTGGCAGGTTGATGTTGGCCTGAAGAAAGATTCTCAGAGGTAAGCTATGGGACTCTACTCTTGTTCTAACTCAGATAAATATTTGAATCACAAACAAAGTATCTAAGAACCACAATTCTCCCTTCTGGAGAAGTGGCTCAGAAGTAAAGACTGCAACTGGGAGCTGAAGATTGCTCAGTGGTTAAGAGTACTGACTGCTCTTTCAGAGGACCCAGGTTAAATTTTGAGCATACATATTGTGTCTCACAAATATCTGTAACTCTTAATGCCAGGGGATCTGACACCCACTTCTGACCTCCAAAGGTACCAAGCATGCACTTGGTGCACAAACAAATATGCAGATAAAACACACATAAAATTTTAAAAAACAAAACTTTTCCCTGTGGAATGTAGGTGTTTTAAAAGAAAAGAAGAAAAAAATGCATGCTGCTCTTGCAGAGGTTTCAAGTTTGGTTCCCAGCACCCAAGTTAGATGACTCACAACCTCCTGTTAACTTCAGCCTCTGGCCTGTGCTGGCACCTGCACATAATCACACACAAACACGTATGCATGCACATGATTTAAAAACTTTTAAAATAATTGTGCTTCTCAAGTTAACAAATGCACGCAGACAATGTAGTAAATGTAAGTAGCATGATAAATGACTCAGATGTTATTTTTATTTTTCTTTGCAGGGCTAAGAGTTGAGTCTAAGTCCTTGGCATGCTAGACAAAACATTCCACCAATAAGCTAAATCTTTAGCTCTACAGAGTTTGTAAAAGCAAATAATAGACCCAAACTGGCAAGTGTAACTTACTAAAAATGGTTAAATTTACAGAATCTCAGCTGTTGTAAGAGGAAGAGCTGTCTTGATAAAATTATTCTATGATGATGCAGTGGTGCATTTGTAGAGACAAAGTAGTGTGCAGATTAAGTGTAGCATCTTAGATAGAATCAGCAAATCAGGCCTTTGCCTAATTTACTTGCTAACTCTACATGCTCTGTGCTCTGTCTTTGGCTCCATTAATTTCAAATTCTCAGTGATAAATTCTGAGACTAAGAAAACATTGTGTGGGGCTGGAGAGATGGCTCAGAGGTTAAGAACCAGTGCTCTTAATCAGAGCTCTGTCAGAAGTCCTGAGTTCCATTCCCAGCAACTACATGGTGACTCACAACCATCTGTAATCAGAGCTGGTATCCTCTTCTGGCCTGCAGGCATACACCCAGACAGAACACTGTATACATAATAAATAAGTAAATCTTTTTTTTTTTTTTAAGAAAAAGAAAGCCTTGTATGACATGGTTACTGAAAACTTTGAGCTGTGACCTACAAAGTTTCTGGATCATAGCTTTATAACCAACCAACTCAAATTCTCTCTCTCTCTCTCTCTTTCTCTCTTTCTCTCTTTCTCTCTCTCACACAAGTAAATTTTGAAATTAAATGTACAATAAAGTAACATAAGAGATTAAAAACAAACAACAGCATAAATGGAGTAGAGGCACACCCCTTTAATCTCAGTTCTTAGGCAGAGGCAAGTAGCTCTCTGAGTTGGAGGCCAGCCTAGTTAGTCCACATTGTGAGTTCCAGGACAACCAGGGGTTTGTAGACAGAGACCCTGTTTCAAAGAAGAGAAAGAAAAGACAGAGTGTACAAGGTATGGCGTAACCCCAGATTGTGAGTTCTGGGCCAGCCTGGGCTACATAGCTAGCTAGCTTCAAGTCAGAAGACTGTAAGAATTATGTGAACACCAGTTTCTGATGTTTGGTGGTGTATAAGCTGCTTTCTAAACTAAAGTTTGATTAATGAATAAAGGGTAGTGAATACTCAGTGCTGTTAGGTGCACTGTTGGTATAAAGTGTGACCAACGACATCAAGGTACTATAGACCTGAACAAGTATGTTTTTTCCACATGTATTGTGAGATCTTTCCAGCCTCATCTCCCCATGGGGTTATTTCCCCCACCCAACTCTGTGTGGCTTCTCATAGTTGTGCTGCTGCCCTGAAGTCCTCTTTTGGGGAGCTACTTCCTCCCCCTAATGTATCACCTGTCACATCTTTTAACTTTTAACTTTTCTTCCCTCCTCCGGAAAAGGGCTTCTTCTCTCTCTCTCTCTCTCTCTCTCTCTCTCTCTCTCTCTCTCTTTCATCATCATGTAGGGATTTTCTTCAGGCTGCAAATATTCTTCTCTATGCTGGAAGAGAAAACAGCAACAACAAAAATTTCTAGCTATTTCATAGTTTGTTCATTCCGTAGTGCCCTTTTTAGGTTTCTTTCTCCATCTTTCCATTTCTAAGAATGTTCTTTTGTGTGTTTGAATCTACCTTATTGAGGTCTAATTCATGTCAAACAGATTAAATATTTAAGGGATACAATTCAGTAGTTCTTACTATATTCAAAGATGTGTGACCATCACTACAGAGTCCGTTTTTAGTGTTCTTAACTCACTGCCAATTTGAATACCTTGACTTTTATTTTTTTAATGTATATGAGTGCTCTGTCTGCATAGACGCCTGCAGAGAGAGAAAAGAGGGCACCATATCCCATTATATGGTTGTGACCTACCATGTATTTGCTGGGAATTGAACTCAGGACCTCTGAAAGAACAACCAGTGTTCTTAACTGCTGAGCCGTTTCTCTAGCCCCTTGAATACCTTGACTCTTACCCTTTAATTTTCATCCAGTGTCTGCGACTCTTGATTGCTACCTCTGTTTTCAGTCTGTTTCCCCTTCATTTCTTGTGGGATTAAAGATGAAAATTATTTTAATTCTGCACCATCCCTTCCCTTTCTTGCTTTTGGTGACTCTTCCTAAAGCCCATCAGAGTTCTCCCCACTCCTCTGTCTGTCAACACAGCTTTACAGCTAATTCATATGTAAGTGAGAAACCCTAGACAGATGCTCTGAGAGCAAACGTCCCCATGAAGGATACCCTCAAGTCCAGGCTCAGTCTTCCCTCAAATCTTTTTTGTTTGTTTTGTTTTTCGAGACAGGGTTTCTCTGTAGCTTTGGAGCCTGTCCTGGAACTAGCTCTGTAGACCAGGCTGGCCTCGAACTCACAGAGATCCGCCTGCCTCTGCCTCCTGAGTGCTGGGATTAAAGCCAGATTTCTCTTGCCTCCCAGCAAAACCAGCTTTCTCTCTTGCCCTTCATGTGTTTTGTTTCTGTCTCTCCCACTAATGTAAACATGTGGAAGAATAAAGCTTGTCTGTGTTCCTGCTGTGTTGTTGAGGTTGGCTCAAAGGAAATGCTCAGCAAATGTGTAAATGGATACAGGCATGTAAACCTGTCAGGTAAAGAAGTGCGCCTGAGTAAATGAAAGAGTGCTAAGACATTGAGTCCCTCAGCCAGCTGGCCAGGTGCCTCTTGTTCTACGAGGATGGATGTGAAAATTGATCAATATCAGGACCTAGAAACATTCTAATGTTCATCTACAGCAGAAGGCAAGTGTGTTAAAGCTATAGAATAAATTGTTGCACAGTGGGACTGGAAAGATACTCAGTGGTAAAGAGCATTATGCTCTTGCAGAGGACATGAATTCAGTTCCTAACACCTACATAGTGAATCATAACTCCAGTTCCAGGGAATTTGACGCCTCTGGTCTTTACAGGTATTTTATTCATGAATACACACAATGACAAATAATAATTTAAAATAATAAAAATCTTTTGAAAAAAATACCATGCAACACCTTCCTCAGTGTCAGCACTGGCATGTCAAACAACACTTCCTGGAGAGATGGCTCAGAGGTTAGAAGCACTGGTTGCTTTTCCAGAAGTCCTGAGTTCTATTCCCAGTAATCACTTGGTGGCTCACAACCATCCATAATGAAATCTAGTGCCCCCTTCTGGCTTGCAAGCATACAGGCAGTACAGAATACTGTATATCTAATAAATCTTTAAAAAAAGAAAAGAAAGTCGGTGTGGTAGCTGACTTTAATCCTAGCATTTTGTAGGCAGAGACAGGCACATCTGGACTACAGAGCAAGTTCCAGAACACAGAATAAGTTCCTACACAGAGGAACCCCATCTCGGGGGAGAGAGTGGGAAAAAAAAAACACTTCCTCATTGGTGGTGGTTCTGTGCACTGTAAGTCATTGAGCAGCATTCTTAGCTGCAGTAGTGCCCCCCATGCAGTAATGCCCCCCACAACTCTCTGAACCACTGTAATACAGTAATTATAGTTGTATCATGTGATGGGGATCAGCCCACAAGTACTATTGAGTGAAAGAAAGCAAGTATAACCATGTTGCTGAACATCTGTACAGTCCTGAGGGCAAAACTAAAGGGTGGAGGACAGGCCTGTGGGTGATGACTAGGGGGGAATGTGAAGAGCTGGAGCTAGGCACTTTCTGACTGGCAGTCACCAGAACTGCACTTGTCCTTTGTATGCTGTAATTCTGTTTGAGTGGTTTGGTTTGTAAACCACTGCACACACATATGCAGGTGTTTCTTGGATACTGAAGGATTCCAGGCTAGTATAAGGACTCCTCCTGGCCCCCTAAGCACTCAGATGATTCCCTCCCTAACTCACTATTGTGTCAGAGACTAGCATGTGACTACTTGATTATCTATGACCACGTGGGAGTTTTGCCATGTTTGCTGTGTGTTTGTACTTAAAGTACCTTGCATGGCACTTCCCCTGAAGTGCTTTAGCTTTTTGTCCCCGATTACAATCTAGTAAACATTTCTTGTCCCTAAGAAATAACAGTAATTATTATTCTCTATACATGATTCATATTTTAGATTTCTTAAATTTTTTATAGCTTAATATAAACAGCATTTAATCTAGGCTTACACATTGCATTTGTTTACTATATCTCCCTCCTGGAGCCCAAATCATGTTTATTTTTTTATTTACTTATTTTTTAAGACAGTGTCTCTCTATGTAGTCCTGGAACTCATTGTGTAGACCAGGCCAGATCCTCCACCAGCATGCCCAGCCTCCAAATTGTGTTTCTTCACAGCCCACCTTGGGATGTGACTACTAGCTCCCTTGTGCCACTTAACTTGCTCCCACCACCACCAGCACCACTTATTTTGAGCTGGAAATTGGGTCTAAAGGCATGGTCAGGTGTAGGTGATACTTGTGGAGGCAAGGATACTGGGTAGGTAGACAGGTGTGGTTATTCAGTCTTGCATCCCATGACAAAGTGCACAGTGGCAAAGTTCTCAGCAGTGCTAAGTTTGAACATGTTAAGATGCAGTTACTTTTTTAATGGTAGCTATTACCAGTGCTAGCAGATGGTTTATTTTATTTATAGATTTTATGTATATGAGTGTTTGCCTGTATGTGTATCTGTGCAGCACATGCATGCAGTGTCCAAAGAGGCCAGAAGAGGGTTTTGGATCCCCTGAAACTGGAATTATAGACAGTTGTGAGCCATCATGTGAGTGCTGGGACGACTTGAATCCCAGTATTCTGGAAGAGCAGTCAGCATTAACCATCTCTTCGGGCCCTGTTTTTCTTTTGACTGTTTGAGTTGTCCTTTTGTGCATATGTTTGCATGTTTGGAGTGGTGTGGGGTGGTGTCCTAGCAGTGGGATTACTAGGTCAAAGAGCAAATACATGTGTCTTTGTTAGATATTGTTGGTTTTCTCTCTGCGATAGTTGTACCATTTTATTCTCACACCAGCAACTTAGGAGACCACCAGCTTCTCCCTGCCTTGCCAGCAGTAAATTGTTAAACTTTCAGGGTTTTGCCAGTTGGAAGGTAAGAAGGGTATTTCAGTATAATGGTTTCTGAGGCTTTCTTAGCTGTGTCCCTGAGTCACCAGTCAGTCCCCACACAAGCATGTGAATTACAAGCTCAAACAGATACATTCTCCATCTATCTGCTTAATTCTTCCAGCTGGAGAAAAGGTTAGATTCCCTTTAGAACAGCCCAGGTACCAAAAGCAGAATGCTCTGCCCTACCATTGTCAGCTTTCCCACCAGAAATGATACAGGCCCTGGAGGTCGGCCTCTAGATGCAATGGTGGGCCTCTGGTCTGAGTCAGAAACTGGATTTTTGCTCACTTGACTGCCTTATTCCACCTCGTTTAGAGTTCTGCTGCTGCCAGGGTTAAAACGTTGTTTTTCAGCCACTTTACAAGGCATTGACTTGTGGTAGCCTTGGGTAAGCTCCTAGAAGGATCTAAAGTAAATGCTTCCTCATGGAGAGCCTTCTGCCCATTCTCCACAGTACTGTACAACTGCATGCCTGAGAGGTGTGTAGGTGTGAGTTAAACCAATCCTATGACATTCATAAGTGAAGTCAAGAAAAACTGTGAAATCTGACCAGTAGGTGCTAAATGTGGAGATGGGTAATAATGGGAATATGAGCATAGCATGTCAGACAGGCCCAGGTTGTACTGAAGAATAGAATCTAAACCAGCAACAAAGGCCATGTGTCAAAAAGAAAAAAAAAAAAAAGAGAGGCAGGAAGGAAAGAAGCAGGGTGTACTTAGTTTCTCTAAAATTGTGTTTAACTTTAACCCTTTAGAATTCAAGGTATGGAATGCTGTCCTAAACCACCATTAACTCAGATTTATCAGTACTGGAGTTGATTAGGATATGTGTCAAATTGGCTTTGGAAAGGATACCCTGAACTTTAACTAGTAATCAGTAGCATGTTGGGGGTAAAGAGTCCTGCATCAGCCGTGTTGTATGGTTATGGATTATTTATGATTGGAATTATTAATAGTGTGACATCCTTTTTGCATCTTTTCTTCTTTCTCTTAGGATTGTAACATTCCAGAGGCCCTTTTGGGAAGAACAAAACTACTTCGATAAATGAAGGAGAACAAAGAAAATTCAAGCCCTTTAGTTACATCAGCAAACCTGGACCACACAAAACCATGTTGGTACTGGGATAAGAAGGACTTGGCACATACACCCTCACAACTTGAAGGACTTGATCCAGCCACTGAGGCCCGGTACCGCCGAGAGGGGGCTCGCTTCATCTTTGATGTGGGCACACGTTTGGGGTTGTATCCTGAGTCTCTGTAGGATTTGTTGTGAATAAGCTCTCAATTAGATTAGCTACTATAGACAAATGCGTCTTTGTCGGCGAGACTAGCATGGGTCTTCAGTACCTTTGACGTCAAAGTTGTCTGATTGGCTATTAGAGATTCTGTCTCTGTCTTATCATTTAAATGTGTTTGACTCAGCTGTTGAGCAAATGGTTACTGAGTAAGAAAAGCAACCCCAGTAAAATCACATCTCAAATATTTCTTATGGCCTGCTAAATTACAAATCTTGTCAATACTCAGTCTGACACTAGAATTCTGATACCCTGTGATTCCTAACCATTTACTTGATGGCTGATTTTGTTGGTGTTGTCTGTCTTTATTGCATCTCTGAATTAGCTAAGAACATAACGCGTAGCCATTCCTAGACAAATCCTTAACCAGAACAACAGGCACTATGACACCCTGGCAACTGGAATCATTTATTTTCATCGATTCTATATGTTTCATTCCTTCAAGCAATTCCCACGATATGTAAGTGTAACTCTCACGTGCTACTATCTCTACTTACTGGCTAATGGGTCTTTCCATTTTATTTTCAGAAAAGTGTTTATTTTTATGTGGTACATGATAAACATAAACAAATTCCATTTTTAATTTTGTTTTTTTCCTATTAACCTTGTTGAAATCTTTTTTGTTTTGGTCAGTTTGGACTACAGTCTTAATTATAGTTTATATTAACAGTTTACTTATTTGTTATCCTTTATGAGATAAACTTGGGTTTAAGTAAAACCATAGGTTAGGTGTATAAACAACAGTATTATTCAAGGGGATATTAATTATACCTAAGAAGTGAACCATGAAAGTGAGAGAGTGCCAGGAGAAAGCCAAGTTTTAAATGTACAAGGGCTGGTATAGGCTAGGACAGAGTCTAAAAGAAACGGCTTGAGAAGGTGCAGAAGGAAGCACACAGTACGATGACCAGTCATCAGTCAAGAACTTCATTTGGCTGGCTAGGAGTACATGCTGCTCTTAGACAAGACCCCATTTCAATCCTGAGCACCTGTAATTCCAGCTTCAGGGGATATGACTCCCTCTTCTGACCTTCAAGGGCACCGACATGCATCTGTTAGCACATACAGACATGCAGGCAAAATACTGGTATACATGAAATAAAAATCATTTAAAAATTAAAAAAAGGGACCCTTGATGGGAAAGTAAGCTGAGTCAGACCATAATAAACCTTTAGTACCTATTTTCCTTGTTGGCTTGTGTGGTTCTTGAAGGAGGTAGTGTCAGTGTCAGCTTTATCCAGGGCAGAGTGTCTAACGTTCAGTGCAATCAGAATTGCATGTTATGTGGAATTGAAGAGGCCCGGAAACAACTGGAGGGTCTCTGGCTTGGTCCTCTCGGTTGATGTAACAGAATACATTAGACTAAGTGACTTATAGCAAGCATATAATTCCTCTCAGTCCTGAAGTTGTGAGTTCAAGACCAAGGTGCTGACAGATGGAGTGTTTGCTGAGAGGCCATTCTTCACAGAAAGTCTGCCTTCTTGTTGTGTCCTTGGATAGTGGTAGAGAGAAGCAGACTGCTTCAGGCCTCTTTCAGGGGGCAGTAGTCCTAAGAGCTGCACTCTGGGGATTAGTTTCACCACGTAAGTTGGGGAGCAGAACAGGTACACACGTTAGCTCACAGCAGGGAGGAAACCAAGTGTGCCTTGACAGGCTGAACTTGTTTCCAGAGCAGACTCTGCTCACTGAGCTGTTGGCCTTCCATCTAGAAGTGGGAAAGGAATGACCCAGAAGTTTGTTCCTCCGGTTATTTTCTTTGTATCATGACAGTTACCGTCAAAAAATCATGTTTCTTCTTTTTGTTGCAGGCTAGAGGCTCATACCCAAGGTGCCATCCTTGCAAACACACACATCCTAGGCAAACACACACACATACACACACACACACACACACACACACACACAATCTGGAGATTGTAAATTTTAATTGGTTTACAAGCCACTTATTTTTAGGATTCTTGCATGTCCTTCCAGCTTTCAGTGTTGGGATTTGCAATGAGCTGTGGGTAGGAGATTGAGGACTGACTAACTGTAAAGTCAGAATGTTCTCATGTTGTCCCATGGGATCTCTGCTAACCAGTCAAGAGTGTTTACTCTTCTTCCTTTTTTAGGTAACAGGAGCTTGTTGTCTCTTTCTGGCTGGGAAAGTAGAGGAAACGCCAAAAAAATGTAAAGATATCATCAAAACGGCTCGTAGTTTATTAAATGATGTCCAGTTTGGCCAGTTTGGAGATGACCCAAAGGTAAGAATCCGAACTTCCTGCCTTCAGATCTTACCACCTGGATTGTTGGCAAGGGCTCTAACTACTGTGCCTGCCAGTTCTTGGGTTCCTAAGAAGACCTTATGGAAAAGCCTGCCTGGCTTTGTAAAGGGAGGTCATATGTCCTAGATTTGCCCAAGTACTCTTGATATGCAGGAGAACAGCACTTGAGAGCTCTGAAAATGGCAGCATGTCTAGTGGACTCAGCAGACTCCCATTCCCAGCTGGCTTGATTCTGACTCAGGAAGACAGGCACTGTTGTGTTTGCTTCTTTATTATACTTGTTTTGTGTGAATGCCTGTGTATGTATGTATGTAATGAGTCTTTCTCTGTTCTACCAGCCAGCTCCCAAATAACAATACAGAGATTTAATTATGAAAGCTCAGCCTTAGCTTAGGCTTGTTTCTAACTAGCTCTTATAACTTAAATTAGCCCATTTTTATTCATCTATGTGTTGCCACATTGCTTATGACTTTTACCTCTCTTCCTGCATGCCCTGCTTCCTCTGTCTGGCTAGTGGCTCCCCCTTTCTTCTTCCCAGAGCTCTCTCTGTCCTGAAGACCCTCCTATACCTCCTGCCTAGCTATTGACCATTTAACTTTCAGTCACAGTAATCAAATATCTGGCACATACATGGTACGTGCACATGCCTCTCAAAGTCAGAAGACAACTTGAGGGAGTTGGTTCTCTCCGTCCAAACTGGAGTACTGGGCATCAGACCCAGGTGGTCAGCCTTGGAAGCAGGCACCTTTACCTGCTGAGTGTTCTGACTGCCCTATGTCTTTGCTTCTTAAGAATGTGGAAGGTGCCATATTTGTAGCACTTTTAGATTTCCAGAGTCTGATAGTGCTCAAACTCTCTGTCTTGTTCTCTCCCAGCCCCTGCTGGTATTAGTAAGTGGTGTTAAAACAATTGTATATGTTTTTATTATATAGCAGTGGTACTTTGGGGACCAGTAGCAGTTTTCCTCTACCTCTCCTTCCACCTAGTGCCCCATCTGACCCTCACAGCACTTGCTAATCACCTTTATAATACTGTCATAACTTGGAGTTTTTTCCAAAGTTGTTTTGTTCTGTTGCTTTTTTTTTTTTTTCTTAAATTAGAACCAGGGTCTAGCCATGGATATTAAACTCCTCATTCTCCTGCTTCAGCCTACCTGCCAGGTCCAAAGGCATGGACCACAGTGGCCATTCAAACAGTTTACTGGATTTTAGATCAGTTTTAGCCTCAGAGCCAAACCAAGAGTTATCATGTACTCCTTCAACACAACACACAGCCTCTTGTCAGCAGTATGGAACGTTTGTTAGAGGTGACACATCCTTACCAACCAACTCTAATATTCAAGGTTCCGGCATTGGTTTTATACACTCTGTGGATTTGGATAAATGGGATAGATATTATACTGTATACTTGCTGGGGCCTGCAGATCCTCTGTGCTCTGCCTTTTGGCCTGCCGCCCCTTTTAATGACTAACAGCTACTGACTTTACTGTTTTTCCCCATCTTCTGTAATGACAGAGTAGGAATCATACAAGTAGCCATTTTAGATTGTTTTCTTTCACTTACCACCTTGAGTTTAATTTTCTGTCCATTATATAGATTTTCACCAAATAACCATGCAGATACTCTTTTTCCTGTCTCAGCTGTGAACTATGCAAGCAAAGACTGTGTCTGTCTGATCAAAGACATTCAAGATACTTGTTGACTGAAGGACAAATTAATGTTTTAGAAGAAACTCAAAATCCTAGTTCAAACGAGGCTGGAGTGTTGATGCTTGACATCATTAATGGTCTTTTTCCCCCCAAGTTATATTTAATTATTGGGGGTGGATGCAAGGGGTATGCATGTGCCATGGTGCATGATTGAAGGTCAGTTGAACTTGGGTTGTTAGCTTGATGGCAACCTAATGAGCTATCAAGTCTGCCAGATCTTGTCTTTCTTAACTACCTTATAGTATCTCATAACAACTGTCTTCTCTTTTACCAAAGCAACATTTATATGTGTGTATAAAACATGTAGCTATTTTCTGTATAGCTTTGCAGAACTAACAAGAGTCAGATTACTCATCTACATATTGTGGTTATGACTAACGCTTTGTAAGGGTTGTCACTGTGGATCATTCTGACCCAAATTTAATTATATGTGTTACCCTGTTTATAAATATTTGAACCTTCTCGAAACTTACATTAACAATAACCAGAAATGCAAATTTAGTTTTTTAAAAATGTGCCTGTGAAGAATGTGTTCTATGTCCATGGGTATCTGATTTCTACAGAGCAGTGAGATCTTACATCCTTGATTTGACTAGTCATGCTAATCATGTGCTTCAGGCGCGCCTTGGCTGTAGGACAAGTGATCTTTGTAGCTAAGATGGGTTAGGGTAAGATGTCACAGATCTGGGACCAATTGTGGGGCAAAGGCACCTGATAGTAGCAACTGTGCACTATTGTGTGGTGCTTTGGAGGGGCCCATTCCCGCCGCCCCCCTTAACCTTCAACAACATAAATATTAAAAGAATCAAAAATATTAAAATTAATATAAAAATATTAAAAGAACCAAGTAATCAGTGCTGCCCCTTCCTATCTGTCAAGCAGTCTCCCAGACATGATATGGGAAATAAAAGGCACAGGGAAGCACCCAGATCAGAGGACAAAAAAGTCAGGGAAGACATTTTCCTTAGGCAGAGATGAAACAATTGTTTTGGCAGTGTAAGTATTCAAGAAAGATAAAGTGGTTAGCTGGGGGACTTTCTGTACTAGCTTTGCTTTAACTGGTTTTTCCCAGCAATACTAATTTTTTACATATTTAGTAGGATACTTTTTTCAACCTCTTAAGTCTATCTTAAGACTAGACATAAAACACTTTGCAAAACAGGGTGTTGTCTTTGCTATAGTAGCTTTTACAGTGGACTGGCAGGATAGATTTTAATCCCATAATCATTTACCTGATTGTTAGCTATGGTACATGCTATAAAAGATCATTTGAAGATGCTGTGAGAGTAATCTACCCAGAGGCACAGACAAGCAGAGGCTGAATAAAACTTCCCTGGAGAATGGTGTTTGCATGGAGACCTGTAATTACCCCATTAACTGAATATCTGAGAGACACAGGAAGAGTAGACGTGGGGCTGTCTTTGTTAGACTAAAGGGGCACAGTCTGGAAGTCATTGACATACTCAGTAAAGATGGTTTCTACATTTAGAGGAAATGCTGGTGCCTCTGGGAAGCCGGCACTGATGATAATAATAGGCAAGAAAAGGAGGTTTTACTGCAATGTGCAAGTTGCTAAAATTTTAGAAAGCTTTCATGAGAGATCATTGGGAGCTAGGGTAGAAAACTTCAGACTCGCCATGTGATGGGGAATACTAAATGTTAAAGAATCTTCTGCATTCCATGATGTAATGCTGCAGGTGAGAACCACTTAACTATCTCCTCTTCCCAGAACTCATGCATTTGTGCAAGTTAGTGATGAGAGATTTTATACCCTCTGCAAAGCCCTTTCTTTTGGCAAACAAGCTTCCTCTCTAATACCACGGTGTCTGTAAGTGCTAGGTGTCATCAGACTGTGTGGTGGGCGGCTTGGTAGGTAGAGTATGAAGAACAGAGAGTCAGTCTACAAACTCAGTAAGTTCCCAGTCACAGTAGCAGAGGTGTGCATGCCAAGAGTCATACAGTTTGTAAAGAGCAGGTGTGAGTCCTGGACCTCTTCCTCAGATCATGATACCAGGAGAGAAAGAGTGGTGAACAAAGAATGAGTGTCAAGTGGCTAAGACTTGAGGCAGCATTTCAGACAGGATGATCTTGATTCAGCCTATTTTATAACTGAGTGAAGCTCGGAGATGATAAAGCCTGTGCAGACAGGATCTCCCTGTGCACACAGCTTCTGAATTGTGAAGCCACTAGTGTCCTCTCTCGTGTTAGTATCCAGTGGAAGGTTCCGAGGGATACATTTTTTTAGTGATCTATGAAGAAAAGGTCAAACTGACAGAGGGGATGGATCACACCTGTAATTCATGCACGTGGGAAACTGACAGAGATTACTGTGAGTGTGAGCCCAACCTGGGCTACAGAGTGAGTTCCAGGACAGCCTGAGCTGGAGTGAGACCCTGCCTCAAAAATCCCTAACGAAAGTGGAATCACTGAGATGGCTCAGTTAGAACTGTGCAACCCTAGGGACCTAAATTCAACCCCAAAACCTACATAAAGATGGGTGGAGCAAACCAGAGCTACATAGTTGTTTTCTGATCCAGGCATACGCTATGGCATACACACAATCTTGAGCACACACTCACACCTTGTATGCACATACATTTACTCAAACTTTAAAAATCAGGTTTTATAGGCCTGTTTTTCAGAGGTGCCTTGTGTATTTGCCATAATAAAGCCTCTAAAAGCTTCTGGCTTTTTTTTTTTAGGTTGTCTCTGACTAGTTTGTTCACCTGTTTCTCAGTTTTTAGATTTTTCAATGCACCATGTTAAAAGGCTGAGTGGAGGTAGGAAGGAGCAAATACCATCTACTAAGGTAGAACCTGTGGTAGTTATCAACCCTTTCAACATTTGCTCCGTGTAGGAAGAAGTCATGGTGCTGGAAAGGATCTTACTGCAGACCATAAAGTTTGATTTACAAGTGGAACATCCATACCAGTTCCTACTCAAATACGCAAAACAGCTCAAAGGTAAGGAGACAGAGGGTTTCTGTTGGATTGTTGTTGGGTTTTTCTAGGGCTTCAGATGGAACTCAGGACTTGCATGTTAGACAAGTGCTCTACCTTGAAACCACATCCCCAATTATTTTTTTTTCTTTTGAAAACTTTTCATTCTGAAATCAAATCATTTTAATTTGACAGTACTCAGACTATGTTTCTCAAAAGAGGAAAGAAAACAGAAAGTTCCCTGTATAATGTACCAGGCCATGGCTCACTCAGACAGTGCAATAATGGAGCTGTTAATGCTTTTCCTTTATGCAGAAACAGGTTCTGTCATCCTGTTGCCAAGTGATAGGAGACAGAGAAATGAGTCAGGATTTTAAATAGACTAATAAAATTAGCCTTGGAGCCACATTTCCCATAAATGGTGGTTCAGCGTAGGTCATGGAGAGAATATCAAGAGGTAGGATGTGAGCCCATGTCATTGTCATCATTTTCTAAACAACAGCTCTTTGCTGTGCTGACACACAGTAGATAAGTGAATACTTGTTACTTCCTGTGAATTATCTTTTCTACTATTTCTATTAATTTTCTTCTTTTTTTCCATTTCTAGGTGATAAAAACAAAATTCAAAAGTTGGTTCAGATGGCATGGACATTTGTAAATGACAGGTATGCATGTTCAGATGCTGGTTGAATTCATGTTTTAAAGGATGCAGAGGTGTATGGGCAAACCTCTCATCTCCAAGTAGAAGAAAGTTGACTTGCCCAGAGCTGACTTCAGGTCATCTACTTCTCCACACAGCTTTCTTTGACCCTGTTGCATTAGTGTGATGGGAGGACGAAATGAAGAATATGTAATAACAGGGAATGCTGGACTGCTTAGGGCCCGTTTCGTTTCTTGTGATGATTTCTGAACTTTAAATGCCCCTAATGAGCCAATGACTGTAGTTGCTGGCAAGTGTACTTCTGGCCTGCAAAGAAGCATCTGGAGACTGACTTACAGATTGCTTGAGCAACCATGAGACTTCATTTGCAGACAGTACACTGTCTGGGTTCTCAGCAGCTAGAAAGAAGACCCAGCCCGATCTCATCTGTCACATTGCACAGCAGTCTCTGAAATGTGCTGCAGTTCGTGCCTTTAATAAGCAAGTCAGTCACCATGGTTTACAGCAGCTTATTTTGGGACTTAAATGTATAATACTTTTGGCTCTTGTAGATAATTAAGCAAACTGTCTAGTTGCTAAACATGACATATAATTTCTATGTGTTGATTTGGTCATCAATGTTAGATATCACAATGCAAACCATGGCTTTCTTTCCCTGTTGATCCAGTCTTTGCACCACCCTGTCACTGCAGTGGGAGCCAGAGATCATAGCTGTAGCAGTAATGTATCTTGCGGGACGTTTGTGCAAATTTGAAATACAAGAGTGGACTTCCAAGCCCATGTACAGAAGATGGTGGGAACAGTTTGTTCAAGATGTCCCTGTTGATGTTCTGGAAGGTACCGGGCATGCCTAGCTTCCTTTTAGGAATGTTGATACTTTCCTGTGGGCCCCAAGTCCTAAGAATGGACTTTCCCAGATCAGTAGCTATCCTGGTTTTTCAGTAGCATCTTTAGGTAGGTTGTCTAATATATTCCTTTGTCGGTGCACAGAGCTTAATGAACTAAAACTAAAACCCAGTTTTGTGCACAGCAAAGACAGTTCGAAATATGATTGCTGCTTATTAGTTCTTGTAAGAATTAGAGGTGATTTTTTTTTTCTAGGTAAAATTTGTTTTAAAATGTTGGTTTGTGGTAAATGTAATTGTTGCTGTCATTTAGACATCTGCCACCAAATCCTGGATCTTTACTCACAAGGGAAACAACAGATGCCTCATCACACCCCTCATCAGCTGCAGCAGCCCCCATCTCTTCAGCCTACACCACAAGTGCCACAAGTACCACAGTCACAGCCATCTCAAGGCTCTGAAGCAGCTCAACCGCAGCAGAAGGACTCCCAGCAGTCGGCCCAGCAGCAGCAGCAGCAAGCACAGCCGCCCAAGAAACCATCCCCACAGCCTAGTCCTCCCCGACAGGCAAAGCGGGCCGTGGTGAGTGGGCCAGCAGCATCACACTTTGATGCTTGTCCATGGGTTTTGTTTTGGTTTCGTTTGGTTGGTTGGTTGGTTGGTTGGTTGGTTGGTTGGTTGGTTTTTTTGAGACAGGGTTTCTCTGTGTAACAGCTCTGGCTGTCCTGAATCTCACTCTGTAGATCAGGCTGACCTCAAACTCACAGAGATCTGCCTGCCTCTGCCTCCCAAGTGCTGGAATTAAAGGCATGTGCCACCACAGCCCAGCGCTAGTTGTTTGTTTAAGGGCTCCCATCAACACCCAAGGCATGAAGTGAACCCACCAAAATTTAGTCAGATTGTGCATCCAGAAGTTAATGAATGACCTTAAAGAGCTGGGAGACATTGTCCTGCTGCAGCTGCATTGCTTCTCTTACTCCAGTAGGCTCTGAAACCTGTTGGCACCTGGTTGTGGTGTGGCATGCAGTGTTTATAAAGTTTGCTGGTGGCGGAGCACTGTCTTCCCCATGTCAGCAGTCTACCAAGGGAGGAAGCCATTTGTTCCAGAGCTTCCACCAGAAGCCCGTAGGCTTCGCATGCACCAAGGGCCTGAAGACTGTGGGGAAGGGAAGAAGTAGAGGTGACCTCCTAGGGGCCAATAATGTACCCTGCAACTTCAGGTCACAAATAATTCCTTGCCAGAGGCCATGTTTTGCTGCTCTTAGTGTTCTCTTCATCACCCAAACTAGGCTCAGTTCACAGTTGTGCTTCCTTTCATAACAGGTGGTTTCTCCCAAGGAAGAGAACAAAGCCGCAGGTAAGCAGGCTTCCAGTTTCACCTTTGTCTGCAGGTGTAGAGCAGCTTTAACCTTAGCGCCCATGACTACCTTTGTCTGCCAGCTGCCAGCAGGGGTGCTCATCACCAGACTATCTATTTTTAGATTGTACTTTGATTAAAATGGAGACATTACTGGCAGTTAAAAAAAAAAAAAAAATGTGCTTAGAAATGCATATAAAGGTGTAGTCCTGAATGAGAGGCTTTTGCGGTGGTGTTTATTGTGAGAGATGAGTTGAGCCATCCTGGAAAACAGTGAGGGGCCAGAGAGTCTGTGAGCAGCCAGAGGACACAGGTGCTCCGTGGATATACCCTAGCTGCTTAGGAAAGCCAAAGCCCTTTGTGACACTGTTTTTGTTTTCTTTTTCACAAGTTACTTAATATGCTATAATATGAGAATAAACAGAATCTGAAGGATTCACGAACAGGAAATTAGAGTCATTTGCCTGTGTCAATGTCACAGCGCTGCAGAAAGTCTGTGTTGTGAGGTCTTCAAGTCAAAACTGTATTTTCTCCCCTCTGGGAGAAAGATGAGTTCAGTATAGGTGAATGAATTTTAGCTCCAATGATAGGCATTGAGGGTAAGAAAGAGTATGGGCTGTGATCCGTGACACATGAGGTGTACAGTCAAGATAAGCAAATGTGGCTCTGTTAGACAGGGAAGCTGGCCCACCATGACCCTGGAAGGAAGACCTGCCTCTGAGCAGCCAGAGCACTGAGATGAAAGGATGCAGGAAGCAAAGAATTGAGAGAGTAGAGCCAGACACAAGGAGTCTCTTAGTGTATAGGATGGAAAGCATGGGTTTTCATTCCCAGGTTGGGTCAGAGACCACATGGAGAACCAGACTCTGTAGAGTTGTTGGGAGCTGTTGAAGTTTTTGATGCAGAATGGCAAGGTCAGGTTCCTGACAGCATTAGTGGGGTGATGAATAGAATAAATAGTTAGGTGTGGAAAGATAATGGAAACACCTTGGCACTGGCCATGAGGCCAGGAAGGGGAGATCTGGGATGCACTGTTGACATGGGAGTGCCCATGCTGTACAGCATGTCACATCAGCCACATGGCCACATCCTGGGGACTGTCAGCACAAAATCAAACTTCCAAGGCTTTTGTTTGTTACTTCTAGTTTTGTTTTGAGACAGGGTCTTACTAGGTAGCTTTGACTGTCCTGGAACTCATTATATAGACCAGGCTCGCCTAGATCTCACAGAGATCCACTTGCCTCTGCCTCCCAAGTGCAGTGTTATTATTTCAAAGTGTTTAAAAAAGAGAGAACATAAAAGTTATGTCTAGGATTTTATATTGAGTACATGTTGAAATAAAGAGTTGGTGTGTTAGGTTAAGTGAAGTAAAACAGCCTGTACTTTTTCACTTGGCTGTTAGAAAGGTGTGTGGCTTTCACACAGCTGTGCGGCAACTATCATGGAGACAGCTGAAATTGTCCTGGCTGTGGGAAGAGGACAATGGGAGTGATGCCGGGTGGGAGAGGAGGTCAAGACAGGCACTTACTGGGAGTCAGGGATGCAGTGTGGAGTCAGGGCTGTGATTCTAGAGAGGCGGGACCTGGAAGGTCAGTTGTGTGTGCTGAGCCTGTTATCCCAGTGCTCTGGAGGTGTAGGCTGAAGGACTCTGAGCTCAAGGCCACGTTGGGACTGCTTGGTGCTTACCACATCTAAAGCCAAGTAAAGGGAGGGAATGCACCTTTACCAAAGAGAGAGTCCCTGGCCTGAAGAAGAGGATGGGGCAAAAGGGTATCTGGGCCTAAATCCAGCCAGTGACAGTGACCTGAAACCATGAGAAAGTGATCAGCAGTGTAGGAAAGAAACCAGTAGAGAGGCTAGAACTAAGCTGCTCTTGAGTTCCAGGACAGAAGCCTCCACAGAAACAAGCAGGATAGAGCTCAGGGTCAGCCATGAGCTTCCTGCCGGCTTAGGCTTCTGTAGCGTGTTCTGGTGAGCTAGCATATACTTTGGGGACTGGTGGTGCGACACCTGCCCTAAGGCTCTCCAGCTGCCTCCATCCACCTGGATTGGTGCTGTTCCATCTACTCATCTGCTTCCAGATCTGCGCTGTCCACTATTAATGCACAGCTGACAGATTGCCAACTGGAAATCAATATTTGAGAGTGAGAAAGTAGACTTGAAGGATTCTCTTGTAAGCACCCAGGGGGTTTGGTGACATGATACTGCTATGCAGGGCTGTTGCATTCTGAGTGCTCACTGCCCCTCTAGTTGTGACAGAGAGGCCAGTGTGCTGACAGGAAGCTGTCAGCCGGTCCTGATGTTGAGGAGGTGTCTGAGCTGTGCTGTACTCTGAACAGGGTTGATGGGATCATTGTGGCTCTGCTGTTCTTCCTGCTCCTAGGATGCCTTTGCTCACGCCTGTTTTTTTTTCTCCAAAGAACTCTCTGCTTGTGTGGTTTAGTTACCTGAGAGGGTGTAAGTGACTTTTTTAATCCGCTTTTTTTCTTTCTAGAACCACCACCACCACCTAAAATTCCTAAACTTGAGACCACCCACCCACCATTGCCTCCAGCACACCCGCCTCCAGGTATGTGCTTGCTGACCACTTGCCCAGCATCTTTGGGACCACCCACTGGAGGGATGACCTGGAGGGTCCTGCAAAGATAGCTGTGACTAGGAGCCTTCAAAACTGCTAGAGTCACAAATAGGTATTTATAGATGGTGTGTCACTGAGCAGCTACACCCAGAAGTACTGAACTACATGAGTAAATGAATTCTCCAGAAAGCCCTACCATCTGAGAAACATTTATCCCCAGCTGAACAGAGTTCTCAGGCTGCAGTCTCGCACCTGCTTCCTGTTGGCAGGATGTCTTCCTGGTGGGTTGTGAATAATGAGCAATTGTTGAGAGTCACTGCAGTGTAACGTAAGGATATAGAGTTCCCTGATCCCAGATAGCTTTCTTTACTTGTATTCCTTTTCAGAAATGGGCGCAGGAGAGCTCGTGTATTCCGGGGCCCTGTACTTCTGACAATTAGCTATACTGAGGGGCAGTGGTGTGCATGACTAGCCCAGCTGTGGAGCTCATGCCTGCAGCAAACAGCTGCCAAGTAACTTTCTCTGTGTCCACATGCTATGAGAATGGAAGTGATGTGTTCTGTGTGGAACACAATCCCAAGTCCCCATCTTAAAAGCCATAGCATCTCATGAGTGGTCTGTAGCGCTGTGCTTAGCTTGGGTGGGATGTGATACACATAGGGGGCCCAAGGTAGTCAGCAGGTTGTTACTGCCTGCACTCAAGGCAAAGAAAGCAGCTACTATAGATGCCTCAAATCCTACTCCTTCCCTTCAGAGCACAGGAATTCCCACTCAGTTGGCTACAGACCAGCCCAGGATAGTACCTTAGAACCAGGTCATCTTCAGAAGGCCCTGGTTGGAGAACCTGGCAACCCTTGCTCTTCTGCTGGGAGATGTGGCAGCAAAGATGGATGCATGAGCTAGGCTACTGTCACTCCCTCATAGAAGGTCCCTGGGATCCTGTGGTAGCTGTCTATGAAGAAGGATCGGAGGAGGAATCAGTGGTAGAGAAAGGCAGAGCTCTAGGAACTGAGAAACGCCAAGGGCAATAGCCAGGCATAGAGGACTGCTTATATGGAAGCAGTTTGTGACACAGAGGTGAGACCTCTACCTCAGCAGAGCACAGCGGGCAGATACAAGCCAGAGTTAAGGATTGCAGTAGTCAGTTTCTTTTTTCATTGTGGGGGTTTGGTTTTTTTGAGATAGGGTTTCTCTGTATAATACCTCTGGCTGTCCTAGAACTCACTCTATAGACCAGGCTGGCCTTGAACTCACAGAGATCTGCCTGCCTCTGCCTCCTGAGTTTGCTGGGAATAAGAGCAAATGCTACCACCACCTGGATTTTTTTTTTTTTTTAAAGAGGGTATAGTTTGAATGTACACAATCACTTAGCTTCTGGAACCAAAGGGCATTTGTCTGCCCCAGACTTTAAGCAGATACATCTGGCCATCTGCTGGGGGAAGAGGGTGGCTACTGATCATCCCAGCTGAGGCCCTCTGACATATCTGTTGCCAAGCCAAACTTCTATTTGCCTTCACCTTGGTGGGAACAGGGTAAAGCAGGTCCCAGATCTGGGCCATGGGAAAAGCAATGGTGTGGCTGTGCCCTGGTGCGTGGGGCAGGCACCTTCACTATCTCATGTCCGCCTGCCTGCCCAGTTGGGGCAGTGTCTTTCACACGGCTTCTTGAGGAGCTGGAAATGCTCTTCCCTCACTTTTCCTTCAGGTGGTCTCCGCAGCCAGTAGGTTTGCTCCTGTGATTGTCCTTCTGAACGGCCCTGTAAAGGGACACTTGATTTTATGTGTGTGGTATTTTGCTTGCATGTATGTCTGTGCAGCATGTTCATGCCTGGTTCCCATTGGGGTTAGAAGAGGGCATTGGATTCACTAGAACTGGAGTTACAGACAGTTGTGAGCTGCTGTGTAGGTACTGGGAACTGAACCTCGATCCTCTGCAAGAGCAGCAAGTGCTTTTAACCCCTGAACCATATTTGTGCATCCCCAGAACACGGTTTTTGAGTGCATATGCCGTGGTGATGGGGGTGGGGGGCATTCTGGTATCGTTTTCCAGAGGTTCAGCCATGACTCAGGACTACAGGTCAAGCCAGAGCCTCCTGGGAGGCTTTGGGGAAATAGAGCCTATAGCTGTCAGCTGTGGACAGGTGTGTGGTCTGTTCTGGTCATCCTTTGCATCTGAAACGTCAATGAGATTGGTTTTTCTTTCAGTAAAATAGAGACAGAAATGCCACTTTTGTGGAGTGCTGGTTCTTGTTTGACTTTTATGTGTCTCTGTCATTTGACAGAGCTCGGGCTTTGGGAACAAAGACAGGCAGAAAGCCCCCACCTGTCTGTGCTAGGGGAGGTGAACTGGGCTGAGCCTGCTTATGCTTTGTGTGCATAAGCAGGGAGGGGACCCAGCATCATTGGGGATGTTGTAGAAGGCCTGTGGTAAGGGTCAGGTGCAGGACCTCTAGACTTGTTGAGCCACAGACATGTTACCACCCCTCGCTCTTCTGTAACATGGTCCTGGGGGATGGCAGCACCTTACCTATGCCCATGAATAATTAGGCTGCCAGGGGTCCCTAAAATCTGCTTGACCCTCTTGTCCCCGGGGCCTTCCTACTGACATGTCTCTCTTCTACAGACCGGAAGCCTCCTCTCGCTCCTGCCTTAGGTGAGGCTGAAGCAACTGGCCCAGTGGAAGCAAGTGACCTCCCCAAAGTCCAGATTCCTCCTCCAGCCCACCCGGCCCCTGTGCATCAGCCCCCACCATTGCCGCATCGCCCTCCACCCCCGCCACCCTCCAGCTACATGACTGGGATGTCTACCACCAGTTCCTACATGTCAGGAGAAGGCTATCAGAGCCTGCAATCCATGATGAAGACCGAGGGTCCCTCTTATGGTGCCCTCCCCCCAGCCTATGGCCCACCTGCTCACCTTCCCTACCACCCCCCATGTCTACCCCCCCAATCCACCTCCACCTCCTGTTCCTCCACCCCCAGCTTCCTTTCCCCCACCCGCTATTCCTCCCCCTACCCCAGGCTACCCTCCACCTCCCCCAACCTATAACCCCAATTTCCCACCCCCACCTCCACGCCTGCCTCCTGCTCATGCAGTCCCTCCTCACCCTCCTCCAGGTTTGGGTTTGCCACCAGCCAGCTACCCACCTCCAGCTGTGCCCCCTGGTGGGCAGCCGCCTGTCCCCCCACCCATCCCCCCACCTGGCATGCCACCTGTTGGGGGGCTAGGGCGGGCAGCCTGGATGAGATAACGTGACGCCTTTTTCCCTTGGGTTTTTTTGTTGGTGTTTTGTTTGTTTGTTTGTTTGTTTGTTTGTTTTAAAACAAGAGTTTTCCAACCAGCTTGAAGAGTAGATTGGGTGGGTAGCAGCAGGGTACCTTGTATATACCAGACAGTTACAGTATGGGAGGGCCAGGCCTGGAATGAGAACAGTGTACCCTGGGTAGTACCTGATGTGGTGTGACCACATCCAGTCTTAGCTGCCATCTGTCCTGCACGGAGTTAAACTAGTGAAGACAGTAAGTAGCCACATTGGCTCAGTACATAGCTTCAGTAAGGAGTGACTTCCCCTCTAGCAATCAGTGCCTATTTTTCCTGGGAACTCAACTTTTCGCAGCTGTGCCCTCCTGTCTACTGTCACCCTTCCATTCAGTGCTTCTCTCTGTGGCCCTAGTAGATGAGGTGGGCCCCACTTATCGTCTGGAGGGGGCTGCCTTGCTGGATGGCTGTCTCCTTTCCTCTGGGGGAAAGGAGGTGTGTACTTGGAAAATAATGTATGTTTACATCTCTTTGCAAAGTCTTGTACATAGAGATATATTTTTTAAGTGTGAATGTAACAACATACTGTGAATTCCATCTTGGTTACAAATGAGAGTCAGTTACACAAATAAAACCAGTTCTGAAACTACTGTTTGTCTATGTGGGACCTGACTGAAGGACATGCAGTCCACTGCAGAATCAGGTGTTCTGCCTATACAAGCTTCTAGAGGGATCAGGCTTGGAAACCCTCCCATTCCTGGCCTGGAAGTAACCAAGAGTGGTCTTCAATGTCCGCTGTAGGCCAGCGGTCAGCCCACACAGAGACAAGCAGCACACACCCAGTTTGCAGGCTCACAAAGAGGCCTTTATTATCTAGTTCAAATAGACACTGTCACAATCTTATTTGTTACTCCTTTTACTAAAATAGTTCAGATCAATGCTTTTACCACACTATCAAAAGTTCTATTTCTTTTTTTCTCTCCACAAATCAAAGTGGTTCAATAGAAGGTAGAAACAGCCAAAGTCCACAGGCTCCAGCTCTGTACACAGCCAGGGCAGGAGGGGGCAGCTGCAGGTCTCACCACCATCAACTATAGAAGACTGGCCCAGGGCAGGAACCAGGCGTTCCCAGCCCCTCCCAAAAGCAGCACACTTTCCCCCACAGTATGAAAATATACACCTCTGCCACTCTGCAGCCATGCATTTAGTTTGTTTCTAAAAAAAAAAAAAAAAAAATCAGTAGTATGTATCTCACATCCTCTCAAGTTTCAAGAAAGAAAAATGAAAGGTCACTTTGTCTTTAAAACACTGGTTTGTGGCTGTTTAATGCAAATGAAAATGTGCTCAGCAGATTCTGACTCCAGGGTAGGCGAGGCCACCTGGAAGGAGGCGGTGACCTCTGTCACAGTGGGAGGTGGAGCCAGTGCAAGCATCTTGTGAGCTTGAGATGGAGAGTCGGCATTGCAAAAGCTAAAGCTCCAGAAGACCACCTGCCCTCCCCAGCCCAGGGCTCACCGGGTTGCTACTAGCCCCTCCTGGCTGTTAGGTTTGAGATGACACAGACTGTCCTTAGAGAGCTAGCCCACTGCTGAAAGGGCCTAGCTTGCCACCCTATGGAAGGAAAGATACTCAAAGATTTATGTTCTTTGAGTTCCCATGATGTCTCTGCAGCATTAGGGATGGGGTCACACCTCTCCAGAAGGGATGGGTAGCTTCTAGGCTTTTCTTTCTTGGCCAGTCTTCAGATTCCAGGAGTCCTTACTTATTGCTTATGTCAGTGGTAGCTAAACCATCCTGATACAAATGTGATTTCCTGGGACTCCCGGATGAGGCTCCCACCTTGTGTGGACCCATACACCTCTGCATTATTCTGGGATTTCTTGGCCCATAAGGGTCTTGGCCTGTCCAGCAACCTACTTAGCAGGAATCACCCAGTACCAGGGCCAGCAGATGGGTACCAACAAGTTAAACACTTGACCAGACATCAGCATTTCTCTAGAAAGAGCTTCCCAGTGCCCCACAGCCAGAGCGGTAGACCTGTTCCCTACTGCCCTTGCACAACACTCCCTGGGCACACTGAGGGCCATGGGCCTTTCCCCTGAGAGTGTGGGACCCAAGGGTGCGGGCAGCAGAGGTGGTGGGAACAGCCCAAGGGGTCATGAGGCCTTGGTTGGGAGGGAAGCAAGATGCTACCACCTTCTTAGCACACGGGGTGTGGGTGGGGCCTGAAGGAGACCTGCCTGAGGCGAGGACAAGCTCTTTGGGCTCAAGTGCTTGCTGCATGGGGCTCGGAAGTACCATTGAATGAGGAAGTAAATACACGGCACGGGTGATGCCAGCAGCAGGGCCTGGCCTTCCTGCAGGTCTTGAGATACCATCTATATATTTCACAAAAGCACCCACTTCCTCATTTTCCTCACACCAAGGTAGAAACCATCCCTATCTGTCATGCCTCGCCGTTTGAGGCATGATCGTGTAACTGAAGCACTTATTTGAACCCCCAGGTCCCTGTAGGGAGAGACTGAGGCTCAGAGAGGTGACCTGTGCAGAGACAGCTAGCCACAGTTCTGCCCACCTAACATGTTCCCAGTAGGTCATGCATGAGCTCATCAGCTGTGAGGAAAAGACTGAAGCTCATCGGAGTAGGGTGGCTTCTGGCCCATCTTTTCACTAGGGGCCTGGAGAAGCTGAGTGACTTTCTGAAGGCCACACAGTAAATTAAAGCCAGAACCAGGTCATGCCCCTTCCTTCCCAAGGAAAACTCATCAGGGGCAGCTCCTGCAACTCCAGCCATAGTGACCCAGGGTGCACCCGGGGGAGGCTCCACCGACAGTGCCATGGCCCAATTCTTCTTAGCCAGAGAGAACGCTGAGCTCATCCCAGACACTCTCCAGGACTTCCTATGTTGCTGTAAACCAGAAAACGAAACTTGAAGGAGAGACCTAAGAGATGGCTACTCTTGGCATGGGCAGGGAGACATTGCCGAGGGGGTGAATGCTAATAAGCAGCAGCTGGCACCGGGGGGTGGCGAGGTACTGACCCCCAAGTAGCATGGAACCCTGAGCTCCCAGCCAGCCATGGACACATGGGAGCCAGTGCTCCACAACCCAGGGTCCTGGCTATGGCAGGGTAGCAGAAAAGTGCCACCTCTGTCACAGTCCAAGCTCTGGTGGCTTCTGTCCAGTGTGAGGGACAGTCAGGGTGGAAGGCTTGATGAGGGGCATCCACCAAGAGCAGGACAGCCCCAGACAGTCCCGGGCCTGGAGTCTCAGAAGCTTCTTGCGAGTGGAACACAGAGCTTAAACAGGGAGCCAGGCTGCCTGACCACTCTGCTGCAGCAAACAGCCTGTGGCTTCTCGTCTTCCCAAGGTTTGCTGGTGAGGGAGGCAGGAGGTGGAGGCCTGGCTGTCAGTGTCACACCAGGGTAGCCAGGGTGGGCCATGTCCTATGTACAATTCACCACAGAGAAAGACAGTGGCTGGGCCAGAGTTTCTACCAGGTCTAGGGCCTCAGACTCCAGGCAGGGCCAGTCCACATCCATGGAGAAACGGTCCTACAAAGGCCCCTTGAACTGGTTACCAGACAGGTGCTGCCGGATGGAGGGCTTGGTGCTGGCGGCATCTCCCAGTTTCCTCCAGACCACCTGTGAGGAGGCACACTGTGTTAATTGGAGGGCTCACCCCAATCCTACTCTCGGGTCTCACATACCGACTGCCTTACCACCCTGCAAAATCGCCCATGTCTCCAGAGCCACAAAGCTGAGGACGCAGGAAGGTAGAGATGCCCACCATCACTGTGAAGCCTGGCCCCCCAAGCAGGCCACTGCTAGGTGTGAGCTCATCTTTTCAGATGTTCAGTGGGGGCCGTAGACTCGGGAAACAATATGAGGTACACCTCAGGGTATCTCACCCCGCCTGGACTCCAGGCTCAGAGCCTGTCCTAGTGGCTTCTGTGAGGGCCACTTCATCATCCAATGAAGACGACAAGTGGTAGCTGGGAGTTGAAGACAAGGCTCTCTCCCCAGAACAGAGTGTTCACTCGCATGGCCAGGTCTGAGCACTAACTGCAAGGCCAGAGGCCACCAACGGGCACCAGTGAGGGAAAGAAAAAAAAAACAAAAAACCATGGTCCTACACTGGGATGAAGACTGGAGCCCAGGCTCTGTCTAGAACCCCAGGCACGGCACTACTGGGAAGGGAAAGATCTGGTGAGGGGTCAGGAGCCTCTCTGAAGGGGAAGTATGGTAAGCGGTAATGAACCAGGATTCCCAAAGCCGGTCATCTTTCCCCAGCCATAGCGGAGCAAATAAGAAGCAGGTGGCCACGCCCCAGTGCCCAGCCCCAGCCCCGGGAAGCGCCTCACGTTGCACATCTCTCGAACGATGGCCTTCTCCTTCTCGCTCAGGTCCTCCTCACAGCTGTCCTGAAGCTGCCGGTCGAGGTTCTCGTGCACTTCTAGAACCTGAAGAAACAAGTGTCACAGCCTCAAGAGACAGGTGGACGCCAGCAAAGAGCCACTAAGGAAACCAGGGAGGCTGGACAGGGACTTCAGGTGCTCTTGCTTCATGAGCCACAAAAGGATGTGACAGCCTGTACCCAGTCTTGCGGGACATGGCAGTTTCTGCTAGCAGCCACTAAGACTGAGCACTCATGCACATGTGTGGGTGATAACCATGATATACATACAAAGGAAGGCAGGAGAACCCTGAAGTGCTGCTGTGTTCAGGTATGCAAGTCCACTCCAGACACTAGAGTCTCCTGAAACCTGTCTGCTTGTACCTAGAGGCACAAGGCTAGCCTGGACCTCCGATTCTAGCCTCACTCCCACCCCAGGCCTCTCTCTGGCCTCAGGAGGACACTTGTCAATCTCCCCAGCTGCAGCATCTCAGGCTGAGCAGACAACTGACACACTCATGACCACATTCAGCCTAAGTCTCATGGCACTCCAGGCAACGGTGTCCCAGCCCCACTATTCAAGTGCCCTGAGCTTGGAGATGAAGCACTTGTAGAGAAAGGCCCCCATGATCCCGCAGTCCTACTGTGTGCTTGGGAGGGGCAAACAGTGCATTTTACCTTCATGGCATGCACAACAGCCTCGGGCTTCTGTCCTGCAGAACTGTAGACAGTGGAAGGGGGCGAGGGCAGCTCAGATACAGGGCAGGCTGGGCCCTGTGGAAAGAATGACACATGTGAGCCCCCTGGCTGGGTCCCAGATGCCTGTCACTGGGGTAAATGCCAGTCTGGGGGCTGGAAGGATGAGGGTGGAGAAGAGGCAAGGGTGAGAGCTGAGCATCCTGGAGCTGACCTTTGCCTGGCTACTCCCCATGCTTCCTAGACACACCTCTTCTGCAGATTGCATGGTGGCTTACAGAGTCAAAAGTGTGTGGGGGAAACTCTGTATGTGGGGGTAGAAAAGACCCTGTATGTGGGGGGGAGACCCTGTATGTGGAGGGAGAAGACCCTGTATATAGGGGAGAGAAGACCCTGTATATAGGGGAGAAAAGACCCTGTATATGGGTAGAAGACCCTGTATTGGGGGGAAGACCCTGGATGTGGAGAGAAGACCCTGTATGTGGGGGGGAGACCCTGTATGTGGGGAGAAGACCCTCTATGTGGGGGTAGATCCTCTATGTGGGGGGAAGACCCTCTATGTGAGGGGGAGACCCTGTATGTGGGGGGTAGACCCTGTATGTGGGAGGAAGACCCTGTATGTGGAAGGAGAAGACCCTGTATATAGGGGAGAAAGGAACCTGTATATGGGAGAAGACCCTGTATGTGGGGATAGACCCTGTATGTGGGGGGAAGGCCCTGTATGTGGAAGGAGAAGACCCTCTATATAGGGGAGAAAAGAACCTGTATGTGGGGGGGGGAGGCCCTGTCTGTGGGGGAACCCTGAATGTGTGTGTGGGGAGGGGGGAGACCCTGTATGTAGAGGCGGGCGGTGGGGAGACCACGCATGCTGTTCTTCAGATGAGGCATGGCCATCTCAAGAGAGTCAGACAAAGATTCACGTTACTCAGCCAGTTGAGGAAAGGCCAGGCTCAAACCTCCCTGTCCAAGTTCAAAGCCCACCCATTCCCCTCAAGTCCTGCTCCCAGTCCTTGCCCTTGGCCCAGTCCTTGCCCCTTGGGTGGTGAATTGGTCACTGGCCACATGTTCAAAGGTAGGAATAGAAGACAGATCAGTCTGGGCCAGGAGGGACCTCAGAAAGCTCAGAAAGTACTTCGCCCAGCCTCCCTCCAGCTTCCCTCCCTCCTGCTGGTCCTGAGCAAGGTGAGGGCTTTTGCCTTGGGCAATAAGAAAACTCCAAGAGGTGCCCCAGGAGCAAGTGGGGAGGGAATGTTCTACAACCAGAGCACTAGACGGCTGTACCCTGGCCCCTGGGGATCCAGAGCACTAGACGGCTGTACCCTGGGCCCTGGGGATCCAGAGCACTAGACGGCTGTACCCTGACCCCTGGGGATCCAGAGCACTAGACGGCTGTACCCTGACCCCTGGGGATCCAGAGCACTAGACGGCTGTACCCTGACCCCTGGGGATCCAGAGCACTAGACGGCTGTACCCTGGGCCCTGGGGATCAGCCTGAAAACAGAGCTACTCATTCTGTAAGACATGGACCCTAAAGACTCCTCCCAACAATCAGAGAAGCTGAGAAAAGAGGGCTGAATCCTGTCCAGCCATGGCTATCATACAAGCCCAGTAGGGGCCTTGAGGTTGTCCTTATGCCCAGAGTCTTCCACTGACAGCCTGTCTATCGAGTCCATTTCCCTCGGGCCACCTGGCATGGATGATCCCCAGGGCCTCACAGGCTGATCTGCTCCTGTTTCACCAACTGGTTCCAGAACAGGCATGGGGGCTCTGCCCCAACAGGGCTCAGGATCTAGGAAAGTCAGCATTGGACATGGTCCCTTTAACTGACACTTGATTCATGCCTTAGCCTGCTCTGAGCCTCAGTTTCCTCCCTTGGATAAGAGAAAGGGTCCTATGTCCCAGGAAGCATACAAAACCCTGGAAAATGCCCAGTAGGTGTGTCTCGAACTCTAGTCCAGGCTGCCTGACTGGTAAATAGGAAAACAAACAGGGAAAGGGAGTAAGTGGGTTGGGGATGTATTACCCACGGGACTGCAGCCCAAGACAGGCTGGACTAGAGCAGAGTCCACACTTCCCCCACTGGCCAGCAGAGGGTGCCAGCCAAATGAATAAAAAGAGGTCTGGCCCCAGCACCTCGTCCTAGGTAGATACTGTCACCCTGTCCCAGGGAAGACCGGAAATCCTAGTTCACGCTGATGCCACCAGCCTCCATCCTCATCTGTGCCTGTTTCTAACTGACTGCTGTGGGTCCCTCCAGGAAACAGCCGCAAAAGAAATGCAGGAGGCAGGGGGACTGATTGCTGCGCAGTCCAGCCCTCCTGCGCAGTCCAGCCCTCCTGGCTCAACTCACCCAAGCAGCGGGTATCGGGGAGGGCAGGACATGGGGCTCTGAAACGGGTAATGGCCATTGCTCTGCATTTAAAGACTGATTAAGAGTGATTGATGCATTGGGGTTAGTTAGCATCATGCGGGCTCTCCAAGGCCTACCCATCACCAAGCACCTGCACTGGGCAGATCAATCCCGAGTGATAAAACAAACCCCTCTCACAGATGAGGACAGTGACGTGAGCTAGCCAGAGTCAGTTGGTGTACGTGAACCTGGCACATGGCTCTCTGCCACCCCAGAGTTGGTACCGAAAGTGCAGAGACCAGCTTTTCCCAAGATGCCTGTCCAAGCCTGGCTGCTCCTGTCAGGAAGCTGGGATTACAAACCACCTCCTCCCTAGGCTGGCAGTCTTCTTACCTGGGGACTTTCAGGGTTTGCCCTTGTTGCCCTGTTGAGCCCTATGCACTTTAAGGAGACTGACCCTAGGACGGAGGAGGCAGCGACCCAGCAGTGCCAGCACTGAGGGTCAAGGTGGCCAGTCAGGCCCACAGCCTTGACCTCTGAGCCTTTACCCCTTGCCTTCAGTAGCTCCAATAACTGCTATGGCTGGCATCCACAGGGCATTCCACCCCAAAGGCCTGCCTGTCACCTCAGCCCTCCCTGCCCTCTGCCCCTTGGACCACTATCCTAAACAGAGATGATCTGAAGGTCTTCCGTTCATAGCGCCCATGGAACAGAGATATCTGCTGACCCACAAGATCACACTGACCCCTGACCTCCAGGCCCATTTGGACATCAGTATGCCTTTGACTGTGAGGTCCTGTAATCCACGAGCACCCCAGAAGGCCCACTCCCTCCTCCCCAGGGCTGCATGATAGCCCCTCTTGTGGAGTGAGATACAGAATCCCCCCACCCACGGCCTCCACCATGAAGCCTTCCAGAACCTTCCCTCACTCCACTAGACTTCGGTCAGCGCTGCTGAAGTTTGGGGCGTCTGTGTCCTCTAGAGGCTGTGAGAAGTAGGCTGGCACCTGGGAGGCTGGCCCGTCACCAGAGCCAGCGCTGCACTTCACAGGTGCAGGCGATTTGAAGACGGTTCAGCATCACTTAGTGCGCTGAGTCCCTCATCGTGAAGCAATTAGAGCATCGTTTGGTCATGGGCTCCTGGACAAATATTTGGATTATCTGCTGTCAGTGGGCTTGGCAGCCCGCACAGTGTCAACTGGTGGAGAAGGCAGCCAGGCTTCGACAGAGAAACTACAGAGGATGGTTGCCGGTGGTAGCATGAGCCCTCCTGTGCCAGCGCTGTGACCCACCAAGGCCACAGAGAAGCCAAGGCCAACCTTGCTGGTCATCATGGGGGACGACAGGGCAGGGACGGGATCCACACACTGCCCCGGAGTCCCTCTAGATGCCCATACTGGAAGAGCCTAGCACGCAGGCATGCAGTGTGTGACCAGCCACAGTGGCTCAGCAAGGTGGGGGCCCTCACTGTCCCATGGAGCAGGTGAGAATGGCAACCACAAAGCATCCCATAACCCTCTCTGTAGTCACACAGGGGCGACAGACATGCCTGCCCACAGTGTGACCCAGAAATGGTTGGTCACTGAGTGCTGGCATCCAAGGCAGGGCAGAGCCCAGGTAAGCATGCAGCAGATAATCCTGTAGGCCTGTGGTGGTCTCAGGGCAGAGCCCCTCAACTTAAGAGGCTTCATCTCTCAGCTACAAAGCCAAGGTATGGATCCCAACCCTAAATCTCAGGCCAGCAGGCTCCTCTCTCTGCTACAGATTCACACAGTGTTCAGCCAGACAGCGCCTATCATGGCCAGCAGATACTGCCCTTAAAATCTAGCGATATCACCTACCCCAGGCTTCACTTCTCACCCCCTCACTGGGTCCCCATAAGGTTCTAAGGATGCAGGAGCCCAGAGTCCCTGCCCCAGGAGGGTGGAGAGTAAGAAAGTTCACTCGGGGGCTGGCAGTCCTAGACATGACAGGGGCTTAGCCACACAAAGACCACCTGTGTCGGCTCTGTCTCTTCTGGAGCTCAGAGCAACTCAGCTCTGGATCAGGGACACTTACATTCTGCAGGACTTCCTGGTAGGAGGGCGGCAGGGATGAAAGCTGGGATTCTGAGTGGTATGGAGAGAAGCCTTTCCGCAGAGTCCGGAACTCTCCAGAGCCTGCCTGCTGCAAAGGAAGGGGAGGCAGAGTCAGATCCAGGGATGGTGGAGGGGTCAAGGCTCTTCATGCCAAACCTTGTCCTGACCCAGGCCCTGCTCTTAGTAAGCATGCTGTCCTCTGTACAGTGACCTGTCCGCTCAAGCACCCCCTCCTGGATACCTTAACACAGCTCACAGGCTGCCTCTGCCATCACTTAGACAACCCCCCTCCCCACTCATCCCAAAGTAGGCCTGGGTATTGGTCCTCTGAATCCACAGGAACCAATGCAAGCCAGTGCCTGAAAGGGTGATGGCAAGGAGGGAGGATGGGCACACACGTGTGCTGCCCTAAGGTAGCTCCCCACAAGTCAGGCTAGTGACCCAAGACCAGGAGCCAGAGTCCCCAAGGGTCAGGGAAACCTCATAGCTGACAAGGTTTGGTCCAGACTGTCCACCTTCTAGGTCCAGCCCCACAGAAGACAGCCTTCCTTCCTTCCTTCCTAAACCACCAAGACTTCAAAGGAGAGGAGGGAGCAGATTAAAAACTGCAGAGGAATGTCCATAAATCAGCAGGCTGCTGAGTTCCCCAAACAAACCAGAAAGGGAGGAAGCCAGGCTGGCTGACAGAAGGGGCAGCAGCCCTATAAAGAGGGTCCCTCCTCCCACCCAGCAGCCTGCTCATCCAGCCTGGGAGGGATCCCCACATTCCACTGCTGGCCTCCTGCCAGTCACAGGGCCTAGCCCCCATTTCTCAGACCTCCCACCACCCGCCTGCCAGAGCTGCTAGCCTTTGCCACCTGCAGGTGGAGACAAGGAACGCTCAGACAAAAGACAGAAGTGTCCTGACCACCAGACAAAACCTTGGGATAATCACTCCCCCACTGTATTACTCCCAACCTGGAGAGCCAAGAGTCCGGTCAAAAGAAGTCTGTCAACCGGGCAACAGAGGGTATACGGGGATCTGTTGGGCCAGGGAGCAGGGGCAGAGGGTTGGGGCTGTTTCCTCAGCCTTGGGTATGACCCAAACTCATGAGGGTACCCAGAAAGCCTCCTGAGCTAACACATGGCTCCTCTGGTAACATAGGCGTGGCCCCAGCAGCAGCATCTGCAAAGAGGTCTCCCAAAAGACCTTGTAAAAGGTCAAGCAGAATTGTGGTACCCTGGCCGTAGACTTGCGGAGACCACCCCAAGGCATTAGAGACCACAGAAAGTCAATCCCTGACACAAGGGCCAGATCTAGTGCAGTGCCCTGAGACTAGGTCTCAAGAAAAGAGGCTGAACCCAAAGTACTTAACTCCTTAACCCCACCACTCCTTAACCCCACCACGAGTGATCCCCTTCCACAGTCATCATGCCTTCCTGTGGGGTTACCCCAGCTCCAGTCAAAACCATAAACTAAACCACAGCCAGCTCTCTATGACCACAAAACACTCTCCAGCAGAGAATACCTTCGAAGTTCTTATGAGCTCTAAATGCCCGCACATAAAAAACACCCATGGGTCCTCGTGGGATCTGCCTGCTGAGGCTGTTCTGTGGAGACATGAAAACAGCCCTGCCACCTTGCCATGACTGCTGGACAAAATAAAGACAAAGGCAGGTTGCCAGCCCAGTAGAGAACACACAATGACATCCCACTTGGCCACAGACCCAGGAACGGCAACCGATTGTAGCCTGGGTTCTTTCCCGCCAGCCCAGGATCAGGATGGCAGGACCTGTCCTGTCCTGTTCTGACCCACACACAGGGTTATGTTTCGGCTGGGTCTTCCTGCCCACAGCTTCTCTGGCCCTCAATCAGAGGCTCCTAGGCAGTCAAGCGCTATCACTGGCAGTCAAACACTGGAAAGTACTAAGGTTTCCTCCCCTCCGACCCCCCATTCCCCACAGCTTCCTGGGTAATTTCCTTGGGTGGGGTGGGGGTTTCCAATTAGCAGCACACAACTCCCCACCCCTACTTTGGGTGAGCATCTATAAATATTTGCATGTGCGCAAGACTTTATTAGCAAGCCACAGAGCCAGGCAGGAAAACTCACACACAATCTCTCATTAAGGGGCAATGTGACTAATGACGCATCAAATGAGTAACCACGGCCGCACTTAACTCCAAATTAAAAACACTGCTAGTTGCCGCCTAGATCCCTGGGCAGAACGAAATTCCTGTTTTCATCTCAGAGGGGAGGCAGGGGCTGCAGATGCCTTGAGGTGCACAGCATTTGCCATGGTTGAGCTAAAGGCCTTCTAGAAAGTCGCCTCCCCTGACATCCTAGAGGGTAGAGGGGAGGCTGAATCTCCCTGAGCCTTCTCAGGACTGCAGGAAGACTCACAAGTCCCCTGCAGTTGGAGCAGCTAACTCGGTGCCCCTCCCTCTTTTCTGAGCATACAAGGCCAGCATGCCCCCTTTTGCCCTACTCCTAGGACTTCTGAGGGGCAGCATGAGAATTCTGAACTAGGAGCGAGGAGGGCTTTTCATAGGACATGGGGTCCCCTGCAGACGCCTCATTCCCTAGCAGCCCCCAGGACACTGAACACGTCCTGGAGAACTGAGCACACAGTGAAACACAGCCAGAGGCCAGGGTGGCTCCCTTCAAGGGGCCACTTTTCACTGCAGCTGAGAAAGACCCTGCTTCTATCTTGGAGGTGGGAGAAGGCCACTGCTCCAGACATTATCACTCTCCCTGCCAGGGATGTGTGCAGGACTGGACAGGAGACCTACCCAGGTCCTCCAGGCTATGGGTGGGGCTTCCACGGAGCTCAGGCACCACTTCTGTGCCTCTCCTAGTCCCACCCGTGGGCCTGCCTCCCAGGTCTGATGACCTTCCTCTATTGTCTTTGGCGTAAGGAGGAAGGTTATGGGATTGGCCACCAAAGCGTAATTAGTGACCTGGGTAATCTGAATAACACACTTGGAGCCTCAGCAGCCTGCAAGTGTCACTCCACCCAGAGAAACAAACAGCTTACCATCTCACTGGCCTGGCTGGAAACAGAGGGAGGACTAACTGCAGGCGGCAGAGGGAGGACTGCAGGGCAGGCAGAGGGAGGACTAACTGCAGGTGGCAGAGGGAGGACCACAAGCGGCAGAGGGAGGATTGCAGGGCAGGCAGAACATGGGCCTCGAGGAAGCTGTTATCCTACCAGGGCAGCCAGGGCCACAGACTGATCTGGGCTCAGTGGCCTAATCCACAGCAAAGCCTACCGAATCCAGGTTGTCACTTGTGTTGGGTAGAATTCCCAATGTGGGAGCTCACAGGCAGAGGAAGGAAATAAGAGCAGTCTCCAAGGACAACTGGCCTCTGCCAGAGCCTACGGGCACTTCAGGGCATGCATTGTACCAGTTCGGTCACTCAAACCCCACAGAGGAGAGCAGGAGTATTTGGGGGGCCGATACAAACGGCACTCCATTGCACATGTCAGTTGATGTAGAACCTGGACACTTTGTAATGGCCTGGCTGGCACGGCCAGGCAGCCCCAGGCCCAGGGCCTGGCGTGCAGTCATGTTGCTACTGATCAGTGGTTCTCAACTGGTATGACTGCCCCTGGGGACATCTGGAGAAGTCTAAGATATCTTTGGTTGCCACAACTATTGTGGCGAGTACAAGCCAGGGCGGCTTCCAAACCTCCAACAATGAGCAGGACCATCTCTATAACAAAGAGCCACCAGGCCCGTGTGTCCACAGAACCGGAACTTGGACCAGAATAGTACAAGGCCTACAGGACAGGAACTGTGGGGGCAGGCAGCTCAGAACTGAGGGAAGGAGACAGGAGCAAAGTCACTGAAGGCCTAAAAGCTTGGGAAAGATGTCTTCCAGGGAGTCTCCCACAAAGCTGCTCACAAAGGCTCAAAGGACCAAACATGTACAGTCCCAGCCCAGTGTCGATGGGCTAAGATTTGACCCGTAACCTTTACCTCTGGGGGAGCCACCACTGTGCTGACCAGACCTTTGCTCCACCATTCACTGGCATAGCTTCCTCCAGCCCTGCACTTCAAGCGTCCTGTCCTGCTGCAGAACTGGGATGGTGATATGGTGATGGGGCGGTGTCAGAAGACAGAGGTGGGGGGCGGGGTGAGGTCAGGAGAAGGATATGATATTCCCACCAGCACACAGGCTCCTGCCTCGGGACAGTCAATGATAGGCCAGTGAGAAAGGCTGGCCAAGGGAACCACCGCAGGACTCACTGTTACACGGCAAAGCAGGAGCTGACGCCAGCTCAGAAGGGGCAGGTGTAAAAAGAATCTCAAGGGAGGACTAGGACATCCTGGAGGCGGTCGGCGTCCAGGAAAAGGATGAATGTGGAGAGGAGACACAGCAGACACACCACACAGCACTTAGCAGCCCTCCTGCCCCTCAGAGCCACTGCAAACCCCACTCCCCCAGCAGCTCTACCTGGAGCCGGCTTCTCTGGCGGCCGTAGGGGCGGGGCAGCTGGAAGGAAAGAAAACAGCATCACCCTGCCAGTCTATGCCATCTGCCCAGTCCCTTTCCTGGGACAGGGACTGGCTAAAGCCGTGAGCTCTTAGCTGTGCCAGGTAGTCTTACCACACGCAGGGCCAAAATAGAGGATGCTAAAAAGCCACTCCATGTTTGAGACAAGGGTCAACTGAGCGCAGTCCCAGCCTAAAGCTCAAATATCCTAACGAGGGAAAGCAACCTCTTGAAGGGCCTAAGGGCACCCCCAAAGCCCCAGCCAGTTCTGAGAGGCCAGTGGGAGACACCCAGAAATGCCAACTGGACCAGCTTTCTTTGAGCAGTGGCTTTGGCTGGGGGCCCTGAGGCTTCTTTTCATCAGCACTAGATCAGGTAGAAAAGTCCCTTCACCCAGCTGGCTCCACCTCCCCTACCCCCCAGTCAATTTCATACTCCATATCCCACTGTCAGACCTGGCAGAGGGACCAGCCAAACCATGGGGCCTATGACACAGTGGCTCACCCACGGGACAGCCAGACCACTCCCCCACCTACAGGGAATATCACACCCTTCCAGGTCCTCTGTTGGTTCACTGAGATGAGAAAGAGATGGGCTGAAGGGGAGCCATCTGGAAGAATGCAGACTTTGAGTGCAAAAAGCCCACCATAGTTGGTAAACCAACTCCCTGGCCACTGCTTGCTATACATACCCTGCAGTCAGACAGGGGCTCACAAGGCTGTAGAGTGGCTCCCAACATGGCTCTCACTACCAGCTGGCCCACATCTGTGTTTTCCACAACTGCCTTTTAACTCTCTGAGTGACACAGATGGCAGGTAAATTCGTGGTCTTGTTTTACAGATAAGGAAACTGAGGCAGAGAGGTTACACCAGCGGCCCAGTGCCCTCTGGCAGATAGGTAGCACTAGTTAGCCATCTTTAGGTTCTAATCAGCATGACTCCAGGTAGATGCTCCCTAAGTCTTCACTGCTAAAGCACAGAGCAAAATGCTTGGACCCTCACGGGGCCACCAGGATGCCCTGCCCTTCTGCTGAGGCTGGACAACAGGGTCCCTGACAAGGAGCAGCAAGAAAGACTTGGGTCCTTGCTAAATAGCCTCTCAAGTCCTCCAGGGTCATGGCACTGCACTGCTCAGGCAGGAGGCAAAATGCCAGCCCAGACATCACGGGGGCACACCAGAAGTACCCCAAATTACGTGAGAAGTTAGTGCACCACAGCAGACACCAGCCAACTAAACTGCATGCTTTTAGCCCAGCACTTGGGAGGCAGAGGCAGACAAATCTCTGTGAGTTCAAGGCCAGCCTGGTCTACAGAGAGATTTCCAGGACATCTAGGATTGTTACACATAGAAACCCTGTCTTGAAAAACCAAAACAAAAAAAAAAAAAAAAAAAAAACAATGACTTTAGAGGGACATGTGGATGGGGCAACCCCCGACTCTCCTCAGGAATGTGAGAAACAAAAATCGTGAGGCTTCAACAAGGGTTTCGGATGGTGGTAGATGGTTCCTAACCACCTCTTCCAAACCCAGAAAAGGGCAACACGTCACATGTCATGCAGGGACAGGCAGAAGTTATCAGTCAAGACAGCACAGCTGGGGACACTTGGGATGACGAAAAGGACAGATAAGGACTGCCCACCCAGGAGTGCTTCCAGGGCCACCCCAGGCACTGCTTGATGTCACCATCATTCCTGACTCACAGGGAGGAAACTAAGGCACAAAAGACAAAGAGTTTTGCCAGAAGCCACAGGTTAACAACGGGACAGAAATGGCTTGAGCTCAGATCCACCCAGTGCTCAAACCTACTTCCTGATGGTTCACACGAGGCAAAGGCCACACAATGTGTCAGACTGCCCCTCCACTCACGTGGTTAAGTCCTAACCCCCTGCCCTAACCTTAGGATGACACCCCTTTTGAGGTGGAGGTCTTCATAGGGGGGAACAGGTTAAAGTAAGGTCATTAGGGTGAGCCTTCGTCCAACGTTGAGTGGTGTCCTTGTGAAAGAACAATTAAGTCAAAGACAGAAAAGTATGAGGAACATAGGAAGAAGTGACAGCAACAAGCCAGGGGAGGGCTCAGGAGAACCAGCCCTGTGAGCACCCTGATCTTCAACGGTTTGGTAGCCTGTGCGTTCCCCCAACTCCAGCCCTTGTACGTGGAACTCAGCAGTCCGAGACACTTCGTAGGGCCTCCATGCCAGGAACACTCCCTCATCCAGGCTTCACTTCACCTGTGTCTGGTATAAATCACGGGCTGCATTTAGCAGCCCTGCGGTACCTGGCACCGTGTGGGAGAGTGTGGAGCTTTTGGAATAGAGGAGGGCAAGGGTGCTTCCCAGCCATATGGCTGAACCACAGCCTCCCTCCACCGCCCCAGTGGCAGCTGCAGCCACAGTGGGCCCTCTGGCCTCAGTGAGAGAACACCAGGGTCGCTTGCTCTTTTGTGAGCCTGGCTTCTTGGCGGGTCTGGAGGCTTCATTTATCAGCCCAGCAGGGGGCTAACCGGAGGCCCCGGCTTCAATTACAGCTGCCCCCACCCCAGGTCCCGGCTGGGTACAGAGGATCTGCAGCAGGAATAATGTGCGTGGTGTCCTGGGATGAATCATCTCAGAGGAAGCAGCTGTGTTGATGAAATTTTGAAGCCGACACGAGAAAGAAAATATGAACTGCACTACGGTAATTTAGCCCGTGAACACCCTGGCACATTTTTAATTAAAGCTATTTCGGAGTTAAACAGAGGCTGTGGGGGAGGGGTGAGAGAAGTGGGGGTAGGAGTCACGAGACTCTCTGGCCTCCCACTCCAACCCCAAGGACACATCACCTTACAATAATCGTTGAGAATATTCCTCACTCCTGCTTCTCAACAGTGGGCAATTGCTCTGCTTTGCGAGGAGCTGGGGGTTTCCGTTGGATATGATTTCATGCCAGAAACATGAAAATGAAATTCACACACCAGAGGCCGAGGAGTGAGGATGGCGGATACTCTCCTGTCCTCACCGGCTCCTTGCCTCCTTCCTCAAGATGCCCAAACACGGTCCAAAGCCACAGCATGGCTTCTTGCTACCTGACAGAGCAACCATCCTTATTAAGGAGACCTTCCTGCGCCTGGATGAGAGTCAGCTCCCTTCAGGGCCTAGGAGACTGGGCGGAGAGCAGCTGGGGTGTCCCTGGTTCAGGCACCCAGCTCAACCATGCCAGGTGTTAGAGACGAGGTTGGGGCCACTGGAGGCTCAGCAACCCGTTCCTCAAGCAGTTGGCAGTCGTGTGAGGGTGGGGATGGGAATTCACAGCAAAGAACATGACGGGACAGCATTTGCCAAAGACAGATGACAGCCCAGGGCCAAGAATACTCGGAGCAAGTGCAGACACACCAAAAAGTGTTTAGACGGTAGTGTCAGAACGTAGAACACATCCCTGTGGAGAGATGGGACCTGGACAGTGCTGGACACTGCGCAGGCCTCGAGGCTCAGCCTCCTGCACAGGGGACCTAAGGGAAGTAGACACAGCCTCCTTGTGGGACTATGGCTGCCCTAGGAAGGAAGGAAAGAAGGGAGGGAGGGAAGGAGGGAAGGAGGAAGAGAGGGGTGGGCTGCTATTCCATGGCTTTCACATTCATCTGTAGTACAACTCCATGGCCTGGTTCAACACTTGAAACTGGGATACAGGTTCCCGGGGACAAAGTGGCCCTAATAGCAGAGACAAAAGTTCAAGAACAACCCTAATCCCTGCAGAAACAGGAGCATGAGCTGTTCCCTGTTAGACAGTGGAGCACACTTCCTGTGGAAATGACGGTGGGAGCAGCATCCTCAACTTGAAAAGGGCTCCTCTCTCTCTCTCTCTCCCCACCCCTCTCTGCTTCTCTGCTGTCTCTCTGTCTCTCCCCTCCTCTCTGCCTCTCTCTTCTTTTCTGGGGCTCCTTCTCCCTCCCCTTCCCCCTTTTTATGTTCCCTTTTCCCTAATAAAAACCCCCTCCACGTTAAAAAGAAAAGGAAAGAAAGAAAGAAGAAAAAGGGCTCCTAGCCTGTCTCTCCACAGGGACAAAAGCCAGACTGAGGCTCACACGGCGCAGAAACCACAGGCCCTGAGTTGGGGCCCTGGAACACGATGTCAGTCTTCCCTCAGCAAAGCAGGGGCCCAGCCCACGGGAGAGAGCACAGGAGAGCAACTCCCTTCCCTCCAGGCTGGATGTGGACCCTTCAGAGGTCCTAATACTGCTGGCACCCCTGCTCCCTGCAGTCTGAGTTCCTGGGGAGCACTGGGGTTCAGGGAGATCTGCCCCGAGACTAGTCCCAGCAGGGCAGCCTATAGCGATTACACAGTGGGACTAAATTCACTGTTAGGATATCAGTCTCCCAATAGACACCAGTGGACAGAGGAGGCTACGGTTTTCCTACGCAGGGCAATGAACATCAAGCCCAGCAGGTCACATGGCAGCAGGGCCAGGCATCTGAGCTATTTCTAAGGCTGTTTCATTCAAGGATAGTCACTGATGAGAGAAAAAGGTGGATTATTGAATCCACTTTTAAAAAGCAATTACTAGTTTTAAATGTTTTACATTGGATTTATATATTGTATACAAATTTTATATATTGATACATGAGATTAATTGTGTTAATCTCATAGTGTATATACATTTCTACTCTTATTCAAGGTATTGTACCTATACAATTCTTTTTTTTGGTGGGGGGGGGCGGTTTCGAGACAGTGTTTCTCTGTAGCTTTGGAGTCTGTCCTGGAACTAGCTCTTGTAGACCAGGCTGGTCTCGAACTCACAGAGATCTGCCTGCCTCTGCCTTCCAAGTGCTGGGATTAAAGGCATTCACCAACACCGCCCAGCATAACTCATTTAACAATGTAATGCAAATTTCTAGTCCTTGAAAATTATTATTACTATTTAGGATAATAAGGAAATGAAGGTTGGTAGTTAATCACCTACTACAATTGAACTTATAGTCACATTAGGTCAAACAAAGATATATTTTAGATAGACAGGTCATCTTTAAACACTTCAGAGATCTACAGAATATGGTAGTTTAAGATGTTTTAAAAACATCTTTTTTTTGTTTTGTTTTGTTTTTTTATGACAATGAGACATGTCTGCTCCTGGCAGCATCAATCTACTTCAGAGAAGATAATGGGCATTAAGAAATTCCACATGAAGTTTACTTTCTCTATAGCATGGCTACAGATATGGCTGGCTGGAAAGAGGAATATAAAGGGGAAGAGACAGGAACTCAGTAGTATGTCGAGTCTGAGGATTCATGGAGACAGGATCTTGCCCCTTTGGTCTGAAGATTTGGTAAAAGGTCTCTCTAGCGATTGGTTGCTTTTCTTTTCTGATCTTCAGCTTGAACCCAAATATCTGTTTCTGTGTTCTTATTATTCATGCTACATGGTCACTTAGAGACCAGCAGGTACAACAGAGGAGGGAGAGGCTAAGATTAAGCTGGGGTGGGGGCTGGAGGGACTGGTCAAGCTGGCTGGGCCCAGGAACTCTACCTAATCAGAGCATAACCTCAAATCGCCTGCCATCCTCACCACCAGCAGGAATGTTAGTCGCAATCCACAGAAGCGCGACACCCTTTCCTCAGACACCTCTCCACCAGCAGTCATGATTGCCAAGTCCCTCACCCGCCATCCTAATGCTGCTCTTTCTCACAGGCCCACAACCCCAACTGTCTGTGTGAGCAGGGTTAGGTCTGGTAGGCAGGACAGTAGACCTAAGGAGGAATGGGCTAGCAGGGGATGGGGGTTTTACACGGGTCTGTCAGAGGGATAAAGTGGACCATTCTCTTCACCAATTATGTGACCAGCCTCTCTGGCTGGGCCCAGTGCCGACCATGTGATGCCTGCCCACACTGGGGAAGTAAGCAGTCAACATGGCTGGCAAGCCTTGGCCACCTTGAGCCTGGATTAGAGTGAGGATTAGGCCTGTGACCAGGCTTTCCAGAGACAGCTGGAAAGACCACAGGGGTAGGGAGGAAGCTATGGGAGCTCCAGAGAAGCTGGCCTCCAAAGCAGTGGCCATTGGGGTACAGTAACCAGTAACCCTGTAGTCCACTTACCTGTGGGGGGAGCTTGTCACCCTCCAACAGCTTCACCTTGGTCTCCAGCGGCCTGATGTAGGTGGAGGAGGGATCTGAAAGGCAGAGAGGAAAAAGAGGGTGTGTTAGCCACCAGTGGACTATCCCATGGGCAGACCCCACCCTAACCTGGGACTCCCTCCAGGTAGTCCCTCAAATCTGCTTTCCAGAAAGATGATGGTGCGTCCCCCGGTCTACATGTCCCGGGGGTAATTCCTTCTGTTTCCAGGAAGTTTCAGGCTCCAAAGCAGCAGGCATAACGTTAGACAAGGAGGACTTGTCCACTTGTGAGGACCTCCTCAACCATCCGTCATTGAGTCCACTTCCAACACATCCCAAGAAATGAAGTCTACCCACACTGCCCCTGCTTTTTCATCCCAGAAAAAAACAGGCCGAAAAAAAAAAAAAATCTCACGACACACGGCCCCCGTTCTGCTGTGCCTGTCTCTGACTACCCCACAGCCCCGGATCTGCTCCCCTGGCAGTGGCAAACCCTCATCATGCAGCCTAGTCTGCAGTGGAGGGCAGCTGGCTTGGTGGAGTCAGGGAACAGAATTAGGAAAGAGTCAAGCAGAAAATGGGGGGGCTGCAGGGCCTGTCCCAAGCACCCTGTGGGGCTGACAGGATATGACCCCTCACTGCCACATAGCCACTCACAGCACAGACTTTGTACCTCTTGGTAGAGGTCACAAGGCTAAGTGACCAGCTGGGGCTCTGTCCATCTGCTTAGTGAGTCACCACCTGTATCCCTACTCCCAAAAGATGGGGGATCCCCAGGTACGTCATACTTTAACCCTTAACCTCAGAAGGCACAGGGTAGCAGGCTCTCTAACCAAAGCCAGCTACTGAATCCACCTCAGGGGACTTGGGGCTGGGGCATAAGCTCCATGGGCTTCTATAATTCCAAGGTGGACAGAAAGGGCTTAGGAGCTGCTGTGGACAGGACAGGCATACCAAGTCAACCATGGGATCAACGAGGCATCAGTCCACTCTAGCACAAGGCTAGCATGACCTCAGGGGAGCCCACCCCTGATGTCCTCATGTCTCACACTGGTATCTTGCCCCTCTCCTCCACCCACAGGCTCTAATAAGGAACAGATGTGGTGGCCACTGCTGCCATTCAGGAACTTAGGTCCCCATAGGCCAACACAGGTGGACCCTGGCCTGCCTGCTAAGGGACACTTTTTCTTCCCCAGCAGGGCCTAAAGAACCCTCAGGAGTCCCCACCCACTCAGCCTGGGTCCACAGGGCCCAGCAGAGCATCTGGTACAGTCTAGCCTAGGAAGAGAGATGGGAACAGGGTGCAGGGAGCAAGGCCCAGCCCACTTGGAGCTAGAGAACACACGCACTCCTCCTCATCCCCAATAGTCACCTCTTAGGAATGTGGAGCCTTTTACAGAGGAGGGGAGGAGGGCAGCTCCCTGGTAAGGCCTGCCCAGCCCACCCTCAGGAATGGCAACAGTACCGGGCACAGGGTGGCTCCACTGGAGGGATGCTGCCTTGGGGCCCAGCCGCATTACACAGCCCCACACAAAAACTAGAGCTCTGAATTTCCAAGAATTTGAGGGATAGGTCCTCACACACAGGAGATGTAACTCAAAAAGACTAGCTTTTGGGACCACCCTGGGCAGAGCTTTGGAGAGGAGCAGCTTACTCAGGTAGAGGCACAAGAATTCCTACCTATCTCTCTCCTGGATTCCCTGCTACATAAAATACCCTGGCGGCTCTCTCTCTCTCTCTCTCTCTCTCTCTCTCTCTCTCTCTCTCTCTCTCTCTCTCACACACACACACACACACACACACACACACACACACACACACACACACACACGGGATTCCTAGGCATGGTTCCGAATTCAGACGAAGATCCAGCAAATAGTACCAAGTGGTGGGGGTAACTGGCACCGTCCTTTACAGCCACAGAATCGTTCAGAAAGTGAGCATGTCACCCATCCATCTCCCTCTGTGGATTGCTGGTGGGTGGGCAAGAAGCCTCCAGCATTTAGCATCTACCCTTTCAGTCAGTGGTGTGGCTCACATGAGGAACATGTGATTTTTTTTTTTTTACTTATGCTATTTCTAGTCAATTTCCAAGTAATTCTAGAGCAAGAAGAGATCTTTCTTTTAAATTAGAAGAGTGGGTTAAATTATAGTGCCTTCCCCCACACACACACATACCAGTCACTCAACTTTGAGTTCTCCATGTGTGACCCTGTCCCCACCCTGTTCCCCAAACTAGACTCCCACCATGGGTCAGGGCAGAAAGGAAGGAAGAGAGAAAAGGGGTCCGTCCAGGCTGGGGCCGGAGGGCTGGACACTAGGTCCCTGAGAAGAGGCTCCCCTTTCTCATTGGCCCTAAAAGTCACTCATGAGCTCATCAGGTGCCTCCCAGGCTCCAGGAGATGAGCAGGTAATTAAATTAATCCCAAGGCCTGCAGTAATGAGGGCTAGGCCACAAGGGAGAGATACACCACTTCCCAGCTAAGCCGCTTGTAGGCAAAACGAAGGAAGTGATCACGGGAGAGGCTTGTGATGAGCTGGCTGAGGTGTGCTCTGGGACCCACCTAATCCTCTTGGCACCCATCTGTCCACTCCTGGGAGGGTCCTGGTCCAGCTCCTGTACAGCTCACTTCCTGGAAGCAGACTCCAGCCCCTGCTTCTCCCTCCTCAGGCATCTTCTGATCCCTAGGGAGCCTGCGGATAGACCTCTGTTCTGGCTCTGTCTGAAGAGCCCTGAGTTTGTCCTGCTGATGACCTTTAGGCCACAGGAGAGGCTAGATCACGTGGCCCTTATGGTTTTCTCTTCCTCTACTGCCTTCTCCTCCTGGCTCTGGGGCCATGAACTCCCGCTGGCATCTGCAGCAGTGGCGGCTATAGTGAACTTTTCTGAAGCAGTGGCTCTCATAGGACCCAGCAGCCAGCATCCTAAGGAAGGAGGACCCACCGCAGGCACTGCCCTTGGGTTTCAGAAGGCATTTCCTGTGTCTGCTTACCCAGCTGAGTCTCCAAAGTATTCAAGTCAAGGAATGGAGTCCAGAGGGTTATCTAAGTTATCTCATCCCAGAAGCTTGGGGAGGGAGTAGAGACTCCGGAGATAGAAGAAGTCAGTTAAAGGGCAGCCACATCAGCTAGCCATGCACCAAGGGCTCTGATGGGCAGGGAAGGAGCACCAAGTACTGTCCACTTAGAGTGTGGATGGGGAGTGGGGGGGGTGGCAGAAAGCCTCAGGAGGGTCAGGGGAAGTGGGGAGGATGCTTAGAAGCTGTGAGGGTCTGAGGAGATGGGCAGGAAGCCACCAGGGTCTGCTGCAGCTGAAGGAGAAAGTGGGAAGGAGGTGGATGTTCAGTGGCTGCCTCCTCCCTGGGTTCCCCACAGGTGTTGCCTTTCTTCCAATCCTTCCTCCTAAGCAAAGGTCCCCCAACTTCACTGCCTCCCTGACAACCAGGCCTCACGGTGCCGCTGGCCCCTAGCCCCCTCCGTGGGGACTTGTGTCCAGCAGCTATAGGGGACTGCAGAAGTCGGTTCACGGTGCCGCTAAGCCACCAGTTCAGTTGACTTAACTGTCTCCTTCCACTAGGAGGAGTCAGCAAGTGTCAGCGGCAGCCTGGGGCTGGCAGTTGCATAGGTAGAAAGGGTGACTTTAAAGAAGGACCTATGTCATGCCTGGTGGTGGTGGCACACGCCTTTAATCCCAGCACTTGGGAGGCAGAAGCAGAAAAATCTCTGTGAGCTCGAGACCATCCTGGTCTACAGAGTGAGTTCCAGGACAGTCAGGGCTACACAGACAAACCCTGTCTTGAAAACTTAAAACCAAAAAAAAAAAAAAAAAAAAAAAAGGCCTATGTCATTCATTCACAGGTTCCGCTCCTCCCTGGCCTGGCAGGATGAAGGCTGCTCCAAAGCAGCTCGCTCATCCTTCCTTCCTTCCTTCCTTCCTTCCTCCCAGCCCTGGACTTGCCTGTGTAGGAGAAGACACAGTCTCCACACATATCTGGCATACAACAAGTGTGCAAATGAAGAGCCTGCAGCAGCCTGACATATCTGGTGCTGGGACAAAGCCCAACACACAGCCATGGTGGGTAACCAGGGCAGGTCTAGGGGGTGAACATCCCTATCCCATTACCACAGAGCAACCACAGCCTCTGCCCGTGTTGTCCACTTCCTCTCCTGGATGCACCCTTCCCAGCGTGTGCAAGTCCACTCTTCTCACAGGTTCCCCCAGATCTTACACTGCATAGGGTGGTGTCGTCCCCTTCACAGAGTACAGAAACAAAGCCGAGATAGCCAGGGTCACCAAGGCAGGACAGGGCCCGTGAGGACAGGCACAGACTCTCCTTCCAGCTCCTGAAAGCCCAGCTCCAGAAGTTCCAAGCACCAGGGTCACCATCAGACATGACCTTTCAAGCAAGCACCAACAATGACCACATCTACTTATGGAGTGCCAGCTGCGTATCTCCCAGACACCTGTCTCCACTTCTCATTGGTATACATCCCCCAACCTACAGATAAAGGAACTGAGGCTCAGGGAGGTAGAAAGGTAACTACAGGCCCTGGGAGCAGCAGGGATCTTCCTACAGACACCAGGGCACAGCTGTGGCCTCCTTTTCCCTGGGCAACCTTCCTCATCCTGGGCTCCATATGGCAGCAAAGGCCACCCTGACCACGCTTCCTGCAGTGCCCGCCCTGTTCAACAGCAGATGGTCCTGGGCTGGCCTTCCGGGTAGCTGATGCCCACATGCCAGGTCAGAGAAGTCTGGGAAGCTACAGGATCTTGAGTGTCCTGCTCTTTCGCTGCCAGAGCCCCTGTACATCTCCCTGGCAAGCCCCAGGGTGCTCTGCTTATACAAGACCACTGAGAAGAACTACCAAGTCTCACAACAACTCAGGCTACCAGAGAGGGCATGAGTTCCCCACTCCCCATCACTAGGGGAGAGCAACCAAATGCTGAAGAGTCTCTGCAGGGTAGAAGGCTCTGGAACACAAAAGATTCCTAGCAAGCCTGTGGTGAGGGTACAGCCATTCAGATGGCACAGGAAGGAGCCTCCCTTCCTTAATGCTAGATGGGTTCTTTTTGGCCCCTCTGTTCCGCAGCGACATGCCAGGAAGGTGGCAGAGCAGACTGACTGTTGAAAAGTGCAGAGCCAGATACCCACAGGACCAGGAAGACACAGCATTGGGAGGAGGCAAAACAGAGTGTACCTACTTGAAACCAGAGACTCCTTCCTGAAGAAGGCGAGCCCTGAGCTAAACAGGACCCTGACAGCCAGCCAAAAGTGGAGGGTACAGGAGGCTGGTACTGACACCACAGCTTGAGCAAATGCAGGGAGGTGCGGCCTGACAGATCGGGGAGCACCTGACAGGTCTGGGAGCACCTGCGGGAGCACCTGCGCCAGTGCCCATGAGCATCGAAGCTCTGTCAGTCCCTATTGCTTTCTGGCTGCCACTGCAGTCCTAAGAGGTTCAGGCATCATTTACGGGTAAAGCAAGTCTGGGAGAGGTGTATCAGGAAGCACCCGCCAGGCAGTCAGGAGTCCTGGGCACCCTCACCTCACTGTCCTCAGTCTGCCACTGAGTGTGTGGGATGGTACAGGCCACCATGGCTGCTACAAAGTTCTGGTGTCCAGAAGGGTGCTGAGAAGAGAATCATTTTTCCCTACTCACACCCACAAGTTTCAGTGTGCCCACTGTGTCCCAAGCTTGAGGTTCTTCTGAGCCACCTAGGGCGTGACAGGGGGTTTCAGAAGCCACTCCTCTTTCCTGGCCTCTCCTCCCCACTGTCTCACAGCAACATTATCTTCACAATACAAGGAGACTTTCAACTCTTATGGAACCCCGGGCTCTGGGGGCCCTATTCTGGATTAGCCTTGGTTCCTCCCTCCACCTGCACAGAACACCAGGGAACATGCTCTGAGGGGTGCAAGCTTTTAGTGGGTCCAGCCTGTCCCCCACAGCTCTGTGACTTCCTCCTGCAGCGTGGCCCACACAGAGACCCTCAGCAGACCCCAGAGTCTCACTGCCCCGTCTTACCGCCCAACTGGGCATGTTCTGGTTTTTGCTGCCTCAGTGAAGCCCTGTCCATCAGGATCTGCCTGGAGTCCCCTCTTGATCTTGTTTCAGGGCTTCTGATCCCCACCACTTCTGTTGTCTCAAGGTATGAGGTTCCAGCTGCCCCTCGCCTCCCCCGTGCTGTTCAGCCAGCAAACCTCGGGTTTTCTTTTCTGAGCCTTTTTACAGTTTCAGAGGGAAAAGTATTTCTTAACTAAGAAAACAACAAAAAGTCACAGATTGCCCAACAAACTGTATGAAAATTAAAAACACATTTCATTACACTTGAACACATTGGCACAGGAGACCACTTCCTAAATATAACCCCAGTAACACAGACACTGAGAGAAATAATTAATAAATGGGACCTCCTGAAATGGAGAAGCTTCTGCAAAGCAAAGGACATGGTCAACAAGACAAAACAGCAGTCTACAGAATGGGAAAAGATCTTCACCAACCCCATATTGTACAGAGGGCTAATCTCCAAAATATACAAAGAACTCAAGAAATTGGTCATCAAAAGAACAAATAATCTAATTTTAAAATGGGGTATAGACCTAAACAGAGAACTCTCAACAGATGAAATCTACAATGGCTGAAAGACACTTAAGGAAATGCTCAACATCCTTAGCCATCAGAGAAATGCAAATCAAAACAACTCTGAGATTCTATCTTATACCTGTGAGAATGGTCAAGATCAAAACACTGATGACAGCTTATGCTGGAGGGGATGTGAGGTAAAGAGAAAACTCCTCCATTGCTGGTGGGAGTGCAAACTGGTATAGGTGCTTTGGATATCAGTATGGCCAGTTCTCAGAAAATTAGGAAAACAACCTACCTCAGGACCCAGTAATACAACTTTGGGTATACACCCAAAGGATGTTCAATCATACCACAAGATGTTCATAGCAGAATTGTTTGATATAGCCAGAACCTAGAAACAACCTAAATGCCCCTCGACCGAAGAACGGATAAGGAAAATGTGGTACATTTACACAATAGAGTACTACACAGCAGAAAAACATAACGACATTGAAATTTGCGGGCAAATAGGTGGATCTAGAAAACATCATATTGAGTGAGGTAACCCAGACCCAGAAAGACAAATATAATATCTACTCACTCATAAAAGGCTTTTAGACATAAAGCAAAGAAAAACCAGTCTATAATTCACAATCCCAGAGAACCTAGACAACAAAGAGGACCCTAAGAGAGACATATAGGAATCTAATCTACATGGGAAGTAGAAAAAGATAAGATCTCCTGAGTAAATTGGGAGCATGGGGACCATGGAAGAGGGTAGAAGGATGGGGGGGGAGGAAGGGAGGGAAGTGGAGAAAAATATATAGCTCAATAAAAACAATTTAAAAAAAGAAGAAAAAGAAACATACTTCACCAAAGTCAGAGCCAAGTGGCCTCATGGTAACGCTAGGTATAACCTCACTTCAGAATGACCAATATACAGATTCCCTCAACTCCACAAAAACAGAACAGAGGGTCACCTCTCAGAGGAAACTGAGAAGGCACCCAGCTACCCATCCGGAGACAGCCCACGCTAGAGAGAGGTGGCCTGTCAGTCACGGACAGAGGTGGAAAGGACGATGCCAGCCATGAGCCACAGGGGGCGGCAGAAGGGCTACTGACTGCCCAGCAGGGCAGAGTACCTGGCTGGCTTTCTGTGGCTGAAAGGCTCAGCCCTTCCAGAAACTGAGGCACAGGCGGACAAAATCGCAGGTAAAGAACATCTACCAGCATGGCCTCCCCAGGAGGGCCAAACAAACAGTGGTCAAACAATGATAAAAATAAATGCATTTGAGTCACACATCTAACAAGGGACACATTTCAGAAACAAGATGGTGGGGAGCAGGTCCCTGAAGAACACCATTTACGTCAGGCCCTGGAACCCTGTGAGCACAGCCACATACTGTTTACAGACAAGCTGCCAGACAGGAAGAATGAAAAACCATACACAAGAAGGAAGAGTGCCAGACGGTGGTTCTTTGGGGGAAGAGAAGGTGGAAGAGGCAGAGGATGGGGCAGAACATACGGGCCATCCTCCGCTCTGCCTGCACAGCCTGCTTCTTAAGAAGAAAAGGCCTGAGGCCAGCATGTCTTGCGGCTGACAACAAAACGGGCTGGGGGTGCCATGGGGTAAATGCCCATCTTGTTCTCCAAGCTCACTGTTTCATACATGTGTTGACAGTCTATGCAAAGGGAAAGAGTCTTGGCACCCGACACAGGGAAGCCCTGGTGCACTTGATCATGTTCTCAGGGCACATTCCTAGCCTGCCCCCAGGCAGCCCTGAGGAAGTCCCTAACAAAGGCCTCCTGTAGGTGCCTCTGGTCCTGCAGGGAGCTTGCAGAAGCAGGGAAGCAAGTCTGCAGGTGAGAATGGGCCTGGGGGGCAGGAAGTCTTCCTGACAGTAGGAAACCATCTGCCACCAGGTGGTTCCACCTGCTTTGAGAACTTGAACAAGCCCCTTCCTAGTCCCAATTCTCTACCTCCCTGCAAGAAATGAGGGCAGAAGGCCAAGACAATCCAGAGGGCATGATTGGGCTATGACTCGGTCTCCCTGGAGACAGCATCCCTATAATTAATTAAGCAAGACAGCGAAGATCTGCCCAGGGAGGACAGAGGCAAGCGCTATAAGTAGCGTCTAAACAACAGGAGGGTGGTGGAAAAGATTAGGGACAAGCCCAGCCTGATGGAGCCGCCCTGGCCAAGGTTCCTGTTGGGGAGGCATTCTCCTGCTACTGGGGTGGGTAACAGTAGGGAGTCGTGGCAGAAGGAGCAGTGCGGGGTGCGGGGGGGGGGGGGCTGAGGAGAAGACTCAATTGGTAAAGGCAAGCAGGAGAACCTGAACTCGGATCCCAGAACCCATGAGAAAAGTCATTCACAGTGGTGCGTGCCTCGTAACCTGGCATGGGTGCAGAGGCCCACAGGAAAACTCCCCAGCCAGCCAGGAAAGCTGAATCCATAAGCCTCAAGTTCGGGAGAGTCCCTGCCTCAAAAACTAAACAAACTAAAGAGAGTGATCAAGTGCACACATGTGTACACACAAGCACATATGGCCACACATACAATACAGGTACACCGAAAAGGAAGAGGCCAAGAATCCCAGCACTAGCCCTCAGGTGCCCTCGTACTTCAGTTTCCCTGGTGACAACAGGAGGGTCTTGTTCTGAATAAGGACCTCGGCTTGCATGGCGAACAGACGTCAGCAGAACAGCATTACCCCCAAAGGGGCTCACATCCCAGTCTGAGAATACGTGAATGCCCTTGCATGGCAAGGGGACTCCAGCTGAGATTAAGGTGACAATGGGAGATGAGCCTGTCAGAGTCAAGGAATCCAACACTCTGGCATGAGTGTCACACAACCGAAACTTCTGAAAGCCAGGGAAGGTGGGAAAAGGGGCTCCTTCAAATCATCCAGCTGACTTGCTCAACATTTCTGACCTCAAGAGAGTCAACGACTGTTTGGGCCTCCAAATTTGTAGTTAGTGGAGGAAGCCATGGGAAACCGACACAGAAACTCAGAGCCAAGGCTGTGTGTCTTTGAGTTACTCTCACGCAGCCTCTGAGTCCCACACACACACCCTCCATTTCACTTACAACTGAAAGATGCTGTGGGGACTGAGAAGTCTCTGAATTCCCTAGCACAATGTTCCGCTGTGGGAAGGCTGTGCAGGGCTAACCTGAACTCAGCTGAACATCTGCCTCCCTCCACCAGGGCACTGTGAGTGCCTGCTGAACGGTGCTACAGACGCGGGGAAGCGAGGAGCTAGACCCCAGAAAAAGGGTGGCACCCGCCAGTCTGAAGGTGAGTCTGCATGCATTACGTGTGCGAGGCGGGGACATGTCTCCAGGGCCTCTCAGCACAGTGGGGACCTGCAGCAGGCTCCGCAGCCTCCCCGAGACATGGGGGAACACCTGCATAAGGGCCTTTCGGGGAAGGGTACTAGCCACAGCATGTGTTGGCACAGCATAGGGCTGCCAACCAACTCACTCAGCGACCCTTTGGCCAGAGGCCTCCTTCATCCAGAAATGTCGTCAAAACCTTTGTACCCAAAGTTCTCCCCACAACATGGAGGGAGAGTCATAAGTTCCCAGGCCTCAAAGGTCACCTTCTGGCTTTGAGCAGGACCTGGAAACCCTCAACTTCCTGAGTGGCTTCTGGTACTCTCTAGTCACAGAAAAGCTTGTCCTACTTTATGGGTAAATGGCCCTGTACCAGTGACTAGTCATTTCTGAATCCCTCAGGGTCATCATCTGTAAGCAAGAAGGCGGTGTCCCCACCTGCAGCTGCTGGAGGGGTGCTGGACAGACTTGAATGTGGGGGCAAGAGCCCTGTGGGAAGGGAGGGGTTATAATCTCCTCCCACCTCCTTATAATCTCTTCCCAGCTCTTCCAAGTCTCCACCAGCACAAGCTATGGGTTTGAATCCCCACGTGGCGCTGACCTCAGCATGGTCTCCACAGAGAGGGGGCCCTTTGCAGAGGAGATGAGCAAAGTAAATCTGAACCTTCACTTCTGCCCAGGCCTATGGGTATACCAGCCCTATGGGTATGGGCAGGAAGGGGCAGGCCGGGCTGGGTCCCTGCCAACAGGGCAAGGTCGTAGTATAAGGGGTCAGGGTTTACCCAGGCCGGAGCAGTTTCCCTGGATGGTGTCCTTCAGTCCATCATCCTAGAGGCTGGCCAGGCTTGTGGGACAGGGGGACCATAGTTCTGGCCTCTTCGACCACAGTTTGGCACTCTGGATAAGGGTCGGGGCAGGTACTTCAGAGCTATGGCACGAATGCACCAGGTCTGCTGCAGATGGCACCCCTATCCTCGGCTCCTGTAGGACGGTTATCTGCTCACCGCTTCCCCAGCAGCTCGGGCCCCAGATGCCAGACCTTCACTCCCAGAGGCACTTGCCCCTCAGCCACCGCTTCTGTTACCAGAGAGGACTGCTCATCTCAGCACATGGGCTCCAGCAGAGCCGCCCACCCGGAGCCACCGCAGCAGCTTCCGAGGAGCCCTTCCACTATCCCCTGCCTGCCCTGAGGCTGACAACCTTCTGCTGCTGGCCTGGGCTAGCATGGACCAGTTCTGACCAGGGAATGAACATGCCTCGTGTCAGGCTCCCCAGGCTGTGTCCACGACCAAATCCTGGCATCTGTGGCAGTGGGGACAGCTGGCCACCCTCATTTTTCTGTGCTGCAAGCTTCTCTCACCCCATGAGGCCCACACAGGAACAGAGCGGGAGCAAGGAGTAAGTACCCGGCTACTCAGTGAGGACCCCCACCAACAGAAGGCACCACCCCCAGACTCAGAGCTCCTGGTCTCAGAGGATTTCAGCCTTTCCCGGGATCAGACATCCTCCACCTCAGTCTCTCAGCAAGGTGAGGGGTGTCCCTAAGGTCCACTCTAAGGGAGCGCCCAAGTGCCTGCAGTCACAGTCCCTGTGCTGAGGGCTGTGTTCAAGGTCAGGCCCTGCCACCACCTTACTATGTGCTTCTGGACCCTTCTCTGCGCCCCGGGACAGCCCTCTGTCAGCAAGGGAGCTGACAGCTTCTGAAAACCCTCCAGCACAGGTGGCTATCTGTGGGTGGGTACAGGTGGGTATGGCTCAGCCTGGCAGTATGCCACAGCACCTGCCAACAGTGCTGTGCTTCTTTAAGGGAGATATGAACCAGAACAGACCCAAAGGTTAGACAAGAGCCAGTGCAGGGTGAGGTCAATATTTGGTTACTATGGAGAGTAAATAGGCCTTGGTCCTCGAGGAGGACCTAGCAGGAGGGGCAGGGTACGAGGGATCCACCCTCTGTGTCACCACTCAAGTGACAAGTGACAACCACCTCCTAGTCCCAGAGGGAGAATGGCACAAGGCCCTGAAAGGGAACCCTCAGAGCCTGGGAGCACAGAACAAAGGGCCTGATTGGCAGCTGGCCCCTGCCAAAGGCAGTCACCAACTTGTCCAAGGTCACGGGGGAAGGGAACAGTATGGCCAGGACAAGAGCAAGCACCCCAGCACCCAGACCCCACAGCAGCCTATGAGAACACACACCTAGGCCTTAAGTTCCTTTTTCTCCCTGGCACAAGACCAGTCATTTGTCCCCACCAAAGGGACAATGATATTGATAACGAGGGACAAAAATTACAATCTCACCGAGAAAAATAAAATCCTTATTTCATAAGAGTCTACACTGAGGAAGGAGGGAGGAAGGGAGGGAGGGAGAAACGAAAGGAGGGGAGGGGAGGAGACAGGGGGGGGACGACTCCATTTACAGTGTGCATGTAGGCGTCCCCCTCTAAAGGATCACATGTTGAAGGCCTGGCTTCCCACTGGAATCTCCAGTCACTAAAATGTAACTGGACTGTGAGGTTCTGTCATAATCAATAGATGAATCCATTAACGGACTTGTTGACACTCTTGGGAGAGTGGAGAATCTTTTGGACAGAAAGCGTCTAGGTGGAGGCACATCACTGGAGATATGTCCTGTCCTGAACCTCTTCCCCTCTGACTCTCTCTGTTCCCCGATGCCATGCTATACGCAGCCTCCCCTACCACACAATCCTCCCGCCATGATGCACCTCCTGCTTCAGACCTACATGGCCAAAACCACCCCTTGCTCCCTGAACCTGTCAGCTACTCTGCCACAGCAATGGCAGGCTTACTAATCTGGGAACAGGCCGCTGTCTCCTAAGAGAATGCCAACAATTAAGTGTGAGATTAGAAAATCATCACCGCCGCCAGCAGCACCCATCCGTCAGTAGACATCAAAGCGTGCATGAGTGTCTGGTGGAGGCTGAGATAATGTACAGAGGTCAGCTGGGGCTCCGAGGCAGGGTGCTTGCTGGCATCTGCTCTGAAGGAAGCAAAATAAAATCAGTATCCCCCCCTCCCAAAAAGTGGCTGTGCCAAGCTCACCACCATGTCCCTCTGGGGCTCAGCAGACAAGTAGGGCCGAGCTAGGAGGTGCTGGCCCAGCCAGGCGTTCATGTCCATGCTGACCACACACCAGTCCCTAGCAGCAGACACACCCTTGCACTAGAAGCAAACAACAATCCTGAGAACTCTTTCCAAAAAGCCCGGGCTGTGTAAGTTGTGCTTGCTTTCTTTCTTTCCTTCCTTCCTTCCTTCCTTCCTTCCTTCCTTCCTTTTTTTTTTTTTTAACTTTTCCCAAGTTTCTCTTGTGAACAAACCACCCACTGAGAAACTCTCTGCCTGGCACCCCTCCACCTGCCAGGTACTTCACTCACTTAGCCAGCTGCTGCCTGGGCTCATGAGCGCCAAACTCTAGGCACACGCGCCCAAGGCTTCTCAGCCTAAAGCAGGTACTAAAAAGGGACGCACCAAGGTCTGCCCTCTTGCCTTGTGGTCAAGAGACTCATCTGAAGAGCCACACATAGGGGAGGTAGTAACTTGTTTTGTCCAGGCAAGTGTACATGCACATGGGCACATGGAGGCCACAGGTTCATGTTAGACGTCTTCCCTGCTCACTCTCCAGATGAAACAGAGTCTCTCATCTGAATCCAGAGTTTGTAGATTCGGCTAGTCTAGCCAGTCAGCCAGCTTGCCCCAGGGATTTGGTCTCCAGGGAATCTGTCTCTCCCTCTGGAGCACTGGGCCACCACAGCCACATGGCATTTCTGTGGGTGCTGGGGATTTGAACTCTGGTCCTCACACTGACACAGCGAGCACTTTACCCACTGAGCCATTCTCTCTAGTCCCCAAGCCTGGGAAGTTTCTGGTTTCAGTTTCCCTATCTGTAAGAGTCATAACTAGTCTCATGGCAAGACAGCCAGGAGGATGTCAGGTTTAAGGAGGCTGAGGCAGGAGGATTGCCTCAAGTTCCATGCCAACCTGATCAAACAAAACAGAATAAAACAAAAAAAGATGAAAAGTAGAGGCAAGACCAACTAGAACAAAGCCACAGGGTGGGAAGGATGATCAGCCGCCACCTCACATGACTCCTCAGTGCCAGGAGACAGGCATGGCTCTGCACTGCACATCTGGATGACGGGAATGCCACACCCTCCAACCCCCAGGGAGTTGAGTTTCAGAGAAGCTTGGCAGGTGACTCCAGGCACCTTCCATGCGGGATTTCAATGCCATCAGTGAGGACCAAGAGGGGAGTTGTACTCTCAGGGGGCACCCGTGGAACTCAGTACACTCAAAATGGCCCCTGTGTCCTGAAGAAAGGTCTCAAGGACAGGGAACTGAGCTGAGAAAGTTTCCGGATGCCAACCACAAAACCCTCCTGAGTAAGCAACCTCAAAGCAGCTCTGATGGGACACCAAACGCATGGAATCCTGGGACAGAAACCTAAGTCTGGAGACACAGGGTGACACAGGAAACCCCTGACCAAGGGGAGAAGCCAGGCCTTCTTCCAGGGACACCTACAGCCTAATACAGTGCACTGGGAAGCCAGCTGTGCTGCGCAGGCCAACAGCTCTCCTGGGCCTGGGGCCAATGCACTTACGGGCAGAGGGAACGTGTCCGGCACTAGTCCCTCTCTCTACTTGACCAGAGCCTATCCTGCCAAGGACAGCTCTTCACATCAGCTGGCACACCAGGCATGTGCAGACCTTCTACACTAGACCAGGTGATTCTGGTCCACTGGCCCTGGCTGTGAGACTTCAACCTATACAGTGAGTGGAATCAACAACTTCCCATCTTGGTTGCAAGGACTTCCTCCCACATTGAGACTGGAACAAAGCCTTACCAGAGTGGGGCTGACTATGGGCCAGAAGCCTAGGCCAGAACATGGGACAGTATTTCTGCCCCTCCCCTGTGACTCTGGAGGAGGGGGAGCATTTACAAAGGTGGGTGGGTAGCCTCTTTTTTTTTTTTTTTTTTTTGGTAGGAGGTGGGTGTCTG